>NC_030835.1:12160000-12760000 GCF_001704415.2 Capra hircus
TCTGCCAGTCTCCACCCTCTAGAGGCTCTCTCTGCTCTGGTGCCCAGCTCTCCAGGCACAGAGCATCATCAGCTCAGCCATGGCGGAAACCTTTGTGGAGACTGGGGTGGGTCAGGGTGGGGCACAGCTGCAGGAGAGGAGCAGCTGGTTTAGCTGACAAGTGTGGGGAGGAAACATAAGCTGAGGGGTGGGGATGCGTGAGCCATGTGAAGAGGCACTGCCATTGGTGTGATGCCCATTTCTGGGTCTCCACCTGGCTGTCTTTCCTGAGTACTCAAGATCCAAGGGTATTGAATCAGACATGAGCCCTGCCCTTGAGATGCTGGTGGCTCTCTGATGACCCTGAGGCTAGGAGGGTTCATTGCCCTTATGCAGAGAGTCATGGGGAGCACTCAGCCTCTGTTGAGACTGTGGAGAGTGTGCTCTTCATTTGGAGACAAGCTCCCAGCAAAAGCAGGCCTTTTACTGAGCATCACTGTCATCTCCTGTAAGTTTGAGATTGCTAAACAAATGTGTATGCTCTTTATGAAATCACTCAGTATAGTATAAAACGATGGATGGGAATCAGCAATGATTTAGTGGTTACTCTCAAGGAGGAAGGGCACACAATTCTTAGGGCCAAATTCTGCTACAAACAGGAGCAGTTGGTATCACACAACACGGGTATCTTGTAGTTGGAAAAAATGCGGGAATATGTAAGCCAGGGGGTAAATTGTTTCTTTCAGTCTGTTACCGCCTGGACTGAAATGAGCTCATCTTTGACAGAGTTTTATCTGTGGGATCCTTGGGAGCCCTGGCCTATGGGTGAGTCCTGTACAGAGATATTTCATTTGCTTCTGCCAGGTAACCTAGGGATAGCATTGGCTCAGTGTCAATGTTTTGAGTTCTACAAGTATGAGGAGAGTGAGTGTGTATTTAAACTCTAAAGCCTCTGAGTCCTAGACCTTAGTTAAAGAATTCTCTGGGGATCATCTTCCCGTGTGAATGTTTCTAAATTTCCCCTTTATCTAAGAGTAAGTATTGCTTTTAAAGAATCCCAGTTTGATGTGTCTGTGTGAGGAGTGCTGGGTCCCAGCACCCCCTGGCAAAGCCAGAGGTTCTGTCTTCTCTCCCTGTGTGGGCACTGAAGGTCAGGCTTCCTAAAGCATAACCCTTCCAACCACACTCTCCCCTTCTTAGGCAGCAATGTGTGGCGGCTGCTATTGGTCAACACTCTGGATTTGTGTTCCTTTGACCTTCTAGCCCCCAGGGAAGTTCCCCATACCTTCTTGCAAGCTCAACTATGCATTAAAGTTAAGTTTTGTAAATTGTTCCCAACATTTTCTAGGCGTTCTGTTACAGGAAACTCTTCTGTTTATCCTGTTTGCCCTCATGCCCGAATAGAAGCATCATGGACACCAGTAGTATCTTACTTTAAAAAAATAGATCTAAACCAGGAGGGTGAAATAGTTGGATTTGCTAGAGTTAAATAGTGGGGTGGGTAGGCATTCATACTCAATATTCTTCAGTTTGTTAATTTATTTCCTAATCAGTAAACAAAGGGATCCTACTTCGTATTGAAGGCCCCTTTCTGTTTCCAATTAGGAAGAGCTCTAAGTGTAAGATCAAGTTTCCCCACACCCCAATCCCCACCCCCGTCTACGGCAGGAAGGGTAAAATTCTTTGGTGTGAGAGAGTCTCAGACTTCGGGACAGGAAGCTAGGCTTCGTGGATATGGAGTGATAGAAGTTCTAAGGCGAAGAGCCTGGGATCTCAGCCCCTTGTCTCTGGCTGAAGGAGTAGGAGCTGATTCAGCACCTGTCATCAGGCATCCATTCAGCCGTCTAAGAAGTAACCAGCTCTTCTTGTCAGATGGGCCGTCTGTCCATCAGTATGGGGGTGTGACCATTTGGGGAAACGACTGCAAGCCCTCATTCTACTTGCAATCTCAGCATCAGATTGTACCCTGGGTGGCTGGGTGGGAATAAGTGGCAAAATTAACTTGATTGCTATTTCTTCCTTCTTCTGATCCTTCCCTGTCTTCACTTAATTCATGGCTGGTAAATAAAACTCCTAAAGAGACAAAAGGCAGCCCAGAAGGGACAAAGTCAGGATTTTTAGATACAGTGTTTCTGGGAACACAAAAGCGTCTCTGAGGGTATGTTGGGAGGTCTGTGGCGAATCGGTTTTTTCCTTAAAAGATTGAAGACACACTACTTGATTGGCGATTAAGAGGAAAAATCAAGCCCTCTCAATTTCAGTTTGCCCTCTATAAAGTGGCTGTTTTTAAATGTATGTGTTATATACATTCATATAAAAAGTTCAGGAAATTGAAACACACACTTCAGTGACAGAAGTTAAAAAACAAAAAACAAACAAAAAAGCCCTGTGTAGGAAATCACCTCCATTCATTTTAAGGCACTTCCAAAAAAGCTCTGATCAGCTCGCTAGGAAAACGTCTTCAAGGCTGAGTTTGGGAGTTTGGATTCCCTTGAGTGTCTTGGGTCTTTGTCCATTCCCCCTGGGACCCTGTTGCTCCTGTCTGCCCACCTCTCGCCTTCGGTTCGCTTTCTTTCAGTTTGCTATATTTGCTTCTTGGTGAAACTGCTCCATATGGAGAGACCGGTACGCGGAAGGTCATGGGGACTTCCCTGTGGTCTCACATCACCTTCCTTGTTTTGACACAGCTGCTGTTGGGAAGGCCGTTTCCTCCTCCTAGTAGCTGAGGTTTTGGACTTGAAGAGGATTTGCCAGATATCAGCTTGATTTCCAGCAGATGACTGTTGGTGGTTATCTCTTAGGACCAGGTCTGCCTCCCACCCCCCCGCACCTTCCACTCTGCTTATGCCAACCCCTCAGTCGCTTAGGACTCAGATCCAGCCCCACCCACCTCCTCCAGGGTCCGGGAAGCACTGCCCCAAGCTCTCCCTCCCCTCATAGGGGGATCTCACCATTCTGAGAAGTGGCATCACTTTTACTGTCTGTATCACTCATTTTACTCAAGGGATGCTTGACCAGAGGACAGCCGCAGCCTCTGGGAACATTGCTCTCTTCAGACATGTCTGCCGTTTGGGCAGGAACATAAGTGAGGCTGGGGAGAAGCAGTGGTGGCGGGCGCATGGTGGTGCCGCCCGAGGGGACCACCGCGCCTGGAGAGCAATACAGTGACAAATATCTCAGCCAACACCCCCACCTCTGGGTTGCTCATTCGTAGGCACAGCAAACCCTGCTTTACTTAACTAGCCTCGCCTCTGTCTCTTTTCTCTTGAGATCCTAAATTTAATTCTTCAGAGGAGAAAATACTTTTATGTTCCTTTGACACCTAACACAGGGCTGGGTGTGCCAAAGGTTACCAACAACTGCATGTTGAATGAATGAATCAGGGAATGAATGAATGAGAGCTCTGAGTACCAACAGAGACTTCTGTTTTCCTAAATTCCGAAGTGTTGGATGACTATCTCAACATCCATAGTTTTTAATCGCCTCGAATCCAGAATGTATAAAATTCTCTTTTATGGTTTTTTCTTTTCCTAATCTGCTCTCCTTTCTTACTTTCCCAGCAGAAACCTCAATAATTTTGTAATCTTACCTCTCTAGGTACCTAAGTCACCAAAGCCCATTGAATTGGTTATTTTCTTTTGCTTCCATACAACCACGGCCTAGGTTTCAGGCTCTTTATCACCCAGGCCTGGACTCTTGTAAAAAAGTTTCTGCTTTATTGCCTTGTACAACTCAACTGGGCTAATCTTCCTAAAACATTCCTTTGTTCAACTCACTCAGCCACATTTAGAAAGTAAAACTATCCATGACTCCTCTAACCAGTGAGATATCATTCAGATGCCTTAGCCTGCATTCAAGGCCTCCTCCATCTGACTAGCTGCTTCTTGGCCTGCCTCTCTCCATCTATACTTTGCAAAGTTCCTGTCCAGCTGGTTTGCTCACTGGCTCCCCAGCAGATCTCTGGCATTCTTATATCTGTTTCTTTCTTTCTTCTTCTTCTTATTTTTTACTTTACAATATTGTATTGGTTTTGCCGCACATCGACATGAATCCTCCACGGGTGTACACGTGTTCCCAATCCTGAACCCCCCTCCCACTGCCCCCACCATCCCTTTGGGTCATCCCAGTGCACCAGCCCCAAGCATCCTGCACCCTGCCTTGAACCTAGACTGGCGATTCGTTTCTTGTATGCTATTATACATGTTTCAATGCCAATACAGTATAGTAACACATATATATGGAATTTAGAAAGATGGTAATGATAACCCTATATGCAAGACAGCAAAAGAGACACAGATGTATAGAACAGTCTTTTGGACTCTGTGGGAGAGGGAGAGGGTGGGATGATTTGGGAGAATGGCATTGATACATTTCTTTCTTAACATTTTATCCTATCACTCAGCCCTTTTTGTTGGATCTTTCCAAAGGCTGCCTGGTCAAGAAATCAACAAGTTCAGGTCCCATCTCTTTAACCTCTTTAGTGCTAGCCTCTTGCAAAGACCACAGGCTATTTATCCTTGAAGTTCTTGAAACTCAGCCTTCAGGGCCCCACTATCCCAAGCTCTGGGCCTTATTTTATATTTGTAATCTTTTATTATTTTTCTCAGAGAAGATCTCCCAATTTTATAGACTTCCAGCCCACACCAAACTCTCACCCACCTCTGCTCCTGACCATTGGTAGGTAACTCATTTGCTGTGTAACTGATCTGTGGGCCAGAGTTTGCTCCCAAGTACCTTGTTACAATAGGATGCTTCCAGAAGTTTCAGAGCTCACACTCTAGTCTCCTGTTTCTTTTACTTCCATTTGGATCAAAGCCACAAGAGTATGTTGACATGTATTTTGTGCAACATTTAAGTTCCTGGATGGAGCAGACACACAGAAGGTTTTCCCTTGGCCTCAAGGGACATGTTGTTGGGAAGATTAAGTATGGACAGCTATGAAAGGAGGAGGTAATGTGAGTACCGTAAGAGAAGTCCAAACTGTGCGCTCCTGGGCCTGGTGCTGCGCCTACAATGTCCCCACATCCCAGCAGGGCCTCCTGGATATGCTGGGAGGGTGCAGATCAGCAGAGAGTAAGGTCGTGGGGAAAGGCTGAACTTCTTCCTGGTGTTGAGCCCACCACCCTCCAACCCTGGACCTGTCTGCAAGTGGCTAGTGAGGCCCTGTGTCCGTGGTCCCGCCAGCCAGCTTCTTCCTGGCTTTCCTAGCCACTCATGGTCTGAAAAGAGAGGTCCAAGTGTTTCCCAGGCCAGCTTGCCAATGTGCTGGGCTCTTAGGAGAGCAGTTACTGCTTTTACTTTTGTTTCTAATTCCCCTTCAATGCCCATGGATTGATTTACATTTGTAAAATCAATGAAACCAACAAAAAAAGTCTATACAGTTTTCGTTGGACAGACAGAAAAAAGGGAGAGACCTCTAGGAGAGGCCCTGGGTGGAGGGGGTCTTGAAATTAAGCTTCATTAGCTTCAAGGCAATAGCTTCTAGTCAACCTCCTCCTCCCTGTTGAGCTAAACTAGTCCTCATTTTCCTTGATATGAAACACCTCACTCTCATCGCTTTGAAGAGTTTCCTTTGCTATGTACAGATGCTGAATCCTCATTTCAACCATAGAGAAACATAAGGAGAAGCTGTGGCTTGCTGTCTCGCTCGGGAGTCAGGAAATCATTTTCCTGAAAATTGGTACTGTTCCTTCTACTAGGGAAGTCCAAGACTCTCATGTCACCCATCTGCTCCTTCCTCTGCCTTCACTGCCAGGAAGTTCAGCGCTACAGTTGGGGCACAGTTCATTAACTCCAGTCTCCTGAGGCCAATTCTTTGTGATCTGATTTCTCTCCTCCCTCTCGCCTCCCTGGCCTCTCCCACACTGGCTCACCTCTTCTTGTGTGAGCAGGCTTTGGTTCTGTTATATTTTAATAGATTTATATAGGTCAGTTTGAAGCTTTTGCTGAACCCTC
The DNA here is from genome assembly GCF_001704415.2 of Capra hircus. Taxonomy (NCBI): domain Eukaryota; kingdom Metazoa; phylum Chordata; class Mammalia; order Artiodactyla; family Bovidae; genus Capra; species Capra hircus. The sequence continues at coordinate 12,165,935 of NC_030835.1, forward strand.
ATTTCACAGTTCCCCATGTCTTTTCATCAACTCCCTTTATGAGAAAAAACCTAGGCACGCCCGCAACTGGGGACTCATGGTGGCAGAGCTTTCTTCCCTTGAGGACTGAGCAAAAGGGTTTTCTCCTCAGCAGCTGGCTTCTCATGGTGGCTCCTTCCCTATCTGATCAGCAGCCCTGAGGCAGCTTCTGAAAAAAGCATCTTTAGGAGGCTTTTGCATATATGGGACCCATGTTGGACCCAGGCCTCCTAAACCCTTGAAGGGAACTACCTGCTTCCCTTTCTCCCCATCTCTCCCAGCCTCCTTCCTGCCTCAGGGAGGAGAATAGCTCCCCTGAGGGCTTCTTCTTGGGAAGCTCTTCCTCTTGGCCTTCCTCTCTCTACTGGTGACTGTGGTCTGTGAGGTGGGGCCAATCTCTGAAGTCTTGGTTGGGTGGGGCTAAACCTACCAATTGGATGACAGTTATTCAAGAACTTTCAGTTAGTTGCTGGGGCAACGACTCTTAACTGTATTTCACAGATGAGGGGCATGGCTTGATTAGAGTCATTCAAGCGGGGATTAAAACTCAGATTTATCCTCTCCCGAAAGAGAGGCTATCTATCATTCTATCTGCCATGACAGCTCCAGTGTCAGCTCCTGCTGTATACTGGAAATGCTGGCCCTGAGTGATCTCGGAGATGCTCCTACCAGATGGCCAAATGTGACCTGATTCTGATCCAGGAGAAAAATCCAATGCCGTAGTCCACTTAGGGCCGGTTGTCCCAAGTGTGGACTTCAGCATGCCCATGTCAGAATTATCTAGGGTACTTGTTTCAAACGTCAGGTCCCAGGTCTCCTACCTGTGCCTGGGGGTGGGCCTGGAAAGATGAGCTTTAAAATAAGCATCTCGGTTGACTAATATTTCGAGGACCACAGATGTGGGCGATGATATATAGATGTGCAGGGATGAGCAGAAAATGATAATATTTACAGTTAATTTTTAAAGATCAACTTTATTGAAGTGTAATTTCCATACAATAAAATGGGCCTATTTAAAATGTACAGTTTGAAAGGCTTTGAGAAATGTTTACACTTTTGTAAGCATCATCACAATTTGGATAAAGGACTTCTCCCTCATGCAATCAATTCCCAGCATTCAGCCCTAGCCCGAGACCTACTGATCTGCTTTCCTGGACAACAGATTAGCTTTGCCCTTTCTAGAGCTTCAATAAATAGAATTATGGAGTGTGTCCTCTCTTGCATCTGAGTTTGCTTAGCATGGTGTTTTTGAGGTTCACTCATGTTGTTGAATTTATTATTAATGAGTTTATCATTAGTTTGCTCCTGTTTATGGCTGAGTGATTCACAGTCCTTTGTTTGGATAGACAAGACTTTGTTGATACATTCACATGATTTTGTTTGTTTGCAAATATTTTCTATTATGAGTAAAGTTGTTATAAACATTCTTCAGTCCATCCAGAGTTAATTTTTATGTATGGTTTGAGAAATGGAATGAGTTTTCCTCTTTTCCTCCTCAACTAATAAAGATGTATAGTTGTCCTGGCACCATTTATTTAAGTTTCTCCTTTTCCCCATTGAAGGTCAACTGACTATATGGAGTCCATTTCTGAACTCAGTGTCCCTACATGGCTTACTCTTAAACCAATCCCCTCATTGTTGATTGCTATAGCTTTCTAATAAAACTTAAAATCAGGTAGTGTGAGTTCTTTAAATTCTATTTCAGATTCTTTTCATTTCCATGTGAATTTTAGAGTCAGTTTGTCAGTTTCTACAAAAAGGCTGCTGAGATGTTGATGAGGGATTACATTGAATCTGTAGATTAATTTAGGGGAAGTCGTCAAGGATTTTTGAAGGATATTGAGTTTTTGGTAATATATTTGTTTGGTTTTGATATTAGAATAATACTGGCTCTATAAAATGAGGTTAGATCTTGAAGAGCTGTATACAGCTCTCTGTTCATTGCAGTATTATTCACAATAGCCCAGATATGGAAACAAACTAAATGTCCATTGATAAGTGAATGGATAAAAAATTATATTCTATATATATATACAATGGAATATTATTCAGCTATAAAAAAGAAATCATGCCATTTGCAATAACATGGATCCACCTGAAGGATGTTATGCCAAGTGAAATCATCCAGACAGAAAAAGACAAATAGTGCATGATGAATAGACCTCACAGAAGCAGAGCATAGAGTGATGGTTGCCAGGGACTGGTTGGTGGTGGTTTAGTTATTAAGTTGTATCCAACTCTCTGCAGCCCCGTGAACTGTAGCCTGCCAGGCTCTTCTGTCTAAACTGAAGGAAATGGAGAGATGTTGGTCAAAGGATACAATCTTTCAGTTATGAAATGAAATAAGTTCTGAGGATCTGATGTACAGCATGGTGACGATATTTAAATACTGTATTGTGTACTTGAAATACGCTAAAAGAGTAGATCTTAAGTGTTCTCACCACATCAGTTCAGTTCAGTTCAGTTGCTCAGTCATGTCTAACTCTCTGCGACCCCATGAATCGCAGCACGCCAGGCCTCCCTGTCCATCACCAACTCCCAGAGTTCACTCAGACTCACGTCCATCAAGTCAGTGATGCCATCCAGCCATCTCATCCTCTGTTGTCCCCTTCTCCTCCTGCCCCCAATCCCTCCCAGCATCAGAGTCTTTTCCAATGAGTCAACTCTTCACATGAGGTGGCCAAAGTACTGGAGTTTCAGCTTTAGCATCATTCCTTCCAAAGAAATCCCAGGGCTGATCTTCAGAATGGACTGGTTGGATCTCCTTGCAGTCCAAGGGACTCTCAAGAGTCTTCTCCAATACCACAGTTCAAAAGCATCAATTCTTCGGCGCTCAGCCTTCTTCACAGTCCAGCTCTCACATCCATACATGACTACTGGAAAAACCATAGCCTTGACTAGACGGACCTTTGTGGACAAAGTAATGTCTCTGCTTTTCAATATGCTATCTAGGTTGGTCATAACTTTCCTTCCAAGGTGTAAGCGTCTTTTAATTTCATGGCTGCAGTCACCATCTGCAGTGATTTTGGAGCCCCCCCAAAATAAAGTCTGATACTGTTTCCACTGTTTCCACTGTTTCCCCATCTACTTCCCATGAAGTGATGGGACCGGATGCCGTGATCTTAGTTTTCTGAATGTTGAGCTTTAAGCCAACTTTTTCACTCTCCTCTTTCACTTTCATCAAGCGGCTCTTTAGTTCCTCTTCACTTCCTGCCATAAGGGTGGTGTCATCTGCATATCTGAGGTGATTGATATTTCTCCTGGCAATCTTGATTCCAGCTTGTGCTTCTTCCAGCCCAGCGTTTCTCATGATGTACTCTGTATAGAAGTTAAATAAGCAGGGTGACAGTATACAGCCTTGACGTACTCCTTTTCCTATTTGGAACACATACACACACACAAAAGGTAACTATGTAAGGTGCATGCATGCATGGTAAGTCGCTTCAGTCATGTCCACCCCTTTGCAACCCTATGGACTATAGCCCACCAGGCTCTTCTGTCCATGGGATTCTCCAGCAAGAATACTGGAGTGGGTTGCCATTTCCTCTTCCAGGAGATCTTCCCATTCAGGGATCAAACTCACATCTCTTATATCTCCTGCATTGGCAAGCAGGTTCTTTACTACCTGTACCACCGGGGAAGCTCTAGACGTGTTACTTAAACTGATTTAGTAATCATTTAACAGTGTATACATGGATCAAATCATGTTGTACACTGTGTAAACACACAGTTTTTGTCAATTATACCATAGTAAAGCAGGAAACAATGGATTGGCAGCTTCCCTCATCTTCTCTCTTTTGGAAGAGATTGTGTAGAAATGGTGTTAATTCTTAAGTGTTTGGTAGAATTCAGCGGTGAAGCCATCCGTGCCTGGAAATTTAATTTCGTTAATAGTTAAAGGCCTATTCAGATGATCTATACCATATTGAGTGCCTTGTAGTAGTTTGTGCTTTTGAAGGAATTGGTCCATCTCGTCTCTGCTGTCAAATGTATGTATATAAGAGTTGTTTGTGAGCGAAGTGAAGTGAAAGTTGCTTAGTCGTGTCCGACTCTTTGCGACCCCACGGACTATACAGTCTATGGAATTCTCTAGGCCAGTAGCCTTTCCCTTCTCCAGAGGATCTTTGCAACCCAGGGTTCGAACCCAGGTCTCCCACGTTGCAGGTGGATTCTTTACCAGCTGAGCCACAAGGAAAGCCCAAGAATACTGGAGTGGGTAGCCTGTCCCTTCTCCGGTGGATCTTCCCCACCCAGGAATCGAACCAGGGTCTCCAGCATTGTAGGCAGGTTCTTTACCAACCGAGCTGTTTGTAGGGAAGTTGTTTGTAGTATTTCCTTATTTTTTGATGTCTGCTGGGGCTGCGGTGATATCATGTTTCATTCTTGATACGGGTAATACGTGTCTTCTTTCCTTTCTTCCTTGTCAGTATTGGTAGAATTTTGTTGATTGTGTTGAAATTTTCAGAGTCAGTTTTTGTTTCATTGATTTTCTACGTATTTTTGTGTGTGTGTTTTCAATTTAATGTATTTCTGCTATTATTATTTTCTTCTGCTTGCTTTTAGTTTAGCACACACTCACACAATGCCTTACTTCTTCCAATCTCTCTGCAACCTTCTCTTTTTCCAGGACTCGTTTCAATTCTTACCATTACTTTCATGAAATTTGTTTTCTCTGGTTCTTTCTACACCTGGCTGTTTCAGAAAACCTACTGCATGTGATTTTGCTAACACTATTTTATGCTACATGCATACTACCCTGATTTACCACTCAACTGTTCCAGGTATTTTAATTTATTTCTGCAACTAGATTGTAAGTTCCTAGAGAGCTAAGGTTTATCTTAACAGCTATTAGGTTGGTGCAAACATAATTGTGATTTCAGATCGTGAATTTTAAATCATTGTAACTAGGCTCAAACACATCCTTATTAGTCAAAATAGGCACCATTATAAGCCATACATTTTTGCCAATGAGAAATGTTTGATTATTCCTGTAGTGTAAAAATCTATGCTTCAGAATTTGACAAACACTTGGGAAGCGTTTTCTGCCTCCTCCTGGTTGTGGATGCATTTTCACTGCTTAAAGTTATTGAGATGTTTGAAGAAGTGGTAGCCAGTTGGCAAGAGGTCAAGTGAATATGGCAGCTGAGGCCAACTATGCTTCAAAATGAGATATTTTTTATGTTTGTTCAACTCATGTTGCACCCATTTATTGAACTTTTTCACCTTTCCAATTCGTTTCGAATGCCGAGCAACCATAGGGTGGTCTATGAGGCACTGTTCTGTGACTTCTCTCGTAGTTGTGAGGATCAGCTTCGAGGACTGCTCCCGGTTGGTCGTTGTGAACTTCCAGAGGCCAGTCACTATGCTCCTCATCTCCAAGGCTCTCAATTCCTTGGCAAAACGTATTGAGCCACCACTGCACTCTATGTTCATTAGCAGTTCCTGGGCCAAACGCGTTGTTGATTTTATGAGTTGTCTCTGCTGCTTTGTGACTCATTTTGCACTCGAATAAGAAAATTGCTCGAATTTGCTTTTTGTCTAACATCATTTCCCTAGTCTAAAATAAATATAAAACAGCAAGTAATAAGTCATTAGCAAAAAAGCTAAGTGAGAAATGCACATTAAAATGATGCATAACATAACCACATTTATTTAAGAATGTGTTTCAACGTGAAATGGCAAAGTTCAACAATGCAAAACTACAGTTACTTTTGTACCAACCTAATACAATGCTAACAATTCTTTGTTTTATGACAACCCTTTCTGGTTTATAAAGTGTTCTCATTACCTTTTTTTGTTGTTGTTAGTTCATCAGAGGACCATGTGAAGCAGTCTGGACAAGGAGTTTTAGCTCTAGTTGACAAATGAAGAAACCAAGACTCAGATAGTTGTCACTATCTGAGGCTCATGACTAGTAAATCATGGGTCTAGGCTCCAGTGCTTCCCTGGATAGCTTCCCTGATAGCTCAGTTGGTAAAGAATCCTCCTGCAATGCGGGAGACCTGGGTTTGATCCCTGGGTTGGGAAGATCCCCGGGAGAAGGGAAAGCTACCCACTCCAATATTCTGGCCTGGAGAATTCCATGGACTACAATCCATGGAGTCACAAAGAGTCAGACACGACTGAACGACTTTCACTTTCACTTTCAGGCCCCCTGCTGCGTCAGCACCCTGACAGCCAGCAGTGGGTGGGTGCCCTGAATGCCCTTGGCCCAGTCTACGGCATGAGTGCCTGATGCTGAGAGTCTGTGTCCGTCTCCCTGGCTGCGTGGTTGCGTCCCTTTCATCCACGTCTCTACTCCCTCTGCCCTTCCCCTGCTCTGCTTTCTGCTGCATGCTACTGTTATTTTAGGACTTGGGCTGTTACCCTCTAGGAAGAGACTCTCAAGATAGGATCCTTGAACCTTTCATATTTGGAAATTCTGTCTCTAGAGAAAGAGGACTCAGGCCGAAACGTGCTCCTTACCTGGAAAAGCCACATTCCAGGGGAGGCCCTATAGCACAGGGCTTTCACAGCTGTCCTGGGGAGAGACTTGACCCACCATCACATGTCCTCCATGGGAGCATGCTGAGGGTGGGGGCCTTCAGGCTTCTTGGGCTTTGGCATAGGAAATTGCCTCTTTTATAGTGTGGTCTCTGCGTTAACAGAGGAGATGTTGGTGGAGAAACTAGGGATGATGGGGTTTTCACAGCCTTAGCAAGCAACTCGGCCAACACGAGAGCGAGTGCAGGCCTAATCACCTCTGCTGTGCAGCAGAGATCCTGTACCTGTCCCCACAGTGAGCCCAACGCCTTAAAGTTAGAGGAGGGTCTCCAGCCTGCACCTGGGATTTCAGAACAACAATCTCCCCTCTTGACACCCGAAGCCCAAGCCTGGACCTGCCTGCTGTGTGGCCAGCAGGCTTGCTCTCTCCATACGGGCCCAGCTCCCATAGGCTTGCCCACCTCTACCCCCACCCCAGAGCCAGAGGGCAACCTGGGCAAGATAACCAGCCCTGCTAGCTGCAAGTCCAACTCCCAAAGCTAGGATTTTAAAAGGAGAAGCTTGGGGAGTTCCCTGGCAGTCCCATGGTTAGGACAACGCTTTCACTGACATGGTCCTGGGTTTAGTCCCTGGCTGGGGAACTAAGATTCTGCAAGGAGCATGGTTCAGCCAAAAAAGAAGAGAAGCTTGTCTGGACTCAGACAAGGAGGCTTCCTGGAGCCTATGAGAGACACACTCAGGTCCCAGGGGGCACTTTCTGTGGGGCTCAGTGCTTATATTAATTCAGAGATAACACAGCGTCCTACCTGGAAAAACTCATTTTCCTTTAAGGTTCCTTCCTTTGTTCAGTCTTCTACAATCCATTTTCTCCTTCGAGTCTTTCTGGGTACCTCCTCCCAGAAGTCTCTAAGGTTCTGTAGATTTGGGGGAGAATAAATAATAACCAACAAACACTACTGAGCATTGGAGCTTCCCTGGTGGCTTAGCTGGTAAAGAATCTGCCTGCAATGCGGGAGACCTGGGTTTGATCCCTGGGTTGGGAAGATCCCCTGGAAGAGGGAATTGCTACCCGCTCCAGTTTTCTTGCCTGGAGAATTCCATGGACAGGGGAGTTTTTGGGCATTCCAGTCCCTAGGGTCGCAAAGAGTCGGACACGACTAGGTTACTAACACTGCCACATTTTCACTGAGTACTGAATACAGGCAGCACTGTTCTAGGCACCTACCATTAACTCATTTAATCCTCAAAACAACTTCCTGAGACAAACACTTGACTTATTCTGGAATGTTCCAGGGAGTCCTGGCTGCTTATCAAAGCAACATTAGGTGCAGATAGAGAAAGCTGGCCAGGGTAATCATAAAGTGGATTTCTGAAGCATAAGGGGAGCTCATTAAGTCCATGAGAAGGTGGATTCTGGCTGGAGGCTCCCCATCCCATTTCTGTCCCTAAGCGCTTAGGGAGATGATGTTTCTCAGCCTACCTTTCAGTTAGGCCAATGGAACAAGGTGGGAAGGGCAATGATTTACAGCTCTTCCAGGCCTGGCTGTAGGAGTCCTCGCCAAATCCTTGGCTTTCACTCTCCCTGTGAGAGGAAGCCTGAGATGGGGAGCCACAGAGTAGAAGCAGCTGGGCCTCAAGTCACCACTTGGACCAATGCTGCCCCACGAAGCTGTCCAGCCTGCATGGACCTGCTTGTGATTGGGAAATGGACCTCACTGCATAAGCTGCTGAGAGGTCGGGTCTTGTTTTCTGAAATGGCATAGCCTATTCTGATCAATAAAGTCAGATAACTAGGTTCCGTGGCTTCACAGCCAGACACTGTGACCTAAATCACACTCCAAAACTGCTTCCATGGAGATACCAATGCTACCACTGGCAGCGAAGATACAGCAGCTTACACGAGCATCGCTGTGATGCCAGACAGTGGTCCCTGTAGATGGAGCTACTGCTGCACTGCTGGGCCACAACCGGAGAGCAGGGACTGCCCCCACTCCTGCTCCAGTAGGGCACAGCCTAGAGGATTAACACGTGGTTCCTACCCTCAAAGGACTAACTGTCCAGTTGGAGGAGTGAAAACCCATGAAAGGCTATGGTAATGGAAAAGAAGGTGGTGAGAGCAGAGAGATGCTGGACTCTGATTCCTGGAAGGAGAGAGGCTTTTAGGTCAGGATGAGTGGCTTATGTGTTGTTGGGCTTCTGGTATATTGTCTAAATCTATGTCAAGTTAAGTCACTGTTTTTTGCAATTCAAGAACCTAAGTAAAAATATTGAAGATAAAAATGAGTATGAATTTACATTTATTAATAACAGCAAAATATCCTGCACCCCCAAGCTCAGGGTATGTATAGGTATGGATGTACATGCCTCACCCTACTCTCTAAGTTCATTGCTAACTTCCTCCCCTCTGAACAGCCCTATTTGGCAGAATGAAGTGAAAGGCAACTTTTATTTGTTGCTGTGGCTCTATGCCATTACGTGTTTTTAGATCTTTTATTGTGAATGCGCTGAACGTATGATGAATGCAAAGTCCTGCTCTTTAGTCAATACTTCCTTTAATGATGCAATAACAGCATTATCTGTGGTTCTATTGTTCTTGATCATTGCTTGTTGAATTCAGTATCCGATAAGAGTTCTGAAAAAAAAAAAATCCCACTGTATTAAAATGCTTTTTCAGGGGATTTCGTGGTGGTCAGGTGGTTGGGAGTCCACCTGGTCATGCAGGGGACGCAGGTTTGGTCCCTGATCCAGAAGGTTTCCACATGCCTTGAGCAGCTAAGCCCATGTGCCACGACCACTGGGGCCGGTGCACTCTAGAGCCCCTGCTCCGCAACACGAGAAGTCACGGCAATGAGAAGCCCGTGCACTGCAATTAGAGAGAGGCCCCCACTTGCCATGACTCGAGAAAGCCCTCATGCACAACGAGGGCCGAGCATAGCCAAAAATATGAATAAATAAAGTGCTCTTTCGGACAGGCTTAATGGTTAAAACCGAGGGCTGTCAACACTGAACTTCCCACACACATTCTTATTTTCTCATACCCATCAGTCATTCATTCTCAAGTCTGTTTCTCTGGTTAACAACATAAAACATTGCATTTATCAGTAACCACTTAAAATATAATCCCTGACAAAATGATCCCATGTTAGTAATCATACTTTTGTTGTATGCTTGTGTTCCTGAGTCTTCCTGCGTCCCTTGAAGTTTCCTATCCTGCACATCTTAATAAAGGACAGCAAAAGATTGGAAATGAGTCAAATGTCCATAAAATGGAGCCTGCCTAAATAAATTACAGTACATCTCCCAGTGGAATACTACACAGTTACAGAAAATAAGGAGGAGATGGTTTATGTTCTGAGATGAAATGATGTCCAAGGATATATTAAAAAACAGCCAAGCATGGAACAGAGTACAGAGAATGCACTCTGATGTAAAGGAGATGTTAGAACATGTGTTAGCTTGCAAAAGTATGAAATACCTCTGGGTGGATGTATCCAAGAATGAGAAAACATCTGTTGCCTGTTGGGGCAGGGGGTGGGGGGAGCGGAATTGTGTGACTGAGAGACTGCGTCAAGATAGAGAATTTTCAATGTATGTGCTTTGTTTTTAAACACTAAATTCTTTAGTGTGTATTTGCTGAGGGTGAGATCTTTTATTTAACCAGCATGCAATGATAAAAACCTGGCAATTTAACATTAAAATGCTATCATCTAATCCGCCATATTTTGGTAATTTCAGCTGCCTCAATAATGACTTAGCAGTCATTTTGTTCCCCCCAAGTCTAGGACTCCACGGAGGAGCACATGTTGCATTTGTTCCGGAGATCCAACCAGTCCATTCTGCAGGAGATCAGCCCTGGGATTTCTTTGGAAGGAATGATGCTAAAGCTGAAACTCCAGTACTTTGGCCACCTCATGTGAAGAGTTGACTCATTGGAAAAGACTCTGATGCTGGGAGGGATTGGGGGCAGGAGGAGAAGGGGACGACAGAGGATGAGATGGCTGGACGGCATCACTGACTCGATGGACGTGAGTCTGAGTGAACTCCGGGAGATGGTGATGGACAGGGAGGCCTGGCGTGCTGCGATTCATGGGGTCGCAAAGAGTCGGACACGACTGAGCGACTGAGCTGAACTGAGCTGAATGTGTATTCTAGTTTCCTTTAATTTGGAATGCTTCCTATGCCCTTTTTTTTTTTTTTTTTTTTTTTTTTGTTGACAGCAGCCATGATTAAGCCTCTTTAAGCAGCTTCTCCGCCAGCAGGTGTAGCTAGAACAGCAGAGCCTGAGGAGTGGCTGTCAGCTTCAGCCTAGTTTGTGGTCTGATATATGGGAATCCTTTGAGTACTTCTTGAAGTGATGGAGTTCTTCCGGAGATGGTGAGAATATGCTCCTGGGGCACAGGCGTGGGTGAGTGGCCACACAGTCATCATAAATTAGGTCCTAGTAGAAATTTAACCGTTTTTTTTTTTTTGAGGGCACAGGCTGGTGAGGCTAGGTAACATTTAGATTACAAACTTAGGTACATTTATAAAGGGAGGTTGTCTATAGCCTTCATTAGAATATTTTTTAGGCTTTTTATTATATGTTATTTTAAACACATATAAATGCAGAGAAAACGGTTTAATGAACTTATCGCTCAGCTTCTTCCATTGAACTGTCTTACAACTTTTTTTTTCCCATGAAAAATATTAAGTAAAATCCCTCACACATCTTATCTTTTTACCTTTAAATACTTTAGAATATATTTCCAACAGATAAGGTTTTTATAAAAAAAAAAAACAAAAAGAATGCTACTACTTCATTATCACATCTTATAAATTAATAATATTGTCTTAATGAAATCTCTTATCAGTGCATATTCTTTACAATCTCTCATGATGTCTTCTTGTAGTTGTTTATTCGTACTGAGATCTGAACAGGAAGCCATTCTGGTGTGGTCCTGAAGGACAGTAGTGGAGGAAAATACTCCCACGGGGCAGAACTTGACCCAGTGCCACTGGCATTCATTTGCCTGACGTCTGAGATAACCAGAGATGTGGATCGACTATGATACATGGGCAGTGGTTGATAGTTTGGCTGGCTGCTCAGGGCCTTGAAAAGGACACAACTTAATGATCACAGTGGGAAGGTTCTTGGGAAGAGATGTGCGGATAGATCTCTTTGAATGACCACGGAATGTGAAGATCTGTGTCCCAATAGTCACCTAAGAGTAATTAATTATGCCGGAGAAATTCTCCAGTAAGCAAGTAGATGAAATCGTCTGTTCTCTGGAGGTTAGTTTCTTTTCCCAGCAGTCTCTGTCGTTACAAAGGCCTCACGGTCGAAGTGGCCGTGGCCGTGGTGATGGGGGCTGTGCGTAGGCTCAGCAACGTGGACTGCCCACCTCCTGAAGCCTCCCTGTCTGTGGTCCCTGCTGCCCGGCCAAACGCCAGCAGCACATAGGCCAACGCCAAGCCCCAGCAGAGCGCCATTCCTTGGGAGAATCAGTGAGCCCCCTCTGCCGTGGAAGGGATGGCTTTTTGATCTTCCTGACACAGGTGCTTACTCTTGATATGGATTTGCTCTCCCTGCCCGCATTATTGTTTCCCAAACTAGTATCCGTGCATTGACAGGACAAGTTATGCACCAAGATGTTATTCCAGCCTGCACTGCTTCTGACGGAGGAATTTATTTCATGGCCGCTGAAGTAGAGCAGTGAGCTCGTGCTCACGGAAGTCAATGGCCTATGCACCGTCTCGACTGCCGTATCTTTAGAGGAAGTCTTGAAATCAGGTAGTGTAGGTCTTGCCACTTTGTTCTTCCCGTAAGTTTTTTGTCTGATGGTTCTCTATTCTTTGTATTTTTCTTATAACTTTTAAAATAAGCTTGTCAATTCCTACCAAGAAATTTGCTGCGATGTGAACGGGATTATGTTGAATCTGTAAGGTGAATTTTGAGTGAAACAACATCTTAACAATGTACATGGCATATTGCTCTATTTAAGTCTTCTTTACTTTCTCTTAGCGATGTTTTGCAGTGTTTTGGTTTACAGGTCTTGCATGTCCATTTTGTTATTTGTTCTTAAGTATTATATGGTTTCTGGTGCTATTGCTACTGTGGTTTCGGGCTGGGCTTCCATCAAGGACATCTAATAATACTTGGATTGGGGGTCTTTTGGCTCTGGTTTCTGCTGAGCCTCTCTGGCCAACTGCTGCTGTGTCCAAGATCTTTCCCTTCCTCCATCACTTTATTGTTTGGTTCCTTAGACCTTTCTCCTGAAGTTCCCTCTCCTCTTACAGACACATTACTTTTGCTATCATCTTCATTGTAGTCTGGTTCAATAGCAGCTCTTTAGTTTCTCTGTAGTTAAGTTGGAGGAGGGTCAAGAGGAGCGGCTTATCCAGGGTTTAAGGGGAATAGCACTCCTGCCAATTTGCCCATTAATCTGCCTATTTTCAATCTGTGTGTCTAGTAGGTTAAGAGTATGTATCATGAAATTTATTGCCACTTGATTGTTGTTCCTTGCTTCAAAGAAGCAATTCTTATGATCCTTACAAGGATTTTTACCTGTAGATTTTGTCTCTTCACTTGAGCACTTAATATCATAAGTGGCTTGTGATCTTGACTTTATTTTTTTTGTCCTCTGTGGGATTAGAATTACAATTTTTTTTGGAATACCTTATTTTATTTTTAGGTAACTCTCCTCCCTCAGCTTATTTTTCTGTTCACATGCAGAAGCTATAGTTTGTTTTCTTTTTTTCCTGGATACCTTTTATTCCAGTATTTTGTTAAGATTGTTTTTTAATCACAAACAGTTCAATTTTGTTAAGTTTTTTTGTGTTTCTTGTGGTGATTTGTTCTGTTAATGAATTACAGTGATTTTTTTCAAATTTTAAGCCAACTCTACTTTTCTGGGATAAACCCCACTAAGTCACATGTAGTATCCTGTTATATTTTGCTGGATTCAATTTGTTAATGTTTTGTTAAGGATTTATAGTCACAAGAGATTTCTCATCAGGATAATGTTGGCATGATAAAATGATGTGGGAGTGCTCTATTCACCTCTCTTATGAAAGTGTTAATGTAAAATCGGTGGTTTTTCCCCCTTAAATGTTTGGTAGATTTCACCAGTGAAACCATCCTTCTCTTTTTTTTTTTAATGCGCTATTACTTTTTTAAAATTTAAATTTATTTATTTTAATTGGAGGCTAATTACTTTACAATACTGTATTGGTTTTGCCATACATCAACATGAATCTGCCACGGTGTACACGTGTTTCCCATCCTGAACCCCCCTCCCACCTCCCTCCCTGCCCCATTCCTCTGGGTCATCCCAGTGCACCAGCCCCAAGCATCCTGTATCCTGCATCAAACCTGGACTGGCGATTCGTTTCTTATATGATATCATACATGTTTCAATGCCATTGTCCCAAATCATCCCACCCTCTCCCTCTCCCACAGAGTCCAAAAGACTGTTCTCTATATCTGCGTCTCCTTTGCTCTCTCGTATACAGGGTTATCGTTACCATCTTTCTAAATTCCATATATATGCGTTAGTATACTGTATTGGTGTTTTTCTTTCTGGCTTACTTCACTCTGTATAATTGGCTTCAGTTTCATCCACCTCATTAGAACTGATTCAAATGTATTCTTTTTAATGGCTGAGTAATACTCCACTGTGTATATGTACCACCGCTTTCTTATCCATTCATCTGCTGATGGGCATCTAGGTTGTTTCCATGTCCTGGCTATTGTAAACAGTGCTGCAATGAACACTAGGGTACACGTCTCTTTCAATTCTGGTTTCCTCGGTGTGTATGCCCAGCAGTGGGATTGCTGGGTCATAAGGCAGTTCTATTTCCAGTTTTGTAAGGAATCTCCACACTGTTCTCCATAGTGGCTGTACTAGTTTGCATTCCCACCAACAGTGTAAGAGGGTTCCCTTTTCTCCACACCCTCTCCAGCATTTATTGCTTGTAGACTTTTGGATTGCAGCCATTCTGACTGGCGTAAAATGGTACCTCATTGTGGTTTTGATTTGCATTTCTCTGATAATGAGTGATGTTGAGCATCTTTTCATGTGTTTGTTAGCCATCTGTATGTCTTCTTTGGAGAAATGTCTATTTAGTTCTTTGGTCCATTTTTTGATTGGGTCGTTTATTTTTCTGGAATTGAGCTGCAGGAGTTGCTTATATATTTCTTTTTTTTTTAATGGATTCAATTTTTTTCATGGATATAGTATTATTTAGATGATCTCTTTTATGTCAGTTTTATAATTTTCCCCTTTTAAAGAACAGGTAATTTCATTCTGTTGATGAATTTGGGGGCATAAATTTGTTTATATTCCCTTTTATCATGTAAACGTTTGCGGGACCTATAGTTATAACTCCTCTTTAATGTCTAATGTTGGTAATTTGTGTTTTGTCTTGGTAAGTCTAGGAGTTTATCAATATTATCACATTTTTAAGAGACAACTTTTGGTTTAATTGGTTAATTGCTACCAGTTGTCCATTTTCTGTTGCATTATTGTTACTCTTGCCTTCATTTTTTACTTTCACCTATTTATTTTGGGTTTAAGCTGCTTTTTGCTTTCTTACTTTCTTACTGTAGACACTTAGATGCTAGCTTTTAAAACTTCTTCCTTCTAAGTACTGCTTTATCTATTCTACTTTTTTTTTTTTTTTTCCTTTTACAGTTCTAATTGTGTCTGTTCCTGGGGGAGGGTGGGCTGAAGAATTTTAAAACCTCATCAGCTGTATCCCGCTCCATTGTGCCTGCTCATCAGATGCTAAAAAAAGGTTTTGTGATCACAAAGTTCTGGACTATTTAAAACTAATTAAGTGTGGATTTTTAGGTAATTTCTTACTGAATCTACCAGTTATATCCTTATAAGCCCTAGAGCAGCTGACTAACTGTTCTGGGGAGAGAAAGTTTGTGTTTCAGATTTTGTATTCTCTCTCCTGCTTCAGAAAAGGTGTTGCTATAAAGAGCCTTTCATATCAGCTTCCTTTTTTCCTTCTATTTTTCTTCATGTGAAATAGCATAAGCTCTATTTGAACCCAGGGTTTTTTGTTTTTTTTTTTGTTTTTGGTATGTATTAAGTTAAACCATCTCTTCATACTCAGCAGGTTTGTTAGAGAAATGGTCTAGGTTTGGTTCCAATTCAGCAGGATTAAAAGTGGAAATATATTGAAATGAGGACATTTAAAATGATAACAGAAATCCTATTTGGTGAAGGAAGAACAAATTAGTTTTTACTCCATTTCCCCCACATTCCATTTTAAAATAGGTGGCCTTTTTTTTTAAAGACAGATGTTTTCATGGCAGTAGGCATGGGATGCATTAGCCTTCCTGGACTTTCTCAGCAGGGGTACATACCTAGCCAAGTGACCTGAGGGTGTTCTCCCTGAGTTAATTTAGCAATTAAATATGGAGAGGAAATGGATAATTTTATAGTCTACAGATGTCAGAGGTTCCTTCTCAACCTTTCTCTATATTTTCAATGTGTAAGTCTTTTTGGAAAACACCTGGACTTTCATTTCCAGGATATAGAAACTTGCAAGAGTCATTACTCTCTAAGCACCAATGCAAGTAAGTTGTAGTTGCTAAAAATTCATAGGAATTTAAAATGAACTAAATTCCAGAGTGGAAAGAGCCTTTGCTAGGAGAGTGAGACATGAGGCTGCTTTCATCAAAGGGGTAAGTATGGTGGGTAGAAATTTTTGAAGATGCATTGAGAAGCTAGCCGAACAAGCTGACATTTCCATGAGCTGGAATGATGTTTAAAAATCTCTCCCCACCCCCAGCCTTAAATGCTAAATGGCATTTATCTACCAGTTCTTATCTGTAGGGCTTCACCAACTGCATGGCCCTAGCCTGGTGAAAATGAAGGATAGAAATCAGGGTAGACAGAGAGTTTGCTTGGAGCACTCACCTACTGCTTCTAAGTCTTCACTGAGGACACAACAGCAGCAGGGTCAGGAAGGATAGAGAGAACCCCTCTAGGCATATATGCCTACCAATTCTTTACCAGTGAGCACACGGTCAGAGGTAGAAGACATGTGGAGAAGCAGGAAGATTGGCCTATAATTAAGAGGAAAAAATAGCCAATAGCGACAGAACCAGGAATGACCCAGATGTTGAAATCAGCAAACAGAATCTTCGAGTATTATAACTGTTGAAGTGTTTACTGGAAAAGATGGGCAAGATGAATGAAAAGATGGGCATCTTTTCCACAGAGAATCTGAAATGCTGTAAAGGAATAAAGTGGAAATTCTAGAGCTGAAATGAACATTTTATTTGAAGGGCCTACCAGTAGACTAGATGCAACAGAGGAAAGTGTCAGGGGAGTTTGTAATTTCCTTGGTTCTGTCTCACCACAGCAAAAATTTGAAGTGATTGACGGACCAGTGATACAGCTCAGTTTTATTTGGCAAGCAAAGGAAAATACGTCCTCGAGGTATGAGAGTGGGCTGACCCAAAAGAAGTGAAGAGAAGAGAGGCCCCCACCCCCCCACCCCTCCCACCCCCCCACCCCCCCCACCCCCCCACCCCCCCCCACCCCCGCTCAATTTTGGCTCCTCTTTTTTATATGCTATTTTCTCCTCCTCTGAGCTTGCCTTATTTAAATCAGGCTAGCCAGGAGGGCTGTTTGTTTTACCTGAGTTTCTCACCCCAGTCTTCAGACCTCTTCCTTTGTTCTATTTTTGCGGGCTTTTCCCTTCTTTGTTTTTTAGCCACCACCATTCTGGACTCCTTTTTCCTATTCTAACTACCTGACATTCCCCTCTCAAGAGATGGAAGGCCCAATTCTTTGGGAATAGGGGCATTGAGGTCTCTCTGGATACTTCCTCCTGAACTGGAATGGCAAGGGGCATTGGGCATTCCCAATGGGGCATTCCCTCTCTTGCTAGTCTCAAGCCTCAGAGCCCTTATAATGGTGTCCACCTAAGGGTGAGTGATATTTTCTGTGGTCAGCTATAGTTTTCTATATCCTTGTTGAACTGGCACTGCATGTTGTAGCTTGCTGACCTGGGCATAGATAAAACAGGTTAGACAATTGATAATACATGGAGCAATCATAAGCAGCATCAATATGGTGATGACAAAGATTAGCAGGGGCATCAGCCAACTCCATATTCCCCCTCACCAGGAGAAGAGTCCCCCAAAGAGAGATTGTAGCCACCCTGAGAACTCTCCAGCTTGTTCTTTGAGATCCAGTAGGATCTGAATGTTTTTCTTGAGGACTGTGAGACTTTTTTAACTTGACTGGAGGTATTTACCCAGAAATAACCCATCTCATTCAAGATGGTGCAAGCCCCTCCTTGTCCACGGATCAGGAGATCTATCTGCTGTCTATTTTGGAGTACAACCCCTGCCAAGTTATGGTTGGCTCTTTAGAGCTATCCTGAGAGACCTTATAGCCAGAAGCCAGATTTTGGTGTGTTCATTAGAATGGCACTCATTTGTAGTTCTGAACAGGTGTCAGGTGTCTGAGATCTCCCAGGGCTCACAGGTGTATTGATTTTGGGGGTGCTCATTGGAATGGCACTCATTGGTAGTCCTGAATAGGTATCTGAGATCTCCCAGGGGCTCACAGGTGTATTGAGTGTCCTCTTCTGTCTTCTTCCATGATTTGACTCATGAGTAGTGAATTCAGGAGTCGTGTCCTCGTACCTTGACTGCTATGGGGGTAGAAAGTATTACAGGGTGGGGCCCTTCCATGTGGGCTGGAGTTGAGCCTTTGGGGACCCATCTTTCCAGACTTTAATTAGGACCTGAGTCCCTGGAGCATATACTGGTGGCTCCTTAGAATCCTTTGGGTCCTGGTTGACACCCCACAAGCATATATCTTGTTGAAATTACCCAATGGCCATGGTATAACACTGGAGGGTCTGAGCCTGTGAATCTAGGAAGAGGTCATTGACATAAACAAAAGATCTTCCATATAGCATCTCATAAGCACTAAGACCAACCTGCTCCTTAGGGGCAATGCGGGTGCGGAGGAGAGCTATTGGTAAAGCCTCCTTCCATCCAGGGGAGGTCCCCTGGGTCATCTTTTTTTATCACTGATTTTAAGAATTGGTTGCCTTTTTCTACTTTTCTTGAAGACTGAGCCTCCTGGTACAATGGAGATAATAAGTAATGCCCAATGTGTTAGAGACCCCTTTAGTGACCTTAGAAGTAAATGTCATCCCATTGTCACTTTGCAATGACCTAGGCAGACCAAATCTTGGAATGATTTCATGGAGCAGTTTTTCTACCACCTCCTCAGCCTTCTCAGTCCAGGTGGGAAAGCCTTCAATCCATCCTGTGAATGTATCTATCGTGACTAATACGTATTTATACCCTTGAGAAACTGGCATCTGGGTGAAGTCCATCTGCCAGTCCTCTCCTGGGTAGGCCCCATGTTGTTGGACGGGCTGGGCCAACTGGGGCCTTCAAGCTCCTTGGAGGTTGTTTAATTGGCAAGTGGGGCAAGAGGAGACCATTTGCCTTATAATTGTTTGGAGGCCTGTTCCTCTGAAGGACCTTTCTAGTAATCGTTGCAGGGCCTTTTCAGCTAAATGAGTCGGGGCATGTAACGCGTTAACCAACTTCTATGGAGGTTCCCAGGCAGAAAAAGGGAGTCCCTCCTTTTGGAACCACCCCATATGATCTTCTTGAAAGCCCTCACTCTTAGATTTAAGAGTCTCACCTTCAGTATATGAAGGAGTTTCTTGCAAATTAGTCTGTGGAACCGAGGTGGCAACCTCTGTTAGGTCATTGTTCTGTAATGCTGCTCTCCTAGCCACCTGATCAGCTGCTTGGTTCCCTCATGCCATGTCTATGCTCTCTCTTTCTGGTGTCCTTTACAATGCGAGACTGAAACCTCAGCAGGCAGATGGACTGCCTTCAAGAGCCTAAGGATTTGATCACCATATTTTATTGGAGACCCTCAGGTGGTCAGGAGAAGGCAATGGCACCCCACTCCAGTACTCTTGCCTGGAAAATCCCATGGACAGAGGAGCCTGGTAGGCTGCAGTCCATGGGGTCGCACAGAGTTGGACACGACTGAAGCGACTTAGCAGCAGTAGCAGCAGGTGGTCAAGTGGCCTCTTTCTTTCCAAATAGCAGCATATGCATGTAGCACCAGAAAGGTATGCTTGGAATCAGAGTAAATGGCTACTGTTTTTCCTTTTCCAGCTCTAAACCTGAAGTCAGGTCTATGAGCTCAGCTAATTGGGCTGAAGTACCCGGTGGCAAAGGTTTAGCCTCTAAGGTCTCAAAATTGGAGACTACTGCATATCTGGCTTCCAAGGAGTAAGCGTCTTTTAATTTCATGGCTGCAGTCACCATCTGCAGTGATTTTGGAGCCCCCCAAAATAAAGTCTGACACTGTTTCCACTGTTTCCCCATCTATTTCCCATGAAGTGATGGGACGAGATGCCATGATCTTGGTTTTCTGAATGCTGAGCTTTAAACCAACTTTTTCACTTTCCTCTTTCACTTTCATCAAGAGGCTATTTAGTTCCTCTTCGCTTTCTGCCTTAAGGGTGGTGTCATCTGCATATCTGAGGTTATTGATATTTCTCCCAGCTATCTTGATTCCAGTTTGTGTTTCTTCCAGTCCAGCGTTTCTCATGATGTACTCTGCATAGAAGTTAAATAAGCAGAGTGACGATATACAGTCTTGATGGACTCCTTTTCCTATTTGGAACAAGTCTGTTGTTCCATGTCCAGTTCTAACTGTTGCTTCCTGACCTGCATATAGAGTTCTCAAGAGGCAGGTCAGGTGGTCTGGTATTCCCATCTCTCTCAGAATTTTCCACAGTTTATTGTGATCCACACAGTCAAATGCTTTGGCATAGTCAATAAAACAGAAATAGATGTTTTTCTGAAACTCTCTTGCTTTTTCCGTGATCCAGCAGATGTTGGCAATTTGATCTCTGGTTCCTCTGCCTTTTCTAAAACCAGCTTGAACATCAGGAAGTTCATGGTTCACATATTGCTGAAGCCTGGCTTGGAGAATTTTGAGCATTACTTTACTAGCGTGTGAGATGAGTGCAATTGTGCGGTAGTTTGAGCATTCTTTGGCATTGCCTTTCTTTGGGATTGGAATGAAAACTGACCTTTTCCAGTCCTGTGGCCACTGCTGAGTTTTCCAAATTTGCTGGCATATTGAGTGAGGCACTTTCACAGCATCATCTTTCAGGATTTGAAACAGCTCAACTGGAATTCCATCACCTCCACTAGCTTTGTTTGTAGTGATGCTTTCTAAGGCCCACTTGACTTCACATTCCAGGATGTCTGGCTCTAGATGAGTGATCACACCATTGTGATTATCCGGGTCATGAAGATCTTTTTTGTACAGTTCTTCTGTGTATTCTTGCCACCTCTTCTTAATATCTTCTGCTTCTGTTAGGTCCATACCATTTCTGTCCTTTATCAAGCCCAACTTTGCATGAAATGTTCCCTTGGTGTCTCTAATTTTCTTGAAGAGATCTCTTGTCTTTCCCATTCTGTTCTTTTCCTCTATTTGTTTGCATTGATCGCTAAAGAAGGCTTTCTTATCTCTTCTTGCTATTCTTTGGAAGTCTGCATTCAGATTGGAAGGAAAGTTATGACCAACCTAGATAGCATATTCAAAAGCAGAGACATTACTTTGCTGACTAAGGTCCGTCTAGTCAAGGCTATGGTTTTTCCTGTGGTCATGTATGGATGTGAGAGTTGGACTGTAAAGAAGGCTGAACGCCGAAGAATTGATGCTTTTGAACTGTGGTGTTGGAGAAGACTCTTGAGAGTCCCTTGGACTGCAAGGAGATCCAACCAGTCCATTCTGAAGGAGATCAGCCCTGGGTGTCCTTTGGAAGGAGTGATGCTGAAGCTGAAACTCCAGTACTCTGGCCACCTCATGAGAAGAGTTGACTCATTGGAAAAGACCCTGATGCTGGGAGGGATTGGGGGCAGGAGGAGAAGGGGATGACAGAGGATGAGATGGCTGGATGGCATCACTGATTCGATGGACGTGAGTCTGAGTGAACTCTGGGAGTTGGTGATGGACAGGGAGGCCTGGCGTGCTGCAATTCATGAGGTCGCGAAGAGTCGGACACGACTGAGTGACTGAACTGAACTGAATGGCAGAAAGTGAAGAGGAACTAAAGAACCTCTTGATGAAGATGAAAGAGGAGAGTGAAAAAACTGGCTTTAAGCTCAAAATTCTAAAAAGCTTAGCTCATAGCATCCAATCCTATCACTTCATGGCAAATAGATGGGGAAGAAGTGGAAACAATGACAGACTATTTTCTTGGGCTACAAAATTCACTGTGGATGGTGACTGCAGCCATGAAATTAAAAGACGCTCATTTCTTAGAAGAAAAACTGTGACAAACCTAAACAGCGTATTAAAAAGCAGAGACAGTTTGTTTTTTTTTTTCTTTTAGCATTAGCAGTTCCAGACTCTTACTTCTACAAGAAACTCTGCACTTTCCTTCAGCACAACCCAAGGGACAGATCCCAGCGCTTGCCACCACCCTGGCGTCCTTGGCCCATAGTGCTTTTGTGGTGGAGGAACAGGCACTTGCTTTGGCCACTTGAGACATCTTTGGAAAACAAGATGGTGTCTTTGGAAAACAAGATGATGGAGGGGTATATGGACATGGAGTACATCTCTCTCCCTCTCTCCATGGATACATCAGGAATACACCTTCAGACACAGAAGTGCATGCAGAACACCGGCTGAGAGTGGACAGGAGTACCTGACCAGTCAGGAAAGAATATATAGAACCACACAAAACTTGGTAGAATGAAGGAACTAGGGGGAAAAACAGGAGTGTTAGGAGGACTGGACCTGCCCTCGGCGGGTGGGGGAACAGAAGGAGGGGTCTGATCCCCACATTGGGACAGTTGTCTGTATCAGAGGAGAAACACTAAAGGCTGAGAGTGAAACAGCTGATCTGTGACAGCCTAAATGGAATGGGAATCAGACAGTCGTTGCCACAGCCATACACATCCAGGACAGGGATGCAGCTCTCCTGGAAAGCACAGCAGCTGGAAGCTGGAGTTTAGGGATTGTGGAGCAATCCCAGGGCGAGGGCTGCTGTTGAATGCAGAGAGACAGATTGAGGGGCTGTGAGGGAAGAGATTGTGGTGGGAAATGCCTGTGGAGGAAAGCCAAGCAGCCATGAAAGCAAGGCGATACTGCTGAGTCATGCATAGGGGGTGGAGCCATCAACATAGCCTCTCCCCCGTCCCCACCCCCAACACACCAGCATTGGCAGCTCAACAATAGAGAGCCTGGCCCATCAAACACCCGACACCTGACCCACCCAGGGTGCCCCTTTCGGTGCCTGATGTGCCAATCTACAGAGCAGAACCCCAGCCAAGGGGGCCCTCTATGTGCATGAGGTGCCAAACAGCAGAGAAGGACCCCAGGAAAGGGAGCCCTCTTAAGTGCCTGAACAGGTGGAGCTATGGAGAAAGACTGGCCAAAGAGACCTTCTGATTGCTAGCTACGAGAGGCTCAAAAAAAGATTCTGATAGGGCCATAGCTGCAGTGGAGGCAGTCTGTGTCCCTGCACACTTGGCGCTGCCAGGATCCCTGCAAGCCAAGCAGCTGCACCACCTTCATGCTCAACTCTCATTCGGGCAAAGCTGCCACAGGCAAAGACAAGTCTTGTGTCTATGTGCACAGGGTCGCTTTGGTAGTGTCTGACTCTTGGCGACCCTGTAGACTGTGGCCTGCCAGACTTCTCTGTCAGGGAGTGGGATTCTCCAGGCAAGAATACGGGAGTGTATTGGCCATTGCTTGTTGCCATACCCTTCTAGAGTACTTTATTTCCTGTTGTCCTAGCCACCAACTCCGCTGAGTAGCTGGTGCTGCCAGAAACCCTGCAACCCATGCAGCTGCACCACCTCCACACCTGGCCCTCACAGGGGCAAACCCAAGTCCTCCAGGGCAGCCTCAGGGGCAAACCCCAGTGGACGACCCACATGCATAGATGGAAATAAAATCACAATTGAAACCCTGGGGCAGTGTGGTTAAGGAAGAAGACCCAAAACTTTCCCACCAGCTGTACAAGCTGCAGATTAAATCCACACAATTAACTAGGCAGACTCTGTTTCTATGGAATATATAAAAGGTCATTGAGCACTCCCATGAAAGAAAGTGCACTCGTTCTGATAGTTGTGAACATTGGAGGCAAGAGCACACTGGAGTAGGACCAGATTATAATCTGAGCTGCCCCCACAGCAGGTCCAGAGATCAGCACAGTGTTGGAGGGCATCCTAGGGAGAGATCAAGCCCTGGGCCTTTGGGGTGGGAGCACTCACTCCAAGACCCTAGGCTACCAGGGAACTAACTCTAGGAAATATCAAATAGTGAGAACTCACACAAAGAATGCATGAAAACAAGGCCCAGCATCACCCAACCACCAGTAGCACCCTGTTCAGGATGCCTCATCTAAACAACAAACAAAACAGGAATACAAACCCAGTCATCAGTAGACACGATTACCACCGCAGCCTTGCCCATCAGAGGAACAAAAACTCAGCACAAATCTCACCCTATACGAAGCTTACACAAACCACTGGACCAACCTTAGGAGGGCAGAAACCAAAAGGAAGCAAGAATTCAACCCTGAAGCCTGGGAAAAGGAGACCTCAAACACAATATGAAAAGGCAGAGCAATACTACACAAATGAAGGAACAAACTAGAAACACAGAAATCCAAATAAAATGAAGAAATAGGTAAACTACCTGAAAAAGAATTCAGAGTAATGATAGTAAATATGATCAAAAACCTTGAAAACAAAATGGAGAAACTGCAAGAATCAATTAACAAAGACCTAGAAGAATTAAAGAATAAACATACAAGACAACACGATGCGTGAAATTAAAAATACTCCAGAAGGAATCAATAGCAGAATATCTGAAGCAGAGCGAATCAGTGAGCTGGAAGATAAAATGGTGGAAATAACTTCTGAAGAGCAGAATAAAGTAAAAAGAATAGACAGGACCGAAGATAGTCTCAGAGGCGTCTCAGACAATACCAAACACACCAACATTCGAATGATAAGGGTTCCAGAAGAAGAAGAGTAAAAGAGAGGATATGGGAAAATTTTTGAAGAGATTATAGTTGAAAATTTCCCCAACATGGAAAAGGAAATAGTTGATCACGTCCAAGAGGCACGAAGAGCCCCATACAGGATAAACCCAAGGAGAAACATGTCAAGACACATATTAATCAAACTAACAAAGACTAAACACAAAGAATATTAAAAGCAGCAAGGGAGAAACAACAAGAAACATACAAGGGAAACCCGATACTCTTAACAGCTGCTCTTTCAGCAGAAACTCTGCAGGCTAGAAGGGAATGGCAGGATATATTTAAAGTACTGAAAGGGAAAAATCTATAAGATTTTTGTACCTGGCAAAATTTGTACCAAGATTACTGTACCTTGCAAGGATCTCATTCAAACTTGATGGAGAAATATAAAGCTTTCCAGACAAGCAAAAGTTAAGAGAATTCAGTACCACTAAACCAGCTTTACAACAAATGTTAAATAGACTTACATAGTCAAGAAATACAACAGAAGAAAAATGATATACAAAATCAACCCCAGACAATTAAGAAAATGGCAATAGGAACATATTTATTAATAATTATTTTAAATGTGAATGGATTAAATGCTCCAACCAAAAGACACAGACTGGCTGAATGGACACAAACACAAGTCCCATATATATGCTGTCTACAAGACACCCACTTCAGACCTAAAGACACATACAGACTGAAAGTGAGAGGATGGAAAAATATATTCCATGCAAATGGGAAGCAAAAGAAAGCTGGATTAGAAATCCTCATATCAGACAAAATAGACCTTAAAATAAAGATGATTACAAAAGATAAGGAAGGACACTACATAATGATCAAGGGATCAATCCAAGAGGAAGACATAAGAATTGTAAATATCTATGCACCCAACACAGGAGCATCTCATTACATAAGACAAACACTAACAGACATAAAATGAGAAATTGACAGTAACACAATAGTAGGAGGCTCTAACACCCCATTCACACCAGTGGACAGATCATCAAAACAGAAAATAAGGAAACACAAGTCTTACATGAAACATTAGGTGAGATGGATCTCATTGATATCTTCAGGACATTCCATCCAAATGCAGAAGAATACACCTTCTTCTCAAGTGCAGATGGAACATTTTCCAGGATTGGCCATATCTTGGGTCACAAATCAAATCTCAGCAAATTTAAGAAAATTGAAATCATATCAAGCATCTTCTCTGACCACAAGGCTATGAGACTAGGTATCAATTACAAGAAAAAAACTGTAAGAAACACAAACACATGGAGATTAAACAACACATTTCTAAATAACCAACAGGTTACTGAAGAAGTCAAAAGGGAAATAAAAAAGTTTCTGGAAACAAATGACAACGAAAACACAACTCAAAACCTATGGGATGCAGCAAAAGCAGTTCTAAGAGGGAAGTTTATAGCAATACAACCCTACCTCAAGAACCAAGAAAAACATCGAATAGACAGTCTAACTTTACCCCTAAAAATAACTGGAAAAAGAAGAAGAAAAAACTCCAAAATTAGTAGAAGGAAAGAAATCATAGAGATCTGAGCAGAAATAAGAAATGAAAGAAATTATAGTAAATATTAATAAAACTAAAAGCTGGTTATTTGAGAAGATAAACAAAATTGGCAAACCTTTAGTCGGATTCATCAAGAAAAAAAGAAGAATCAAATCAACAAAATTAGAAATGAAAAAGAGGTTACAATAAACAATGCAGAAATACAAAGGATTATAAGAGACTATTATGAGCAACTATATGACATAAAATGGATAACCTGGAAGAAATGGACAGAGTCTTAGAAAGGTTTAATCTTCCAAGACTGAACCAGGAAGAAATAGAAATTATGAATAACCCAATTACAAGCACTGAAATTGAAGCTGTGATCAACAATCTTCCAAAAGACAAAAGCCCATCACCAGATGGCTTCACAGGAGAATTCTATCAAACATTTAGAGAAGAGCTAATGCTTGTCCTTTAAAACTCTTTCAAAAAATTGCAGAGGAAGGAACACTTCCAAACTCATTCTATGAGGCCACCATCACCCTGATACTAAAATCAGACAAAGACAACACACAAAAAGAAAACTGCAGGCCACTATCAATGATGAACATAGATGCAAAAATCCTCAACAAAATTTTAGCAAACAGAATTCAGCAACACATCGAAAAGCTCATACACCATGATTAAGTTGGGTTTATTCCAGGAGTACAAAGATCCTTCAATATACATAAATAAATCAGTGTGATACACCGTATTAACAAACTGAAAGATAAAAATCATATGATCATCTCAACAGATACAGAAAAGGCCTTTGACAAAATTCAGCACCCATTTATGACTAAAACTCTTCAAAAAATGGGCATAGAAGGAACCTACCTCAACATAGTAATGGCCATATATGATAAGCCTACAGCAAACATTCTCAGTGTTGAAAAACTGAAAGCATTCTTCCTAAGATCAGGAAGAAGACAAGCATGTCCACTTTCACCACTATTGTTCAACATTGTTTTGGAAGTCCTAACTACAGCAATCAGAGAAGAAAAAGAAATAAAAGGAGTCCAGATTGGAAAAGAAGTAGAGCTCTCCCTGTTTGCAGATGGCATGATACTGTACATAGAAAACCCTAAAGATAGTATCAGAAAATTAGCAGAGCTAATCAGTGAATTTCTCCATCACAGGGCAGACATACTGAAAATCACAATCACAGAAAATGAATCAATCTGATCACATGGACCACAGCTTTGTCTAACTCAATGAAACTATGAGCCATGCAGTGTAGGGCCACCCAAGACGGGTCATGGTGGAAAGTTCTGACAAAACGTGGTCCACTGGAGAAGGGAATGGCAAACCACTTCAGTATTCTTGCCTTGAGAACCCCATGAACAGTATGAAAAGGCAAAAATATAGGACACTGAAAGATGAACTCCTCAGGTTGGTAGGTGTCCAATATGCTACTGGAGATCAGTGGAGAAATAACTCCAGAAAGACTGAAGAGATGGAGTCAAAGCAAAAACAACACCCAGTTATGGATGGGACTGGTGAAGGAGGTAAAGTCCAATGCTGTAAAGAGCAATATTGCATAGAAACCTGGCATGTTAGGTCCATGAATCAAGGCAAATTAGAAGTGGTCAAACAGGAGATGGAAGAGTGAACACCAACATTTTAGGACTCAGCAAACTAAAATGGACTGGAAAGGGTGAATTTAACACAGATGACCATTATATCTACTACTGTGGGCAAGAATCCCTTAGAAGAAATGGAGTAGCCATCATAGTCAATAGAAAAGTCCAAAATGCAGTACTTGGATGCAATCTCAAAAATGACAGAAAGATCTGTTTGTTTCCAAGACAAACCATTCAGTATCACGGTAATCCAAGTCTATGCCCCAAACAGTAATGCTGAAGAAGCTGGAGTTGACCAGTTCTATGATAACCTACAAGACCTTCTAGAACTAACACCCCAAAAAGATGATAAGGGACTGGAATGCAAAAGTAGGAAGTCAAGAAACACCTTGGAAGTAGGAAGGCAAATTCAGCCTTGGAGTACAGAATGAAGCAGGGCAAAGGCTAGTAGAGTTTTGCCAAGAGAATGCACTGGTCATAGCAAACACCCTCTTCCAACAACACAAGAGAAGACTCTACACAAGGACATCACCAGGTGTTCAATACTGAAATCAGGTTGATTATATTCTTTGTAGCCAAAGATGGAGAAGTTCTATACAGTCACTAAAAACAAGACTGGGAGCTGACTGTGGCACAGATCATGAACTCCTTATTGCCAAATTCAGACTTAAATTGAAGAAAGTAGGGAAAACCACCAGACTATTCAGGTATGATTTAAATCAAATCCCTTACAATTATACAGTGTGGAAGTGACAAATAGATTCAAGGGATTAGATCTCATAGACAGAGTGCCTGAAGAACTGTGGACGGAGATTCATGACATTGTATAGGAGGCAGAGATCAAGACCATCCCCAAGGAAAAGAAATGCATAAGGCAAAATGGTTGTCTGAGGAGGCCTCACAAGTAGCTGTGGATAGAAGAGATGTGAAAGGCAAAGGAGAAAAGGAAAGACATACCCATTTGAATACAGAGTTCCAAAGAATAGCAAGGAGAGCTAAGAAAGCCTTCTTTGGTTGTCAATGCAAGGAAATAGAGGAAAACAATAGAACGGGAAAGACTAGAGATCTCTTCAAGAAAATTAGAGATTCCAAGGGAACATTTCTTGCAAAGATGGGCACAATAAAGGACAGAAATGGTATGGACATAACAGAAGTAGAAGATGTTAAGAAGAGGTGGCAAGAATACACAGGAGAACTATACAGAAAAGATCTTCATGACCCAGATAATCACTATGATGTGATTACTCACCTAAAGCCAGACATTCTGGAATGCAAAGTCAAGTGGGCTTTGGGAAGCATCACTTCGAACAAAGCTAGTGGAGGTGATAGGATTCTAGTTAAGCTATTTCAAATCTTAAAAGATGGTGCTGTAAAAGTGCTGCACTCAATATGCCAGCAAATTTGTGAACTCAGCAGTGGCCACAGGACTGAAAAAGGTCAGTTTTCATTCCAATCCCAAAGAAAGGCAATGCCAAAGAATTCTCAAACTAGCACACAATTGCACTCATCTCACATGCTAGTAAAGTAATGCTCCAAATTCTCCAACCAGGCTTCAACAGTACATGAACTGCGAACTTCCAGACGTTCAGGCTGGATTTAGAAAAGACAGAGGAACCTTAGATCAAATTGCCAACATCCATTGGATCATTGAAAAAGCAAGCGAGTTTCAGAAAAATATCTATTTCTGCTTTATTGACTATGCCAAAGCAAGTCAAAGGACTGTGTGAATCACAACAAACTGTGGAAAATTCTGAAAGAGATGGGAATACCAGACCACCTGACCTGCCTCCTGAGAAATCTGTATTCAGGTCAAGAAGCAACAGTTAGAGCTGGATATGGAACAACAGACTGGTTCCAAATAGGAAAAGGAGTCCATCAAGACTGTATATTGTCACCCTGCTTATTTAACTTATATGCAGAGCATGTCTTGAGAAATGCTGGACTGGAAGAAACACAAGCTGGAATCAAGATTGCCGGGAGAAATATCAATAACCTCAGATATGCAGATGGCACCACTCTTATGGCAGAAAGTGAAAAAGAACTAAAGAGCCTCTTGATGAAAGTGAAAGAGGAGAGTGAAAAAGTTGGCTTAAAGCTCAATATTCAGAAAACGAAGATCATGGCATCTGGTCCCATCACTTCATGGGAAATAGATGGGGAAGCAGTGGAAACAGTGGCAGACTTAATTTTTTTGGCTCAAAAATCACTGCAGATGGTGATTGTAGCCATGAAATTAAAAGACACTTGCTCCTTGAAAGAAAAGTTATGACCAACCTAGACAGCATATTGAAAAGCAGAGACATTACTTTGCCAACTAATTTCCGTCTAGTCAAAGCTATGGTTTTTCCAGTAGTCATGTACAAGCATGAGAATTTGACTTTTTAAAAAGCTGAGCACTGAAGAATTGATGCTTTTGAACTGTGGTGTTGGAGAAGACTCTTGAGAGTCCCTTGGACTGCAAGGAGATCCAACCCGTCCAAACTAAAGGAAATTAGTCCTGAATATTCATTGGAAGGACCGATGCTGAAGCTGAAACTCCAATACTTTAGCCACCTGATGCGAAGAGCTGACTCATTTGAAAAGACCCTGATACTGGGAAAGATTGAAGGTGGTAGGAGAAGAGGATGACAGAGAATAAGATGGTTGGATGGCATCACTGACTCAATGGGCATGAGTCTGAGTAAACTCTGGGAGTTGGTGATGGACAGGGAGGCCCGGAATGCTGCAGTTTATGGGGTCACAAAGAGTTGGACACAACTGAGCAACTGAGCTGAGCTAATCAGTGAATTTAGCAAAGTTGCAGGATACAAAATCAATACACAGAAACCACTTGCATTTCTATGTACTAACAATGAAAAAATCAGAAGGAGAAATTAAAGAATCAATCCCATTCAACATTGCAACAAAAAGAATTAAATTCTAGGAATAAACTTACCTAAGGAGACGAAAGAACTGTACACAGAAAATTATAAGACACTAATGAAAGAAATCAAAGATGCCATGAACAGATGGAGAGATATTCCATGTTTCTACGTAAGAAGAATTAATATTATGAAAATGACTATACTTCCAAATGCAATCTACAGATTCATTGTGATCCCTATCAAATTACCAATGACATTTTTCACAGAACTAGAACAAAAAATTTCACAATTCATATGGAAACAGAAAAGACCCCAAATAGCCAAAGTGGTCTTGATAAAGAAGAATGGAACTGGAGGAATCAACCTTTCTGACTTCGGATTATACTGCAAAGCTACAGTCATCAAGACAGTATGGTACTGGCACAAAAACAGAAATATAGACCAATGAAACAAGAATAAAAGCCCAGAAATAAATTCATATACCTATGGTTACGTTATTTTTGACTAAAGAGGCAAGAATATACAATGGGGCAAAGACAGCCTCTTCAATAAATGGTGCTGGGAATACTGACAGCTACATGTAAAAGAATGAAATTAGAACACTTCCTGACACCACACACAAAGATAAACTCAAAATGGATTAAAGACCTAAATGTAAGACCAGAAAGTATAAAACTCTTAGAGGAAAACATAGGCAGAACACTCGATGACATAAATCAAAGCAAGATCCTCTATGATCCACCTCCTAGAGTAACCAAAATAAAAAACAAAAGTAAACAAGTGGGACCTGATTAAACTTAAAAGCTTTTGCACAGCAAAGGAAACTACAAGCAAGGTGTAAAGACAACCCTCAGAATGGGAGAAAAGAATAGCAAATGAAACAACTGACAAAGGATTCATTTCCAAAATATACAAGCAGCTCATACAACTCAAGGCCAGAAAAACAAACAACCCAATCAAAAAGTGAGAAAAAGACTAAATAGACATTTCTCCGAAGAAGACACACAGGTGGCTAACAAACACATGAAAAGATGTTCAACATCACTCATTATTAGAGAAATGCAAATTAAAACTATGATGAGATATCACCTCACATCAGAGTGGCCATCATCAAAAAGTATACAAACAATAAATGCTGGAGAGGGTGTGGAGAAAAGGGAATGCTCTTGCCCTGTTGGTGGGAATGTAAATTGATACAGCCACCATGGAGGATGGTATGGAGACTCCTTAAGAAACTAGCAATAAAACCACTACATGACCCAGCAATCCTACTCCTAGGCATATACACTGAGGAAACCAAAACTGAAAAAGACACATGCAGCCCATTGTTCACTGCAGCACTATTTGCAACAGCTAGAACATGGAAGCAACCCAGATGTCCATCGACAGATGAAAGGATAAAGAAGCTGTGGTACATAAACACAATGGAATATTACTCAGCCATAAAAAAGGAACACATTCGAGTCAGTTCTGATGAAGTGGATGAACCTAGAACCTATTATACAGAGTGAAGTGAGTCAGAAGGAGAAAGATAAATATCGTATTCTAATGCATATATACAGAGTCCAGAAGAATGGTACTGAAGAACTCATTTACAGGACAGCAGTCAAGAAACAAAGAAAATAGACTTACAGACATAGGGAGAGAGGAGGAGAGGGTGAGATGTATGGAAAGAGTAACATGGAAACTTACATTACCATATGTAAAATAGATAGCTAACGGGAATTTGCTGTATGGCTCAGGAAACTCAAACAAGGTCTTTATATCAACCTAGACGGGTGGGATGGGGAGGGAGATGAGAAGGAGTTTCAAAAGGGAGGGGATATATGTATACCTATGGATTAATGAGGTTTGACAGAAAACAGCAAAATTCTGTAAAGCAATTATCCTTCAAAAAAAAAAAAGAGACAAAACATTTCCATCAAGTTAAAAACAGAAAATAATAAAACCAACATACCACCAGCCTCCTTCTTATACTAGCAACACACTGTCAATATTATTTTATCTCTTACATGCTCATGCCTACCACCCCGTGACCCCCAAGTTATTTTGACAAGATTTCATGTCATTTTACCCACGAAATTTTAGAATATATCTCTAAAAAATAACTCAAAATCTTAGCCACAATTCTGTTATCAAAAGCTAAAAAAAATAATATTTTATATAATCAGAAAAAAAAGCAGAGACATCACTTTGCTGACAAAGGTCTGTGTAGTCAAAGCTATGGTTTTTCAAGTAGTCATGTATGGATGTGAGAGTTGGATCATACAGAAGGCTGAGTGCCAAAGAACTGATGCTTTCAAACTGTGGTGCTGGAGAAGACTCTTTGAGAGTCCCTTGGATAGCAAGGAAGTCAAACCAGTCAATCCTAAAGCATATCAACCCTGAATATTCATTGGAAGGACTGATGCTAAAGCTGAAAGTTCAGTACTCTGGCCACCTGATGTGAAGACCTGGCTCATTGCAAAAGACCCTGATTCTGGGAAAGATTAAGGACAAGAGGAAAAGAGGGTAACAGAGGGTGAGATGGTTGGATGGCATCACTGACTCAATGGAAATGAGTTTGAGCAAACTTGGAGATAGTGAAGGACAGGGAAGCCTGGTGTGCAGCAGTCCATGAGGTTGCAAAGAGTCAGAAATGACTTAGCGACTGAATAACAACCACCTTTAAAGATATAATAATGAGAATGTTGTCTGACATCTAATCAAAGACAGTAGACTCCAGAAGTCACTGGAATGGCTTCTTTAAAATGCTGAAGGAAAAAAAAATGATTAAAAATACATACTTCAAAGATGAAAGAAAATTAGATATTGTCCCACAAAGAAAAGCTGAGAGAACTTGGCTCTTGCTGACTTTCATTACAAGGAATCATAAAAAGCTCTCAGGCAAAATGGAAATGATTTTTTTACAGGCAGCACAGTTTTTCATTATTTTATCATTATGTTTAGCATCTTTGCATATTATTTGTCTAGAACTCTGAATATTTTCCTAGGATTTATACCCTAAAGTGGAACTACTAAGGACAAAGAATATGATTAGAAATGTTATTTTTACAACAACAAAAACTGCTAGTTCAGTTCAGTTGCTCAGTCATGGCTGACTCTTTGCGACCCCATGAACCACAGCATGCCAGGCTTCCCTGTCCATCACCAACTCCTGGAGTTCACCCAAACCCATGTCAATTGAGTCGATGATGCCATCCAACCATCTCATCTTCTGTTGTCCCCCTCTCCTCCTGCCCTCAATCTTCCCCAGCATCAGGGTCTTTTCAAATGAATCAGCTCTTCGCATCAGGTGGCCAAAGTATTGAAATTTCAGCTTCAACATCAGTCCTTCCAATGAACACCCAGGATTGATCTGCTTTAGGATGGACTGGTTGGATCTCCTTGCAGTCCAAGGGACTCTCAAGAGTCTTCTTCAACGTCACAGTTCAAAAGCATCAATTCTTCAGTGCTCAGCTTTCTTTATAGTCCAACTCTCACATCCTTACATGACCACTGGAAAAACCATAGCCTTGACTAGATGGACCTTTGTGGACAAAGTAATGTCTCTGCTTTTTAATATGCTGTCTAGGTTGGTCATATCTTTCCTTCCAAGGAGTAAGCATCTTTTAATTTCATGGCTGCAATAGTGATTTTGGAGCCAAAAAAATAAAGTCAGCCACTGTTTCCATTGTTTTCCCATCCATTTGCCATGAGGTGATGGAACCGGATGCCATGATCTTAGTTTTCTGAATGTTGAGCTTTAAACCAACTTTTTCACTCTCCTCTTTCACTTTCATCAAGAGGCTTTTTAGCTCCTCTTCACTTTCTGCCATAAGGGTGGTGTCATCTGCATATCTGAGGTGATTGATATTTCTCCTGGCAATCTTGATTCCAGCTTGTGCTTCCTCCAGCCCAGCCTTTCTCATGATGTACTCTGCATATAAGTTAAATAAGCAGGGTGACAATATACAGTCTTGACGTACTCCTTTTCCTATTTGGAACCAGTCTGTTGTTCCATGTCCAGTTCTAACTGTTGCTTCCTGACCAGCATACAGATTTCTCAAGAGGCAGGTCAGGTCTGGTATTCCCATCTCCTTCAGACTTTTCTACAGTTTATAGTAAGTTGATCTATCTCTTTGCCAAATTTCCCTCGGTATATTGAGGGCTATCATCAGTGTGAACTCACTGTGAGTTACAGGTTTAAGGAAGCCTATATTAATAATTGCAAATAAAATGCATCAGCCTTATTTCCTTCATCATTTCAGAAAAGTTTTTAGCTGGGTCGGCAGGTACAGACAACTCTTCACTTTAAAACAATGGTCCTCAACTCTGAACATTAACATCTCCTATTTCATAGAAATATTATTAATTCTTAAAATTGAATGCTTTAATGTGAATTGATATGAATTCAGTTCAGTATGAATCCTCAGGGACAGACATGCGCATTTATATAGCTATATTTTTAAAAATTCTCAGGTAATTCCAGTGTGTAGTCAGACTTAAAGGATCGCTGCTTTAAAATTTTTTAAAGTTTGGTCAGTGTTTAGTACCCAAATGGACTTTTAACTGTTGACCTGTGAAGTACCTTTGACTTTTGCTTTCTTAAGGACTTGGATTTACTTCTAATCATGAGTATACTTCAAAAATAGGATTGATGGATAAAATATAAGATGCTCAATTAAATTTGAATTTCAGATAAACAGCCAATCATTTTTTAGAGAATGTATGTCCCATGTATTGCAGGTGATATGCTTATCCTAAAAATGATTGGTTATTTACATGAAATTCAAATTTAACCAGATAGTTTGTGTTTTTACTTGCTAAGTCTGCTATGCTCATCATAGCTACACTTCAGGACACTCTCGATTTTCTGTGATATTTTCCTGCTTTTGCTGAGGACTGGTGTTGGGACTCTTCGTTTTATGAAGATGTTTGTGTCTATGGTAGATTTCAGCCTCATATTCTTTCTACCCAGGGCAGAAACTACATTCATCAGACTTCTGAAATAAGTCCACAAAGAAACTTTCAACACGCTCCATGAAGTCTTGGTGGCCCCGTGGCTCATCCTAACATCTGTTGTGGGAAGATTTTCTTTGGTGTAGGAAAGGGTTCCCAATGGACATAAGGTTTATAATCACCTCTTTAGGCAGAGAAAGAATCTTCTGGTGCTTCTGCCTGCTGGTGAACAGAATGTGCGGTGTGGAGCAGGCATTTGTTCAGACAGCAGTCACTGGAACTCCTGATAGCTGTGCGTGGGTAAGGGGAGCTGCTGCCCAGTACCCCAGGAAAAGGGTACAACAGGCCATGCTTTTTGTTTTGTTTTTGAGTGTGTGTGTGTGTTTGAAAAAAGTTGCTTCTCCCTTCAGTAAGTCGGTCTCAGAGGAGGTGAACCAAATTGTACAAGTTGCCCTGGGGTGGGCGGAAGGAGAGGGGTCTCCTGTGTATAAAGGTATTTGGACCTGAAATTTAGTAGCCCCCTGAGACTTGAAGTCAGGGGCACTTGGTGAGGTCAAATGAAAAGAGACCAGCTAGAAAGCAAAGGGGAGTCTGGAAGCCATGTTGGATTCAGAGCCTGCCAGCCCTAGCGTGATTTGGAGAACGCTAGCTAAGCATATGAATGAGAACTGGAGAGCTGAAGCCTCAGAGCCCCACCAGGGGGCCTCACTGTAGCTCAGAGAGCAGCTGAGCCAGTCAGAATATGCCACCAGCACACCACCCGAGGCTGAAAGAGTGACTTTCAATAGTGACATCTTGTGGCGGCATCTCACAGTGGCAGCAGGGAGCTGAGCTCTTTCTTTATCCACCTGGTGCCAGGAAGCAGGACCCATAGAGTAGGCTTCTTAGGCAGGGGAGGAGGGAGGGCTTCTGCACAGAAAGTACAGAAGGGTAGGTGGGTGCTTAGACAGTTAGGGCAAGCGGCTCAACTGGGTTCATATCCTTGTCTGCCCCATGAGGAATTGACAAGTTACGGCATCTCTTTCTGCTACAGCTTCTTTGTCTGCAGAATGAGGATAATAATAGTACCTATCTCCTGAGGTTGTTGTGAGGGTTAGATGAGTTATGCATGCTAGAATAGTGCTTGGACATAGTAAGTGCTCAGGAAATTGTGCAGGCTGATGTTATTGTTGTTAGGAAAGATAAAAAGAGATGAGACGATGTTGGTGCCCAAGTGAACTGACGCCGTAACAAGCTCAGAGCAAGAAGCCATAATTCTCACTTGGCAGATGATGTGCTAAGTTTCAGAGATGAAAGAGACTTGCCCAGGTGCATGTCATGTGACTTTATGGACATGATTTGAACTCTGGTCCGCCAATCTGACTTGTGTTTTCCTTGAAGCTTGAAGTGACCTAACCTAAAAACCAGGTCTCTGCGATTCTTCAAGCATGATAGGAATCAGATCCAAAGTTGTTTTTATGGCAAATGAATCTGAAGCTGAAGTGAACTCCATGGAAGAAAAAAAAGCCCCGTTTATATCACCTCTGATTTTTTGTCCTTGATCCATTGTTTCTCTTCCATCTTCAGTGCCTCTGCCTTGGCATAACCCTCGTCTCTAACCTGAACTCGATAGCCATCTCCTAACCCCCTGGTCCTCCCCTCTGTGCATCTAGAAGCATGGTCCTCCTAAACCGACCCCCCACCTCGAGCCTTCCAGTGTCTCCTCACCTCCTCTGAGGCTGTCCGGACAGCTGGGCTGTGTGCAGCTGAACCCCAGTCTCCTCAGACTCTTTTCCTGCTTCTTTGCTCAGAGCTGGGTTCTCGTTCTTTCCCTAATCAGAGCATTTGGACCCTTCTGTAGTGCCACTCACTGTGCTGTATTGTAACTGTTGTTTGCGCTCGGTGGTTCCAGAAGACTGTGCGTTCTCTGAATGCAGAGATCATATCTGACCCCCTGGTCCCTCAGTGTCTGGTAGCTTATCATGCTAGGAAGTGCTGATGAATGGGACCCATCATCCTTGGGCTTATTTAGGTTGCAGAGGTGGCCACTCCTTGAGCTTAGGGTCAAATGCAACTCCTTAGTGCATTATGGGTGGCATGAAACAGATGGGAAGCAAACAAATGGCCCTTATACACTATCAGTTCAGTTCAGTTCAGCCGCTCAGTCGTGTCCGACTCTTTGCGACCCCATGAATCGCAGCACACCAGGCCTCCCTGTCCATCACCAACTCCCAGAGTTTACCCAAACCCATGTCCATCGAGTTGGTGATGCCATCCAGCCATCTCATCCTCTGTCGTCCCCTTCTCCTCCTGCCCCCAATCCCTCCCAGCATTAGGGTCTTTTCCAATGAGTCAACTCTTTGCATGAGGTGGCCAAAGTACTGGAGTTTCAGCTTCAACATCAGTCCTTCCAGTGAACATTTTAGGATGGACTGGTTAGATCTTCTCGCAGCCCAAGGGACTCTCAGGAGTCTTCTCCAACACCGCAGTTCAAAAGCATCAATTCTTCGGTGCTCAGCTTTCTTCTGTACTAGTGTGAAAATTCTGTATCTTTTAAGAAACCTGAAACATTGCAGTCTGGCTCTGTATAAGAGCTCTTTAATCAATAAACCAGACAAACCAAAAGTTTATAATTGCCAGAACTTATCGAGGTACTTTGTGATGATATCAGCAACAGTTGAAGTTGGAAAGCTTAGAGGCAGGTCCCAAAGGGCAGTGACAGCCAGAGCCCTGGGGTTCTCTGAGGAGCTGTATGGGCATGGTGGGGACCCACAGCAGCCCAGCAAGCCCGCCAAACCGACTGCCCAGCTTCAATCCCAGCTTGGTTGCACTGGCTGTGTGCCCTGGGCAACCTGCTCCGCCTCTCTGTGACAAAGTTTACTGTTTACCATCAGATCAGATCTGTCTCCTGAGCAGACTAGTTCATGAGGAAATATGCCCCCTTTCCTCTCTGTCCCTTGCCTCATCACCTCTGCTTCTCGTGGTAGAGTCGATCTATCTCCTGCGGACCCAGGAATTGAACCAGAGTCTCCTGCATTGCAGGTGTATTCTTTACCAACTGAGCTATCAGGGAAGCCCGTAATCAAGAGAGCACTATGTTTTTAAGATGGGAGGGGACCTGGTTTCTGGATCCTGATTGTCATCTATCAGTTCTATGAACCTCTTGGGCCCAGGGTCTTCTGTTAAATAAGACAGTTGCACTAAGGCGATTGCTCAGGATCATCCAGCTCCAGATTGTCGTGCCATCTCTTCCCCCATCGCTGATTCAGAGCTGACCATTCATCAGCCTCTTGAAGAGGATGGCAAGGGGAGCCCCCTTTGGCTGTGGTTGAGGGAGGCTCAAGAGTACCAGGCTCCACATTACATCATTGAGATGCTATGCCTGCTGCTCAGCCTGTGAGTCCCACCTCCCCACCTGGCCGCTGCTGATGCAGAGGGTCTGAATGTTCCTAATGGCGTAGGTGATGAATGCTCCTTGGGTGTCCGGTGTGGCCTCAGGAGATCTTGTCCAGTTGCCAGTTAAGCAACATTTCAGCAAAATGGAGACTGGCCTCTTGCTTGTCTTGCATACCTTGGGGAGTAGGGTGCGGGGGCTGGGAGCATGTGACCCCTCAAGCCGCCAACCAAGGATTCCAGTTCCTAAGACCTCTGGAACCTGTCCTGTCAGGGACCCAAGTCTTCAGTTTTTCTCCAGTACTATGAGCTTCCCCATCTCCAAATCATTTCTTTCTTAAAAAAAAAAAAAAAAATTGCTTTGGTGAGCTAGAGTCAGTTTCTGTTTCTTAGAATCAAAGAGCCCACTGACGCTGGACGGGAAGGATTTGGTCAGATGACTCATGGGTCTCTTGAGCCCGGCACGTGTTGAATGAGTGAGTCCATAAATGACAGATTGATGGAATGAATCCAGCTCCCCTCTAGCCTGAGCTCCGGGAGAAAGTAAAATTAGGGCGGGGGGGGGGAAGGAGGTGAGGAATGTGACTCCATGCGAATTCCAACCACACTGAGAAGCTTGAACACCAGGAAACCTGCCCCAGCGAGAGCTTTGTTGACTGGTCGGTGACCTTAGGAAAGTCATGTCACCTCCCTCGATCCCATTTTTCTCTCTCAAAAGAAAAGGATTATTCTATGCTCTTTGCTCATCCCTCTTCTGTAGCTAAATGAAAATGCACGCATGAATAACAGCAGGCTTGGGGCAGCCCGCGTAGAGTGCTTCCTGTTGGGCTGTGAGCGATGTGAGGAAGCCATTTCCATCTTGGTAATTGGGGCCAGATGCTTCAGTGCAGACCCTGCTGACTCATCAACAGCTCTGCCTTCCTCCAGGCTGGGCTGGGGTCAGTTCTGAGCTGGTACCATCTGCCTTCACAGAAGCGCCTTGCCAGGGTGGTGCAGAGGGGGGCGGCGGAGGAACACATATTTAGGGAGAGCACAGAGAGATTCTGAAGGATGGGGGAGTTTTTCTAGCTGGTGTGAAGATTTACTGGAAATAAATCACAATTTCTAAGAAGAAATTGGATAAATGAGTGTCTACACATGGAATTCAGAAGGGCTATGAGTCGCATATGCGTTCCTCAACAGGAAATGTTCTGCAGCGCCCGTGCATGTTTCCTGGCTCTTTGGGGGCTGTCTCGGGGCTGCCGGCCAGTACTGAGGTTTGGGAAAGCGGGCTAACGGCTCTCTTAACCTCGTGTCTTTTGGTGCTTTCTGCTTCTCCCACCTTCTGTTTGCCTCTGTCATATTTGCTGGTCCCCCATTCTTCCAGTTTCAGCCTCTTGTTTCTGAATGCTGCCTTCTCTGCAAGAACCCATTTTGGTGGCAAATGCCTGACACTCAACCATAGCAACTTGGGGACACAGAGAGACTCTATTGGCTCTTGAAGTCAAGTCCTAAATTTGAACCACCAAATCTTCCAAAGAGAAGGGTACAGCTGGGCTTCAGGAATGGCTGGAACCAGGGCTCGAATCTGCTGGCAGCCTCATCTTTGCTTTCCTCTGTGATGGTTTTACTGTCTCTCACCATAGACCAGCTTCAGCCACATCCTGCATGGGAAACACGGCTGCCAACAGGGCCCTCGGCTCACTTTTTGCAGTTCCCCCTACTGGAGGGGGGCTGGCTTTTACTTTGGATCCCAAGGTAAATTAAGTAGGAAACCCAATTGACTAAAAATCACAGCTTAAAATCATGCCTGGCCTAGCTCTGCCAATGACTACTATGTGACCTTGCAAAATTTACTTTGCCTCTCTGAACACCAGCTTTCTCATCGAAGGGATGGGGATGAACAGAGTTCCCAGATCAGAGGCAGTTATCACCTAGTAGTTGGGAATAGAGAGGCTCTGGGGCCAGACTGCCCTGTTCCAATCCTAGTTTTGCTACTTAAAAGCAGTGTGACCTTGGGCTGGTCCCCCAATCTCTGGGTGCCCTAGCTTCCTCATCTCTGAAATAGGAGCAATAATAGCACTTACTCATGGGGCTGTTTGAGGATTAAGGGAGTTCCCTTCCCCAAAGAACGTGGCAGAGTGAGTGCATCTCCCAAGCCATCAGTGCTGGCATCTGTCTGCTCCTCGCTGCCTCTATAGCTCTTGATGACTTTTTTTCAGCATCTCTCCATGGCTGCAGCTTAAGTAAAATAGACGGTGACTTGATTACTCAGCTGGTGGCCACTGTACTCCTGCTACTGCTACTCAAGAACATGAGTAAGAACCAAGATGTTCTTACAGGAATAAACTTGAATCTCTTCTAATTTATATTTTAAAAGTGATTGTTCTTGAGCAGTCCCTGTTATTAATGGATTACTTTAAGGACAGATTCTGAGCTCTGTATCAAGTGGTTCACATCCATCGTTTAGTCATCACAACACAGCAAGGCAAGTGTTCTTAGCCCTGCTTTACAGATTCAGGACGTGTGCCTCAGAGGAGAACAGTAATTGCCTAGAGATCACACATCTGGCTTATGGAGAAGCTGAGATTCAAAGCTGCTGCTGCTGCTAAGCCGCTTCAGTTGCGTCCAACTCTGTGCGACCCCATAGACGGCAGCCCACCGGGCTCCCCCATCCCTGGGATTCTCCAGGCAAGCGAGGACCTCCCCTCTGCTTCTCCCACTCTGAGTTGCAGGCCTGCTCTCACATAAGCTGATCCTCTGCTGGTTGGGGTTTCGTCTTGTTCACCTGTGGCCTAGCAGCTTTTTCAGGATGGATGATAGACTCTGAGTGTTGGACATCGTGCCTCAAGTCTCAGCCCCCCTCCCGTCTTTCCCAGAGGTCAGGGGACGCAGCAGGGGCTCTGCAAAAGCCCCCTGACTCTGGAGACATGGGTGGAGGAGACCAATGAAAAGGAGCATGTCAGTCCCGCTTCCCACCAGGAGGTGGCGCCAGTCTACGGGCCAGGCCGGGTCACCAGAGCTGCTGTCCCCGGCTTGGAGCTGGCAGTGCAGCCTCAGGCCTCCTCAGAGCCCTGACGGGAGAAGCACCAGTTATTGGCATTATCTAGGGGCGAGTGGCAAGGAGAGAGACCCAGGGGAGCAGCAAGATAGCAGCAGGGAGTGCAGCTAAAGTGCACTGAGGGCTCAGGGCTCCTGCTTCCCTGGGGTCTGCCAGGGTGGCCATACAGCCCAGGCCCTGTGATGCTCGGGGAGCTGGGCCACCCTGGGCCAGGCAACAGGATTTTTCTGAGCCTGAGATGCTCTGAGCACAGCCTGTACCCTGAACGTGAACAGTAAGAAGTAATAACTGAGGCATATCCCAGCACAGGGCTGGGGCTGTGTGTGTGTGTGTGGAGCGGTGATGGGGAGAGGACCCTGGGACCCAGGCCCTC
The DNA here is from genome assembly GCF_001704415.2 of Capra hircus. NCBI lineage: Eukaryota > Metazoa > Chordata > Mammalia > Artiodactyla > Bovidae > Capra > Capra hircus. Next base: position 12,208,212 of record NC_030835.1, read on the forward strand.
AGGCATGGAGGGCTGCGTATCAGGCCTGGGACATAATGTCCAAACCAGAGCACGTGTACGATGAGGGAGCCTCCGACAGGATGCACAGCAGGCCGAAACAACTCTTGCTGTGAAATGTGTTTGATGAACCATCCTTCCATAAGGGAACTGCCACATGTCTTCACATGTGTGCATGCCAGGGCTCCAGCACAGAAGAGGCCTGAGCCTCCCCCACCCCTCAGAGCCCAGTGCCCTCAGTGTCCCCGGCCCCGCCATCTTTCTGCACAAGGAACCTCGAGGTCCTTGACTCTTGTCTGATTGGTCTTCCTTCACCTGGCAGGAGGGAGCTATGTGACTCCAAGATCCCCTCTATCTCCATTTCCTTAAAAAATAAGATGTAGAATCCTCTTCAGAGATGTGGGGCTACTGAGAGCCACCTGATTTAGGACTACTATTTATCCATTCACTCCATTCATTCATTCAGTAATGACCCATCACTGCCACGTGCCAGGACCCCTGGCAGGGGCTGAACTCGACGGATACAGCCCACTGCTTCAGCAGGCTCTGAGGTGTAGGGGGGAAACAGGCAGTTGAGAAGGCCATTGCTACACAGTATGAGAAGTGCCCCAGTGGGGGAAGTACACAAGAAATATCATGGAGAGCTTCCTGGAGGAAGAGGCACCTAAGGTGAGGGGAGTCAGCCAGGCTTGAGAAGTGAGAGGTGGAATTGGACAGAGGGCTTCAGCACCTCCTCGTTTAGCCGGTGGAAAGCCCGGCTTTTTCACCTCCCTTGGTTGCTCTCATCACAGGGGCCCACAGCCTGTGGTGGCAGGAAGGCCACTTCCGTCTGTCCATGTCACTGCAGCGTCCTGTGCAGAAGAATCAAGAATCTCAAAGGGACTTCCCTGCTGGTCCAGGGGTTAAGACTCCGTGCTTCCAATACAGAGAGCGCAGACTTGATCCCTGGTTGGGGAACTAAGATCCCGCATGCTGCGTGGTGTGGCCAAAAATAAAATATATTTAAAGATATTAAATTTCATAGTAATCTGATATAATCATTTATTTAAAAATACATGGACAATCTTTAAGTCTATTCTGTACGTCTTATAAAATTTCATTCTAACATTTTTTATGCTTGAAAGTCTTATTATAGATTACTTTATCTTGCACCTCTGCAATAAAATTAAACACACACAAGTTAAAAAAAATTTTTATTTCTTGTGATCACATCCTAGATTAAGCTATAATTTTAATGAATACACAAGTGAGCAAAGCCGTATGAGTAAATTAAAATTTTTATAAATGATAAGGATAAACATAAAAAGGAAATTCATTTCTTAATAATATAAACTCAGCATTTAAATATTAATTGGTTCATTTATCCATTGTGGAATATTACTAACTGCTAGAATGAGAAAGTTCAGTTAATGTCTCTTTTTATTGAACATTGTTGAAGAGGTAAGCACTGGAAAGTTTTGTTCACATAAACAATAGGAATGGATGTATTTTATTGTAACTTTTTATGGATGGCATTCTTAAAAATCACTTAGTGATCTATCATCAAAAACCACTTTTAACATTACATCAGCCAATAGTTTGACTAAGTCCTCAAGTTTTGTTGAAAGCCAAGAATTAGAAATCATTGATTTGCAAAGGATTTGCAACCCAATCATTAGAGTAATTAGTGTTCTCAGTTTCTGGGAAGTATATCAAAAAGGCTATGTACTGAGACCTATCAAATAACTATTAATTATCCTCTCATTCCTTTACAGAGGAACATTTTGAAAACTGGTATTTCCAGAAAGAGTTGGGAAGTATGAAAGCATAAATTTCAGTTTACCTTTGTTACCTGTTACCTATATTACCTATTATTACCTATATTTTTGATGAAATGCTTTTGTCTCCGTGAATGCTTTAAACACATTTCCATCTAAACCTTGGAAAATGTTCGCCAGATATTCTAGGTGTAAAGCTAATTGTCATTGTCAAACCAATTAACCAAGTCAAGTTTACTTATTTCAAAATATGACACACACTCAGGGACATTCACTGTGTAGAACTTTATGGGTCAATAAATAACAAAAAAGCAAACACACTTGATTTGCTCTTTGCTGACTTCCCGGAAGCCCCACCTCATGCCTCTTCTGAGTCACGCCACCTTCCCTTTGTCCTGGAGGGTTCCACTATCCTGGCTATGGTGTTTATGCTTCTTTATAATTTGCCATATATGGGTATTCACCCCTGAACAATACAGTATTGCTTAATTCTGATTTTTTTTAAATAAATAGAAATGCACTGTATGTTTTTGAAAAATATTTCTTAATTTTGTTTGAGAAATCCAGCGTACATTTATATGCAATAGCAGTCTGCTACATTTTCCTTTCGGTATAGTTGTCCATTGTTTGAAGTTACCACATCATATTTATCCATTCTGCTGTTAATGAACATTTGAGTAATTTTTGTTTTGGAACTGTAAGAATCATGTTTCTATGAATAGGCGTTTTGTGCCACCTAGAAGTAGGATTGCTGAATTCTAGGGTAGGCTATCTTCAATTGCAGTATGCAATGCCAACCTGTTTTCTAAAGTGGCCGTACCAAATTATGCCCCTACTCTCGACACGAGAATTCCTTTTGCTTCACACCCTCACCCCCACTTGGCGTGATCAGTTTGAATAGTACACACTTATGTATTTTTGTGACTCCTGGATATTTGTCATTCTTTGTACTTTTGTACTTATACATACTGGTGGGTAGAGAGTGATGTCTCACAGTGATTTTAATTTGCGTTTCTCTGATACTGAATGGAGCTGAGCTCCTTCTGTGAATTGCTTGTTCAAGACTCTTACCATTTTTCTGTTGGAATATTTGCTTCTTGCTCTTTGGTAGAAGTTCTTTTTGTATTTTGGATATGATCCCAATACCACTTATATGTGTTGCAAAGATCCTTTTCCGACTTTTACATGGTTGTTTTTGATGGAAATGTTCTTAATTTAATGGGGTCCAAGTAGCAGTCTTTTCCTCGTTTGTTACAGCTATCTGTATCCCAATTAGGAAATTTTCTCCTATGCTGGATTCATGAAGACAGTCTCCCATATTATTTTATAGAAGTTTTATTGTTTTCTTTTACCTTTAGGTTTAGAATATACCTGGAGGTGATTTTTGTATGAAGTGTGAAGTGTTATTTCATCCCCCTTCCCATAGAAATACCCAGTATTTCAGTTTTACTTATAAAAATACTGTCCCGTTTTCACTCTCTCATAGAGCCACACTTGTTAAATTGTGTGTGTGTGTGTGTGTGTGTGTGTGTGTGCGTGCGCGCGCGCGTGCGTGCATTGCAAGGCTTCTGTGCTGTCTGTTCTGGTCTTTGGATCCATTTGTCCAAACCTGTGTCAAAACACTATTTTGATTACTGTGCTTTTATAACAAATCTTGATATTAAGTAGAGTGTGTTCCCCAAACTGTTTCTTCTTGAGCATCTTAGCTTTCATGTTGGTTTGGGTTCTCCAAGAAGCAGACCAAGATGGTATTTGTTCAGTTGCTCAGTCATGTCCAGCTCTTCTGTAATCCTTTGGACTGTAGCCCACCAGGCTCCTCTGTCCATGGGATGTTTCAGGCAAGAATACTGGAGTGGGTTGCCATTTCCTACTCCAGGGGATCTTCCCAACCCAGGGATCAAACCTGCATCTATTTTATCTCCTGCATTGTAGGCAGATTCTTTACCACTGAGCCATCGAGGAAACCCAAGATGGCATTAAAAATTAATAAGTAAATTTTATTAAGGGAAATGCTTATCATCATACCCAGCTATATTAACACCAGTTCCTTAACGTCACCCATATATTACCTTGTCCAATTTCAGTTAATCGCGGCTTGTCTTGGTTTTATCATCATCTGTCTGAATGGTTCACTGGATTGGTGAACTCAATAGAAAGTGAATATGAAATCTTACACGCTGCGGTGTGTGCAAAGGACGCCTAAAGCTCCATCTTCATACCTGTCTGCTAAATTGGCTAAGGTGCTCCTTCATACACTGGTCTAAAGCCCTTTCCTTGGCTCTCTGTTCACATGAGTGACACTCTCCCACAAACAACACACTCTTATCAGACACAATAATTTTCACCTGCGGAAGACATGTGCGGCCAACAGGAGTCGGGGTTGGGGTGAATCAGCAGATCTCTCTGTTGGAGACACGTGCCTCCCCCACCCCCTCCCCTTACCCTACCCCTGGGAAATGACGGCTCCACTCAGCCTTTCCCAGAGAGTGGACCGAGTGATGGAAAGTGCACAGGATGGTCCTAGCTGGGACGCAGGAGTGATAAGAGTGTCTCACAAGGTGAGATAGTTATCCCTCTTTCAGCTCTCCTCAGTACTTCTGACCACATCAAGAAAATCTTGTTTGGAGTTTGTAAGTTTTCAAAATGGCTCTAACCTTTGTTCATCTTTGTACAAAGAGAACACTGGGCTGCCGACAATGTCTGGTTAATATTTAATCAATTGCTTGCTTTTCTGTATGTTTGTTTTTGCGGTCATCTCCTAAGTGGTAGTGAACTCTTGCCAAGTTCCAAGGAGTGTTGTGAATTAGTCCTCACCAACAACCCCATGAGAGACTCCTACGTCCCTTGTTTTTCAGATAAAGAAGCTGAGGTTCAGAGGATTTTAGTAAATACCCAGAGAGTCGCAGGGAGAAAAGGGCCAGGCCTGGATTCAATCCAGAGCCCATGTTCTTAGCAGCTACTCCGTACCATCTCCTTTGGGACAGTGATACTAAGTTTCCTTTAAAAATTATTTAAATTAAAGCTAATTTAAATATATATTTTAAAGTAAATGATTAAAAAGTAGAGGTACTAGCTGAATGTGGCAAAAATTGAGACAAAAGTCCTGGGAAGATCCAAGTCTGGGAAACATCAGTTTAGCCCAGGCTAAAGCACCCTGCCCCGAGGGCTGCAAGACTCCAGCTCTGTCTGGGTCACAGCCAGGAGTCAATGAAGAGCCAGCTGTGCAAGGGAAAAGCAGGGGCCCATTCTGGTCCCCATTTAAAGGTTGTTGCAGGGTAACCCATCTGGACATGGGCTGACAAATATCCTTTTATCTCTTTCATAGTTTTTACCATGTAATTGTTTTACCCATTCAACAATATGGTGAAATATGGTGATAATATAATAGCATAAACCAGAGCCTTCTCAGCAAACGTAGTGGAATGGTCAAGAGGGGTTGTGAGGGTGAATGAGTTAATACATGTCAAGTATTTAGAATAGTGTCTGGCACTGCATATATGCATTGAAGGGCTTCCCAGGTGACGCTAGTGGTAAAGGACCTGCCTGCCAATGCAGGAGGCATAAGAGATGTGGGTTCCATCCCTGAGTTGGGAAGATCCCCTGGCGGAGGGCATGGCGGCCCACTCCAGTAATCTCGCCTGGAGAATCCCATGGACGGAGGAGCCTGGTAGGCTACAGTCCATACAGTTGCAAAAAGTCAGACATGACTGAAGTAACTTAACACACACACACACACACACGTGCACTTAGAGGGGTGTTTGGGGTGAGGATGGTTAAAGGAGGATGAAGATGGGCTGAGGGCTAGGGACCAGGAGCTCTCTGAGTCCTGCAGGAAGCAAATCCTTGGTGAACCCTAACCAGTGGCAGCTTCACAATCGATCGGTCTGATGAGCTTCAGGTGGTGGCACAGACCTGCCAGAGCCAGCTGGGGAACCCCAAGCCATTCTGCCCCGGTGCTTGGAGAAGCAGCGTCTGGCGGGGGGCGTGCACCGCCACGGAGCAGAACAGTAACGGGTTCTCATATCAACATTCGTCAGACGCCGACTCTGCACTGAGAGCTGCACAAAGCTGGCTACCGAATCGAGGAGTGTGTATTGTTTCTTGAGATGGGTGCCATCAGGCAGAAGTGGGCTCTTAAGGCTGGCAGAGTTGGATTCTTCTAGACCTCTGAATGCATCAGCTTAAGACCAATAGGACAGGATTAGGCAGGGACCCAGGCTGCCCAGTGAGACAGGTGCTGAGAGCTGGGATGTGTTCCATTCGCCTGCTGAGCCCTTAACTTCTGCAGCACTCTGCTGGGCACCCACAGACCTGCCAATGGCTCCAGAGCAAGGCCTTGTATAGAATGAACATGCGCATACCGCGCACTAGTTATCTAACTGCACAAACCGTTTATCCCTCCGGGTCTCAGCTTTCCCCTCTGCAAACTGCAATTTGTTACAGTACCTACCTTCCAGGGTTGCTGTGTGGACCAAATTAGCTAAGGCGAGAACGATGCCTAGCACTTAGCAAATGATCAGTCAGTGAAAGAGTTGTCTGTTATCAGATCATCATTATCAGCTGTGTCATCTCTGCTGGATTAAGGGCAGGGCAGGGCTCTAGAGCTTATTTGACAGGTTAGAGGAGGCTGCATGGGGGTGAAGTGATTACCCCAGGACACAGGCTGCTAGAGGACAGAGCCCTGCTGGAAGCCCCAGTACCCCCTTCACTAGGTAATACATCCCAGGCGTGATGCGACGTCCAGCCTAGGGGTCCTCTGAACTGACCACAAGGAGGAACAATGAAGTTCAGCACTTAGAGGGTAACTGGGACCCCTGTATGCTCGGATAGACAAGGATTTGTTTTGTTTGATTTACACTGCTGATACGGACAAAAATGTGGCCAAAGTGTTCATTTGGACAAGGGCACAGGATTAGTAAACTAATGAAGACGGACTTTATCTATACCTTCATGGCTAAAGCGAATCATCTAAGTTTTAAATGAGATACTCCTTGAATTTCCATACATGTGTGAGGTGCACACAGGCTCAGAAGAAGGTCTTCTACAGCGTGAGACCCACCTTGGAATCACATTGCCTTGGTTCAAATCCTGGCTCCACCACTTCCGAGCCGAACTAGGGGAATTCCTGGCAGGCATCAACCTCCTCCTGGGTAAGATGGTGATGATAGAGGCATCTGTTTCGCAAGGTTCTGTCAATTCAGCTGAGGCTTTGCCAAGGCTATGCTATATAAAACACTTAGCACAGGGTCTGGCAAACAGGCTGCTGCTGCTGCTAAGTCGCTTCAGTCGCGTCCGACTCTGTGTGACCCTATGGACAGCAGCCCACCAGGCTCCCCTGCCCCTGGGATTCTCCAGGCAAGAACACTGGAGTGGGTTGCCGTTTCCTTCTCCCCCGGCAAACAGGAGGTGCTCCGTAATGAGACCTATTACCATAATTAAGACACAATCTCACTGAGACTTACAAGGCGGTACCTTTGCAGCCCAAACACCAACAAATCATTCTCCCTACTTGCGGACATGAGTGATAGCTCGGTCTGGAGTGCTGGCATCTAAGCTCCTACATGCCTCTTACCTTCTGGAAGTCAGCCCCTGCATCTGTGTTTCTTTATATCCCCAGCCTGCACCCTCTCCCTTCATGACTTGGGCCCAGTGCTTGGGACAGTGGGTCTCCCTAGTACCTATCCCCTAGAGCTGAGTGTGCCATCCATCAACTAGGGGCGGGTGTTTCAGAGGACCGGCACAGTGGCAAGGCCTGGGTCCTGGACCAAGGAGAATGAAGCAGAGGGGACCCTATAGACAGACACCTGGCTGAGACTTCAACAAGGCCCTTTTTTGATTAAAAGTGGTACTTTCAGGGAACTTTCCAAGCATATCATAATTGATGGGGTACTAATAGCACACGCCAAGATTTAATACAGCCAGACTGGGCAGATTATTGAGCCCCTTCTGACTCAATTTTCATCTCAAGAAATAGGAATAAAAAATACTTGTTCCTTTAGGGTTTTGTAAGGATCAAATTAAATGATATGTGATGTAAAGACTTTCTCTCTCTCTCATACACACACACACACAGGGTTTACTAACAACTGGTTTTCCATCTTCCACTCTGACAGGCTGGTGGGAAAATAGGGGGGCCCACAAGTAAGTCCTTTGGCCCTACATCACTTTGATCCCGCAAAGCTCCCCTCTTGACTGCAGCCTCCAGGAAGAAAAGGCTGGCACACTGCTTACTGGGCAGGTGGAGATAGATCATCAAATACTGTGGTGATGAGCCTAGTGATTCATCACCTCAGTAGGGTGAGGCCAGGAGTGTGACATCCCATTTCAGGTGGGAGATCCGCGAGCTAAAGGTAATCCCTCTCTAAGGGCAGACACCTCAGAGGTGAGTGCAAAACGCAGCCCCGCCGATGACCCCACCCCCCTCTCCTGTGGGGTCTGACGACTCCACCTCCCTCTCAGGAGGGGTCTGATGATTCTAACTCCCCTCTCCTATGGGGTTTGATCAGCTCCAGTTCAGCTTTCCTGGGCTTCTGAACTGGCCCCTGCCAAAATCCAGTTCTCCCCTTGTCACTTACAAAGCTGTGACACAGAGTCGGATGCTTGTAAACCAGAAGTCAACCTTGGCACTCTGACTCCAGAGTCTGAATGCTTTACCCCTACATCTTTTTGTTGCCACCACTTGGACGGAAGGCAAGAAGGAAGGAGGAAGGCCCTGTTCCAAGTTGTGAGGAGGGGGATGAAAGACTCTCTGTGTGAAACTGCTTTTACACATTCACAATATCAGAATAGACTGAAACCATTGCCATCGTTAGACTGAAGCTTGTCCCCTTCAGAAAGAAGCTTGTCTTCTCTATGCTGGGCCTTCAGAACCTCTGACATCTTGAGATTCCCGGGGCTTCTCCAGCCTCTGGGACTCTCCTTACCCTCCAAGCTCTAAGGCTTTTCTCTCTCTCTGGGGTGTGAGGGAGATAGGACTCCACCTCAGAAAAGGGAGAGTCAGAGTTTCCTGCCTTTGGCCATCTTGCATCTCTATGTGACCTTGGGCAAGGGCGCCACCCACTCTGTGCCCACAACCACCTTGGTCTCTGATGAGAAGATCACCCTGCCCTGCTGGTCACAGGGCTGGGAGGATCTGGGAGAGCCTGTGTATAAATCAGGTACTAGATCCCAACACCTGAGTCTTGACATCGCCTGATGCCACAGACACTGACGACAGCAAAGACACAGGACACTTCCTTCACCAAGAATGTTGTGTTGGACTGGGCTGCTTCAGAGTGTATATCTGTTTACAGGTTTTTTTTTTTCCCCTTTTGCAGTAAAACTTGCATATAATGAATCTTATTACTCCAAAATGCTCTCTCATGCCTTGTCCCAGGCATTCTGCCCCCAACCCCAAAGGTAATTGCTGTTTTATTTTTTTTTTTATTTATTGGGCTGCTCTAGGTCTTAGTTGAGACATGTGGGATCTTTGATCTTCGTTGTGGAATGTGGGATCCAGTTCCCTGACCAGGGATCGAACCTGGGCCCCATGCATTGGGCGCGCCAAGTCTGAGCCGGGGAAGTCCCCGTCACCGCTATATAGATCACTTGTTTTAGCCATAAATTAGTCTTGCCTGTTTATGGGAGACTTTGACTGACATTGCCAAGGGTCCCCTGAAAGAGGTTGCCATTTTTCAGTCTCCTCAGGAGAACAAGAGAGGCTTGGGACTAACAGTTTCTATTTTCTCTTATTCCACCTCTCAGCTTCTCCTACATCTGACAAGCAACACGGAGTAGAGCGGGTGTTTGGGAGTTTGAAGGTGGCCCACCTTCAGGGAGCTTGCACCCTTCTGCCTGCCCCTGGGACTAGGCTGGACGTAATTCCTGCTGTGTCCCTTTCTAGGAGTGTCTGACTGGCATCCCCAGTGCAGGCTTTCTGCCACCATTTGCAGGATTGCCAGGTGGATGGGAGCAGGCAGCGAAGGCAGGGGCTGCCACCTTCCAAGGACTGTCAGAGGCCAGTGGACATTGCTTCCAGGTCACACCACCTGGTTGGTCGCTGGTGGCTCTGACCCTGTAGTGAGGGGTACAGGAGAGTTGAATCAAGTCTGAGCTGGAAAGTGGGAGCTCTAGATTACTTTTGGCTTAAAATTCTGGTGAGGAGCCATATTTCACCTTTTTGTTTCAGATCGGTTGAAAAAATGGTCAAGAAGGAAGTACAAAATCCACCTCTTTGCATGAATTTTATCCCCAAGTCTTAGAAAATTCCCACGGTACGTAGCCTGCCCCGAGGCCAGCCTCTCCCAGTGTCTGCTGTCCCCTGGGGGTGGCCTGAGAAGGCTTGCATGTGCCAAAAGCCAGCTGGAAGGATAGAAGCTGGGATTCCAGGAGCTCCTGAGAGGCGCCGAGTGACATGACCTTAATTGACCTTTCCTGGGTGAAGGAAGAGGCCCCACAGCAGGGGAGCTGCAAAGAGGGTGCAGTGCGGTGCTGGAGGCTTCCTGAGCAATCAGACAGGGTGGGGAACGGCTCCACTGCCCAGCAGGCAGGACCTCTCTGCAAAGCCTGGAAACTGTCACCTCCTGCTGTCTGTTGGTCAGGCCTACTTGGGTGTGGACTGATTAGGAGCTAGGTCAGGATGAGAGAAAAGAGTCTTGTGACCTGGATCACAGGCGAGGAAGGGAGGGCAGCAAGGACACTGGGGCTGGCGAGGAAGGAAGTCAGAAAGGGTGTAGCTGGGAGCTGCCCTGAAGAGTCCCCTGGCAGATCCCTGAAACTGATGGAAAGGAAGCAGGCCCTGGAGGGGGAGGGGTCAAAGGACTCACCTGGCAGCGGGAGGAGCCCTGCAAAGGCCCGGTGGCCAGGCTAGAAGATGACGGGAGTAGTGGAAAGGGAGGACTTTTTTGCTTCCTGTTGCAGAATTTCATGGGTGAGTGTGTGCGCGTGTGTGTGAGTGTGTGTGTGTGTGTGTGTGAGTGTGTGTGTGTGTGTGTGTGAGTGTGTGTGTGTGTGTGTGTGTGAGTGTGTGTGTGTGCGTGCGTGTGTGTGTGTGTGTGTGTGTGAGTGTGTGTGTGTGTGTGTGAGTGTGTGTGTGTGTGAGTGTGTGTGTGTGTGTGTGTGTGTGTGTGTGTGTGAGTGTGTGTGTGTGTGAGTGTGTGTGTGTGTGAGTGTGTGTGTGTGTGTGTGTGTGAGTGTGAGTGTGAGTGAGAACCTTGGGGGCTGACCCAGGAGCTTCAGGGTCACTCTGTGTCAGAGGCTTCCCCCAGATTTAGGAAGCCCTACTGATCTGTGCTCTTCAGGGCTGCACAGCCCCTCTGCGGCCCCAGAACTCACAGCACACAGCCAGGTTGCACCTGCAAAGCCAGCCGAGGCAGGAGGCCACCTGGCCTGCCTGGCCTCTCCCCTCCCCTAACCCAAATGCAAACTCAGAGAGAGAGAAAAAACTCTTTCCCTCCAGCTGGGAACTCAGAGTCACCAAGCAGCTGTCATGAAACTCAGACTTGCCCTGTTCTGGGCACCAGTGACCCACAGAGCTTGGCCCTAGGCATCACAGGCAGACGGCCAAATCCTACCCACTCAACAAAAGCGGGGAACAGGGCTGGTGTGTGGGGTGGGAAGGGTTGTTGTTGCTGAGAAGCATTAAAGAAGCACTTTCTCATTTTGAATAGCTGGAGCTCTCCAACCTTAGACTGTAGAAACTCACTAGAGAGCTAGTAAAGTCTCCATCACTGGTGATATCCAGCCTGAAACTGGATAGACGCTTGGCAGGGACCATGGGTGTGTGTATGTGTGTGTTTGTGTGTATGTGTTTGTGTATTTCAGAGGAGGAACAGTTGTGTGACCAGCAACAGTTCACACAACTGTTGTAGGCTTGCACTTGATTCATGCTTCCCCTCCATGTACCATCCTCCAGACTTTTGAAATATCTGGGACCCATTTAATTATATATATGTATACACACACATATTTTTTCTTTAAATAATTCATTCTTTTGGACACAAATATTTGTTTAAAGAAAACTTGCAATCAGTACCATGAATGACAACCAGAACCGAGTAGTATAAATAGATGGTAATGGTTAAAATCCTCATCACAACCACCACCACAATCTAAAACAGTGTTGTAAAATCCTGGCTGTGTACTATCGTCTGCCTTGCTGTTTAGGTCAAAATGGAGAGAGCAAGTTAGATGATAAAGAGAGATCCACTCTCCAAAAGACTTCCCTTAAGATCATTAGAAAAGATTGACTTCCCTGGTGGTGCAGTGGATGAGAAACCTCCTGCCGATGCAGGGAACGTGGGTTTGATCCCTGGTCTGGGAAGATTCCACGTGCTGTGGAGCAACTGAACCTGCGTACCACAGCTGCCGAAGCCCTTACACTAGGGCCTGTGCTCTGCAGCAAGAGAGACCACCACAGTGAGAGGCCCGAGCCCGGCAGTGAAGAGCAGCCCCACCCGCCACAACTAGAGAAAGCCCATGCACAGCAGTGAAGACCCAGTGTAGCCAAAAAAAAAAAAAGACCCAGAATGAATTAAAAAGTGAACAGGCTGCTCCTAAAGTGGTTCCATCCAATACCTGCTTGTATGGACATCACTCCCCTGACTTGGACCAGTGGTTGCCCTTGGTTGTTTCCTTCCACTGCAGCCTCACATGGCCAGGGAAAGATGCCCCCGACCCCTGTTCCACTGTCTGTAGAATAAGGTGCTTGGCTGGCGAACCCTTGCGAGAGTCCCTTGCAGTGACATTCCCCCCACCTTCACTCTTCCAGGATTTCACTCTTACAGGATTGTCCAACTCCTATGTGATTCTCAGGGTAGGCTTTCAACAGCCATTGTCCAAGCAGGGAGATGGATTCCACTGTAGGTACCTGTTGGCCCCACAGGGAAAGCCTGCTCTGCTCCTAGGCTTCCATCTCCAAACTCCCCAGAGCCTCCCCCACCCACCCCAGCCCCCATCTCCACACTTCTGAGTCTGGGTCTGCCTTCATGTAAGCTAAATGTTGGTTTGAAAAATAGGATTGCATTAAAAGACACTTGCTTCTTGGGAGAAAAGCTATGACCAACCTAGACAGCATATTAAAAAGCAGAGACATTGCCGACAAAGTTTCATCTAGTAAAAGCTATGGTTTTTACAGTAGTCATGTATGGATGTGAGAGTTGGAATATAAGGAAAAATGAGCACTAAAGAATTGATGCTTTTGAACTGTGGTGTTGGAGAAGACTCTTGAGAGTCTCTTGGACTGCAAGAAGATCCAACCAGTCAATCCTAAAGGAAATCAGTCCTGAATATTCATTGGAAGAACTGATGCTGATGCTGAAACTCCAATATTTTGGCCACCGGATGCAAAGAACTGACTCACAGGAAAAGACCCTGATGCTGGGAGGGATTGTGGGCAGGAGGAGAAGGGGATGACAGAGGATGAGACGGTTGGATGGCATCACCAGCTCGATAGACATGAGTTTGAGCAAGCTTCAGGAGTTGGTGATGGACAGGGAAGCCAGGTGTGCTGCAGTCCATGGGGCTGCAAAAAGCTGGACACGACTGAGCGACTGGACTGAACTGAAAGGATGACTGTCTGCCTCCTTACACAGGCCTCTGAGATGGAGCCTGTTCTTATTTAATTGGTCCAGGGGCACTTGCAATAGAAGGGGTAGGTAGGGGGAGTCAATTTATCACAGAGTGTGAGACAGAGAAACAGGTTTCATTCAGTTCTTTATTTATAACTTGGAAAAGTGTTTTGAAATATTTTTTTCAACATGCAATCAGCAGAGGGATGCCCTGTTAAGAACAGAGCCTGTGCCAGAATATAGCAACAGCAGCGTGAAGCAAGGTCACGATGTGAAAGCTTGGCTGGAGGAAGGAAAGGTAAATTACTAGGTGATTATGCAGTTCATGTAGGAAGGGTTTCTATAAGGAAGTCCTTTAAACAGGCAGTCCCTGGTGTGGTGAGGTTTTAATACGATGGCCATGTTTCAGCCAGACGCATTTCAGGGACAGATTTCCTCCTGAAACCACTAATCTCCTTTCTGACCCTATGGACTTGCCTATTCTGAGCATTTCACAGAAATGCAGCCATACACTATGCGGTCTTCTGTGTCGGGTTTCTTTAACTTAGTATAGTGTTTTCAAGGGCCATTCATATCGTAGCATGCATCAGAACTTCATTCCTTTTTATGGCTGAAGAATAATATTCCATCGTAGTAGTATAAGACTTCCCTGGTGGCTCAGATGGTAAGGGACCTCCTGCAATGTGGGAGACCTAGGTTCGATCCCTGGGTTGGGAAGATCCCCTTGAGAAGGGTATGGCAACCCACTCCAGTATTCTTTCCTGGAGAATCCCGTGGACAGAGGAGCCTGGCGAGCTATAGTCCATAGGGCCGCAGAGTCAGACACGATGGAAGCGACTTAGCACGCGTGTAGGAGTATGCCAAGTTTTATCCAGCCATTCAGCCGTGGCTCAGTATTTGGATTGTTTCCTCATTTTTGGCTATTGTGAATAATGCTGCTCTGAACATTTGTGTACAAGTTTCTGCATGGACATATGTTCTCAGTTCCCTTGGTATGTGCCTAGGCGTGGAATGGCCAAGTCATGTGGAAATCCTGTATTTAACTTCTAGAGGAAGGGACAGACTGTTTTCCACAGCAGCTGTACCCTTTTGCATTCCATGAGCACTGTCTGAGAAACCTAGCTTCACACTATCCTCACCAACACTTGTCATTGTCTGTCCTTTTGTTTTAGTCATCCTAGTGAGTGAGAAGTTGTATCTCCTTGTGTGGGCTTGTCTTGCATTTCCCTAAAGCAAACCTGAGATTTAACCCCAAGTCTCGCTGGGCAGGGAGCAGGCCACTCGTAGGCCTGGGGCCGTCTTCTCCCTGACTGGGGTGGGCGGGGCACGTGCTCCAGGTTTCTCCCTGTGGAGGGTGAGTGGCCCATTAACAGCTGCTTTCAATAGTTTTCCTTCTGTCATTTGAGACCAGACCCTGGAAGTGCCTCTGAACAGGAGTCAGAGGATGGAGAAACACATCAAGGACCCTCAGGTTCCCAGAACCCAGGCTGTGAGAGCTTTCTGCAAAGCAGCAGGTGGGTGGTGCCTGATGAGTCTTGATCCCTGCTCTGCCCCACTGCCTACTCAAGGCCAGCACCCAGTAGGCATTTGGGGAACACCTCTTGAATGAATGGACTAAATGTGAGAGTAAATGCTGTCCAGTCCAACCCTTTTATTTTACAGGCAGGAAACAGGCCCAGCTCAGTCAAAGTTTATAGCCAACAAGTGGGAGAAGCAGAGATGCAGGCCAGCCCTCTGGCTGTGCAGTTGAGAAGAGGTGTCCCTTCCATGGCCTCAGATGGCCAGGGCCTGCGGGGTGCGTCTGTCAGAGGGACCCACTGTGTGCAGCCCCTGTCTCACCTCTCCCCAGCTCCCTCTGATCTCCAAGAACATCTGCTCATTAGCAGCCCAGCTTGGATAGTTGGGAGGCAGGAGGAGCCAGTTAACCTTTGCAGGTTGAAATGCTTTCATGGGAGGAAGGAAAGAAGGAACGGGAAAAAGGAATTCTTGACAATTATGTTAATAGCTGTAACTAATTAAAGACTTACTAAGGACCAGGCACTGTGAGTGGCTGTCTTGCACATTTTAATTTTTATTCATCATTCCTAAAATATGTTATTGCCCATGGTCAGATGGTTCTGGTCGCTGCCCAAAACAATGCAGATGATGAAATCTTTCTGAATAGAAATGGGGAGAAAATATAGGTGGGCCCAGGTCCCCTAGACAAGTGCTCCACCCAGCAGAGGGACTGGAAAAGTTCCCACCGTGTGAACTGCGGGCTGCCCGTGGTCCCAGGGCCTGTGTTCCCATGGCAAGAGCCAGACACCTACATGGTCTTCGATTCAGATCCTAGTCCCAGCACGTGCGTCTGACTAGTTCCCTTTTAATATCTAGAAGTAAGTTGATGATAATCCCTACCTGCCAGCCTTGTAGAGAAGACAGAATATGTGTGATGGAAAGGGTCTCAGGTCCACAGCCTGGCACACAGTAGGCATTTGGCAGTGGCTGGTTCTCTTTTTTTCTCCCACCTACAAACCAATGTCTACTTCCAAGAAAGAGGATAGCCTTGCATCCTCTTCCCTCAAGGAAGCAGCATTTTAACGGATATCTCTTAGAAACCATAGCCTGATGGCTCAAAAAATGCATTTCAAAAGGTAATTTGGAACCCATGAAAACCCGCCAACTTGTACACTAAGAAAAATTGAAATGTCCTTCCATTTTTCAGCTGATGTAAGACAGAGCCTTGATAGAGATTTCCCCAAATGTGGTAACAATTCTGAAGATGTGCATGACATTACCAATAGTAAATTGTGAAGCTGAAAAGAACTTTTCTAAACTATCAGTTGTAAAAAAAAATAAAAGTACTTGGGAGAGACATGTAAGGGCAGAGGGGCTTCCCCGCAGGGCCTTGCAGACCCTTAACCACTCAGGCAGTTTTGTTACTATATCTTTTCCTCAGCTGCCTTTCTCAGCCTCCTGAGTGGGGAGAATACGTTCTCAGACACACCTGCGCAGTGGTTGAACAGGAAGTCCTGCCCTGCCCTCAGGACGCAGGTGCCCTGCGTGAAGCCTGGGGACAGGAGAAATGGGCAGTGGGGGCTGCTGTTTGGGGCTTGACTTGAGGAAGGCTGCTTCTCCTCTGGCACTGGGAGAAGGGAGTGGGGCCTGCTGCCCTGGGGGTGTTGTGGCCTCTTATTGCCGTCTGGACCATGTGGGGAGGAAGACAACAATGATTTCCTTCCCTGAATGTCCACCAGATGAGACAAAAGTCCCAGAATGCCAGAGACCAACATTTTTATCACCCTTGCAGCCTGGGGACTCTGAACAGGTTACATCTGGCTTCAGAAAAGTACCAAAGAAAATAATGTTGCTTTTGCCTGAGAGTTGGGGTAAAACTTACATATGTTCCAGATACATATTACTAACATATTATGTGCAGTGTAATAACTGGATTTATGCCCGCTTACTTTTCCTTTAATGATGTAACTGATACTGGTTAAAGAGCAGTTTAAGAGGGTAATTATAAAAATTATATATATATATATATAAATATACTTTAAATGTTTTACTAATTTACTCAGTAGGAGCATATATTACTTTGGTTTTTTTTACTTTTTATTACAGAAAACCTTCAACATATACAAAATAGAATAGCATAATGAACCCCACAGTGCCTGTCATCTAACTCTAAAATTATTGAATTGTAGCCAAGTTTGTTTCTTTTGTATCTGTTCTCCCAACCTGCTATTACTTTGAAGCAAATCTCAGATGTAAATAATTTTACTTAATTTGTAATATTTCAGTCTGCATCTGTTACAGGCTGAATTATGTTTCTCCAAAATTCAAATGTTGATGCCCTAGCCCTCAGGGTGATAGTTTTTGGAGATGGGCCCTTTGGGAAGTAGCTAGGGTTAGCTGAGGTCATAAGGGTGGGCTGCTTATGATGGGATTAGCACCCTTGTACAAGATGACATCAAAGAGCTTGCCTCTCTCTCCATTGACAGGCATCAAGGAAAGGCCATGTGAGTATCTGGTGAGAAGGGGGCCACTTGTCACCCAAGGATAGTGATTTCACCAGGCACCGACCTTGCCAGGACCTTGATGTCAGACTTCCAGTCTCTCAAACCGTGAGAGAGAAATTCCTGTTGCCTAAGCCACCCAGTCCGTGGTGTTTTGTTATGGCAGGCCACGCTAACCAATACTGCATTTCTAAAAGATAAGGGTTCTTTAAAACAACCAAACATAACAATAACATTATCACAGCTACAAAATGTATCATTGACTCTTTCATTTCATCAAACATCAGCAGATGCACTTACACGTGGGGCGAAGGCCCTTCTCTGGAGTGCGCAATCAGCTTACTGGCAATCTTTGTTGCCTGCAGTGAAAACCACATTCGTAATACGTGATCTACACTTTGCAGCTTCCGTTTTTTAATGTCGAATGAGAATCTAAAGATATTTTGGAAGATATGATGACAGGATTCTCCAAAGTAGTTATTACCCTCCCCCACCATTTTTTATAGTTGTCTCGCTCACACCTATTTTGGCATCATTTGGGTTTTTTTAGAAGCACAGTTTTATCAAGCATTCTCAAGGCATCCACCTTAGCATTCATAGAAATGACTCACTTTTATACTCATTCTTAGTGTTTTGTTTTGTTTTGTTTTTGACCACACTATGAGGCGTGTGGGATCTTAGCTCCCCGATAAGGGATTAAGCCTGTGCTCCCTGCGATGGATGATCGGAGTCTTAACCACTGGATCACCAGGGAAGTCCCCTTAATTGTTTTATAGTATTTAGTTGTGAATTAGCAATAACAAGTATGACCGGAATACGTGTGTTTGGGAACAAACACACGTTGATTCCTTCTAATCATCCTTCTCTAAGAAGAGTCTTGGAATGCTGGAGAGTGGGTTGTGGGCATCATACAGTGGGTTCTACAGAAGCATTAAGAGTATCAAATGATTTGGTAAGTCTGTTAGGAAAAGACTGATTAAGTGAGCTTCTTCTGGGTTTTTTGAACATCTTTTTACGTGATCATAAATGGTTCAACACCATTCATTTTATAGACTGAATAGTGTCCATTGTACCATGTATCTTAACCCACATGCTTCTTATTTGTGGCCAAAGAAATTATTCCTGGTTTTTGCCTGTTTGTTTTGTTTTTGGCTAGTATACCAGATGCTTCCATGAGCCTCCAAAATCAGTCTATCTCCAGGACACATTTCTTAGTTTGGAACTGGGTCAAACAAAAGATAGATGTATTTAAAAAATTTTTTATTGATACTGAAAATTGTTCTCCAAGATTGTCACACTGATTTATACTGACACCCGCTATATTTCAGAGTGTGTATTGCACACCTCCTGTTACCAAACATTTTCATTTTTACCAGTCTGATAAACAGAATTTAGTATCTTGTGTTTGTTTTGATTTCTTTCATTTGGGGTGGGGTTTACCACTTTTCATGTGTTTCATGAGTATCGGTGCTTGTTTTTCTGTGAACAGTAAGTTCATATCCTTAGCTTGTCTTTTTCAACAGATTTGTGAAGCTGTATTTAAGTTAACAATATCCGCCCTTTGCTTTTCTATGTGTGACATAAACTCACAGTGAGGCTGAGATGGTTGAGTATTCGTCGAAGGAGAGTGTACTCTGTCTTCTGATGTCTGGAATTCTCTTGGGAGGAGGTTGCCAGCTAGGGCTCCTCTTCCCAGCCCCTTTTAGGGTAGGTGGGGCCATGTGACTGAGCCACAGCCAATGGGCTTCGAGCAGGGATGACACACACCAGCCCATTGGCATTTCCCAGCAACCCTCCTCAGCGATGCCAGTGGTCGAAACTGACGAGACCCCTGTCAGCCTGGCCTCTGGATGAAGTCGAGGAGGAGAGCTGCTCTGCGCTGTGCTGTTCATTGAAACCACTGAGCTGGAGCCATTATACATTTTTGGGTCTTTTTTTTTTTTTTTTTAAATAGTAGTTAGCTTCTGCTAACTGGTGCACAAAATACTTAGCAAGTAGCCTTTTCTAATTTTTGAACTAAATATGTGTGCTCTTTGTTTTTGACCTTTGGTATGCTATTTTTTTTTTTTTTTTTTTACATATAGATTAAAGGATTGAGGATTGAGGATTGAGGATTTTTCTTACATGGTCTTTTTTTTCTCCCCTCCAGTGACTGTTGGGTTTTGTGTTATGCCAGGAAAAGAAAATCACCCTACCCCAAGATTATTTTTTAAGTCAAATATGTATCTTTCTAGAACTTTTAAGGTTTACATTTTTCTTTAAAATTTTGCCCCGTATGTAGTTTATTTCAATGTAAGGTATGAAGTTTCCAGCTTCATCCCCCCATCCCCCTAGTAATTAGGCTGATTCCCATACCATTTGATTGATGGATCTAATTTTAATACTGATTTGAATTGCATTTTATTTATACCCAATTCCAATATGCATCTGGGTTTATATGTGGACTTGCTTCTGCTGAGTTTGTCTTTTAATGCACTGTTGCAAAGTGTTTTAGTTATTGTAGATTTACAATGAATACTTTTAAATATCTGGTGAGGAAGTCTGTTTTCATTTCCCCCCATCATTTTCCTGGCAAGTCTCATATCTTTGTTTTTGCAGAAAAACTTTAAAGTAAGTTCGTCTTGTCAAAAGAAATCATATTGCTACTTTAACTGGAATTGCTTTGAAAGAGGAAAACTGAAATTTTTACAGCACTGAGATTCTGTATTCAAGAATTTATAATTTTTCATTTATTCAAACATTATTAAAATTCCTCAGTGGATTGTTAAAAGTTGTTTTTTTCATACAGCTCCTGCACAGTTCTTGTAATTTATTCTAAGGTGTTTTATCATTTTTCTTGTTATAAATAAGAACTTTTCTTCCAGTAGATTCTCTAAGTGGCTGTTTGTATAAGAAGAAACCGCTCAGTTCAGTTCTTTGCTTTGTTTCTAACGTTTTTCAGTGAAATTGCATGTGTAGCCATATCATCTGGAAATCGTATCGCACCTGCTTCCTCTTTTCTAATGGACTTGCCTCTTGTTTTTCTCCTTACCTAATTGCACTGGCTTGTACTTCCATAATGACGTTCAGCCATGATGTTGGTGGCAAGAATCTGCCAGCCAGTAGGAGTAAGTCTTTCATCCTCTACTGGCTGCTGTCAGACTGTCTCAGAGGAAGGCAGGGAGTTCAGTATGGGAAGCCCCCAGAGGACAGACAGTCCTGCAGGAAAGGCCCACTCTGAGCACGCTCTGTATATCAGTAACCCCAGCCTCCTTAGCTCCCTCCCCTCCTGTGGCTCCACTCTTCACAACGCTGATCCCATGGCATAGAATATAGTGACTGTCTGTCCCGACTCCAGTACTCTTGCCTGGAAAATCCCATGGACGGAGGAGCCTGGTAGGCTACAGTCCATGGGGTCACTAAGAGTTGGACACGACTGAGCAACTTCACTTTCACGTTTCACTTTCATGCATTGGAGAAGGAAATGGCAACCCACTCCAGTGTTCTTGCCTGGAGAATCCCAGGGACAGGGGAGCCTGGTGGACTGCCGTTTCTGGGGTTGCACAGAGTCGGACACGACTGAAGCGACTTAGCAGCAGCAGTCTCCTCCATGAGCATGGAAGCTCTTCCAGGGCAGAAACATGTCCTCCTGTTACCCTCCAGCCTTGTGCCCTGCCTGTCACATAGGAGACACACAATCAGTACATAGTAGATCAAATGACCCCACAGCAGACAACCTTAGGCTGTCTCTCTGCTCTTGGACAACATGGAGGGACAGGGTGTGGAGGGAGGTGGGAGGGGTGCTCAGGATGGAGGGGATATGTGTATACTTATGGCTGATTCATATTCATGTTTGACAAAACCCGTCACTATATTGGAAAGTAATTATCCTTCAGTTAAAATAAATAAATAAATATTAAAAAAAAATGTCCTTAACAACTATGCCTCCCACTTTTCAACAGCGCTTTCTGGTCACAAAGCCCTTTTGTATACATTATCTCACTCTATCCTTTCACTGAAAACCCTGACATCTTTTCCTTCTTCTCTTTTTGTGCATATGGAAACAGAGGTTCAGAGAAATTAAGCCGCTGGCTCGAGGTTCCTCAGCTAATGCACGGCAGAGTGGGGCCCTGCCATGGCCTCTGGCTCTTTCCACTGAGCTGCACTGCCGCTTCGTTGGCCACCCTTTGGAAAGCAGCACTGGAGATTTTCTGTCTTGATAATGAAACGTGCCTTATAAAGAAGCTGTTGGCCCAGGGGGAAGAAGGGAATGGGTGAGGGGAGCTGTGCTCCCCAGAAGCTGCCACTGATTTTGCCCCTGCCAGCAAAGGGTAGGTTGGTGTGGGGGGTCTGGGAACATGGGGTAGGGCTGCGGGTGGTGGCGGTGGTGGGTGAGAGGGGTGGCATCCTGGACAGTGCTCAGTGCATCGCCCAGGTAAACAGGCCTCGGCTGCTGCGTCTTGGAGCCCAGACAGCGATGCTGCTTTGGCTCCCTGGGTTGGTGGTTCGGTGGAGGGTAACGCAAACCTCCGAGTGTGGGCCACGGGCGCTCCCAGAACACGCAGCCCTG
This sequence comes from Capra hircus, assembly GCF_001704415.2. NCBI lineage: Eukaryota > Metazoa > Chordata > Mammalia > Artiodactyla > Bovidae > Capra > Capra hircus. Next base: position 12,230,059 of record NC_030835.1, read on the forward strand.
TCCTGGCCACTAGGGATGGCGCAAACGAAAGAGGAAAAGCACCCAGTCCTTACCCTCAGGGGCCCACATTCTGGAGAGAGAAATAATTTAGCATTTACCGTGTGGCCCGCCAGAGGTTGGTCACCCACCTACATCACATTCACTTAGTCTTCGCCACAGCCTGACAGTTGGCTGTAAGGACGTCCACACACAGAGTCTCACACAGTGAGAGTCACAAGCTGCCTCCTACTCACCAGTGTCAAAGAGCTGGAGCCCCAGCCCCGGGCTGTGATGCCTTCACACCTTCGTTTCCCCTCGCTGTGTGCTCAAAAGCAGACAGAGAGATCCAGAGTGGCAGCACCAGGCCCCACCAGGGGATGGAACCAGTGAGGCTGCCCGGAAGGCAAGCTGGAGGAGCATGCGAGGCCCCGCGGGAAGGCTGAAAGGAGGCTGCAGCAAGCTCTGAGCCAGCTGGGTAAACACTAGGTCTGCTAGGAAGGAGAGCTGAGGGGGATTAAGCCCAGGCTCTCTCTGTGTTAGAGGGTGACATCTGAGTCAGCAGTCCTGAAGGCCACGTTCCCTGAATGCTGACCTTGGCGAAATGATAATCAAGTTTAGCTACTTTTTCATCCCCTTCCTGAGCCCAGACTGGCTTCTGATCCCATGAGGCCTTGCAATCAACCACAAGCTCTCCTCCTGTGCCTCTGTGGATAGTCACACCACTGAAGGGGTCCTTGGAACCCAAACGCCACCCCTGTCCCCAGGTTGTCTGTGGAGAAGGAATCACTAATGTGGGTGTTCAGGTGGTGGACAAGCTGCCAGCAGGAGGGTCTCCTGGCACCCCTTCCTGTCTGGGGGGGCCACCTCTGCCTGCTTCACTGAGGGGTCCATGGGCTCAGGAAATTGGGGGCTCAGTGGATGACTTCCTTCCCCCCGGATGCTGACTTGGCGACAGCGCTGCTGGTCCTTTGCCTTCCCTGGCCCTGGTACAAGGCCTGCTGCTGTCATCAACTTCCCTCTAACCAAGCAAAGTGGGGCAGCGATCCCAAGCGGTGGCCCGCCGTTAGGTGACTGGATTTCACTATCAGGATGGAAAATCTTCAGGGGTTATTCTTTTCCAAAGGGCTGGCCACCTCCCGACCCCATCTCCATTAGTGCCTCCTTGAATGCAATCCAATATCCTGGTGAAGATCACAGTGAAACCAAATCTGGTGTCCACCACCTCGCCTTAATCCCTGTAAGTCTTGAGCCTATCACTGAGAGCTGACCCAGCACTGGTCCCCTGTGGCTACATCCTAAAATGACTTGGCTTAACATGGACCTGAGGCCACTGCCCTTAGGAATTTGGTCCCCCTTAAGCTGTGGGTAACAAGTGATCCCCAAATACAGACACCCTCGGCAAGCAGGAAAACCTCCTAGTCGAGGATAAAATTGACAGAGAAGGGTCCTGACAAATTTGACGATGGGGCTCTGAACTATAAAGGAGTGGAGGAGCCAGTTCCCCTTAACCTTTCCTGAGTCCAAGGGCATCATCAGCTTCCTAACCCCAGTCTGTTTAATCTAACCCCGACTCTTTAATCTACCCCAGAGAACAAGGACATCGGATTAGCACTATGGAGCTCTATCACGTTTCTCATCAAGATTCATACACTCATCCTGTCCCCACCCCTTTCATCCCTTCCCTTTCCCTCTGTTTACAGAATAGGGTCCTCCCTGCTTCTGCTTCCTATCCGACCCATTCCTCTAGACTAAACCCAGTTTCCCCTCCCCTAGGTCTCACCGGATGCTCCCTGCTCTTTCTGTTCTCAGAAGGCCAGGAGTATTTGGAATATGATTAAACCTGCCTGCTTTCCTGCTCCTGCCTCTGTTTTGCTCCTTGTTCTGTGGACCCTGGGCCCTTCTAACTAGATTACAAACTCCGTGAGGACACATGTGCTCCTTCTCTGTTATCTTTTTTGTGCCCCTGTGTCTGTGGCAGCCTTGGCACTTGGTTGAGAATTTTGAATACTTGATTGATAGTGTTGGTTTTCTATCTCAAGAAATCATTCCAAGTTGCTTAAGGAAAACACACACACACACACACACACACACAGAAGGCGAAACAGAAGAAATGTAATCAGGAAGCGTTTGGATATTTTTCACAAGATGTTCTGAGAATGTCTGCCACTGTGTAAGTGTGGGCATGCTTGCCCTCATGGGTATACAGGTGGTACTTTGGATCCAAGGCAAAATTAGGTTCATTAAGAAGATGCTTGCTGACCATCTGCACATGGATGCATTCTCACAGTCCTGAAATGTCCTCATTTGAGATGCTGTTTGTTTCTCATGCTGTAACAAGCCCACAGCAATGACAGGGAGCCGAGGCTGGAATGCCTAATAAGCTGTGGATTAAGAAATGATGTGATAGCATCTCACAGATTGTAATTAACACGCGATTCTATTATGTCGTATCAGAGCTTTGTCTTCTTGCTGACAAGTAATTCCCCCAAATAATCAGTTGTCTTTCAGCATCTTGATGAAAGGACTAATTATAAAGAGCTCCCTCCTATAAAGGCCAGTGGAACAATTTGGGAACAATTACACGAGCACCAGTAGCTGCTGGGCAAAATTACCTGGATTTGAATACATGGTGAGCGAGACCAAGTGAGGGGAATGAGGCCTTGGCTGGGCATTCAGACAGCACCTGCCCGTGACTGCGGGCTTTCTAGATACCCTGGAGTAGAAGAATCAAGCCCTCATCGGGAGGATTTGAAAGAACTCGAATCATTTTTTCTTTCCCTTAAATGATAGTAGTCATGATTATCTGTAGACAAGTTAGAAAATATAAACAAGATCACTACCAACATCTTGGTTAGCATAATCATTATCATCACCAATACCACCACCACCATGTTCATCATCATCAAAGTTGTTACATTTAGGAGGTTATCCTCCGTTCCAAGTACTTTGCGAGGCACTTGAATGTATCTAGGTCTAACCAAAATCTTACAAGGTGGGTAGTTACAGTTCCACTTTATACATGGAGAAGCTGAGACTCACACCTGGCCCCGCTCACACAGAGCGATAGCAATTAGAGGTGAACTTCCAGGTCAGCTCTGTGTGTCTAAAATCTGTGTTGCCATGCCTGTTTCTGTCCTCATTTTTAAGGTGGGATAATGACCCCCTCTCTTCTAAATAGTTGTGAGAGTTGAAGGAGATGGTGAATGTGAAAGTTCTGCAAATCATGACGTCTTGAATAGATTTAGGTCTTGTAAGTGCCTTGGAGAAGGCAATGGCACCCCACTCCAGCACTCTTGCCTGGAAAATCCCATGGATGGCGGAGCCTGGTGGGCTGCAGTCCATGCAGTTGCTAAGAGTCAGACACGACTGAGCGACTTCACTTTCACTTTTCATTTTCACGCATTGGAGAAGGAAATGGCAACCCACTCCAATGTTCTTGCTTGGAGAATCCCAGGGACGGGGGAGCCTGTTGGGCTGCCATCTGTGGGGTTGTACAGAGTCAGACACGACTGAAGCGACTTAGCAGCAGCAGCAGCAGCCACAGCAGACAGTGCCTGGCATCCATCCTGGCACCATACCCAGATGCCAATTAAATGAGCATTGAATGTGTTTAACTGGGTCTCACTGAGAAGCTGGGCCTGAGAAGATCTATACAGTATTCTTCTGGGTCAGGGGAAGGAAGGGAGAGGAATAAAGCTAGGTCCATGGCATGGGTGTCATAAGTTGAGAGAAAAGAGAATGACGACTCAGCCAACTGGAGTGGTGATTGCCGGGCAGTGGGGCTACCCCAATCATGCCCATCAGTCACCACCAAGAAGTACTTACTCAACCTCAAGATACTGTGCTTAATAACTTCCCTAGGTCCTTTTCCGGTCAGATTCTCAATTTCTTATATAAAAATTCCAGAGGCACTGTGGGTGCTGGGGAACAGGAGGGGCATAAGTTTGAAGATGTGGGGTGAGCGCAGTGAAGGGTCTAAGTGTGAGAAGTGGACTGGAGCCAGACCTGAAGCAGTGTTCTTGCTGTCTCTGTATCTGCATTCCTCACTGCCTCTTGTCTTAGGAAACAAGTGGAATTCGAAATCTTTGTTCTTCTCGTGTGTATGAGTGTTGGAATCAGGAAAGGGCTCTCGTATTGAAAGGCAGAGGTAGGGAGGTCCTGCTCTCCTGAATGTCTACCTAGGACACCAGCCAGGAGCCCCACCAGGCTTTGGATGCTGACCTCTGCTCCCGTGTTGGAGGTCCTGATGGCGACTTGAGAAATTAATTGAACTTCTGTTGGGCAACTCTCCGCCAGGGCACCTCTCCAGCCTCCTGTGGCTTCTGCATTTGTCTTGGAAGATCACCAAGCCAGGAGTGGAGTTTGACCAAAAGTAGGTGGAATTGACTCATAAGCGCCAACTCAGGCAGTCGCTACCAAGCCAAAACAGAAAAGAGAAGGTGGATGGGAAGAAAAATTGGGCAGCATCAATAAAGATGGTACTTTGCTAGGGAGAACTTGCAGCCACACCTGGGAATAGCTATATGCGGCCACACCTATCCTCCCGCTGGGGTCACAACCTGAACTTGACCTCCACATCCGTACCCTGTGTAGACGAACCCTCCAGGCCCCAATACCGAGCCACCTGGATCTGTTCCGGCATGTACAAGTAACCAGCCTGCTGATATCATGGGGACTATTCACACCAACCGGGCATCTTGCATCTGGGTACACGACCTTGTGGCCAGTGAACCAGGAGAAGCAGGGACTCAGTGATGGCTATTCTGCTCACAGGTGTGTGGTGACGCCCTTCAAGGGGACACCAGTGGCCAGGATTTCTTTCTTGGTGCTCTGTTCTGTGTGTCAAAGCCCACTTGTGCCTTCATTCTTGAAACTGTTGCTAGACTTAACAGAGAAGAGGGTGTTCATGGGGCATTTGCTCTGGGGAGGTTTTTAAAGAGTGAGGATCGTGGACAGAGAAGATTTTCTGCATGGGGAGGAATGAATGAAGGCTTAGGAAGTTAAGCTGCTGAGTTGCGGCAGTGAACACATGCTTGGATAATCTGAGCTGAAAAATCACCTAGGACTCAAAAAATGTGCGTAGACATATAATCTAATTGGAGTTTAGCACCAGGGATCTGCCAGCCTATTAACCGCTATTGATTTGGATGCCGATGCTGTCACTGGCCCACAGGCTGTGGTGTCTGCAGGGACTCCCAGGGGAAGAGAGGAAAGCTGTCCTCAGTGTTTCCTTCCTGCTCTGTGGCCTGTTGCCCCTCTGTTCTGTCGTGTCCCACAAACAGGTTTTCACAGGGAAGAGAGGGAGAGAGCTCTCCTGGTCAAAGTGGGTCTTGACGCCTGGGGATGTGGAGTTCAAAGTCATCATATCTCCGCTGCATTCTCTACCTAAAGATAAATATGGTGGCTTTGAGAGGGTGTTGTGAGTCTCTCTAATATCCTACTTTTAGATGAGCTCACATGAACCTTAGATGAACTTCAGAAATAACACACTTAAATAACAGAATCTCCAGAGATTCAGCCTATCAAGTCCTGGCATCCCCTGGTCCAGGGCTGACCTAGCCAAGAGTCCTGTGTTGGTGCCCATGGGTCTCCACTCTGGAGTGAGATTTTAGGAACCATTACTTTGAGCCTATGACCCAAGGAATCCCTTACTTTTCATCCTGTTTCTTCAATCTCTGGGTCCTTCAGTTTCTACCTGCTCCTCAGCCATGCCCCTTTCTCTATGTTTCACGTGATAGGAGCCACTCTCTCCTTGCCTCCCTGTTCCAACCTGTCTAAACACCTCTAGAAACCAAGCTTTAGGAGGGATGTCTGAAGAAGGATGAGACGTTCTAACTGGAGAAGAGAAGATGCCAGAAAGAGCCACCGTCATGCTCTTCAACCTACTGGTAGGTAGTGTGTATGTGTGGAAGGGTAATCAGATTTGAGGTGACTGAGACCCATGGGTGAGAGCTGGAAGGGGACAGGTTCCAGGTCAGAATAAGGAAGTTAGCAGCTGCGCTAGTTAGGAGCTGAGCCGTCGTTCAAGCAGCTGATACTGGAGGAAGCTTCTCTGCCGTTTACAGTATCACTGTCTTCACCATCTGTATCACCGTCACCATTTACTGAGCACTTACAGGCGCCAGGCCCTCAGGTAAGCTCTTCATTCACATGATCTCAGCCTCCCTTCTACTTACTGTTACCTGCTCTTCTCTCTCTACCCCCTAAACCCCCTGGCTTATAGTTTCGGGGAGATGTTTGGAGCCTGAAACAAGGAATTTGGATAAGGCTGGAGGGTCTGGGTGGTTCTGGTAGGGAAGTACCTACAGAACGGCAGGGCTTAGGAAGCAAAGTATTTGCCTAATGCAAAAGTGAATGTGCCCTTCTGTACCTGATAGCCAGGCCTTGTCCTTAGTGGAGGGGGCAGATAAATGCGCTTGCTTACTTTGGCTCAGGCTTCCCCTCACCCACTTTTTAAATGGAATTTATTTGGCTGCACTGGGTCTTCGTCGCAGCGTTTAGGATCTTAGCTGTGACATGTGAGACCTCACTCCCTGACCAGGGATGGAACCTGAGCCTCCTGCATTTGGAGCATAGCGTCTTAGCCACTGGACCACCAGGGAAGTCCCAGCCTTCCCCTTTTGATTCCCTTAGCTGCACATGTCATGACATATAACATCATCACTCTTTCAGCCTCATCCCCACCAACCTACATGGAAAGCTGCACAGAGAAATGAGTTATGTGTAATGTGATTTTACATATAATTTTAAGACTTTGCTTTCCCCTTCCAGGGCAATGTTTTTCTACGAGGCTAATTTCTCATAATACAATGAAAGTCTCTGTTCCCTTATTATTGCAGAATGTTATGGTTCTGAGAGCAAGTGGGAGTATTTTAGGGGGATTGGCAGGAGGCTTGGTTCCCTTCAAACCATGCTGCATGGATAAGTGGCAGGACTGATAAGGATAGCCAGAAGGAGGAATGGGGAGTTGTTGTTTAATGGGTACCGAGCTTCGCTGTGTGATGATGAAAGAATTCTGGAGATGGAAAGTAGTGATGGCTGCAGGATACGGTGAATGTACCTCGTGTCATTGATTTGTACGTTTAAATATGGTTAAAGTGGTAAAAGTAAAGAAACAGCGGCTAGGCATGACATTTGGAGACATGGGGGTGAGTAGCTAGCAGAGCAAACAATGGAAGCATTCACAGGGATTGTTTCTTTGTCAAAATCTTGTCCGTTGTTGGAGGGGCTGCAAAATGGCATAATCCTGCAGGGGAGCAGTTGGCAACATTGGTCAGAATCACAGATGCTCATGCCCTTTGATCTCACAATTATTTATTCTGTCTATTCTAAGAGTGTGCCTGCTTTTGTGCAAAATGATAGTGGACGAGGGTCTTCACGGCAGCAGTGTTGGAGTAACAGAAGGCTAGCCTCGGAAACAGCCCGCGTGTCCACCCAGAGGGGGGTGGTTAAAGAAACAAGGATAGAGACACAGCATGAAGCACAATGTAGTTGTAGGATCTGTCCACAGGAAAGATTTATCATGAGGTTAAAAGCATCAAAGAATAGAGTAGTGTAAATAGAATGCTCTCTTTGTGTAAGAGAAGGGGAAATGTCTGAATATATGTGTATCATATGTGCATAAAGGAACACTGGAAGAGACATATGAAGCTAAAGAAAGTGGTTACCTGAAGGAATAGGAGTGAGGAAGGGAGTGGGTGGACAGACCCAGGTGGGCGCTAGAGTCTCATTGTGTTTTTAAATATTGTTTCAATTTTTTAATTGCATGAATAAATTACCTAGTTTTTCTAAAAAAAAAAAAAAAAAGGTTAGTAAGGCCCTGTGCAAACTCTAAAACACTCTACAGATATAAGAAGTTAATAATGAGACAATAGTTATGATGATAATGCTTTAACAGCTTCTACTTCTGGGTGCTGCGCTACATACTTGATCTCCTTTGTTCTTCCCACAGTGATCTTCATTGTCGAAGACAGGAACCAGACAATCAGAGAAGTTAGTTCGATGGTCCAGCACCACAGTCCTAGTAAGGCACGGGGCTGGGATTTGAACCCAGATCTCTCCGCTGCCACACATGGCTCTTGACTGCACCATACCCCCCAATACCCCATTGCCCCATGGCAGATTTTTCTTATATGAGAGCCGTCTTTGTTTTACACACTGCCAGCGCTTCTCCTGGCACCGCCAGGGCCATTTTCCAAGCCAAGTTCAACTCTTACTTGTCTTCTTTATGTGCCATTCTTGGAAAGCCCAACACCTTGACACCGCCAGCCGGCCCCAGGTTGGGTAGTCATTCTGTCTTCAGGAGGTATTTTTGGTCGCAATTTTCCTACACTGTCCAGACGGGTGCCATGATTAGGCACAACGGTCCTTTGCGGTTGCTCCTCGCCTTCCTGAAATATCCATCCAGGACCATGCTGGCTCCACTGCCTTGGATGGAGCCCAGAAGAAAGTTTTTATGGAACACGTCTTTAAAGCGGTTAACGATTTAGGAATGACTTGGCAACGAAGACATTATACACACGTACGCACAACAAAACTTTTTCCTGTGCTTGGACAACCTCGGAGCCACACACTTAAGCCTGCAAATAGGGCTGGGTAATTACATGGTCCCAAAGGAGGCCCAACAGTCAAGAGAAAATTGACTTGGTTTCTGAAGTTTGGTTGTAAAAATAATTAGATCACAGGATATTTAAAAATAGGGTTCCAGAGGTAGAGCTGAGGGCTCCATCCTCAAACGACTTCACTCAAGGGACCCCGAGTTGAGGGTAAGTTGAGATGCAAAAGCGGCAGTATTCGGCCGATGGAAACTCCAGGCCACATTTCCCAGGGCACGTGTCTGCTGCTGGTGGGATTGCCAGATGGAAGGAGAAGCCTTGTCAAAAGATTCCACTGGGGAGGTTCGCAGCCTGTGAGCGCCCTGTGTGTGCCCTGTGTGTTTCCATAAACGGAGCCCAAACCGCCCTTTCCCCAGCACCATGCTTGATGACCTGTCTCCACCACAGTTTACACATTTTTAAAGTTAATGATGCTCTCTGCCCAGAAAGCGAGGCAACTGACGTGCAAGTGCTCCCCTGGAGGGATGAGTGATGGGACGTCTTGCGGAAACTGAAGGGCCGGTTTGTTTCAGGATAAATGGCCTTCTTGTGTTCTCTTTTTCCTATCTCAGCTGATTGCCTATAGCCAGCCTAGCATGTTTGGCTGGAGCACTGGGGTAGGAAGAAGAAAAGGCTGCGGGTCAGTTTGTTGGATTTTTTGCTACAACTGTCAGCCAAGTTATCTCAGAATATCATCTCTCTCAGGTCATCTTTTCCACCCAGACTGAACACAGGGTAACAGCCCAAATCTCCCTGGCTAACCCAGAGTTTCTGGACCTGTTCCTGGTAAAGTTTGTTGGTGGGGAGCTGGCTTTTCCTTTCGGTAACGGGTGGGTTGAAAACCCATGTTACGTTCTACGAAGATGTCCAGGGTGGCTTGTGCTAGGATGGGGAAGAAAACTCTGACACAAGTCTCTGAAAGTAGATGCTCAGTCTGACCATCTCGGTGGGGGTTTCCATCAGAAGCTTCAGAAGCACTGTTTCCCCAGGAGCTCCCAGCTGCAGCTGCGGGCTGTTGGTGAGGCCCAGACATCTCCCCCTGGCTGGGGATAGCTGGTAGTGGTTGTCCTCAGTGGTCTATGCTGGGGGGAGTCTCTTTTTTCCTGTGGCAAGTTTCAGTGAGCCCCTCAGTGCGATAATATTCCTGCGATTTTATGGATCTTCCATAGAAAGTTCCTAGCCTGCTTCCCAGCAGCTCTTCTTCTTTTTTTTTTTAAATTATAGTTGATTTATAATATTGCGCTAGTTCCAGGTGTACAGCGTAGTGATTCAGCCATTTTTTTCAGATTGTATTCCATTATAGGTTATTACAAGACACTGAATACAATTCCCTTCGCTATATAGTAAGCCCTTGTTGTTTATCTAGTTTATATAGTTTGTATCTGTTAATCCCATATTCTTAATTTATCCCTCTCCCCGCCCCCCCCCCCCAAACTGCTTCCCCTTTGGTAACCTTAAGTTTGTTTTCTATGCCAGTGAGTCTGTTTCTGTTTTATATATGGATTCATTTGTACTCTTTTTTTTTTTTTAGATTCCATGTATCTGACATACTATTTGCCTTTCTCTTTCTGACTTAACTAAGTATAATATTCTACAGGTCCATCTATGTTGCCACGAATGACAGTATTTCATTCTTTTTATGGCTGAGTAATATTCTATTGTATAATATTTTATTTATTTTTTATTTTACTTTATAATACTGTATTGGCTTTGCCATACATCCATTGTGTAATATTAATATAATATTTCATTATATAGCCTATATATGTAGTATATATCTTTTTCTTAAGCCAGTTGTCTGTTGGTGGCACTTAGGTTGCCTCTATGCCTTGGCCGTTGTCCTTAGTGCCGCTGTGAACATTAGGGTTCGTGTGCCTTTTTGAATTAGAGTTTTTCTTTTCTACCCAAGAGTGGGATTGCTGGATCATCTGGCAGCTCTATTTCTAATCTTTAAAGAAACCTCCCTACTGTTCTCCATAGTGGCTATACTAATTTACATTCCTGCCAGCAGTGAATGAGGGTTCCCTGTTCTCCACACCCTCTCGAGCATTTATTCTTTGCAGACTTTTGATGGTGGCCATTCTGACCAGGGTGAGGTCACAGCTCATTGCAGGTTTGATCTGCATTTCCAGGCAGCTCTTTTGAGGACCGTGTTCCCATATTCCTAGAGTTGGGAACTCACTGTAGAGACAGTTACACCTGGAGCTTCTTGCTCCCCAGTGGAATGTTCCTGACGTGGTGGAGAGAATTCACTGGTCCTTGGTGATGATGTCTGATCCCAGGTGGCCCTTACAAGCAGTTCCAGTCCCCACTGTCTTCTAACCAGGTGAACCAGATCCCGTGGATGAACCAGATCCTGTGGATAAACCAAATCCCCTGACCTGCTGCTCCCTGGGATGGGCATACAGATCATCTCCGTCATAACCCCCAGGCCTCTTTCCTTTGGTGCAACATAGTTTTTTTCAGAAAACACAGCTGAGATATGAGTTCAGACCTCAAGCTGGCTCTAAGAGTTTATTTATCCTTCACACTCCAGAATAGACCACTTCCACTATTTTCTTCTGTTGAGATGATGCAAGTCTTGTATCTCTGCATTAGGGAAGGCAGGTCTGATGGCAGCAGTTCCCTGGATATGGGGTCTTGGTTTCTCACACAGGTGACCACTCTCCCATTGTGAATCCCATCCTCAACACTGTTGGCACCATGGACCAGATAATTCTTTGCTGTTGGAGACTGTTCCTTGTTTCAAGTATGTTTAGCGGCCCTGGGTTTTACCTACTGGATGCCAGTAGCAACACCCCTCCCCACCAGATGTGACAAGCGAAAGTGCTCCAGTGATGCCAGCCTGCTCAGGATTCCCAGCACATGTCACCCCACCTGCGTCTGCATCTTTGCTCATGTTCCTACCATCAGGGATGCTTCTGTCCTCCCCAGAAGAGAAGACGTCTGATTCTCTTCCCACTGGAATGTTCCCTTCCCTCCCCCTCCCACCAGTATTCCCTCTGAATGGTTCTACAGTAGCTTTGACTGTGTTAGAGTGGTCATTGCTTACCCATCTGTCTTGAGCTCCTAGGGATCTATGGCAGGGTCCTAGTCTAGTGTGTAGACCCCATGGCCAGCAGAGTACCTAGCTCATGTACTCTGAGTGGGATCCATGCAGCCAACAGCAGACTATGGGGTGTGTCCTCGCTTGAGGGTTGGCACACCCTGGTTACTTAGGATGGTCACACGTGAATTGGCCCTGATCTTTTCAAGTTGATTAAATAGCATGCAGTACTATTTCTTGGGATGGGGAGCGGCAGTCCATATAACAACATTTTATTCTACTCTCTCTGAGGCAGTTCCTTTAAAAAAATAAATTTAAATAATTATTGTTTACTTATGGCTGTGTCGGGTCTTTGCTGCTGGGCAGGGTTCTCTAGTCGCTGAGAGCAGGGGCTACTCTCTAGCTGTGGGGTGCAGGTATATTATTGCGGTGGCTTCTCATTGCAGAGCACAGACTCTGGAGCACAGCTCAGTAGTTGTGTTACGTGGGCTCACTTGTCCCGTGGTCATGCCCCTCGACCCGGATCCCCTGGTCAGTCCCAGACCAGGGACTGAACCCATGTCCCCTGCATTGGCAGGCAGATTCTTTACCACTGGACCACCAGGGAAGTCCTGAGGCAATTCTTAACCCTCTTAATTCATGAAGTGTATACATCCTGAATGCACTTTAGGGGGCTGCAGAGTCACTGAAAGTTTTGGGTATATGCATGAATAGACATTGATTTTTTTTCCATCCCTGGGGGTGGGATCCCATAGGTTTAATCAATTTTCCAGATGTAGCCAGGAGTTTAAAACTGTTAAGGATAATTATTTTAGTTGAATAACCTAGAGCTAACTATCTAAATGTCCACTCCTGGCTTAGTTGGGGGTTGTGGGGGACATACGGAGGCACTAGACCAGCTCTGAAGCAATAAAAGACGCTTTCAGGGCTAAACTGCACAGCACAGATTATCAGTGCAAAGGGGTCCTAGACTGGAGGATCAATTACAAGGCCAAGTGTCTGCAGAAGACCCTGGGAGGGCCCGTGTGCTGTAGGACTGTTGGCTTTCAAGCTCTTTGTTCCAAAACTTGTAGTGACTATGAAGACAAGTGGTCAGTTATCATTATTTGTGATGGCTTCTTTAAAATCAGTTCACATGTATCTTGAGAACCTGCTCTACACAAAGTTCTGTGCCTATTGCCTGGAGAAAAAGTGCAGCTCTTTAGAGGAAAAAAGCTTGGTTCTCTATTGGCTCATCTGTGTAGGAGTTGGGGCTTGGGACAAACATTTGGCCTCTGAGTCTCAGATTTTCATTTGTAAAATAATAAAATCTCCTCTTGTGGAACCCATCCTTATGTCAGGCTCCTTCCATTGAGAAATACCCCTTCCCTACATCGGTCATGAGGTTCTACTTGGGGGTTTTCATTGTAACACTCCGCACCCCAGGCTAGGCAGACATGCCACGCTTGTTGCGTCACAGTCGTCCGTCCTCCTGAGCTCACTGGTGGGAGTGTGGCTGTGACTCAAACTTTGCCAGCTGAAGCCCTTCCCTGGGGTTTTTCCAGTGGGAGATCCATCTCTGTCCACTTGGAGCAATTTAAATTGAGTTGGTTTTCTATAACCCAAATGGTATTAATTGTAACAAAGTACCTACATTGTGAAATTTGTCAAAGTAGAAATAATGTATATGGAGCAATTAACAAGGTACCTAGATATTAAAAATGTACATTAAAAAATAACAGACAGTAATGTTGCAACCAAAGAAGGATCTCTCTGTAGCCCATGTTTGAATTTGGGCTCTAAAATGTGTTAGGCAGGCTCTTCCTTTGTGTCTTTAACACACAGTTTCTCTGCTTGCAATGGCTACCCCTTTCGGTTCAGTTCAGTTCAGTCACTCAGTCGTGTCCGACTCTTTGCTACCCCATGAATCGCAGGACGCCAGGCCTCCCTGTCCATCACCAACTCCCGGAATTCACTGAGACTCACGTCCATCGAGTCAGTGATGCCATCCAGCCATCTCATCCTCTGTCGTCCCCTTCTCTTCCCTCTTTACCCACCAATAAGCTTATGTCGGTTCTATTTATTCTTTTATTTTTAATTAAAAATTTTAAATTTGTTTACTTTTAGCTGCATCAGGTCTTAGTTACAGCAGAGCACGTGGGCTCTTGTTTCAGCGTGCGAGCTCTCCGGTTGCGGCCCTTGGGCTCACTGCTCTGCAGCACGTGGGATCTTAGTTTCCCTGACCAGGGATCAAACCTGCGTCTCCTGCATCGGAAGGTGGGTTCTTAATCACTGAACCACCAAGGAAGTCCCAGCTAACCTTATTCTCGTCTAAAAGTCTATTTTGTCTGATAATAAACAGCCAACTGCTTTCTTTTGGTTAGAATGTGTCTGCTGCAGTTCTTCCCTGTCCTTTAGTTTCTTTTCTGAATCTTCAAGTTAGAGATGTGTTTCTGGGAAATAGCACATTCCTAAATAATTTCAACCCAATCAGGTGATCTTATCTTTTAAGTGGTTGGTTGAATCTATTTACAGTTATTGTAGTTTTAGATGTTTGAATGTTGTTGTTGTTCAGTTGCTAAGTCATGTTCAACTCTTTGTGACCCCATGGACTGCTCCACACCAGGCTTCCCTGACCTTCACTATCTCCCAGAATTTGCTCAAACTCATGTCCATTGAGTCGGTGATGCCATCCTATCATCTCATTTTCTGTCCCCCCTTCTTCTCCTACCCTCACTTTTTCCCAGCATCAGGGTCTTTTCCTGTGGTCAGCTCTTTGCATCAGGTAGCCGAAGTATTGAAGTTTCAGCTGCAGCATCAGTCCTTCCAATGAATATTCAGAATTGATTTCCTTTAGGACTGACTGGTTTGATCTCCTTGCAGTCCGAGAGACTCTCAAGAGTCTTCTCTAGCACCACAATTTGAAAGTATCAATTTTTCAGAACTCAACCTTCCTTATGGTCCAACTCTCACATTTGTACATGACTCCTGGAAAAATCGTAACTGATTATTCAGAACTTTGTCAGCAAAGTAATGTCTCTGCTTTTTAATATGGTGTCTAGGTTTATCATAGCTTTTCTTCCAAGGAGCAAGTGTCTTTTAATTTCATGGCTGCAGCCACTATCTGCAGTGATTTTGGAGCCTAAGAAAATAAAATCTGTCATTGCCTCCACTTTTCCCCATCTATTTGCCATGAAGTGATGGGACCAGATGCCATGATCTTGGTTTTTTAATGTTGAGTTTCAAGGCAGCTTTTTCAGTCTCCTTTTTCACCTCATCCAGAGGCTCTGTTTGAATACATTCTATCATTTTCTTTTATTATCTCTGTTTGTCTTACCTCATGCTGCTCCCCCCACCTGCCTCCATTCCCTTTTCTGTTCTTTGACTTCCACCCCTCTTTGATTTGGGAGCAATCCATTCCATCTTTATTCTTTCAGCTCCTAAAATTTTAACATATTCACCTGACATAATCTCAAGTTAATTCTTACACCTAACCCTCTTACAGACACCTTAAGAATTGTGCTGCTCCTAACCCTGATGCACACACTGTGCAACATGTTACTGAGTCTAGTATTTTGGTTCCAGCCTGTTTGGCCCTTCCCAAGTCAGACATTAATACTGTTGCCATTGTTTTAGAAACTCGTGCTTGCAGAGTATTGCTCATGCGGCAATCTGTATCTCTGCTCATCAGGGCTTCTTCCTCATTCCTCCCTCCTCATTCCATTTCTTGCCCCCCGAAGTTCATCCTTCAGAAATTCTTCCAGGGAGACACTGTTGGTGACAGATGCTTTTCAGTTTTCATTTGTCTAAAAACGTTTTATTTCAGCCTCACTGTTGAGTCGCAGTGTAGTTGTGCATAGAGTTCTAGGTTGACAGTTGTTTTCATTCAGCCCTTTGAAGCCCTTTCGTGGTTCTGCTGATCCTGGATGCAGTTTTGCTGTTGAGAAGTCTGCTGACTGTCATTCCTCTGAAGGTAAGTTCTGTTTTCTCGCTTGTTGCTTTTCATATTTTACTCTGTGACACTGGTGAATCATGGCTTCGCTACGAAGCACCTCTAGCTGGGTTTTTATTTATCCTGCCTAGAACATAGCTTCCTGATTCATGAAGTCTTGTTTTCCATTAATTCTCAGTCATTATCTCTTTGAATCTTCTTTCTCATCATTCTCCATGATCATTTTCTGGAACTCTCATTAGATATCCATGAGAGAAATTCGCCTTTTATCTGCTCTGTCTGCCATGCCAATGCGCTTATTTCTATCTTTTTCTTTTGTAAACTGGCTGTTCTTCTCAGATCTACTTTTATTTGCCTAGCTCTTACAGTCCCACTGAGTCTAATTGCTATTTACTCTACTCAGTGAGTTTTAAAATTTTAGTGGCTATTAAATGTTCTCCAGAAGCTTTTTTTGGTTCTTTTCCAGATTTGCTTGGCTTTTGTTCCACTGTATCCCCCTCCCCCCCCATTTTTCTATTTCCTTCTTTTATACCTTTAATAATTTAAAGTTACTACTTTTATATTCTCTCGGATATTATTCATTTACCAGAAGTTCTTGGCAGCCCTAGCTGATTTTGCTTTCCTTTTATCTATTGACATTTGCTCCTGATGCAATGGTTTTCCACAGGCTTTGAAATTTTGGATTGTGAGTGAAGCTTTATCTTTGGAAACTGAAGCTTTATCTTTGGAAAGCTTTTCTCATCTTGAGTTGAGGATATGTATCTTCTCTTCCAAGTTTTTTATTCTTGTCAGTTAATATACTTTAATGTGTATATTGGGCTTCCCTGGTGGCTCAGCAGTATAGAATCTGCCTGCCAATTCAGGAGACTTGGGTTCAGTCCCTGAGTCAGGAAGATCCCCTAGAGAAAGAAAAGGCAACCCACTCCAGACATAGTCCATGGGATTTCCAGGGTTGCAAAGGGTTGGACACGACTTACTAACTAAACAACAATAACAACCACAGATGCTCAACCATCTTTATTGATGGTATGGACAACCTACAAAAAGATAAACAAATCTCCTTACCCTCCACATTTTACCAGAAGGGGATTTATTTCTCTACCTCTTTCCCTCTAAGCATTTTTGCTTATGAGTCTGAGATTTTTTTTTTTTTCTATTGTTGAGACATACATTCTTGGGACAAGAGAATGCAGCTGGCCTCAGAAGAAGAGACACAGGCACACACACAGCCCAGGCTCACCCTCAACCACTGCAGAACCTGAGGCTTGCTGGGGTTGGAATGTCCAAGCTGTAAGGTCTCCTTGGGCCTGTGCTTTGCAGGTAGACCCAGCATCTCAACTATTTATTCTCCTGGGAAAGGAGAAAACCCAGAGTGACAGGCGTTGGGAGGGTGGGGGATGGTGGCAATGTTCACTGCCAGGAATTCACCACCAGGATTTTGTGCCTTTCCTATATAAAGGGAATATCTTCTTACTGCAGAAGTCTGGGAGCCCCCTTATTCTACGGCTGCAGGCTGCCTGTGATGTTCTGGAAAGGGGGGAAAGAGGATGGAAGAGTCCTTCAGTCACAGGAGGAGAGAAATATCAAGCAGCTGACAAAGAGGAGTGAACAAGACCACCATCATCTCTGGGTGGAGAGAGGAGAGGAAACACAAGGATAATGTGGCGAGGGACCAATGGGGTGGGGAGGCACCTCATGGTGTGGAGGCTAGAGACTTGGAGAAGGTGGGAAGAGGTATGTATATCCCCACCTTTCCACTTTTGTTCATGATGACAGAGGACAGCAGAAGCCCAAAACTTACCATGTGCCAGGGACTGTGCTAAGAGCTTTGTCTGGATTCTTTCCTTTGATCCTCATAACATCTCATTGAGGAGGCACTTCTATTCTCCCTAATATACAGATGAGGACACTGCCATTCAAGAAGGTAAGAAATGTAACCCATACCCCACAGCCAGAGAGAGGAGCAGAGCTGAAATGTGACCCAGATGTATCCTGTGCCAGAACAGAACATTCTCCAGGGGATCTTCCCTACCCAGGGGTTGAACTGAGGTCTCCTGCATTGCAGGCAGATTCTTTACCATCTGAGCCACCAGGGAAGGCCTCATGGCATGTGGTGGGTGCTTAGTAAATACTTGCCTAGTAAGCAACTCATGTTTTTTTCCTTTGTAGAGTTGAGGAGCTGAGCCTTGGAGCGGTGGAATAGCATGTGTTAGGGTGAGATGCTCTCCTTCCCTTCTCCTCCCTGGGCTTTAAAGTCGTCACTGGGAGGGACCAGCACCCTGGGCACTTTCTCTGGTGAGGAGGCTAGGCTGGTGGAGATTTTTGAGAAGCATGTCATCCTGCTGGCTGATACAATGATGAGGAGTTGCTGCCTGAACCCTCCCTTGGCAGGGTGACAGTTTTTAGGTATTGATCATGCTGAGTCCCATTATTATCATCCCCATCTCGGTGATGAGAAGAGACCACATAAGGGAGGGACTCCTCCCTTGTCCCCACCTCCTGCACACACAGCCCAGGCTCACCCTCAACCACTGCAGAACCTGAGACTTGCTGGGGTTGGAATGTCCAAGCTGTAGGGTCTCCTTGGGCCTGTGCTTTGCAGGTAGACCCAGCATCTCAAGTATTTATTCTCCTGGGAAATGAGAAAACCCAGAGAGATAGGCATTGGGAGGGTGGGGGTGGTGGGAATGTTCACTGCCAGGAGTTCGCCACCAGGATTTTGTGCCTTTCCTTTATAAAGGGAATATCTTCTTACTGCAGAAGTCTGAGAGCCCCTGTATTCTATGGCTGCAGGCTGCCTGTGAGTGGAGCACCCAGCAGAGGCCGCCGACCCAGCAGCTGCGTGTCTGTCTTCCTTGGGTCTCCGGTTTCCTCATTGTTCTCCCTTCGCCTCCCTCTTCCTGCCTCTCTCTCTCTCTCTGTTGCTGTCTCTCTCCCTCTGCCTTCTTAACTTTTCCTGTCATTTCTCCCCTCCTTCTTTGCTCTCCTGATCCCTCCCCCTGGGACATGCGCTTTGCTTTCTGTGAACTTTTCTGTCTCTCCTACCTCCCAACGCCCTCTCTCTCTCCAAAGACACAGCATGACACCCCGTTCCACCTCGTCCCTCACCCCACCATGCCTGAGAAGGTCCTGGCTTGCCTGCAGCCTCAGGACTCGTCCCACAGAGGCTCTTCAAAGCTCCTTGAGCTTACAGTTCATGAAAAGCATCCTGGCTCTAGGGAGAGGCTGAAGAGCTGGGCAGCCAGATGCACCTGCTGAGTTTAAAGTTCCCCACTGGGGAGTGTTTCCTGGGGTACCTGGGATGCCCAGCCCCTGTAGGGTGCCCAGAGGCCCCGATGCTGTGGGGACAAACTCCCGGGGTGCCTACCGCAAGCCCCGGGGGACTTCTGAGGTCCTCTCTGCTAATCGACTGTGGGGGCCCCCCTGGCAGTGGGCTCTCAATGCAACAAAGAGCCCCATGGGGCTCAGAGATCCAGATCAGCATTTTAAAGAAAGGTCAGCCAGAAGGGATTGCTGAGACCTGCTGGGAGCAGAGGGGATGATGGCTAGGGAAGCTCACCAGCCCCAGGCCCCCAGCAGGCCCATCTGCTGCCCAGGTGGCATTTGAGAGGTCAGGAAAGGCACAGATAAGAAAGGGGGCTTGGACTCCAACTTCAGCTCAGATGCCAGTGAATGAAGATCAGGCAGGTTACATAATATCTCCAAGTCTCACAGTCCTCCATTTCAAAAGAAAAAGTCAGAGAAAATGGTCTCTAGAATCCTTCCAGCTCAGGCATTAGGATGGTCCCGGGAGAGTGCTGAGGGCTGGGTGACCACGAGGCTGCTGATCCCAGGAGGGCTCGGAACAAATACCAGCAGTGTGTGACTCTGGATGAGGTGGGTACGTGACCTTTTGAGCCTCAGTTTCCCCATCTGTGTAGTAAAGTAAGAGTAACACTTACTTATGGGATCCTGTTAGAATTAAAACAAGAAGGAAAGCCCAGGGTTTCTCAAAGGATAAGCCATATGGCCCCAGGCAGTACCCAGGCTGACTTTAGCTCATCTTCCATCCTGGCACTCAGTGACAGAGTCAGGCCCTGCTCAATCCTTTCTCAAATCCAGTTGCCACAGAGACAGTCAGCATGACTGTAACACATCTCTGCTACTGCTAAGTCACGTCAGTCGTGTCTGACTCTGTGCGACCCTATAGACGGCAGCCCACCAGGCTCCGCCATCCCTGGGATTCTCCAGGCAAGAACACTGGAGTGGGTTGCCATTTCCTTCTCCAATGCAGGAAAGTGAAAAGTGAAAATGAAGTCACTCAGTCGTGTCCGACCCTCAGCGACCCCATGGACTGCAGCCTACCAGGCTCCTCCGTCCATGGGATTTTCCAGGCAAGAGTACTGGAGTGGGGTGCCATTGCCTTCTCCGAACACATCTCTATCACTCACCAATTTCTCCTTTAAGCAAAGGAAGTCCAGACCTCAGGGTAAGGGCTGGCTGTTGATAATATCAAGTTCTGATTTGATAACATTGTTTTTATTTATTTTATTTAATGTCTGTTTTCACGCTTTCCTTCTATTTATTCTTTATTTCCATGTTTGTATTCTATCTTATTTTAAAAATGTTTAGTTCTTGTTTAATTTGTCTTCTGCCCATAGTAATGCTGGTTTTCCATGAAGGTCATAGAATATCCTCTTGACATAAATTTGAGTAAGTAAATGCAATCTCTTGGAGACAAATATTAAGTAGTAGTAAAGGGAGCGTGATGCTCTGGTATAAGTTGTGTAGGTGATCTAAGAATGGGCAGAAACGTTTGCATTAAACCTAGCAACATGTCGAGTGCTTCCTATGGTCCCTGACCTCTTCGGTGTACTCCTTGTTTTGTTGCTACATTGGGTCTGACTCTTTGGCGACCCCATGAACTATAAGCGTACCAGGCTCCTCTGTCCATGGGATTTCCCAGTGGGTAATCATGACTATTACTGCCATCCAAGGAAGGGCACGTGCGGCCACATGGCATTTCTCTGCCTGTCACCTCGGCTCCCAACTCGTGCTGATGACACCCGTGTCCTTGTAGCAAGCCCTGCGGGCAGTGCAGCATGGGGATAAACCCTGTTCAGTCTTCAGATTAGTTCTGACTCAAATGGTCTCTCCCATTGAGTTTAATGGAAAGTCATTCCAATGGGCCACCAGATTATGAAACCACTGAATGTCTACACTAGTGAAAAGGGGGTTGGAACTCCCATCTGAGCCATTGTACTTTGTTAAACAGAGTATGTATTACCTTGTAATGTAAAAGCCACTTATGCATAGCCACCAGTGTGTCTCAGTATAGTGTCACCAAGACAGACCTTCAGAGAAGAGTCAAGAGCAAGTGAAAACAAAAGCTGCAAGTCTGTGACTATCCATCCATCACCCGGGAAGTTCCCAAGATGATTCGGGCAGCTTGTGTGTTAACTTTGTTCAACTCACAGCTTTCTATTGTGTTACAAGAAGGGAAGAACAAAATGAAAATTTTGTTTCTTAAACAAAATTTTGTTTTTTAAACAAATTTTGTTTTCAGAAACAAACTTTGTATATAAGCCAAAGGATGTTTCTTTAAACCTCCCATCCAGAACAGCGCCTTGCAGGAAATATATTTAACACAGCATCCTGGGGCTCCCTGGGGCTTTCTGAATGCAAAGATTTAGCCATGTGCCTGGGATTATCTGCCTCTAACAGTCTGGTCTGTCACACCTGCATAGTGTAAGATATCTTTCTAGAAGTATTTGAAGTATCCAAAGTTTGTGATCATAAAAGCCCATGTCAGAAGTCCCCAGGGAGGAAGATCGGGGTGGGGGGGCACTCAGTGGATGCCCCCAAACAGCTGCAGCACCTGGAAAAGCCAGAGGTCGCTCCTCTCTGTGTTTGGACTGGTAGCCATCAGCACAATGCTCTCTCTGGATTAGTAGGACAACTGTGCAAAACTCCCCCTGGTGGCAGACTCAAGGACTCAGGTCCCGACCAGTGGTGAGGACTTTCCATGCCTTCTTGTCCTCTAACACTATTCCTAGGACAATGTTTCACATATGCTGAACGTCTAACAGCCTTCTGCTGAAACCTGGCAAGCTCCTTCCATAAAAAGTTGCAATGAATTTCCCTCCTGAACTCAGCTTTCAGTTTTCGAAGGCTTGTTTCCTTAATGGCTTATTTTCTTTGACTCCCAGGATATTGCTGGATTGGAGTTTTGTCTTATTTTGTTTGTTTTTGCAGAAATGTTGCAAAAGCAGAATTTCTTGGTTTCACACAGATAGCCTTACCTCTCATTAAAATACCATGGTTTATAATTTGTTAGGCCATTAAATTATTATCTCACCTTTGGGAAGCAGGAAGTTTGGCAAGCGTGGGATAGATGCTAAAGTTGAAGAAGGGATGTGACTTCAAGGGCGCCAGCTGTCAGTGTGAAACAAAGGGACCCAGCTTTGGATAATGTTATGGTAAAAACAGACACCAACAGTGTAAGTCAAAATTAGAAGCCAATGAAAGCCACAGAGATGCCTGACTTTTGACTCATTTCTCCTTATTTCTCAAGAGGGTTTATAAGTGGGACGGATGATTTCCACATTGTCTTTTTTTTTTTTTTTTTTCCAAAGTGGCAAGAGTTTCTAGTTAGAGGCAGGATTAAATCCCTTGATTCATCTGCACAGTCCACCCCTTTTATTTTTATATATCTGTGTTTTTTTTCTTTTTCTTTTGGCCGTACCTTGCAGCATGTGGGATCTTAGTTCTCCGACCAGGGATTGAACCTGTGCCCCTCCACTGGAAGTGCAGAGTATTAACCACTGGACTGTCAGGGAAGTTCCTGCACCCCTTTTATAATGTAGTCAGTGGAGTACCTTGGGGCACAAGTGATAAGGAGTTGAGTTTTAGACTCGATCTTGAAACAGAGCCTGAACCAGAGCTTTCACAAATATCTTATCAGGGGCCTTCCATGAAGAGGATGAGAAAGTCTATCAGTCTGAGAGTCAGAAGAACAAGTGTAGAGTACTGAGGACGACCTCTTTCCTTTGGTGTCTTCTTTTTCCTACTGTGAAAACAGGTGGGTGAATTTTTGTCCTGCCTATGTCCCAGAGACAAGGTCCATAGTACTGGTGTTCTGGTGGGGTGACGCTGCTCGCAGAGATGAAAGGGAGGTAGGAATTTCCAAAAGTCGAATGGGATGAAAGTGCAAGATGGGTTCTAAGCAGAGCAGGGCCCATGAGTTGGGCCTCCTTTGCCCCAGTCATGGATGTAGTTTAGGGGAATGAAGGCTACATTCTTTGGTTGGCACTGGGGCCAGTGATTGAGGGAGGTATGGTGGGACCACAGACACTATTTTCCTCAGAGCCATTGGCTTTGGTGTGTTAGAAGAGGGGAGAATTTTCCCTGGGTTCTTTGTCCTAGCCCCCAAACTTTTCACCTGGAACTGGCTGATATGAAGCCCCTGATGTGGGGCAAGGCTGGGAAGCAACCCACAGGAAGGCTGGCTTGGACTTGCGCCCGCCTGGCAGACAGGCGCTGGGTCTATGATATAAGAATGCCCGCAGAAATCTTCAGGGCGTCTTTTTGACTTGTATGAATCACTGACAAAGCTTTAGGACTTATTTAAAAAGATGAAGTTTTGGAATAACCTAAATGTCAGCAGTAGGCCATGAAATAGAATATTACTCAATTATTTTTTAAATGTTTTCTTGTAATTAAGCTACACTGGGAAAATTCTGTGTTCCAGCGCCCTCAGACTCACACTTGCACCCCATCAGTCACATGTCAGTCTAACTCCACCCTGTACCCCAAATCTCTGCTGTCATTAAGAACTGAAAGCTTCAGAGGGCAGATTTGCAGCTGCAGCATATAATACAGAACCCTTCATGGAAAAACAAAGTGCTTTCTATGATATTTAATGGCACAAAGGAGAATGCTTACAATTTAATGTTAAGGGAAAACAGAGTAAAAATTAGATGTTCGATCTAATCCTAATTTTGCAAAAATACACACCCAAGAAAATGTGTGAAAGAAATATATAAAAATATTAATAATGGTTACTTGTTGATGGTGATCATTCTAGGTGAATTTTATATTATTTTATGAAACTTTAGGAGTCTGAGTTATTCTTATAAGTAGAAAAAGATATTTGTAGTAAAGTAGAAAAAAACATTTATAGTAAACAAACCCTTCAAAGCTTGTTATTTGAGTCCCTCTCTCCATCCTGGGGACCAGTGCTCCCTTTTGGTATCCAAAGGCCCCATACTTAAGTATGGTGCTGCAGTGGTCCTATTCCTTTGTTATAAATCACAAAGAGATAAATTTCTCCAAAAGCGCATTCTTTCTTGTGACGACTCTATAGATTTAAGCCTTAGTTTCCTTGCCTGTAAAATGGGAGAATAGCCACTGTCTGTTCTGATGCTACAAAGAGATTATAAGGACTGACGTAAAGAAGGTAAGTTAAATAGTATTTTAACACAGTGGTAATTTAAGGAATGATGAGTTACCTGGTGGCTAAGACAGTAAAGAATCTGCCTTCAATGGAGGAGACCTGGGTTCAATCCCTGGGTTGGGAAGATCCCCTGGAGAAGGGAATGGCTACCCATTGAAGTATTCTTGCCTGGAGAATTCCATGGACAGAGAAGCCTGGTGGGCGACAGTTCATGGGGTTCATGGGGTTGTTTACAGTTCATGTCAATGAAGAGTTGGACATGACTAATCATGGAAAAAGCAAGAGTTCCAGAAAAACATCTATTTCTGCTTTATTGACTATGCCAAAGCCTTTGACTGTGTGGATCTCAATAAACTGTGGAAAATTCTGAGAGAGATGGGAATACCAGACCACCTGACCTGCCCCTTGAAAAATCTGTATTCAGGTCAGGAAGCAACAGTTAGAACTGGACATGGAACAACAGACCAGTTCCAAATAGGAAAAGGAGTACGTCAAGGCTGTATATTGTCACCCTGCTTATTTAACTTCTCTGCAGAGTACATTATGAGAAACACTGGACTGGAAGAAACACAAGCTGGAATCAAGATTGCCAGGAGAAATATCAATCACCTCAGATATGCAGATGACACCACCCTTATGGCAGAAAGTGAAGAGGAACTAAAAAGCCTCTTGATGAAAGTGAAAGAGGAGAGTGAAAAAGTTGGTTTAAAGCTCAACATTCAGAAAACGAAGATCATGGCATCTTGTCTCATCACTTCATGGGAAATAGATGGGGAAACAGTGGAAACAGTGTCAGACTTTATTTTGGGGGGCTCCAAAATCACTGTAGATGGTGACTGCAGCCATGAAATTAAAAGACGCTTACTCCTTGGAAGAAAAGTTATGACCAACCTAGATAGCATATTCAAAAGCAGAGACATTACTTTGCCGACTAAGGTCCGTTTAGTCAAGGCTATGGTTTTTCCTGTGGTCATGTATGGATGTGAGAGTTGGACTGTGAAGAAGGCTGAGCGCTGAAGAATTGATGCTTTTGAACTGTGGTGTTGGAGAAGACTCTTGAGAGTCCCTTGGACTGCAAGGAGATCCAACCAGTCCATTCTGAAGGAGATCAGCCCTGGGATTTCTTTGGAAGGAATGATGCTAAAGCTGAAACTCTAGTACTCTGGCCACCTCATGCAAAGAGTTGAGTCATTGGAAAAGACTTTGATGCTGGGAGGGATTGGGGGCAGGAGGAGAAGGGGACGACAGAAGATGAGATGGCTGGATGGCATCACAGACTCGATGGATGTGAGTCTGAGTGAACTCCGGGAGTTGGTGATGGACAGGGAGGCCTGGCGTGCTGCAATTCATGGGGTCGCAAAGAGTCGGACACGACTGAGCAACTGAACTGAACTGAACTGATCACTTTCCCAGTAGTAGTTACAGCTTAGAAATCATGGTAACAATGTAAGCTCTGTTAGCACCTTCATCAGAACAGTGCATATGCTACCAGGGCTGACAGATGGATAATTAATATTATTATGGTTGTATATTTTTACAGCTGGAGTTTTCTTTTTGGGATTTTCATATCTTAAATTTCTGTTTTAATAAGCCCCCTTTTCGAACTGAAACAAAATAATGTCATGTGCTGCCAGAGAGAGCCACCAGAGGGCGCTAAATCCCTTACAGAACCCATCTGACTTCTCTGGAGCGGAATCACTCAGATTTACATCAAGAGTATGGGAAGGGGGTCTAGGCCTGAAAAAAATGAAATCCAATGTACATCCATTATGATGTTGGGTCTACATTTAAGTAGATAAGCTTCTTTGTTCTCCTTGGCTATTACTTTAGTTTCTCTGTCTTTTCAGTTTGTTTATGGACTTTTGTTTATTTATTTTAAATCGGTTGGGATTGTTCAGATTCGAATAATTTAGAAATGTGAAGCCTGGACTTGCTTTGTAAGCTTCCATGGACACATGTTCCCACATGAAGAGGCTGCCCCCCTCACCGAGAAGTTTATAAATGTGATGAGAAATAAACAGGTGGCTTGTATTGTTTTCAGAACAGAGAAGGTTGGAATTTCTACTTTTGCAAAGACTTTTCCTTCTTGTGCAGTGGCCCTCAATTCCCAGCCTGCAGAAATACCTACAAGAGGTGAAATGCACTGGGGCAATTTGTAGGTGCTTCTCCGTAGCCCTCACATTCCTGAGGCTGTCCCAGGGAGCGGGAAGGCGGCGAGCAGGCGTGCATGTCAGGGTTCAGAGTGGTCCTGCCGTGCCGTGGAACCTGCTCATGCCCAGTTGTCAGGGGCCATATGGGCTGCTGTGCAATGGCTGTAGCACAGGGCAGAGACATTGCGCCTCAGTTCTCAACCCAGCTGAGGGGCTGTGGGGTGCAGCACAGAAGTGTGGGTCAGGGAGCGACAATTTTGCCCACATTCCCCCCACAAGACACGCACACACACACACACACACACACACACACACGGACTGGCTTAGGGTTCAGAAGCTCTGATCTGAGTTTGGCTGTTTGTTTTTGGGTCACAATATTACTTTCAGAATGGGAGAGGTTGGAATTCTACTTTTGTAAAGGTTTTTCGTTCTCGTTCATTGGCCCTCAATTCCCAGCCTGCAGACATACCTACAAGAGGTGAAACATACGCACAAAGATCTGTATGTTGTCTTTTTCATCCTTACAAACAATTCTTTGAGGTAAGCAGGGCAGTTCCTGTTGCTATTTCAATTTACAAATGAGAAAACACAATGAATGTAGGGGTACTTGAGGTTCCCTCTAAGTGTGAGGTCTACATTGGTGGGGCCAGGTGCCAGGCTTTCTGAAATCTGTGGTTGGTAAGGCAGTAGGGAGAGAGCTGAGTCACGGCCTGATCAGGTCTGTTTCTGGTGGATGCCGGTGGGTGGAGGCACTCTTTCATTTGGTGCCCACCAGGCAGGAGGTGGTAAGGGCTGGAGATTGTAGGAAGAACAGGATCTTGACTTTGATGGTGAGCATCTCTGAGGATCTTGCCTAGTCTGGGTTGTGCCTAACACAGAAATCTCAAAAAGCTTTAATCAGCACAGGGACGACAAGTGATGAAAAGAAGCAGAGGAGATGATGCCTCAGGGGCTTCCCAGCACCTGGAAGGATGATGAGATGATGAAGGTGATGATGGAGGAGAAAGCCAGTGAAGATTCTGCAGTTGGGGTGACAGAAGTCACAGCAACTGGTGGCCTTTTGCTCCTCGTCCCCCGGCTGGTGTCTGAGGGGAACCCAGACTATGGGGAAAGTCCAGCAAGGCCTGGAGGGGATTCGTTGGTCTGCAGAAGCTTAATTATGTGAGGAAAGGGAATCCATCCTGGGGGTTTCATATTCCACTGGGGAGACAGTTCCATCCTTTGCTGCTCTTTTCATCCTTATGTGTTTTGCTTTTAAATTTCAAATCTAAAATTTGAGGAAAGTCCTTAACTTTACTGGTATGCTGAGACCCAGAGGCAGCAAAGTATAGCCACTTAGAAAGCTAATACTGGGTTGGCCAAAAGGTTCATTTGGGAAACCCAAACGAACTTTTTGGCCAACTCAATAAATCAAGGACCCTCTGGGCTGTGACCACCTTCCTGCACATCCCTGTAGAATTTCTGGGGCTGACACCCTCAACCCAGTGCTGGAAAGGACCCAGGGCCTCTGCATGCTTGGGACTGGTGCAGCAGGAATGTGTTCAGAGTGGTTTCTCAACACAGAGAACTTTTCTAATGGATGTGGGTCCCAAGCCCAATAAATGTGTTGTGAATAGAGCAAGGAAGGAAGCTTCAAACACCCCCTTGAATCTCGCTGCCCAGCTTGCCCTCCCTTGCCCCAGCCTGCCCTGCATCCTAGGGCCTCCAAGGGCAAGGGGAGGGGCTGAGCTCTGACTCAGGCAGAAACAGCACAGGCTTATACCGTGAAGGATGCTAACTCGGCCTTCACCACAGGAAGGGCTGAAAGGAACCTGAGAATTCCAATTAGGCTTAAACTAATGAGCTGGAAACTTTGGGGAAACCACTGTGGGCAATGAGGGGAGAGTGTGATCATCTCACTTTTAATTAGCGCTGGAAAAACCTGTGGTCCAGCTAGCAGCAGGAGGAAGGGTAGTGTCCAGAGGGAGCATCAGAGGAGAATTCCCCTGGTGGTAAGGCACAGCGGCTGCTGAACAACCCCGGATGCCTTCTTCACCTCTAAGTGGGGAGAAGGGTAGATCCTAAGTGGGGAGAGGTGGCCTTGAACGGAACCTGAGCTGCGCTGCTCACACGATGGAGGCTGAGGCTGGATAAACGCAGAGTGACTTTAGGGAACTCTGCTGTCTCTAGGAGTTGGCACTGTCCCTGAGACCAGGTCTCCCCGGCCCATCTCTGGCTACTTTCTTAGGCAGCCTCTGTCGCTTAACAAGGAAAAGGCCACACACAAACAAACAAGCAAAAACTACCACCTGCTGTCAAAGGACACAGGCCAGCGCCAGGCCGGCAGGGGGACCGGGGCACCTAAGAAGGCGACAGGGAGAGCCCGTCGCCTCGACAGGGAGGCATGGATAGGGGTCGGTCGAGGGTGTGTATCCTGGAGAAAGGTCCTCCTCACTCCTGAAGCCCGAGCATCTTGGGGCGTCCGGCCTGTGCAATCAACAGCTGGTTACTTCTCCCCTCCCACCGGGGTCTGCTTTGGGGAAATCGGCCTGCCACGGGCGCCCGACGGTCCTCCTCGGGCGCTCCAGGGCGCTCGGCTGGGGGCGCAGCACCTTGGAGAGAGGTGTCGGGTCCTGCGCCTTGGTTTGGGGCTCTGTACCCTTCGCACTGGGACTCAGGAGTGCGTGCCAGGCCGCCGCCAAGGGGTCTGCCGGCCCCCTGCCCAGCCCGGAGCTGAGGCGAGCCAGCCTGGCGAGCCTCCTCCCCTCCCGCCTCGGGCGGCCTGAGCCCGCGCCGGCTCCAGTTGCTGCAGCTGCTGTTGCTGGCGGCTGCGGGGAGCGCGCAGAAGAGGCTCGGGAGGCGAGGACGGGGACGAGGAGGAGCCTGAGCAAGCGGAGAGGAAGATCGAACGAAGGCCGAGGAGGCTCAGTGGCGTGGCGACGCGGCTCGGGGATCCCGGGAGCACGGGCTAGCGGCGTCGGCGGCGGGCCAGGCGCGGTGAACCTGCCGCGGCCCGACGCACACCGGGGCGGAGAGCGGGAGCCGAGCGCAGCCGGGAGAGGAGGGGCTGGCGCGGGGGTGCCCGCGAGGGGGCTGATGAGACATTATTAACGAGTTGCCGCCTAATAAGCCCAGAGCGGCGGGCTAGCAGCCCGAGCGGCGTGCGGGGAGGGGTCCCGGGCCGGAGCGCGGCGCACACGCGTGGCGCACGGCGGGCGGCGCGGCGCGGAGCCGAGGGCACCCGGGCGGGCGCGCAGAGCCGGGGCGGGCCCGGGGGCGGCGCAGACCCCGGGCGCCGGCGGCCCGCGGCGCCCCCTCGCTCTCGGCGCTCGGGGCCGGCGCAGCCCGGGACGAGCGGGGCGCGGGCCTGGGAGGGGATCTGCCCGCGCGCTCCGTCCCCCTCCCCCCCGGACGGGCGGGCGGCCGGGGGGAGGGAGGGCGGGCGGCGGCGGCCCGCTGTATATATCTCCGCGCACCCCGCCAGGTCGCGCACAGCGCCCCGAGCCCAGGCGCCTCCCCGCCCCCTTCTCGCGCTCCGCGGCGGCAGCAGTAGCAGCAATATGGCTGTTGATGGGTGTTCGGGGTGGTGCCGGCGGCGGGAGGAGCTCCCCCGAGCCCCTGCGCCGGCTGCCCGTTGCTAGCTATGGCAAATGGTGGCGGCGGCGGCGGCGGCGGCGGCGGAGGCAGCAGTCTTAGAATGAGCAGCAATATCCACGCGAACCATCTCAGCCTAGACGCGTCCTCCTCCTCCTCTTCTTCCTCCTCCTCCTCCTCGTCCTCGTCCTCGGTCCACGAGCCCAAGATGGATGCGCTCATCATCCCGGTGACTATGGAGGTGCCGTGCGACAGCCGGGGCCAGCGCATGTGGTGGGCTTTCCTGGCCTCCTCCATGGTGACTTTCTTCGGCGGCCTCTTCATCATCTTGCTCTGGAGGACGCTCAAGTACCTGTGGACCGTTTGCTGCCACTGCGGGGGCAAAACGAAGGTAACGCGCGCCCCGGGCGCCTCCTCCCTGCGCCAGCCCCGCCGCTTCTCGGCGTCCCCTGCAGCCCACCTCCTTGCCCCTCAGCGCGCCGTGCCTCCCTCCATCCTTGCCTGCCTGCCCCTCGCCGTCTTCCCTTCCCTCCGCTCTCCCGGCGCCCGCCAACTGGGGCAGCGGCCGGCGCACCCAGGGTGAGGAATTGCCCCCAACGGATGCGCTCCGGGACGCGGACGCCCCATCCCGACCTTTTAATTTATTATAGGGTTGTTTGCGGCAGCGGCTGGGGCCGAGACGGGGGACGCGCGCCGCTCGGGGCCGGTGGTGCGGAGTTAGGGAGAGCCGACCGGGCGGGCACCGAACAAGCTGGGGGCCGTGGGTGAGCTTTCCGCGCGGCTCACCTGCCTGGGCTGGGCTCCTTGTGGTGGGCGAGAGGGAGCACAACTCACACTTTAGAAACCTGTTGGGGAGGTGGAATCAGAAAAGGAAAATCCTACAGGCAAGGGAGGACCTCTTTTGGAACTAGGGAATCCCAAGGGAGGAACATGACCAGAGGGCGTGGGGCACCTGGAGGGGCGAGAGAAAGTTGGGGAGTAGCATCCCACTTTTAGAGGCAATCCGCGGAGGCTGCCGCTTTAGGAATGTAGCGAGGTGGCAAGCCTGACATCCCCTCCCTCTGTGACTCTTAGATATTCTCCTGGAACTGACCCCCGCTCCACGTTCTTCGGCATCTGTGTTCTCGCCCCCAGGCCACTGCCTTTAGGTCCGCGAAAATGCCACCGCCAGCGTGGCACTGGAGCGGGGGGTGGACCACCGAGAGCCGGCCAAGGCCGCGGTTCTCACGCGAGCCTCCTCCCCGACGTTGTTGAGGTGGCTGGATGTCGGCTATTCCTGGCGCAGAGACGCCCACCAGCACCCAGGCTCACTACACCTTATGCACGGTTGCTAGGCTGAATGCCTGGTCTGTCGCGTCGTGTCCCTAGAGATGTCCTCTCTCCACCCCACCCACCCGCCCGTCCCCCGCACTGGCTGAAGGTGCGGGGGGGGGGGCAGCTTTTCATAGAAAACTGCAGAATAAAAAAAGAACTGGGAAAAAAAGAGTGACCGAGATGCTTTCTGTTTAGACCACGTTTTAATCTAGGGGTCTAACCAGTGCTAGCATGTTCAGAGGGAGGGGGGATCAGAGAGGGACAGGGGACGGTGCAAGGTAGAAGCCCATCTCGGTGGGAATGCTCACGTCTTTTCTAATAAAGTTAGTCTGAGGACCCCGCAAACTTCCACAGGGCATGGCAACTTGTAGCAGCCTCCTTAATTGCTTCTGAGAGGGAGCAGGTAAGACAGGGGCTATAGGTTACACACAAGGGTGAAAGGAAGCTCTCTCTTTCTCTCCTGATCATTAATTATACATCCTGTCGGGTACTGGGGCTCAGCTGTGTTTTGTGGCAGCACATTTGTGTTTTGGAAAATACTGATGTGTTGGAAATAAGGGAGAAAAATAAAAGCCATCATCCGGTCCCTCCTCCTCCTTCTCTGAGACCTCCAGATGTTAGCCAACCAGTTTTCTCTGGAGTTACCTTCTTGGCCGTAGCAGTTTTTCCTTACTTGTCAAGGTAGAAGACCACCCACATTCCAGAGAAGCCAGCAGGTTATACAAGATCCTAACCCTGAGGCCCCCCCCAGACCTGGCCCCTTGCCGAGCCCTCCTGACTGGGCGCCTGTTAACGTTGTTGATGTTGTTTAGTTGCTAAGTTGTGTCGGACTCTCTTGCGGTGACCCCATGGACTGTAGCCCGCCAGCCGCCTCTGTCCATGGGATTTCCTAGGCAAGCATACTGGAGTGGGTGGCCATTTCCTTCTCCAGGGGATCTTCCGGACCCAGGGATAGAACCCGCAGCTCCTGAATTGCAGGCAGATTCTTTACCACTGAGCCACCTGGGAAACCCACGCTTATTCATAGAGTCTTCTTATTCACACATTCCCTCTCCTCTGCCTCCCCAGCAGTCTTCAGTCTGGGAATGTTTTTCCTTTACGGAGATTCTGTGACTACCCTTGGGGGGAAGAAAAGAGTCGTACAAATCTCAAATGTTCTCTAGACTGATTTTAGTGAACTTTTAAATGACCTCCTTATCTTTCAGGAACTGGGCAGGCTTGATCATACTGAGAACCTCTTTTTCAGTGAGTGAAAATAAGTTTCAGTGTTTTTGTGATCCTGGGGTTTTAAACGCAGCTTCTGAAGTCTTTTTACTCTAGGAGGTACATCAGTGCTACCGCAGTGCCTGTGATGAAATGCTGATTGGATATTTCAAGCAAAGAGTCTCTTTCCTAAATGATGACCAAGCATAGCTTTTGTAAGTTTTCTCAAGAAAACAGTTTTTTGGCAACAATCATTATAAAAGAACAATCCCTTTATATCAAGCTATATTTTGAAGCTCCAATGCATGCCAAGCTGACATGACCGGAAGTGTCTACAAAGAATCAGCCTGGAAAGAGAGATGCTTGCAGTTGGTTGGGAAGTTGTGAGGCCAGTATAGAGTGAGATAGGGTTACTTTTTGCATCTTTAGAGTCCTTTTTAAAAACATGCCTGGAATCACTGGCCCCTTGATTTGCTAAATTAAACAAGTGTGTATAGCCATCTCATTTTGCCCAATAGTAGTTACTTAGGCCTTTTATAAACTTTTCTTTCTACCCTTGAGGTCTGTATTTTTGCTGCAGTCTCTCTCTGTTTTTTTTTTTTTTTTTTTGTTCTTCATTCTTGTTGCTTTCCAAGTATTTAGTAGTTGTCAAGATGCCGTTCAGAAGAATGCACTTGGCTTCAGTTTGGAATAATTATTTTAGTGCTGAGCTTCCCATGCAAACCAAGGCTGCTTTTCCTCACTATTCTACCAGCCCTCAGATTTGTTCACCCTTATCCTAATTTAGCCCCAAGATGGTCTGACCTGCAGCTAGGGTCTTTTCCATGTCTGAAACTCTAGAGGAATAAGCTTCAGCTGCAGCTCTGGAATCACAGCATTTGGCCTCTGGGACTGTATCATCCTTTTTGATCAGAGGAACCCGAAACTGGGTGTACACCAAGAGCCATCTCATCCTTAGTCCCTCTGACCTCCGAATCTCAAATAGTGAATGACTTCACTGTTCTGAAAAGAGTGGCACGTTTAGGGAACAAAAGACAAAAAAGAATCCCGTTTTCTCGATGTTTGGAACTTGGGCACAGTCATTCTGGTACTATATTCTTTGCTGTACTTTTTCACCTCATGGTCTTTTTCTCTGATGGGTTTCATCAGAGCCCTCCATTCACTTGGCTGTGATGTGTCCAGGTCGAAGCCAGCCGCAGACTGTAGTGAACAAGGAGCTGCTCTGGCAGCCTCAATAAGGGTGTGACCTTGAAGGAGTGGTTTGAGTCTCTCTGGTCTCTGTCCTGCTGTGTGAAATATGGGACTGAATTCTGTGAGTGCTAGTGCCTCTTCCTGCCTGGGACTCAGTGGAGGACGGTGGAAGGAGCTGGTGATCTGTGGGTAAAGTCTCTAGCTTAGGATACGTTTTGTAATTCTCCAGCTTCAGAGCACTTATGTGTCTTTATTTCCACCTTCTGCTCTTCCTCCAGCCCACAGGCTGCTTTGCTTTAAATGCCTGGGGAAACTGAGGCCAGTTTCCTACGGTGGTGTGATTTGCTGGGAGGGGCCTCACATGGCCAGGCATAGACTCACCCTGTTCTCCGTGCAAGCCATCCTCCTCGTAGAAGTTTGTGTTCGATCAAGTCTGGTCTGCACGGAATGAATTATGGAGGTATTGTCTCCATGGCTGTGTCTGAGAAAACAACACGTTTTCTCTGTCAGGCTCGTGACTAATATAAACATCAGATCCCATTACGGCTTGGTGATTACCCAGGGTCTGGTCTGGCGCGTCCAATCAGGGCTGGAGCTTCGGAGCCTCAGAATTCTTGATTCCAGATTGGCCCTGGTGCCTCATCTCCTCCTGGAGATCGGCGGCGCTGGACGACCTTCAGATGCTCCGCTTTGATGGCGTCACTTAGGCTGGCCTTGGAGAAGCGCTCAGGTCCCAGGCACCGGGGAGCTGCAGGTGACCTTCCTCGTCCTGAGAGCTTTTCCTCCTTGTTCCTGGCTCTCCCTGTGGAAATGCACGCTTCCAAAGAGACACTGCAGTCAGACAGACCCGAGTGCAAATCGTAGAGCCCACGCTTGTTACCTGGGCATCTGTGGCTGGCAGCCCTGTTAAGCTGTTTGTCTTCACCTGTAAGAAGAGCGTGATGATGCTTCCTTTGTAGGTTTCTCATAAGGAGGGACAGTACTGGGTATATACCACCCAGGAAATGCCTGTCGCTTAGCAGGGCTGTCAATGGGAGCTCTCATGGCTTCACAAGGTGGCGAGTTTAAAATTTTCTCCGTAAGTCCTTGAACTTTTGACCCTAGAAGGACACTAACTAGAACAAATAGAGCTTTTGAACCAAAAGGGACCTTTAGACCCTGAAGTCGATTGTCCCTGGGTAAGCATCCAGTTAGGGGTCAGACTGAGGTTTGAACTCATGACTCTTGGCTGTTGCAAGTCTGGCAGGTGGGGGAGGGGCAGCCTGGGAAGGCTCCCTGGACATGGATGTGGATGTGGAGGACAGCTTGGCAGTTTGGCTAGTGCTTTGATGGTGGGGAAGAGAGTGATGAGCCTCGTCATCGTGTGGCTCCAGGAGCTGCAGACCTAGAGCAAGTGAAAGGTTTGGTGGCCATGCGTGGCTGTCTAATGTCCCTCGAGAAGGGATGAATTCCACCCCTGTTATCCCCAGTCCAGTGCTCACAGACCTGTTCCCCTGAGGCTGCGACAGTTTCCCCACCAGGGTGCCCTCTCCCCAGACCAGCTCTACCCTGATGGTCCCCAGAGCCGTATTTCCTCCAGTGTGTTCTGTGGAGCACATGGCCTTGAATTTACCTTGTGAAACGAAATGGAAAGTCAGGACATAGCTGACTTTCTGCCATAGCTGTCATAGCTGCGGGCCCTTGGAGAGACACATCTCAGGTTGGGAGAAGTTCCGCGGGAGAAGAATTGCGTAAACTGCCCTTGGCCTTACTCACTTTGAGCAGCTCAGCCTAGGTGTCAGGGTCACTGGGTAGCATCCCAGAGTCAGCCTGTGACCTTGGGCAAGGACTTTGCCGCTTTGTACCTTAGTCTCCTCATCTGTACGCTAGGGATCGTCGCAGAGCACAGCCCCTTGGGATAGGTACTCTAGGGGACCCCACTTTATAGCTTTTCCTAGGAGGATACCAGTGACTGCGAACCATGTTCTGGCCCTGCTCCCGGATGCCCAGGGGCCTAAAGAGCTGCCCTAGTGTGTGGCCTTGGGGAGAAAGAACTCCCAGAGCAGGGATCACTAGGGCCTTCTTTCCTGGATGGGGACGTCCTCTGTGTGGCTGCTACAGGGAGTTCTTGCTTTGGGTCTCTCTCTGGCCAGGGCGAGAGGAGCCTGGTGCTGAAGCAGTCAGGTTGGCATTGGATTACAGCGCCAGGACCTCCTTCCCAGTGTGGGCAGCCGGGGTGTCCCTGCTCACAGTGGCAGTGGCCGTGCTAGCCTGTGAATCACAGTAGCCAACACCATTTTCCTGGGACGTCAGAGCTGTGGTGCCCCTGCCGGGATGCCCCTGTGGTTTGCATGAGAGGGGCCGTGTTGGTGCCACAATGCCACAGCTCCTGGAACCCTGCGGGGAACCCTTTTCTCTGTGAGCCCTGTCTGGAGGTCAGGCAAGGTTGGCCTCCCACTGGACCTCTGACCTCCCAGAGCCTTCCTGTGCATAGCAGGGAGCAGATCAAGAGACTGTTCTTTTATGAAATGCTTCTTTCCTTAAAAAAAAAAAAATTATTTCTTTATTTGGCTGTTTCAAGTCTTAGTTGCAGATCTTCGCTGTTCTTTGTGGGAGGTGAACTCTTAGCTGCAGCTTGTGGGATCTACTTCCCTGACCCGAGATGGATCCTGGGCGCCTTGCATGGGGAGTGCAGAGTCTTAGCCACTGGGTCAGCAGGGAAGTCCCTGAAATGCACCAGGTGGAATGCTGACCCTGAGCACACAGACAAGGATGCTCGGGGGCCCAGCCTCGGAGGCGAGGTGTGCACTCTGGGGAGAAGGCTCCAGGGCTGTGCAGTTGGGGTGTCAGATCTCCTCCAAAGGCCGGAGGGAGCATCAGTCTGTTTGCTCCTGGGGCTTCTTGCACCTTAATATGTACACGAGTCACCTGGAGAACTAGTGGGATGCAGATTCTGACTCAGAAGGTCCAGGGTGGGGCCCAAGACTCTGCATTTCTCATGAGACACCCGTGCTGGGCAGACCACGCTTTGAGAAGCAAGTATCCGGTCCCTTCCTTAGTCTCCGGGCAGTCCCTCTCTGAAGACAGGGCTATTTTAAAATATGGAAATTCCCATTTCCTCAGCAGTGGGAAGGGATGAGAAGAGGAAGGTTCACTGTGCCAGGACAACCAGCTCGAGAAAACTCAGCTCAGGCCTCCTTGCCTTGCTGCAGTTCAGTCTGGACCCTTGCTGCTAAAGCTGATTCTCGGTGTGTCTGCGCCCAAGGAACCCACAGCGCCCTTGGTTTGAGCTTGGGTCACGGTGGCCAGGGCAGCGTCCTGCAGATGTGTGGGGTACGGTCCGAGCGTCGCCCACAGGCTCTCCCTCCTGCCAGTGGGTCCCGCTGCAAGGGGTGAGACTTTCCGAAGTCCAGGATGGCAACTCAGCCAAACCACCCTCTTGCAAAATTAGAGGCTCGTGGTGGAGTGGGGGCTGCTCTGTGGTGAAGCTCCGGGAAGCCTGCTGCTGGCCAGGCCCTCTGGACTGTTTGAAGTCGGCGGGCTGCAAAACTGCAGCCTGATTTTCCATAGAGACCCCGGGTGGGCCTTTCGCAAACCCTCTCACAGAGGGCGCAGTGTGAGAGGATTGGGTTCAAGACCTGCCACTGAGCGTGGAGAGATGGGTGGCCCTGAGCTCCTCCGCCCTCCAGGGGTACTCCTCCGGAATTCCAGCAGGGGCCGTTGGAAGTAGCTCCTTTTCTCACCCTACTGTCGGGTTTCTCACGGCTGGTACCGTCAGGGGCTTTTTCCTGGAGATGTGCTTTCTGTGTTGTTCCGCTGTCAAAGGGGAGAGCCTGGAATAGACATTCATCCTGAGCAGATGCTCAGCCTAAATGAAGGCCTTAGCATGATGCCTGGCACACAGTAGGTCCTCAAATAATTTTTTTTTTTTAATTTGGCTGCACTGCACGGCATGTGAGATCTTAGTTCCCCGACTGGGGATTGAACTTGCATCCCCTGCCCTGAGAGCATGGAACCCCAACCACTAGATCGCCAGGGAAGTCCCAGTCCTCAGATGAATCTTATGGTTATTATTATTGTTGTTTTTGCTTTTGTTCCGTAGTAAGTGCATCCTGTGTTCCAGGAACCAAGATAGGTGCTAGAAGAAAAATAAGATCAGTCTGTTTGATGGAGGGGAGGGAAAAATTCAGTTATCTTCTTATGAGTACACACGTGTCTGGTCTCTGAGTTGCCTGCAAACCCGTCTGAGGGCAGGAAGAGTTGTGTAAATATAAGCAAACGTGTATGTTGGGTGGGTCCTTCCCACAGTGGTTTCGAGTGGGCATGGGGGGAGCTGTGTGGGAATGTTATAGGTACAAATAGAGTTTGCTGCTCTTTAGGGTAATTCCTTAGAAGCTATGGAGAAACTCTGAGTGAAAGAGATAGGTTTGATTCAGTGACAAAATGATATTTGAGTCACTTCTGAATTTTAAGTTTTCATGCCACCCTGGTCTCCCCTGACCGGTGGGTAATAAGAATTAGTTCATGATGAGCTCTTGTTCTTGAGCTGTATGAGACAGGCAGGGGATGGAAGGACAGCTTCAAAACAATGGCTGCCCGAAGATGGGCTTTGCTTTGTTTGGGACATTATTTGGTGATTGTCTTTGGGGCATTGTGTCTAATTGCCAGTTTGGAAATGTAATTGGCACTCTGGGTCCAGAATGGATCTACTTAACATTGTCAAGCTGAGCCTCGGAATCATCTCTGTATAAGATCTCATTACCTGTGACTAATGTTTCTTTATGTGGCCCAAAGAGAAATTATTTAAAACATCTCATCTACTTTGTATTCTTTGTGCTGCTTCACTGGCCTCCCTACTAGGCTTATCCAGGGGACCAGATCCGGTTGACTCTGGGCCTTTCAAAGGTAATTAACAGGAACTTCCATGTTCCTCCCTTCCCCTCTTTCTCCTGCTCTCCATCCTCTTCCTGACTTCCCTTCTTCCCTAGTGGTTCCTGCCAAGTCCAGGAGCAGAGGGACTAAAGTTTGCAGGACAGCAAGTAAGGGCTTGATCTCTCAAGTTTAGAAGCATGTGGGATTGTGATGTTGTAAGCATAGAAAGGTGCTTTGGGGCCGGGTTCCTACCTCCTTTTCGGCAGTGCTGGGAGCCCTCTGCCCCATCTTTAGAGGAGACGGGGGTGTTCATGGTCTTCTGAAGTCACCATTCCGTGGGAGCACAAGCCCACCGTTGAATGGAAAGGTCTTTTTCCTTGCACTAGCTGCTCTTTGCTTCTGGGGTGTTTCTGGGACATACAGAACACGTCTTGGTAGGTGATGGATTTTGGATTCAGTCCAGTCCAGAAAGGCCCGGGACTGGTTTAGGTTTAGGTGTCAGCAATGATCTTGAGATGTAGGATTCCCTTGACTTTGTTGCTACCATGCAGGCCACTTTCTTTTTCTTTCTCATAACTCTCTAGTCCCTCTTCCCCAGAAGTGGTGAGGTTTCCCCATGTCCTGTTCCCCAGAGTTTGCACTAAAAAAAATTTTCTTTAAAGGTTTATTTACTTATTTATTTATTTTGGCCTGTGGTGGGTCTCTGTTGCTCCTTGTGGGTTTTCTCTAGCTGCGGCAAGTGGGTACTACTGTTCATTGCCGTTTTAAGGCTTCTCATTGCGGGGCCTTCTCTAGGCACACAGGCTTGCGTAGCTGCATCTCCTGGGCTCTAGCGTGTAGGTTCAGTAGTTGAGGTGCGTGGGCTCAGTTCTCTGTGGCATGTGAGATCTTCTCGGACTGGGATTGAACTGGTGTCCCTTGCATTGCAAGATAGATATTTAACCACTAGACCACCAGGGAAGTCCCTGTGTTGGTTTCTTATTGGACGCTGCGGGTGAGGATGTGGCTGTCCCTAAGCCATCAGGTCACCTCTTTGTCCCTGGGTCGTGCCTGGCATTCCCAAAGTTCAGCTTCTTTCAGAGTTTAGTGCTGGGCTTGGCTGAGAGCAGATGTGATTTGGGGGTGATGCCAGGAATCAGATGTGGAGCGTGGATCCTTTGTTAAGAAGCACAAGTTGGACTCTGCTTTCTAGGTGTTGGCTAGGATGGAGAACAGACAGCGATCTTGAGCCTCTTTTTGAAACATTTAAATACAGCTGCTTCTAGAATTGAAGATTATTCCTCTCCAACTGCTCATCTTATCTCTTCTCCTCTGGGCTTCTCTATGCCACTGCTGTCATTCTCCCTATTTCGCTGAGCAGAAACAAATCAGAGCAGAAAGAGAGCATGCAGGAGGGGAGGGTGGAGGAGGGCAGTGGGGAGCAGGAGATGCTCACACAGAGAAATGCAGAATTTCTCTTCTGGGAACTGCAGGTTAGATAAATATGTAATTGGGTGGATTTTGTTTTTGGTCCCTTCACCTTTGTCTTAATGAATAAATCATGATAAGTGACCTCACCCCCAAGGTGTGCAGAATGATATAAAGACCAGTGGAAAGCGTGCTTTCCCTCTTGGAAGAGTTTAGCTTTTCAGGTGAGAAGTTCCTTCTGATTAACTGCTGATGTGAGGTGTGTGCGGCCCTGTGACACAGACGCCAGGGGTTATAAGGTTTCTGGGGGCTTTTCTTCTTTGTGCACCTGTTTACGCAGGAGCAGGGTTCTTTTCTTTGGGAGAGGATGCTGTATGAACTAGTTTTCTCTTTACTTGACTTTGGAAAGTAGACTTTTTGTGGCTCTGGAAGGGAAAAAAGTAGATGAACAATGATTAGCAAATGAGAGCTCAGAGATAAGGGACCTGAGACTCAGAGGAAAGATCTGGAAGATGAAAGGGTTCATCCAAGTGCTGAGGATTTTCAGGACCAACGTTAGCTGGCCACTGCTTAATACATTGTTTGCCTTCTTTGTGCATCTGGGAGCGCTTTCCTCATAGTGCTTAGCAGCATTGTTTTAACTGCTCATGAATTATGACCATTTCTCCCATAGATTGTGGCAGCCACAGCTGACCAGGTGGTAGGATTCTTGAAGAATACAGGAATGGTGTCTTGAGCTGAGCCCATCAGAGAAGTCGGTAATTTGCCTGTCTTAAAGAAATCCATTTCTTAATGTTTGTGTACTACCCTGTCTTCCCCGTAAGATTTCTCTTTCAGTTTGTGTTTTGTACTTTTGTCCTTAATCCTAAGTATGTATATATTCACTGTAGAAGATGTAGGCAGGACAAAGAGGCATTGGCAGCAGCAGCATTCCTATTATGATGGCTATTATGTCAAAATCCCAGAAAACAGCAAGTGTTGGTGAGGATGTGGAGAAATTGGAACCCTGGTGCACTGGGTGGTTCCTCAGAAAAACTGAAAATAGAACCACCACGTGACCTAGCAGTTCTACCACTGGATACATATCTGAGAGAAGACGTTTGTGTGTTTCTGTTCATATCAGCGTTATTCATGATAGGTGGAAACAACCCAGATGTCCAAAGATGGATAAATGGATAAACAAAATGTGGTACGTACATGCAATGAAATACTATTCAGCTTGAAAAAGGAAAGAAATTCTGACACGTGCTACCACCTGGATGCACCTCAAGGACATTATGCGAGGTACAATAAGCCAGTCATGGAAGGAAAAATGCAGTGTGATTCTGCTTATATGAGGTGCCTAAATTCCTAAAGACAAAAGTAGAATGGTGGTTATTGGGGTGGGGAGGTGAGGGAGTTGTTATTTAATAGATATAGAATTTCAGCTTTGCAGGATGAAAAGGTTCTGCATGGTAATATGAATATACTTAATATTACCAAAAGGACTTCCCTGGTGGCTCAGATGGTAAAGTGTTTGCCTACAATGCGGGAAACTTGGGTTCGATCCCTGGGTCGGGAAGATCCCCTGGAGAAGAAAATGGCAACCCACTTCAGTACTCTTGCCTGGAAAATCACATGGATGGAGGAGCCAGGTAGGCTACAGTCCATGGGGTCACAAAGAGTCGGACACGACTGAGCAACTTCACTTTAATATTACCAAATGGTGTACTTGAAAATGGTTAAGATGGTTAAGTTTATGTCTATTTTCCCACTGTTAAAATTTTTTTAAGAAAGGAAGAAAATCCCTCTAAACCCCACTTCCTGGAGTTTGTCATCATTATCTTTGAGCACATTCTTGACCGTGCTGCTCATGTTTGTCGGTGGGGCAGCTGATATCTTTCCTCCGAGGTCTGGTAACAGGCAGTCCCAGGAGAAGTTTCCTGGCTGGCCTTGTTTGGCCCTGATGGTACCCACAGTGAGAGCAGAAGGGCGGACCCAGCAGCCCTCTTTCTGCCGCTGAGTCTCGTTCGATAGTGTGTGAAGTTAAAGGCCACTGGATTTTTTATTTTTTTGCCTCGGTCTTGAGGCATGTGGTAACTTAGTTCTGGAAGCCATGCCCCCTACATTGGAAGCACGGAGTCTTAACCACTGGACTGTCTGGGAAGTACGTGTGTTTTTGATTTTGACATGTAAGCAGCTATGGTATCTTAGGCAAGTCATTGTCTCTGAGCCCTAGTTTTCTTGTGTGAAACATGCTCTCTGATTCATTTCAGAGAGATTTCAGTAGACAGCTATTTTTTTTAAATTAAAAAAATTTTTAACACCAAAAACATTTTTTACTGGAGTATAGCCAGTTAACAGTGTCATGGTAGTTTTAGGTGAACAGTGAAGGGACTCACCCATACATACACATGGATGTGTTCTCCCCCAACCCTCCCCGCCATCCAGGCCGGCACATAGCATTCAGCAGAGTTCCATGCGCGATACAATAGGTCTTTGTTGGTTATCCATTTTAAATATAGCTGTGTGTACATGACCCTCCCAAAGTCCCTGATTATCCCTTCTGCCTGGCAAGCATAAGTTCATCCTCTAAGTCTGTGAGTCTCTTTCTGTTTTATAAGCAAGTCCATTGTATCATTTCTTTTTAGATCCCACATATGAGAGATGTCATAGGATATTTTTGCGTCTCTGTCTGACTGACTTCACTCAGCATGACACTGTCTACGTCCATCCATGTTGCTGCAGATGACATTATTTCATTCTTTTTAATGGACAGCCATTTCTTAAATTGGATTTTAGAGCTATCATTTTTACCTGATAAAGAACCTACGATTAACTTACCCAAGGCAGTGGGTCCAGGGAGCAGGTCTGGTTCCTCTATGAATCCCCAGAGTGAAATTTGATTGACCTGTCCCCAGAACTTCCATATTGATTTTGACGAGGTGACATATTTCAGAATTACAGTCTGGGGACATAGGCCCCATTGGAAATACCATGAAACTTATCATTAAAAGAAAAAAGAGTCTGAGAAATAGGTTTTTATGACTGTGCTGTTACTTCAAATGACGTAGCCACACTGTTGTTGAAGTTTTTGTTCTAATTTCTGGTGTGGGGGAAAGGCTGAAAAGGTCTTAGACTATGGTTGTTGCTGTTGTTCATTCGCCAAGGTGTGTCTGACTCTTTGCAACCCCATGGACTTAGATTACAGACTAGACTATAAACAGTCCACTATGATAGACTGGCTTTGTTGAGGTTGGGAATAAAAAGAAACATCTGATTAGAGAGGAGGTCATGCTTACTTTCTTGCTTTTCCTTAACTCACCCCAGAAGACAACTCCAAAGCGAGAATGTTCATCTCAGTCGTATTCCACGGCATTCCAGTGGCCAAAATCAGGGATAAGATGACCACAGTGTCTGTGGCAAAGGAGAGAGTGTCCGATGGAGTCAGTAACTTCTGAAATGCCACCCCTCCGTCACAGCCAGCGCATCAGAACTTGCTGAATAGTCTCTTAGATTATATAACATTAATCAGATTATGCTACCAGGGCCATGCATTAAATTTTAACTTGCCACAGATACATTCTGTTAATACTTCACAGATCCAGAGTGCCAGGTAGTGTGGGGGCTTTATCGAGAGAATTGGTGATGATGTAGGACTTGATGAGGCCCGGACAAAAATACTTTCCTTGGATTTTCTGTTATATTTTAACTTTTATTGGAGGGTTGCAGGCGTCCTGAAAGTATTTCTTACAAAACTAAAAAATTGAAGACTGTAGTTGTTTTCTTATCTGTAGTACTGAATAGTTGATTTCTGGCCATGAGCCAGTTAGGACAGAGATTTTTTTGAAAGCTCTGGAAGCTTTTCATTTTCCAGTGACAGGCGATGCAAGCACTCTGTTTTTAATTGGACCCTTCTTTAAGTCAGGAACTGAAATGTTATCATGCAAATCTCTCCTGAGTTGCATGGAAACTAATAAAATCACGAAGGTTTCTATTTGTACTCTATGAACACAGACTGTAATGAAACTGAAGCAGCTATCTCCAGGGATGATGCTATTTAAATGCTAGGCAAGGCTTGACAGCAGTTTTAATGGTGAAAAGAAAACCCAGCGAGAGAGCCCTCCCATTCTCTCCTCCCCGCCCCACCATGCCTGTTCACCCCTGCCCCTCTTTGCTTCCTGACCTTGGAGAGATTCGCTCAGAACAGAGACCTGTCATTGTTAGCACATCCTGTCTACACCTGTTGTAGAAAACAGCACCTGTTCTCAAACATTCTCTCTTGGTCTTTTCTCTCCCTCCTCAGACATTGCATTGACCTCCACACTTACCAGTGCTTTTGTTTTGCTGAGTCTTTCTGTGTGAACTGGGGTAACTGGCTTTTTAGGGAAAACATTTAAGAAACTTTTAAAAGTAGTTCCTATAGCATCAAGCACTCCTTTAAAATTCCTTATGTTTATTACGTTGTTTAAACCTCAGCACAGTCCTGTGGAGTGAACATTTTTTAAAAATTAATTAATTAATTTATTTTTGGCTGCGCCAGGTCTTGGTTGCTGCACGCAGCCTTTCTCTAGCTGTGGTGTGCGCGCTTCTCGCACATGGAGAGTGTGACCTCTAGGCACGAGGGCTCAGTAGCTGTGGCTTAGTTACCCCGCAGCATGTGGGTTGAACCCGTGTCTCCTGCATTGGCAGGCAATTCTTAAGCGCTGGACCGCCGGGGAAGTCCTGGAGAGAACCTTTCTGTGACTCCCAGTTTGCAAATTCGAAGACTGAGGCATAGAGGATGCAATTTTCTGTTTCTTTTTTGGGTGACAAACTTTGAGCATTTGTGTGCCTGATGGTTCCTCAGCTCGTTATATTATTGAATCCTCGCCACA
Source organism: Capra hircus (assembly GCF_001704415.2). Taxonomy (NCBI): domain Eukaryota; kingdom Metazoa; phylum Chordata; class Mammalia; order Artiodactyla; family Bovidae; genus Capra; species Capra hircus. The sequence continues at coordinate 12,274,588 of NC_030835.1, forward strand.
ACCCAGAGACAGAGGCAGTGTTCTCATGCTCGCTTTTCAGGTTAGGAAATAGGGCCGTGGAGAGGTGGAGTGACTTGCTCAGGGTCACACGGTAGTGAGGGCCAAGCCAGGTGTGAATCCAGGCAGTGGGCAGGGCAGCCCATGTGTCCAACCCCTGCACTGTCCACCTACAGTCACCAGCCCTGCAGTGGCAGGTGGGCCCTGCTCCGCTCATCCCTGCCACGTATCGAAGGAAACTTTGAAGACCTAGGACTGAAGAGAGGATGTAGTATGTAGAGAGGCAGTCACCGTCCTTAGATAAAATGTGAGATTCCCCTGGACAAGTTCGGAAAGGTCTATGCTATCTGGATAGAAACGACCCTTAAGGGTTATCTAGTCCTCTGACTCTCTCCTTGTCTTGGTTTCCCTTGCTGGTCAGTGGGCTAAGCACCTTTTCTCTGCCCAGCAGGCAGGTGTGCTGTGGATAGCTGTGCACGTTGCTCACTGCACAACTGCAGGGCGGCGATGACATTCACATATGGAATAGGGCAAATATACCATATCCCTGTCATGAGGTGTAGGTGGAGGCATCGAATACGTATTGGGGCATTTTTCTGATCGTCAGTCTTCCTGGAAGTTTTGGATAAAAACATAGTTTTAATATTAACACATATACAGAAGCTATTAGGAGTAGGATGCAGAATTCAAATGTATTTTAAAAACTCTTGACAAATGGGCAGGAATAGAGGTGCAGATGTAGAGAACGGACTTGTAGACACAGAGGGGAAGGATCGGGTGGGATGAATTGAGAGAGTAGCGTTGACGTGTATACCCTGTGCTGTGCTTAGCTGCTCAGTCGTGTTCAGCTCTTTGCAACCCCATAGACAGTAGCCTGCCAGGCTCCTCTGTCTAGGGGGATTCTCCAGGCAAGAATACTGGAGTGGGTTGCCGTGCCCTCCTCCAGGGGAGCTTCCCAACACAGGGATCGAACCCAGGTTTCCCACATTGCAGGCGGATTCTTTGCCATCTGAACCACCAGGGAAGCCCAAGAATACTGGAGTGGGTAGCCCGTCCCTTCTCCAGGGGATCTTCCTGACCAGGAATCGAGCGGGGGTCTCCTGCATTGCAGGTGGATTCTTTACCAGCTGAACTACCAGGGAATGTAAACTAGATAGCTAGTGGGAAGCTGCTGTGTATCGCAGGAAGCTCAGCTCGGTGCTCTGTAATGACCTGGAGGAGTGGGGTGGGGCAGGGATGGGAGGGAGGCTCTGAGGGAGGGGATCGATGTGTACTTACAGCTGATTCACATAGTTGTACAGCAGAAAGTAACACAACACTGTAATGCAATTTTACTCCAATTAAAAAATAAATTGAAAAAACAAAAACAAAACCCCTTGAGAGTTATGTGTGGGAAGGGCAGGGGCACTCATTCAGGAGTGTGTGGAGGACTGAGATAGTTTGACCCCCACCAGCAGAGGCTTCTCAGTAGACTCTGAACCAAGCATCCTGATGTGGAATGATGCCCTACATGCTATTTGCTCATATCTCAAGCTCTGCAACTGTGTTATTAAAAGAAAGGAAATTCTATGAAAAGCAAATAAATATCTCTGAATTCCCTGGCCTGCTATAAATAAAGTGCGTTTTGAATGTCGGTGGGCCAGAGAATTTAATCTGCACACTCAGAAGGAGGTAGTGGTAACTTATTCAGTGGCTGTGAATCTTCCCTTGCCTTGGAAAGATCGATCTCTTGCTCCCTTCACTTCCATGGCCTGAAAATACAGTATTGTATCACATTATGGATTTCTTTCTAACCACTGGACATTGTGGCCTTGTGCCTGCCAAACCCCATGCACGGAATATTTGGTAGCAGATACGAATGGGTCAGTCCACGAATCTTTATCAGTGTGGCCATTCTTTTTCTAGGGACGCAGGGTTGTGTAAGACGTAATTTCCTCCCTGGCAGCACCGGTAGCCACATTGCACGGTTCTGGGGTACCATTGCCATTACAATCATGAATGATGCCCCTGGAATTGTGCACTGTGCAACCCACATGTCCATATGTGTGACTTTTCTAGACATCTGGCTGAGTGAATATAATACAAGTGAAGTTAAAAACGCAGCATGAGGTCCACAATTCTTCAAGGCCAAACAAGTATGAGACGTTAAGAATCCGAGAGTCCAAACAGGTGGACAGCACAGAGAATTGGTCGGAGTTGGGGTGGCCAGAGAGAGTCCGCTGGGGCTGTGGGGTTGTGAAAGTGGGCCCAGCCTGCCCATCCCGAGGCCTGGCCTCCAGGACAGGCTGCTTCTGTGACTTCTGAGCACTGTGACGTAGGAGGCCTCCCATGCTTGTTCTTAGCTTGAGCTTTGGAGAAGGGTGAAAGCTTGGGGGCCTGCCCATGTGGGTCTGTGGGCGAGGAATAACAGGACCCCTAGGATTTGGAAAAGCCCTCCGTTGCTAGCTGTGCTATTTTTAGCTCCCTCCTGCAGCCTCTGCTGTCTCCAGGTGTCTGTCAGCAGAGCATCCTGTGCCTGTACGGAAAACGGCTGTGGGAGTCCAGGCTGGCCGGCTAGGCGGAAGCAGTCTTGCTACCAGGCCCGGTGGCCGGGCCGGGCCTCAGAGGCTGGCAGGCTGCTACGGGGGCGGTTGCGTAACTAGCCTTTCCGCTGGTCACAGTGCTGCTGGCTCTGGGTGAGGAGGTCAGGCCAGAGTAAACAGGTCCACAGTCCACTGCTCCTCGCCGAGCCCCAGCATGTTGGGCACACTCATGGGCCTGGTGATGGGCTGGTATGGGCAGGAGCTACTTTTGCTCTAGAGCTGTCTGGCCATGGCTGCAGAGTGCCCAGGTCTGGGCCACCTGCCTGGACTGGGAATGGTGGAGATGGCCTGGCCCCACCCATGGCTAGTCCAGATGTGGTAGAAGGCTGGGCAGTGGCCTCAGAGATGGTCTGCTCCTTCCCTTCCTACACTCCACGCTGCCTCCCACATCCTTCAAGCCTGGCTCATGTGCTGGGAAGCTCGCCTTCCTGGGAAGCCTTCTCTGCTCACCTGAGTCGAGGCTTGGTCTCCACTGTTAGCCCCACCTTGTCCTCTATCCTGTGTGAGCATCATCCATCGAATTCTCCCTGTGGACACGGCTGGTGGTTTTCCTTTCTTTGAACTCCTGTGCCTCCTCCAGGTGATCCCAGGGAGTGGGCAGCAGGTGTTGGCTGATCAATAACAGTGTGGCAGCTTGTCTTCAGAGAAGCTCCCAGTAAGCCATGAGTCTGCTGTTCAGACTCTTGGGTAGTGCCCCCCGCCCCACTTTTGAAACAGGGCTGGCTCTGTGACTTGCTTGTAATCAGTAGAATGTGGTGGGAATGGTTTTGCTTCTTCTAAGACATGGTCAGAAGCACCCTTGCAGCTTCCCTCGTGGCTTCCTGGAGAAGGAAGCATACAGGGTGTTACTGGGTATCACACACTGTTGAGCACTCCACCTGCTTCCTTGGGTTAATCTTCCAGAAGAGGCCATAAGCGTGACTCAGGCTCATGCAGAGTAGCCTGACCACCCTAAGAGCTCCATGCTCTGAGAAGAGCAGGCCACTTGGAGAGGCCCGGGGATGTCCTGCCGCGTGGAGGGAGAGAGACTCTCCAAGGAGCACCAAGGCACCAGACATGGTGGGCAGAGTAGATCTTGGAAGTAGATTGTCCAGCTCCAGCTGATATGAATCAGAGCTGAGCCAGCAGCTCATCCTCCCTGAGTTTCTGACTTATCCATCATAAAGAAAATAAAGTGACTATTTCAAGCCACTGCATTTTGAGGTAATTGTTTTATCATAGAACTAGATGACTGGAACACGTAACTATTAAAGGGTGATCGTTCCACAGACTCTGACTTTTGCCTGCTCTCTGGCTTGCTCTTAGATTTCTTCCCAAGCTCTCTGCACCCAGCCGTAGAGGACTTCCTTCACTTTGCTAAAGTTTCTGTGTCTATACCCCTGGGCCTTCACAAACGCCATCCGCTCTACGTGGAATTCTCTCTCCTTGACCTCTGTCTCCTGTTTGTCTAGGGATGTGCTGGTACCTGTTTAACCTCTAGCGAGAAAGCCGCAATCTGTAGCATTTGTGGATACGTTTGTGGCGTTTGTCAGTAAATATTCCCACCATGGCTGATTCCAAGATAATCAGCATGGTGGCGCAGAACAGGAGGCGGGTATGTTGTCCATATTGTATGTATGTGGAGACGGAAGCTCAGAGAGCCTTATTTCCCTCCGTAAATCATGCGCAGGCGTGGACTCTGGTCTGCTTGGCTTCAGGGACCATGGTCTTTCTGCTGACCTCCGCTGTTGTCAATGGCACCCCACTCCAGTACTCTTGCCTGGAAAATCCCATGGATGGAGGAGCCTGGTAGGCTGCAGTCCACGGGGTCGCTAAGAGTCAGACATGACTGAGCGACTTCTCTTTCACTTTTCTCTTTCATGCATTGGAGAAGGAAATGGCCACCCACTCCAGTGTTCTTGCCTGGAGAATCCCAGGGACGGGGGAGCCTGGTGGGCTGCCGTCTCTGGGGTCTCACAGAGTCGGACACGACTGAAGCGACTTAGCAGCAGTAGCAGCAGCAGCAGCAGCAGCAGCCGCCGCCGCTGTTGTCATGAAGGACGGAGCCCATCGTGAGCACAAGCCTGCTGCTGGGCTGTCCCCTTTCTTCTAGGCTAGTGGTTCTTCCATTGCTCCTTTGAGTTACTTCTGGCTCTTCCTCATGCTTTCCACACCTAACCAGTCACAGATAAACTAATTTTTCTCTTTGACCACATTACTCTATCTAGATTCTCTGGTCGTGGAAGCATTGAATTAAGAGGGGCCTGTGCATCCATCTTGAGGCTTGATTAATTCTGTGTATAAGACTAGTTTGCTGCTGTAATGAGCAACCTCAACATATCGAGGGCTTAATACAGAAGTGTATGTATTGTTCATATAAAGTACCACTGATAGTGTGTGTGGGGTGTTGGGGGTTGGGGTAAGGGACTTGTTCCAAGCAATCATTCAGGGCTGGTTCCTTTTTTCTACCTCCCCTGCCCCTCCTCCCTCCCCCGCTCCACAGCTTGTGGAGTCCTAGTTCCCTGACCAAGTATTGAACCTGGGTACTCAGCACTGAAAGCGTGGCATCCTAACCACTGGACTGCCAAGGAATTCCCAGGGTTGGCTCCTTATGTCTGTGGGTCTTCCATTTCAAAGGGGCACTGAAGGTCTCTGCTGAATCCTCTGCACCCATCTGACAGATATGGAATGGAAGTAGGGATTGTGAGGTGTGGTTGTGTGAAAGTGATCCTGGAAATCATTCCCATCACTTCTGCCCACACGGTCCATTGGTCAGAACTTTCACATGGTACCTTAACTGCAAGGCATCCTGGGATATGTAGTGTTCCCAGGAGGAGTAGGAAGTGGATTTGGAGAGTGCTCAGCTGCCAGACGGGGCTCCGGGGTGAGGGTTTTTGCCGTCCGCAGCTGGCTGTGCCATAATTAACGATGACCATGACCCAATAACCACTCTGGGTGTTAATACTGAATATTAATACTCAGTGTTAAGATGGAATATTCAGAATAGAAATATTGAATATTAACACAGGGTGCTACTAGGTATCACACACACCGTTGAGCATTCTACCTGCTTTTTCTCACATGATCCTCTCAAAAAGCCCGTGTTGTAGATGTTATTACCATTAGCCTCATTTTGTAGCTGAGCAAACGCTGTGGCTTGCGGTGGGTATAGCATGGGCCCAAGGGACGTCACTTATCTGAACTCAAAGTACTCTGGCTTCAGAGTGTTAAGTCTTAGCCACTTCTTCCCCTGCTCTGGGGTTCCCTCAGCTCTCCTCATTCTTGTCCCTGCCTTCATTTTATAAGTTATTCTGCTTCTTAAACACCTTCAGGAACAAATGGACCAAGGGGTTTAAATGCCTCCTTCCCCCAGGTTCCAAAGAAAACGGAAGAGCAGGCCATCTCGACTGTCCCCAGGTGACGCCCCTATTCTCCACCAGAGTAAGGGGTGGAAGGGCGGGGCAGGGGGCTGTCTCTGCCCTCCCTCTGATGTGAAAGAACTGTCTTCTCAGCTCTCTCCTGCTTTGAGTATAATTTATACCTTGATGGGGCTCTTTGATTGGAATATCAAAAGCAGAAGGGGAATGGATGGCAGAGGTTGGTTCCCCGGTCTCTTGGCTCTCTCGCTGCCCCATGGCGAAATGGGACAGGAAATGTCATTTCCCTTTGGCCCATTCCATCCAGTTCAGATGTCATGTTTAGCAGAGTGAGTCCAAAAGTTCACTGCTGAGACAACAAGGGATCAAACCTGAGGAAACGTGAGTGATGTGGCTGCTCTTTTAAAACTCAATGGGCCGTAACACACGTGTTCATCTGGGCAGCACCTCTTGTTCCAGTTAGCTCGGTGTAGTTAGCAAGAGCGTGCCATCTGGAGCCAGACTTCATGGGCTCAAATCATAGTTTTGCTCCTTGCAGACTTAAGAGATCTTTTATAAATTGCCTAAACTCTCAGAGCCTCAGTTTACTTACCTGGAAAGTGGGACTAGTAATAGTAGTTACTTTATGTGGTTGTTGGGAGGATAATGTGTGTTAATTGCTTAAGAGTAGCATCCGGTACAAGTGCTACATACTTGTTAGTTAATATTGTTATTTCACTTTGGTCGCCTTTGGGAGACTGACTCTTACTGTTACAATCACCTTCTAGGTGGTAACTCCATTTCCAGAAGGATGGCTGGCATGCCTGTACTCATGTTGGAATGTAGTGTAACTGAAGCCTGGGACTGTATGCTGTCCATCTTTGCATCTGAAAGCCCTGTGCAAAAGTTGCCTGAAATATCATTCCCTTGTTGAGGACTCCAAAATGATAGGGTCTTTTTTATGTTTATCTCCGTTTCCTTAGTAACCTAGTGTCCAGCATCACAAAATTCCTCTCAAATAAATGCAGGACTGAAAGAGCAAATGATTTCATCCTTACTTGGAAAGTGAAGGTCTCTCCTTGGGAACAGGCTGGTGATAGCATCGGTACATTCTTTTGAGTGTTGCTGGGGTGACATCTCAGCATTTGAAAGTCAATTTGATTTTAGAAAACTGTCCAAGGGAGTGTGCAGGCAAGTATAATGAATAAGAGAGGAAGCCAATGTGGGTAAGGTATTTCTGGTCCCCTAAATGTGTAATTATGATTGCACGTAAGAATCTGAAAGTTCTGAGTGGTGTGTAAATTACCTCTGTAGGCGATTTCCAAAGAAAAGTTCTAGAAATGCTTTGAGTATTGGCAGCATTGGAGCCAATGTGTCATTCCCCTACCAGCCTCCCCACCGCAGAGGGGGAGCACACGTTTTGAGTGTTGACTTTTGTCTCTTTAAATGTAGCCTTGGATTTGGACAAAGATGGGCTTGGGTCCCAGCTCTACCTTGCACTAGCGCCGTAGCTGTGGCCAGTTATCCTCGGCAAGCTCACTCTCTTCTGCAGTAGAATGTGAATACTGAGAATACTTGCCATGTAGGGTCTTTTGTGCAGGTTAAATGAGACAATCACCTTGAGCTCTTAGTGCCTCTTAGGTGCTTAACAGATGGCTCCTGCTATGAAGAGATGGAGTGCTATTTTGATCCCTCTCCTCCATCAGTAGCCCTGGATGAGGATGCCAGGAAGATGAGGAGGCAGAGACCCTTAGAGGGAGCCTGGTAGCCAGGCGCCAGCGGTGAGTACCAAATGAGAGCTGGATGAGATGGTCCTGTGGGCCTCTGGTGCTTTTGTAAGGATTTGGCTTTGGCTCTAAGTGTTCTGCCCTGCACCAGCCCCTCCCCCTCCTCAACCTCAGACAGATGGAGATCATAGCGAAGGGGAGAAAAGAGATGGAAGGTAAACAGACGGAGATCATAGCAAAGGGGAGAAAAGAGATGGAAGGTGTTGGAAGGCCCAGAGGTGCTTCTTCCAGAAGGCTGAGGGTCTGCGAAGAGGCTATTGAGTCTGGTAGGCCCATCTCTTTTCTGTCCTGAGCAGCCTTTTCATCCTGTGAATGCCCTCAGGGGCCCAGTGGGCTAAGAATGGACAGGAGATCTTTGGGGCTGTAAGGGCCCTGAAGAAGGCCCTTCTCCAGCCTCAGCTTCCTTGCTGGGGTTACTTCTTATTTTTCCTTCTTATAGTGTTGCGTGAGTTCCTGCTGTACAGCAGAGTGGATCAGCTGCATATATACATATATGCCTCCTTTTGGGGGTTTCCTTCCCCTTTAGGTCAGCACAGAGCATTGAGTAGAGTCCGCTGTGCTGCACAGTAGGGTCTCATTGGTTATCTTTTCATACATAGAATCAATAGTATATGCATGTCAATCCCAGTCTCCCAGTTCATCCCACTCCCCCCCCCACTTGGCATCCATTTGCTTGTTCTCTATGACTGTGTTTATTTCTGCCTTACAAATAAGATCATCTGTGCCATTTTTTGTAGATTCCATATGTATACTTTAATATCTGATATTTCTCTTCTTCTGACTTACACCAGGTTTACCTGTTCTTTGAGTTTCTTCCATCGAGGAACATGTATTGCTGATCCACTGAGGCAGGCCAGGTGCCTGATTTAAGGTTTATGTAACATCTACTATTTGTCCTGGGACTTTTTCCTCCACTGGGGATTATGTGTTCTGAAGCATCAAAAAACATCCTCTGTACACCAAGCTCCTCCAGGAAAACTTCCGGATCGTCTTTCTTTCCCCCTTCCACCCCCTCTTAGCTCAAGTTGATTCTGCCACAATCCCTCAGTTAAGCAAATGGTTTGTTCTCTGGCAACTTGTCCTCTATGGGGCTGGGCTCTGAAGAGGATCCAAGGGTATCCCTTGTGGTGTTGCTTCCTTGGGGGAATCCACAGTAGATGTGGGGCTGAGTGAGAGACTGACATGGGTGCTCTTTCCTCCACTTATGCGGTGAGATGGGGAGGGCCTGGGATTTGGGACCCAGGACCTGGGCGCAGCTCTTGCCTTCCCCGCTGATGGGCTGTATGGTCCTGGGCAAGTTGCTTTTTCTAAACCTTAGCTTCCTTGGCTTGTAAGATGAAGACCATGGAGAACGTTCTACCCGGCATGTGAGAACTAGTCAGTTGATAGTGGCCACTGTGTTTAGTGTGGACCCAGGTGGAATGATGTCATTTAGCCAAAGCAGATACATTCAGGCCCACCATCAAGTCACCCCACACAAAGTGCTGAGTTAGGTCTGGGATGGAGACCAGTCCGCTTATCCGGCTCCCTGGCTAGATCGTAAGCTCCTAACTCTGGATCACTCAGGATTTGGCAGGTGCTGAGCTGTGAACTTCACCTCCCTCTGTATCCCCAGAACCAAGCACGCAACCTGAGACAACGTGGGCGCTTGGTGGAATTTGCCGAATGAATGAACACAGGGGCATTCAATAGACTCTTGTTGATGAATTGACTAATAGTCCACACTGGCTACATTTATATTTTGGGCACTGAGTCTCTTTGTTGTCTGCGGCTTCTTGAGCACTGAGGGTATTTAATTATCCCCTGAACCTTTCAGGACACCTTCACCAGGACGAGACCCGGCGTGCATCCAGGCCCCGGGCGGTGGCAGGGTGTGGGTGCAAAGGAAGCCTCTCCCCACCCTGCTTTCCGGTGGCTTGGCCTGGGGTCCTGAAGTGTCTCACGCCCGACTTCCCCAGAAGAAAAGGTGTTTTGTGTGTTCTGTGTGTCTGAGTGTCAGACGGCTGCTTCTTTCCTACAGACAGTCTTGGCTTATGTTTGGTAAAATGACAAATTCGTCCTTTTCTCCACCCTCCCCGCCCCCCGGCCCCATCTCCTCCTTTCATTCCCTGTGTGAAGGGACCTCTGTCAGGCCAGCCACCAGCTCTGGTGAGATGAGCCAAGTTCCTCATCACACTATGCCGAACAGAATTACCACAAATTGGACAGAGAAAGCAATTTTAGCTTGAACACAAACATCCTGTCAGAGAACAGAGAGATGATAATTTTTGTTGCACACGGGGAGTGACAGAACAGAGGAGAGTTGAAGCATCTATTTATGCTAATTAGGCCTTAGGTGTGCACTGAGGTTGCTGTGTGAGCTGGCCTGTAGCCTGAACCACCTCCCCTAAAGAATCCATGTTTGGTTGGCCCAAATGCTCCCATGGGCTTCCTGATTTGCTGTTAGCCCCACTGGGTCTGATTTTAGACGAAAGCATTGTTTTGGGGCCTGATTGGCTTTGAGTTCTGTACGTAGGCAGAACATGTATTGGGGAGAGACACGGAGCACCCCAGGTAGGGCTGCTCCTGGGAAGTTTTAAACCCTGCGCTGTGACTGGGAGAAGGTTGGGGCAGGGGCCTTGCTATTTCTTGAGAGCTTGAAATGCGTTGCCTTCTGAGCTGCTGCCTTGCCTCTTTGTTGTAGTTCAGTCCCTAAGTTGTGTTTAACTCTTTGTGACCCCATGGACTGCAGCACGCCAGGCTTCCCTGTCCTTCACCATCTCCCAGAGTTTGTTCAGACTTATGTCCATTGAATCAGTGATGCCATCCAACCATCTCATCCTCTGCTGCTGTCTTCTCCTCCAGCCCTCAATCTTTCCTCGCATCAGGGTCTTTTCCAATCAGTCAGCTCATCAGGTGACCAAAGTATTAGAGCTTCAGTATCAGTCCTTCCAATGAGTATTCAAAACTGATATCCTTTAGGATTGTCTGGTTTGATCTCCTTGCTGTCCAAGGAACTCTCAAGAGTCTTCTCCAGCATGACAGTTCAAAGGCATCAATTCTTTGGTGCTCAGCCTTTTTTATGTTGCAGCTCTCGCATCCATACATGGCTACTACATCTTCAGTTCAGTTCAGTTCAGTCGCTCAGTCGTGTCCGACTCTTTGCAACCCCATGTATCGCAGCACGCCAGGCCTCCCTGCCCATCACCATCTCCCGGAGTTCACTCAGACTCACATCCATCAAGTCCGTGATGCCATCCAGCCATCTCATCCTTGGTCGTCCCCTTCTCCTCCTGCCCCCAATCCCTCCCAGCATCAGAGTCTTTTCCAATGAGTCAACTCTTCGCATGAGGTAGCCAAAGTACTGGAGTTTCAGCTTTAGCATCATTCCTTCCAGAGAAATCCCAGGGCTGATCTCCTTCAGAATGGACTGGTTAGCTGATAAAATTCTCACAGCATCCTTGAAGGGCGGGTGCTGTTCAGGAGCTGAGACTCAGAGAGGTTGATTCACCCCTCTGGGGTCACACAGATGTCCCTGGAGCTGGAAGACACAGACCTTGAGAGCTTCCAGTCCTGTTGTGTGGGACAAAGTTCCAGACCATTTGAAATTATGCCTACAATAAACAATTACTATAAGCCTTTGCCTCGTGCAGCAGATTCAGAAATGAATCAGCCCCAGGTTTGTCTTACTGGGAGCAAACAGCCTCTAGAGGACCCTTCACTTTCATTGTTTTGTTTGGGGCCAGGAGCTATGTCAGAGATGTGTGCAGGGCAAGGTGAGGAGGCAGGGACTTATTCTCAGTGGTGAGAGAGGAAGGCTCTCCCCACTAGAATGTCACATTTGAAACATGCTTTGAAGGATGAGAATCAACCTGCCAATCTTTTAACTTTCACTTTTAAAATTGAGGTCTAAATACACACAGGGCACACACAGATCTTAAATATTGAGGCGGGTGAATTTTCAGTCACGTAAATACATACCTGTGTAACCACCAGTTTCTGGAAGCGAGAACCCGTCCTCATGTTCTGTGTTCAGGCAGAAAGACGAGAAGCCGACCGTGAATTCCTCTGCGGAATTCAGAGGAAATGGAGCTCGATGATCCTTCTCAAATCAGTTTCCATCAGAAGGGGAAGGAAGATGAATATTCATGGATCTTGGTCTCTTTCTGCACCACTTACATTTTGCTTTCTCTGGATTTGTGGCTTCCCACCTGCCCCTGGGTTCTGAAGAATAATTGTTTCATGCATCATATTCCTAGTGCATTGGGAGGAAAAGAGGGAAGAAGAAAAGAAATTAAGGGAAGGGAAATTGACTAGACTCCTTGAACAGTTTAGCCAGCTTTGTGCACATGTTGCTGGAGGTGCTGTCTCTGGCCACATTTGTGGACTATGTGCCTTGTCTTTGGGGTCTGTGGTAATAAGACCTGCTGCTGGGCCCTGATGTGTGGTCTCCTCCATATGTTCTTCGATGGGGTATGTTTGGATCTGGCCCTTGTGTGGGAGCAGAGGGAGCCAGGAGACAGGAGAAAGCCACTGGGACTCCCGCCTTCTTCCTTGACCACATTTAGCTTTTACTGTAGAATCGCTTAAATCATGTAAGGAGGCAAATGCATGCTTGACTGTTTTGCAGACTTTGATCCCCTCTGTTGGATTATGGTAACGTGCCTTTTTCTTCTCTCATCCTCCTCCCCGTGCTCACCTGGTCCTATCACCCCAGGAGTGCTTGTTGTGTGCACTCATTTTAGCATCTTTGGTGAAGTTGGCTGTGGTTTGCCATCACAGGGACATGGAATTGGATGATAAGGTGATAAGCCAATATCTAGTTATAAGCCAATAGTATTCATCTCTAGGCGTCTGGGTGAACATCGACCCTGGTGAATAGTATAGGATAAGTTTAGAAAAAAAATCACAGTAGCTCACACTTTTGAGACCTTGCTATGTGCCAGATCCAGAATGAAGGACTTTATGTAGCTGAGTCAGTTATGAGGCTTTTGATTTCTAGTAGCAGAAATGACAACTTTACAGAAATGCTTAAACATTTAAGGGACTTCATTTGCTCATAGAATTTAAGGGACTTCAGGTGAAGTGTGATCCGGGGGTTCAATGATGTCTCCGAGGGTTCAGTTTCTTTCTGTCTCTCTCGTCTACCTTCTTTACAAGTGGCCTGATCTCGAGGTTGCTTTGCCTCTGGTTTCCAGTATGGCTGCCACAGCTCCAGAGTACACTTGCTGTTATGTTCATGCATGGCAGAAAATAAAGCATCTTTGCACTAGCATACCTTGCACAGGTCCCCAGGGTCAGTCGAATTGGATAGGTTGAGGCCAGGTGGTACAGTCGGAACCTTAAAGATCCCTGAATGGAAAATAGGGTCTGCAAGAAAAGGGGAAGATGGACACTTGGAAAGATGTCAACCAAAGTCCCCTACATATCAGGGTCAAATTTAATGTTTACAACACTCTCTCAAGGTTGGCACAGTTATTACCCCCCATTTACAGAGAAGGAAGTGGAGGAGGTACAGAGAGGCCAAGTAATTTTCCAGAGTTCACACAGCTCGTGGCTCAAATGAGGAGACGAGTTTGGACAGTCTGACTCTGAGCTTGCATGCCCGGTCCGTGGCAGTTTTCAATGGTGCAGTGGTAAAGAATCCACCTCACAATGCAAAAGATGTGAGTTTGATCCCTGGGTCGGGAAGATCCCCTGGAGACGGAAATGGCATCCCAGTCCAGTATTCTTGCCTAGAAAATCCCATGGACAGAGGAGCCTGGTGGGCTGGAGTCCATCGGGTCACAAAGAAACACCACGGAGTATGCACGCCCATTTCTTTTTTTAACTGAGCATTCAGCCTTTTAAAGCGTACAATTTCAGTAGTAGTATATTCGCACAGTTGAGCAAACATCACCATCATCTAATTGCAGGACAGTTTCATCCCTCCGAAAGGAAGCCCTGAACCCCCTAGGCAGTCACTCTCCATTTCCCCTCCTCCCAGCCTCTGGCTCCTCTACTTTCTGTCTCTGTGGATGGGCCTAATCTGGACTTTTCATATAAACAGAATCCCGTAACACATGGCCTTTTGTGTCTGGCTCTTTCACTTAACCAGCGAGCTGCTTTTGACTGGGATCTGCTCTGCTTAACTTCAAGATTCTCCATTCCTGTCTTAACCATCATTAAATGGGCAGTGCTGCTGGCTGGCTGGAGAAGAAAGAGATTCTGTGCAAGAAAGAGAGAGGGAGAAAGAGACAGAGAGAGGAAGTCTCCACCAGTGGGCTGTTTACTTTTTGCGGAGCCATCAGACTGGGGCTCTGTGAGGGGGAGCCTCTGTATCTCAGTATCTTCCAGATCTGGACAGTGAGGAATCATTCGCCTTCTCAAACACCAGGCAGTGTTTGAAGTCCTGGGAGGACAGGAAGGACGAAGGCTGGGCTGGGAGCAGGGACGGGCAGATAACAATCAATCAATAAATGAATTATTTCCAGCGGCCTGCCGGAGAAAACTGGGGGATGGGATCAAGGGTGCTCGAGGGGCTCCCTTGGTGGGTGGCCAGAGAAGGCCTGCCTGAGGAGGTGTCATCGAGCTGAGATCAGCTTGAGGACAGAGGTACCCGGGCAGAATTGGGGGGAAGAACGTGCTCCAGGCTGAGGAGCAGGAGGCATGAGGCCCGAGGGTGGGACTCGGTGGTGTCCTCTAGTTGGAGATGGTTATCTCTGCCGCCTTGTTCCTGCTTTGCCCTAGTGGTTCCTCCCTCATAGGGGCTGCACTCTACCCGCATCCTCTGCTCTGGAAGGGTTTGGGCACCGTCTGAAGGTCCTGGTGAGCGTCCTCCCTGAAGGCTTTGGCATCTGTTTGGGGCTTTATCTCTTTTTGTGTTCTGAGACTTGAGCTGAGACTTGCTCTTATTTCTGATTTAGTCTTGAATGTGCCAATCAGCTGCTTTTATTTATTTTTTTTTAAAGAATGTGATCATTCAAAGACTTTCATGCTCTTTATCTTTAACCGTGCTGTCGACCGAATCCTGGGACTGTTGTCCTAGTCTAGGTGAGCGCCCAATGCCACTTGACCCTGGGAGCTCCGAGTCCTGTCTGTCAGTGAGTGTAGATCGAGGGGAAGATGAGGCTCCTGCCTTCAGGGAGTCTGTACAGTTGGGAGGAAAGATCTAGCCACAGCATAGAACCCTCACTGCAGAGTCCTGGGGTGGCGTGTTCTGGCAGAGTCGGGAGAGGGTATCAGGGAAAGTGCCCACGATGGATGGTGGGCATGGAGGGGATTCAGGAGTGAACAAGACATCCACCATCCCTCCCTTCAGGGCCAAATAATCCTGTTGTCAGGGCCTGATGAAACAGGTCATCTCCTCTTTGTGGGCACTTTCCCCGATACCCTCTCCCAACTCTGCCAGAACATGCCACCCCAGGACTTTGCGGTGAAGGTTCTGTGCTGTGGCTAGATCTTTCCTCCCAACTATACACACACACACACACACACACACACACACACACATGGAAGTCTAGAGTGGGATAGAGGACCATGGAATGTGGCAGGGGTCTGTTCTCATCTGCTGCAGGGCCCCGGGAAGGCTTCTCTGCAGAAGTGAGTCCTAAGGAGAGAGGTGTTGGCCAGCCAGGGTGGGCAAAGAAAGTGCAGAGGGGTTGGTACTTTTTGACATCTCCATGGCTCCAGTGACACTTCATGGAGGGAGTGGGCTGGAAGCTGCAAGGCTGGAAGGACTGAGAGAGGCGATGACAGTGAAGTCCAGACCACAGGGACCCTGGGAGGGCAGACAGAGGAGGGGAACAGACCAAAGCCCTAGGAGGGCAGCAAAGGGTCTCTGATGCTCGTGGCTTAACCTCCCATGGCTAGTATGGTGCTGAGTCTGGAGAAAGTGCACTCCCTCCTCAGGTGGACTGAGTGTGTGTATCAGTATCTTATTGCTGCTGTGACAAATAACCATACATTCAGTGGCTTAAGACACCACAAGTTATTCTCCGCCAGCTCTGGAGATCAGAAGTCTGTAATTGGCTTCACAGGGCTGCTGCTTCTGGAGGCTCCAAGGGGAGCATCCTTTCTTTGCGTTTTGCAGCTTCCAGGGGCCACCTGCATTCCTTGTCTTCTGGCTCCTTCCTCCAGCTTCCAAGTCCATCATCCAGGCCTGTGTTTCCACCATCACATCACCTGTCAGGTCAGGTGAGTCAGACTCGAAGCTGGCCAGGGTAATTTACTGGAGACAGTCACAGGGAGAGAGCATGAGGCCAGGCCACTGCCGTTGCCCAGAGTTCTTGTAGGGTCTTCCCCTTGGTCAGTGTGCCCAAGGTGGCCCTGGAACACCAAGATGGCCCTTCGCAAGAGTTTGTTGGCTGAACATGGTAAATTCCAGATGGCTCTGCCTGCTTCAGAGAAGGAGGGCTCCAGGTCACCAAGGGAACCCGTGATGGAGCGGTGCCATTTGCTCGGTACCTCTCAACTTGGTGCTCCAGAAAGGCCTTAGGAAAAAGGCAACTTCCAGAAGCAAATGTGTCTTTCTTGCTTCTAAGGAGGGTGCCATGTCAAGGGCCTTCGGGGTCTGAGCATTTCTCTGGAGGAGGGGCTGGTACTCGACTGTCTCATCTTTCCTTACTGACAGCTGGAATGGCAACGGGACAGGGTGAGCCCCACTTAGAGTCAGCCTGGCCTTCTAGCAGTTTTAGCTGCAAAGGGACAAAGGGAGAGGTGTCAGGGGAGGCCAGGGGGCCTTGGGAAGGGTGGAGGGTAGATCCTGAGGAGGAGACCCAGGCCACAGCCCTTACAGTGTGGCTGGAAGGTGGTGTGAGTGGATGCATCTGTGGCTGTGTCCCCAGAGTGGGGGTGGTGTCATGGGGAGCGTGGATTCAGCTCTGGCCCTGCCACTCACAGCCGCATGACCTTGGACAAGCTGCGTATCTGTATGTGTTGGCTTTCTGTGAAATGGGCCTCTCCTCATGGAGTGTGCGCCTGTGCAGTGAGCTAATGTGGGGGAGCATGTGGCATTTAGGAAGCACCCTAAGAGTGAGCTGCTTCTGTTAACATTGTCATGTTTCTTCAGCCCCAGGACCTGCAGGGCCTGGCCTGGGATGTGGAAAAGCTTTCCAGAAAGGGGAGTGGGAGATGGTGCCTGCCCCCTCCCCTGGCCATGACAGAGTGTGGGCAGGCTGCTTGGGGCTCAATCCCCTGAGACTCCACAGAGGCCTGTCCCAGCAGAAGCCCACGTGCCCTGTGTGTATGTGTGTGTGTGTGTGTGTGTGTGTGTGTGTGTGTGTGTGTGTGTGTGTGTATGTGTGTGTGTGTGTGGTGGACAAGCTGTGAAGCCCTGCCATCCAGCCTCTCTAGGGGCCACCTTGGAAGAAGAAGGTGGGCAAAGCCCATGTTTGGAGACTGACCTGGCTTGAGGCGCAAGGCAGTGCCTTCCTAGCTGTGTCGTTTCCCCAAGCCTCAGTTTCCTGATCTGAAAGGTGGGAATCCCACCCACCTTGCTGGCATGCTTTTAGGCTTAGGAAAGATGAGGGTGCTGTTCACGGAGTCCTTCCCGGCGGTGGGCAGGGTGCCAGCTCTCTCCTGCATCATCTGCTTGACCTCATTGAAGGAGGGCCTCCCGTACAGCCCCTGGCAGCTTAAGGGGGCCCTCTTTTTCCAGGTGGCCTCCGGGAACCATCCCGTGTGCCCGGGCAGCAGTTGGGTGGGGTCCTGGTGAGGGGGGCGTCCCTCTGCGGCTTCTTTGTTCCAGATGCTCAGGTGGCCGCAGTTAGAACCGCCGTTTTTACGGCTGCTCCTTCGTGTTCAGCCTCCAGGCTGTTTTATGGGTCACTGTTCTTGGAGCCACACCGCAGGTGGAACCAGCCCTCTGGGGTGTCCCCGAGCATCTGTGGGCTGTGGTGGCATAGGGTGGCTCCTAGCCGCCTGTGAAAGAAGGAGGCTGGGGAGGACCAAGGCAGTAAAGCCAGGACCCAGGGTTTCCAGTCACCCTGAGGCCCTCAGAGAAAAGCCTTGAATTTCCAGGTGCCCACCTCCCATGAGAGCCATCGGCTAATCTTTAGGAAGGGCTTGACTGCCTGGTTTCTGCACTCTGACCTCAGGTAACCTCAAAAGACCTGAAAAGTAGAATGTGTTAACTTTTAAAAATGAATGATGACTGCCAATCGTTTTTTTTTTTTTTGAAGAGGCTTATTTTATTTCAATTCCTATTTCTGTTTCTCACCATCCTTGACAGAAAGACTTTCTGTGTCCACTGTGGTTTTACAGGAGGCAGTTTGGTGGAGGGTTAAAGGCATGGGTTTAGGGTCACACAAATTATGGTGTGAATCCTGTCCTCCCCACTCAGCTGCTTTGACTGCCACCCAGTCTAAAGGAGCATTATTTGACTGTGAGCAGGCAATGGCATCCCACTCCAGTACTCTTGCCTGGAAAATCCATGAACGGAGGAGCCTGGTAAGCTGCAGTCCATGGGGTCGCTAAGAGTCAGACACGACTGAGTGACTTCACTTTCACTTTTTACTTTCATGCACTGGAGAAGGAAATGGCAACCCACTCCAGTGTTCTTGCCTAGAGAACCCCAGAGACGGGGGAGCCTGGTGGGCTGCCGTCTCTGGGGTTTTCCAGAGTCGGACACGACTGAAGTGACTTAGCAGCAGCAGCAGCAGCAGTTCCTTCCCAGGGGCTGGGAAGAGTCAGCATCTTGCCATGCACAGGGCAGCCCCGGACGGACAAAAGTTGCCCAGCCCCCAGTGCTGGTAGCTCCCTTAGAGAGACACTGTTAGTGGGTCCCCAATAACACCTGGAGCTTATTGTACATTTTTATGCATTGGGCACTTTTGTAAGAGCTTCAGATTAACTCTGTGAGGTAGGAAATATTGCATCATCCACTTAGAGATAGAGAACTGAGGTTCAGTACCTTGTCCAAGGTCACCCTGGTAGGAAGGGCTGGAGCTGGGATTGGAAGCCAGGCAGCCCGATAGAAGTGTGCACACATATCACCCAGCTGTATTGTTCTGAGGCTGTTCTTTCTCCAAGAGACTCTGGTTCTGCATGAGTGTGGGGGTCTATGGGAGGAGCAGGAGGTGGTGCTCCCTCCTGTGTAACTGGAGAGGGTGGGCATGAGCTCAGGCTTACATATTGCCCCAGCTGTTCTCCCCCACCACTCACTTTTGTTTTAACTCAGCTCTAGATTGTACTTGTAAAGGAGTTGTCATTTTTTAGAAAGCTTGTTCATTTATTTCTGTTTGGCTGTGCTGGGTCTTCATTGCTGCATGCAGGCTTTCTCTCGTTGCAGCAAGAGCTGCTCCCTAGCTGTGGTTCGTGGGCTTCTCACTGCAGTGTCTTCTCTTATTGCAGAGCATGGGCTCTCGGGCGTGCGGCTCAGTAGTTGCAGCTCACGGGCTCAGTTGCCCCACGGCACGTGGGATCCTTCTGGATCAGGGATGGAAACCCATGTCCTTGTGTTGGCAGGTAACCTTGTGTTGGTTGGTAACCATCGGACCACTGAAGAAGCCCCCAGCACCCATTTATGACTCCTTCCTGTAAAAGCGGCCAGGACCTCAGAGGGTAGGGATGGGTGTTCAATCACTGAATGGATCTGCATCCCCCGTCCCCCACCCCCACTAATATAGATGCTCGGTTGATGATCTGCATGTTTGATTCTCAAGCTCTAGACCACATCACATCCTTGTGGTGGGACATCTCTCTCAGCCTTCTGATCAGTGGAAGTGTTTTTCTCATTCCCGGACCCCTCCTTGTGCTGTGGAAATCCATGCTGAAGTGGTAGAGAAAGGGAGGCAAGGATGATCAAAGGAAGTCCAGAGGGAGGCTGGCCCTGGAGGGACTCCTGAGAACTCTAGCATCACAAATACCAGGGCCTGTTGCTTTATTTTTAGCAATTTGAGGGGCCCCAAGGGCAACGGGGGAATAGGGGAATCCAATTTTTTGCTGTCTTGCTAATGGAACCTCTAGCAGTTTCTTTGCCTCATTTGTTTTGCTCTGAAGTCTGTCCTGCCTGCAGCCTCACACTGTACTTTTCCCTTCGACACAGCTTGGAAGAACACGGATAATGATGTCAGCCACTGAACTCGGGGTCTCGCTTCCTGCCAGCTCCCGCTTCTCCTAGGAGGAAGGTGGCTGTCTCTCTGGTTTCATGCCCTCCCCCTTCCTGGGCTCCAAGCAGCCAGCTTCTCTACCAGATGAATGACTATTCCCAGAGGTGTTTCCTGGGACTGTTGTGAGAATGTTCCCATGCCTGCTTTGGTTGCTTAGAAGCCTTGAGTCCACGGCAGGGATGAGGATGGTTGCTTGGCAGAAGGGGCCTGCTGAGGGCTCGACAAGCGAAGAACAGCACGTAGGATGCTGGTCCCACAGCTACGGGACTGCCCCAAGGGCTGAGGGGATGGGGACCTGGCGTAGGGGTCAGATGTAAGGCAGAGAAGCACTTCCTAACTTGGTGCACTCACTTTATTTCCTCTCCACCATCAACATTTAAAATCACACAGCTTTATTGAGACATCACTTATATATCATAAATATTACCCATTTAAATTGGTTTCGAGTGTATTCACAGAGCTGTGCAACCATCACCGCCATCTAATTCCAGACCATTTTTGTCGCCACCCTACCAAAGGAAAACCCTTACCCCTGAGCAGTCACTCCCCTTTGTCTCCTTTTGCCCAGTCTGGCAGCTACTAGACTGCTTTCCATCTCTAGGATTTGTCTGTTCTGGTTATTTCATATAAATGGAATCATACAGCATGTGACTTCTCTGATCTCCATGTCATGCTGTAAGAGTGAGCCTCTATCCTTTCTTTGAGCAGTTCTGTCTGCAACACACATGAGAGTCACTGGAACCCAGGACATTCATATCACAAGGGCATCTTTCTCTCCTACCCTAGGCTTTAGGGCCCAGGTGGAGATGGGAGATGCCATCAGATTTTGCTGCCATATACTGGTGAGTTTATCCTCACAAGTTAGAACAAATCCAGAAGGCCATCAGTCAACTGGAATGGTGAAGTGTATAAAGGATGGTCTCATTCCTCGGTGTCCCTTAGTATGGTATAGTTTTGGTGAGAAGCAAGGTTAGTTTCTTAGGTGGCATCAGTCTTCTTGCAAACAAAGGAACAGGGGCTGGGCATCTACTGTTGCTTGCTGGGAACTCAGTTCTTCCTGGATATGTAAGCATTAGCAAGGTCTATGCCTTCTGCTTTGGCTCTTGGTCCCAATAATTTGTTACATCTCTTGACCCGCTTGACTTTGGCCATGTCCTTGAAGCCCAAGAAATTGCCTTGAGGTTCCCATAGTTTCTGGTTGAGTCACTGGCCAGTGAGGTGGCCTTGATGCTTGCCAGGGCCTGTGGGGAGGGGAGGGATCGTGGAGATGACCTCTGACAATAAAGATACATTTGGAACTAAACTGTGACTTCCAAATGCAGGAGCTGCTTCATCCTGGAGCTGGTGGGAAGGAGCTACCAATAGATATTTTGATTCCCAGATTACAAAAGAGGCATAGATTTATACTTCAAGGGTTAAAGGTTATATCATCTGAGTCTAAGGTAATGGCATCATTTGTGCTTGATAGGCCAAACCATGGGCTGTCTGCTTCTTCATCCATGTTGCCAGACAGTTATGGAGTGCCTATCACCCACTCATCTACAGCACAAACTTGGCTTTGAACATAGCCTTAACTGTAGCTGCTCTTCGATGACCTATTTGAGATTGTCCTTTCTTTTCATCCACGAGGCCTTGGTTGGGATGGAGATCATGGTTCCTGGTGTCCCTGGTCGTGAACTTGTTGGTGTAGCTGTGGGACCTTGGGCAGACCCTTCACTTGTGAGCCTTGGTGACCCTTTCTGTCAAGAGATGTGATGCTTAGGTGAGATCATGTTTGAATTTATTTTGGAAAGGTGGAAAGGTCTGGCCATAACAGCCTCATGGTCAGACCTCTTGTACACGAAGGGCCAGGGTGAAGTCTCTCCGTGGCTTGGTGGAGGAGAAAATTGCCTTTGCTCAGCAGGAGGGACCTTTGACCATCTCAGTCTGGGCAGAATCATTAACTACTCATTAGGTGGCTGCCGCTGTGTTAGGCAGCTTAACAAACGGTTTCACACCCTGTCGCAGGGGGCAGGGTGGCGGAATGGAAGAGGTGTAAGGAGTGGAGCAGAGCCCTGGTGCACACCTGGGCCCTGTCACCTTGAACAAGGTGTGTGTGTGTGTGTGTGTGTGAGCAACCTCTCTATGCATCCTAACACCTAAAAGGGCTGTTGTGAGGACCAGGAGGAAATTTGTATAGACTGCTTGGAAATGCTCAATACATCCTACTTTCTGCTCTTCCTTTTCCTTTCGATTGGTCTGTTTCTCTCACTTCACAGATGGCGAGACCTTGGGCCACTCCCTAGTATAACAATATTGCGGGGGGCATTCCCATCTCTGTTTATATACCCTTGGGGGTGGAGAGCTGATTACAATCCCAGACCCGAGGTATTCTCTCCAGTTTGGAATAGTTTTCTGAGAATCTTGAAATGCACCAAGGTGGAGGGTGCAGTGTTTACATCACAATAATGAGCTGTTCATCTTGAGAAAATCATATGATTGGTTCCCTTCCCACAGTTGAATGTCAACCCATCTCTACATCATGAAAATTCGTCCCATGGGATGTGGGATGGGGGATGAATTTTCATGACGTAGAGATGGGTTGACATTCAACCTTGTCTTGACATCCCCTTCGTACAGGTGAAGGCCTGTGGCATTTTAGGAACTGGTAAGTGTTTGGGATGGAGGTGGAGGAGATTAACTTAGGGAGCTGTAGGGTTGAAGAGAGAAGGCAGCCATTAGGAGAGCTCTAGAGTTGAGGTAGAAAGACATCATTATGACTGGGGTCAGAGGCTTGATCTTGACCTTGAAAAGTCAGTGTTGGCTTGGGGAGTCCAGGCCTCTGTTAAAACACATTAAGGGCCTACTGTATAGCACAGGGAACTGTGTTCAATATTTGTAATAACCTTTATAGGAAGAGAATCTGAAGATTACACACACACTTATTGATATGCAATATACTTGAAACTAACACAATATTGTAAATCAACTATACCTCAGTTAAAATGAAAATCAAAAGCATATTAAGGGGGAGACAATCATGTGATGATCTCTTTAATTGCTGGAAAAGCGTTCAAATATAATGCAGTTGGCATTTTATGAGAAAACATCACAAATTCGGCACAGAAATGAATTTTTAAAATTTGGTGATGGATACGTACAAGAATCTGCAGCCAATGTTATTCTTATTAGATAAACATGGGACACATTCCCTTCAGGTTAGGAGTAAGACAGGAATCCCCAGTGTTACCTCTGTTGTTCACTGTTGAACTGTAGATCTGAGCCAACGCAATAAGACAGGAGAAACACAAGAGAGCCGTGAGCAACAGGCAGGAAGAGATAAAAGCGTAATTATTTGCTGGTGATCTGACCATCTGGTTAGAGGAAATCCTAGACTCTGAATCTATAAATTATTAGAAGCGACAGAGTTCAGCCAAGTGACCAAAGGTCATGTATGTATGAAAATACATAGCTTTCCCATAGACCAATGGCAAAAAACTGGAAAACAAAGTTGAGGAAACCAGGGCTTTGTGTAGTGAGGGGTTTTGACATCATCCATGTGGCATCCATAGCGGTGACTGTCTCCTTGTCTGTGTGCAGTGTGACAAAGGACAGGTGGCTTTATTTTGATTTTCACAGGGGAGGAATCTGTGGTTCCAAGAGGTTAAACTGACCTTTCCCAAGGTCACTCTGTGCATCGGGGGCAGAACTGGGACGTGGCCTCCCGGGGAGTTCCGTGCTCCTTCCCTGGTCTGCCTCCCTGATTGCCCTCTTCAGACCTCATCCTTTTCACGTGCTGGTCTCGCCTTGCTCATCCCTGACAGAGGCAGGGCTCTGTGGGAGCCATGGTCCAGAAGCATTTATGTTTGTGTTAGAGTGTACTCTGTGATTTCTTTTTATATATATTTATTTTTATTTATTCGACTGTTCCAGGTCTTAGTTGTGGCATATGGGAT
The DNA here is from genome assembly GCF_001704415.2 of Capra hircus. NCBI lineage: Eukaryota > Metazoa > Chordata > Mammalia > Artiodactyla > Bovidae > Capra > Capra hircus. The sequence continues at coordinate 12,298,292 of NC_030835.1, forward strand.
CTTTGCTCTTTAGTTGTGGCTGTGGGATGATCTAGTTTCCTGACCAGGGAATGAACCAGGTCCCCTTGGGGAGTGGGTAGTCTTAGCCCAGGGACCACCAGGGAGGTCCCTGTGATTTCTTCTGTGAGCAACATCTTGTCCTTCCTAGAGCACTTGTGTGTGACATGCTGGGTGGGGCTCGCTTTGAGGGTGCCTGGCCTGAGATGGAAACAGGGAATACAGAGGCCAGCAGTAGTTGTTGGGTGTGTTCTGGGTTCTCTCTCCCTCCAGTTTGACTTGCCCAACCCTCCACGGCTTCCCCTTAGTCTGATTTACATCTTTACTTTTTAATTTTATTCAATGCCTCTGCAACAGTTATAACAATAACATACATTCACTGCAACTGGGGGAATAAACATCACAGAAGACAAGGTGGTCTTATTTCCTCTTTGACAGCTGTCTTCTGTAGCTGCACCCCATCGGTGGTGAAAGCCTCATATGCATTTTGCCAGTCATTCCTCCTGGTGCAAACAGGTTTTCCCTTCATTCAGTGGGATTGACAGACGCTGTGCTAGATGCTGGGGATACTCAGTGAGCCAGAGATAAAATCCCTGCCTTCATGGAGCTTATCGTCTGGAAGGAGGAAATATCTACTAGGGAGATATCTAAAGTGTCAGCCAATGCTAAGTTCTATTGAGAAAAATAAAGCTAAAAAAGTCCCCCACCCCCTTTATAATTTTGAATGAAGATGTCAGGGTAGAATTTACTGAGAAGGCAAACTTTGTACAGAGACCAGGGGACACGGGTTCGATCCCTAGTCCAGGAAAATTCCATACGCCATGGAGCAACTAACCCTGTGCGCCACGGCTACTGAGCCCACGCACCCTGTGCTGCGCAACGAGAGAAGCCACTTCAATGAGAAGACTGCGGACTACAACGAAGAGTAGCCCTCGACTGCAGCAGCTAGAGAAGGCCTGAGTGCAGTGACGAAGACCCAGCTCAACCTAAAATAAATACATTAATTGAAAAAAAGAAACAGTTGCCAAATATTCATGTCATGCTTGATTTAGCCATTCTCTTAATTTTTTTTTTCTAATTTTTCTTATGTCTAATTTTTACTGAAGTATAGTTGATTTACAATACCGTATTCGATTCAGGTGTACAAGATAGGGATCCAAAACCTGTATAGATTGTACTCCATTTAAAGTTATTGTAAAATATTGACTGTATTTCCTGTGCTGTAGAATATATCCTTGTAGCTTATTTATTTTATTCATACTGTTTTGTACCTCTTAATCCCTGTCCCCTTTCTTGCCCCTTCCTTCTTCCTTCTCCCCGCTGTCAGCTGCTCTCTTCTGATGGACTTTCAGGCTGTTGTTTTTTTTTTCACCCACTAGGGCAGTACTGTAATAAACACCCTTGTACATGTTGCCTTCCATTCTGGTGCTTCTATTCTCCCTGTTGGAGCGTGGGATTTCTAGGTCGGGGGCACGTGTATATTTCATTTTAATAGACAGTGTTCGATTTCTCTCCAGAAAGGCTGTGTGACTGCTTTCTATGATGGAACTGTTCCTAAGACTCAGATGGTTTTGTACGCAAGTTGCTAAATAGCTGCTCAGAACAGGGGAAATCACACCTACAAAAAAAGGCCAGCCCTGGAATCCTCTCTCTCGGGAGAAGGTGTGTAGCGTTTCGGAGTGTGCTGCCGGGAACAATATCATTTGCTGTTTTGGGGAGCTTGCATTTGACGGTTGTGACGTCAGGATCACCAAGAGGATGAAAACACAGCTGTTGCTGTGTTGTTTGCATTATGGTTGATTTTCCATACGCTGAAAATAAGCACAGCAGCTTATTTTGAGGAGCAGCATGGATACAGAGTCATACCTTGTCACGGGGTGCTGACTCGTGCTCCCGGAGCGTCTTAAGGATAAAGCTTCCTCCCAGCATCTCATCTTATGCGCCTGGCGCATGTGGGTAGAACGGTGGTGGGTGTGTGCTTGACCCCCATACCCCACCCCCCAACATTCCCATTGGGATCTTGTAAACTTCAAAGTTGACTTCTCATCTGTTTTATAGCTGTATGTACTTGGGTGAGTCGTACTGTTGGGCACTTAGGCCGTTTCCTATCTGTCCCAGTTCAAACAATGAGTCATCTTGTGCAGGAGTCTTTTGGCACATGTATGAGGATATCTGCTGGGTAGATTTCTAGAAGCAGAGCCACTGAATCAAAAGGGATTTGCCACTTATGTGTTGATAGATATTACGAAATCGACTTCCCTCTGGAGAAGAACCAGTGTCCCCATCCAAGAGAGTGCCGTTGGCCACACAGGGTCTTGTCACACGTTTTGAGTTTGCCAAGCTGATGCATGAGATGTGTCTCACTGCTGTTTCATTTTGTATCTATTTCTCAGGAGTCAGGGCAGACATTTCATCAGTTGAGATGTTTCTGTTTTATGTTTGTTTACTGTCTTTCAGATCCTTTGTCCTTTTTATTTTCCTGGTGGATTATTAGTCCCTTCTCTGGCCCCTTCCAGCACAGTGTGTCCACATTATGAGGACATTTGACACTCTGATTGGATAACCTAATCTGTCTGACTATTTAGAGGTTGATCCATGTCATCTTTATTGTCAGGAGTGAAAATCTAGGCAATGGCGAAAAGGAAGTAGGTCTCAACCACAAACTCAGTCATGGTTGGTTGCATTTGGGCAAGTATGTGTACTGACTATTCCTCAAACTGGTTAACTCTTCCATAACAGAGAACTCTTGGACCCTGGTGTCCATCAGTCTGAGAACATCATTTTTATGGTCTCATTTAAAACATTTATTTATTTATATGGCTGTCCCGGGTCTTAGTTCTGACATGTAGGATCTAGTTCCCTGACCAGGCATCAAACCTGGGCCCCCTGCCTTGGGAGTGTGGAGTCTCAGCCACTAGACTGCCAGGGAAGTTCCTGTATGGCCTCGTTTTTATCCTGTCATGGGTTGGAGGAAATATGAGGAAACTTGGCTGTCTGTTGCTATAACATTTTGCTCCCTTTGCTTGAATTTGCAACTAACTCCATTGTCTGAGTTTTTGAAGCAGTGACTCCACGGGTCCGGGTGATTTACCTACTATCTCCAATGACCACCAACTTTGTTAACACAATAATGGACACCTCCCACCTCCATGACATTTATCATTAACACCCAAGTGGGTGTTCCTGATGAGGCAACGCCCCAAGTGTCTGGTCAATGATCCAGGTTCCTTCTGTCCATGGCTCTGCACTGTCTGGGTCCCCAGAGGCTGCCTCTGTGTCCCCAGCTGCCAGAGTGGAAAAGAGAGAAGGGGATTGTGTGGGGGAAGGTTTCATGGGCCAGCTGCCCTGCCCACACGCCACTGACCAGAGGGAGGCTGGGCAGTGGAGGCCAGCATGTGCCCCCGGTGGTTGGTGCTGACCCCAGGTGCCTGGTGTGCCAAGATCTCTGAGCGCCATGTGGGACTTTGCATTTCCGAATTGTCTTCTCAAGTGTGATCTCACTCTGTCCCTTGGCAGCTCTGTGAGGGAGCGGTAAGGTGGATGTTTTTAACCCCTTTTCGGAGCTGAGTGGGTCACAGCCTAGAGACGTTGGCACCTATGCAAGGTGAGACACTTAGGTCTTGACACAGATGCAGGGACAGTGGGCTCAAGAACAAAGCTGTCACCTGCCTGGCCCTTTCTGACACAACACAGAGCGGTCACCCGTGCTGGGCATGCCTGGGCCAACCTCTGTGCCTGGGAGAATGGGACTGTTTGGTGAGGGGACAGTGGAGGCTGGTCTGAGCGTATCCCCCACCCTGGTGTGTGGCGAGAGAGGGGATGACGGTTCTTACCCTTTGACCATACCAGCCGAATGGTGAAGGGTGACTGCACTGCTACCGGTAGGGAGGCTTGGCCAAGGTGGCCCATGTAGGGCGGAACTGGAGCTCACCTGGTGCCTGCAGAGGGGCTGTCCCTCCCCTTGACTCCGTCTGCCGTCCCTTTGCTATCATTTGCCTGATGGTAACGTGGAAATTGGAGCTCTCTTCTTCACACTCCCATTTCCTTGTATTTAATTATTTTGAAGCATTTGATGCTGCAGTGAGATCAGCATGTGAACTGTGACATCTCGTCTGTTCTATTTTGAGCAGCAGGGAAACAAATGTGGGATGATGCTGTCACCTCCCCTCTGAGTCAGGACTGTGCCTCCAAGAGCCTGCTGGATGGAGGGAGCCAAGTGGCTCCGGGCACACTGTGTATGCTTTCTTCTCCAGGGTGGGCACCTGGGTTTCCTTGTAGGGTGAGTGACCTGAACTAACCTGGTCAGAGCCTCTAGGGACAGAGTCATAGGTGGATGTGTGGATCCTCAAGGTAGCAAATATAGCTGCAAGCTACAGAATGAAGACGGGGTGTTAAGAGGCCAGTGTGCAGGGCTTTGCACTGTTGCTCCAGTTGAATGGCCACTGAAATTGATATGTGCAAAAGAAATGTGTGCAAGAGAAATACCATCTTTCCCATCACTTTTATTGGATTCTTACGAGGGTCACATGAAATAATGTGTATAAAAGTGCTTTGTAAATGGAAAAGCATGCTGCAGTATAAGGTATTATATTAATAGTAACAACTGCTATTTGCAATGGTGGTGATTCATTTGGGGTCGGAGCTCTCATTGCTGCTACAAAGCTGCAATTACAGGGCAGTTTCCTTTGGTACTTAATGATCATGGATTGTCAGTTCGGGAAAGAATCTTGGGGATTAACTAATCCAACCTTGCTACTTTGTATGTGGTGAAACATACATGGAGGGAAGGGACTTGTATGAGGTGCTCTGAGCTTGAGACTTCAGACTCTCCATGCTAGAGTGGGCGATTTTGCTTTTCAGGTTATGATAGCCTGTGCTTTTGAAGAGGCTAGAAACCAGGAGCTTTGGGTGGGACATTTATCCTTAGTCATTAGGTGGAGTTGCTGCTGTGACTCATGTCCGCTTGCTCACACTGACCCCACTCAGAGAGCCACTGCTTGAGGTTCTGGGCAAATTCGGACAGTGCTCACAGAAGAAGCTCAGATGCCAAGAGGGTTGGGCACAGGGTCCAAGAAAGAAGGGAGTAGGAACTGAAGTGGCTTGGCAGCAAGGAAAGGAGACCGGGGCAATTCCAGATAAAGGCAGGAAGAGGTGCCCCTGCTCCTGACCTAGGTCTTTATCAGCCCCTGCTGACCTCGTGGCTCTCCTTCTGCCTTCCCCGGAGTGGGGAGGGAATGCTGGCCACCAGGCACTCTCAGGAGGTGTGACTGCAGGACAGGGAGGCCCCCTTTGGAGAGAAGACTCGGGGATGCTCTGTGTTCAAAGGACAGCAGGCTTACTCTGGATAGAATAGGGACCAGTGGGAGGAAGTTCTGGCAAAACTGACTCTGGCTTCCTATTCCTTATTCATTTCTTCCCTGGTGGAACCCTTTACTGCCTCCTGGTCTTGCTCGCATGTCACCTTCTAGATGAGCTCTACAGGGACCCCTCTATTTCAACACGCACCTCTCACTGCCCCCATACTTTGACCTCTCTTTCTGGACTGGATTCACCATCCAAAATATACTGAAAAGTTGGAAGTGAGTATGGAGAGTTCCTGTCTACACTTCACCCAGCTTCCCCTGATGTTCACATCTTAGTACCCACAGAGTGGAGCAAGGCTGGAACCCAAGCACTGAACTTTGGTGTAATGCTACCCACTCACTTACAGACCTCTTATCAATGTCACTGATTAGTTCATGTACTCCGGTTTTCCTTTGCAGGGTCCTTTTCAGTTTGTGACGTGGCTTCATCTTTTGTGTCTTGGACATTTGTGATGAGCTTTGCCACTTATTTTTGCAGAGTATCCCCACGTTTTGTCTTGTATCTTCCTGTAGGTAATATGTACTGATTTTATTTTACTGTCTAATGGGTCTCCCCCTGAACTGGATTGCCGGCTTCCCCAGAGCAGGCATCCTGATCTGTCTGGTTCGCTGATGTACCCCAGCCCCGACTGGAGTGCCTGGCACCCATGCTGCGTTGATACTTGCTGAGTGACAGCTGAGGTGGTGAACTCCCCAGCATTAGCTGGGCATCTGATCTGGAATGAGAGAAACCCAGAGCGGCCAGGTGCTGGCAGAGCCTTGGTGGGCCGCTGGGGTGTGTGTGCCCTGAGTCCTCTTCCATCACTCAGATTCTGTGATTTTATAACCTGATGGGGGTAGATGAGCTCAAGTTCATAAAACTCCACACGTGTTAGCTGAACATGTGCTGGCTGTGGAACCCTCTGCTGGGCACTGCGCATCGAAGCTCTCAAATTCATGTATATTCCCTATGGGCTGAACGTCCAGGAAGATGCCCGAGAAGGGCCACTGGCCGTGCTGCTGACGGTTAATGGTTTGGAGTCTGAAGCCTGCGTCACTGGTTCCCAGATTCCAGCCTGCTTTAGATCCACCCAGCAGACTCTGTCACAACACAGATTGCTAGGTCTCACCTGCAGAGTTTCCAGTTCACCTGCTCTGGGGTGGGGCCTGGGAACTTTCATTTCCAGCAAGTTTCTGGGTGATGCTGATGCTGCTGGTCCAGGGACCCCACTTGGAGAACCACGGCTCTAGGTGTTCAGAGGAGAAGGAGGCAACTGCCAATGAGCAGAAACTGGAAGGGCCTCATGGAGGAGGAGGTCAGGCTGGAGTGGGGTGAGGTTTACACTTGTGGGGATCAAGCCACACACAGCCATCACAAGCACACTGTGGTGCCTTTTGTCTGCCTTTGCCCCATCCCATTGACCTCTTACCTCACTGTGGCCTTGTCTGGCCTTCTTGGTTCCGTGAACAATCTCAGCCAGGGGAGTCTGAGCCCCCAGAAGAGGAGTCTGACTCAGCCTTTGACAAGAGTTGACCTTGGCTGGCTTGGATCGAGTCACTCTGAGGCCTGGACTCGGCCCATGGTGCACAGGCTTTCTGGATGTGTTTATTTGCCTGGGCTGTGCCTGCTGCCTGCTGGCAACCTTGGAGGTGTTGCTGTTGGGCTCCGTGGCTCTATTTCTGTTTTCCCGTCTGGCACCAGCTCAGCGGGGGCAGATGAGGTGTGTGGCCACCCTTGCTTTCTTCCTGACTCCATGTTTTCCTTGAGGCTGGCCCTTGGTCAGGTGGAATGTTTCCATCTCTCTAGAGTATCTGCTGTGGAAGCAGATGGGGTCTTTTTGGAAAGGGAAATTCTGAACGAGGAAGAAAGCCTTTAGGGAGATAAATAATTAAATTATGTTTGGATATATGACACAGTGATGGTAGGAATGTTTACATATGTGTGTGAGAGTGTTTAAGCTTCCAGAATTATTCAGGACTTTCAGTACCTTTAAGGGACATTCAGCAATTGATGTTAGAGGTAAGGGGGGTGGGGGCGGGCATCAGCAAGCTTGGAGAGGCAGTATTGCTTGTGCTGTTGGAACACCCTGGGCAGGAAGGCAGCATGTTATACAAACAGAACCACAGTTGAGACAAGAGGGTGTTTCTGGTTCATCCTTGTCATCTTAACCAAGACCTTGAAAGGGTATCTCTCCTGAGATGTCACCTCCTCAGCTATCCCTGGGCAGTCACCAAATGGCTCTCTCTTTTGTCTATGAACCAAAGTTGCTTTATAGCAGACCTCTCTTGTAAGTATTTGTATATGGGATCAGGGATTAGCAAATTACAGCCTGCAGATCCAATCTGGCCCACTGCTTGTTTTTTGTAAATAAAGTTTTATTGAAACACATTTGTGCCCATTTGTTTATGTATTGGCCACGGCTGCTTTTGCAGTACAGTGGCAGAGGTGAGTAGTTGCTCCAGAGACCCAATAGCCTACACAATCCAAAATTTTGACTATCTGGCCCTTTGTAGAGAAAGTTTGCCAGCCCTGGCACCAGAGAGTGAGCTTCTGGATGGCAGGAATGGAGTTCCATTCACCTTTGCATCTTCTGTGCTCTAATAGTAAGTGCTCAGTAAATCTGTGTTGAAAGGCAGTTGGTCACTTGGTCACCTGATTGAGCTTGCAGGGCTGTTGGACCATTTTGTGCCCCAGCTTTCTCTCTATAGAAAACTGAGTTCATTGATTTATGGTGAGGTTAGAGAAGGATACTAGAAATCTTATTGGAACTGTTGGCTTAGCTTCTGATCTTGACGATTCTAACCTAGCTCAGCACTGGATTTCTCTTACTGAAACCCTTGCTCCCCTGGTACCACCCTCTCAGTGACTTTTTTTTTTTTTCCGCTTACATATGAAAATACTCACTGGGCCTTTCATTCATGACCCTTTCCTTGGCCTTTTTTCTTTAAAAAAAATTTATTTTACATTTTATATTATAGTTGATTAATAATGTTATTTAGTTTCAGGTGTACAGCAGAGTGATTCAGTTATACATATACATGTATCTGTTCTTGTTTCACATTCTTTTCCCACTCAGGTTATTATAGAATATTGAACAGTCTCTGTGTTATAGAGTAGATATTCCTGATCCTTCTTGTTTTGACCCTGACCTGCCTGTCTGCCTTGATCTGCCACTTCTTCAGTGCTACCTGCTGCATTCAGAATTTTCTGCATATTTATTGTATCTTTCCCTGAGGCCCTGCCCGCTCCCATTTCTGCTTCTCTGCTCTCTGGTCTTGCAGATCCCTTTATGCTAACTCTGCTGGAATCATCTGACCTTAACCAGCCTGAGTAACTATCGTTTACCCACCCAGTGTAGTGTTTTTTGTTGCTATTTTTCAATCCTTATGGATGCTTGTTAAAATAAATAAATAAATAAAACGAGTGGAAGCCCAGACCCCCCAGATCCATGCAAGTGAATCTTCTGGGGTTGGGGGGAATCCAGACTTCTTTGTCATTAACAATCTCCTAGTGTGGTTATGATGGTGACCCAAGTTTGAGGAATGCTAAGTTAAAATAGAGTGCTTCACAGCAATATTTGTCTTTTGCTGGGACTCTGTTTTCTCCCCAAATAAACTGGAATCATCTTGATGGCAGAGCTGGGTCTTATGTTGTTGTTGTTGTTGTTGTTTTTCAAAGTAGCACATTTATATGAGGATTAGGGCTGGGAGGTGATTTGTTGGTGAGATTACCTCCCTCAGCAGGCCCTACATCTGGGAGACACTCTGTAAATGTTTGCTTGTTGATCGATACAAGATAGGAGAGTGCTCGGGAAAGCAAAACAGGCTCTATAAAGCAAGGGATTATCCCTGCAAGCCGGCCTGATGTATACCTTCTACCGATTCTGCAAAAGATGGCTCTAGAGTCCTGCATGCTTAGCAGCACAGACCCAGAAACTCAGCCCCTGAGAGCGCTCACCAGGCAGGATCCCGTGTGTCTGCCTAGCTCTGTCCTCTTCACTTTTATCTTACTAAAAGTGCAAAAGCTCCTTTTTTCCCTCCCCCTTTGACTTAGCCCAATAATGCAAAGCCATAGAAGTGCATTTTGCCAGGGAAAAGCTTGTTTGGACACTGAAGAATGTAGAAAGGGGTTCAGCTTGTAGAATGAGTTTCGCGTTCCTGTTTAAAATGCTCAGAGAGAAGTGCAAATGTTTCATCTCCGCCCGGCGAGTTCTCCTGCCTGTTTACCCGAGCCAGTCCTCAGCGGCCTCAGAAGGGGGTTTTGCCTTCCACCAGGTGTGACAGCTCAGCCTCGGTGCTGGGTCTCCAGGCAGATGTGGTGTTTGTGTCTTCTTTTCAGTGATGTGGCAGCACAGTGATATTTCAGACAAATAATTGCAAACAGTGCTTTGCTTAGAATCATTGTGTGGGGTTATTTAGAACATGTTGTCATACTCTGAGAAGTGCTTTATAGACCACCCATCAGGGTTATAAACCTGCGTCCTGGCTAGGACTCTCTAACTGAAATAAGCAATTCTCAGTCTGTAATGGAAAGAGATAAAGCAACAAAAACAATTAAATAAAAACAGAACAAGGAGTCAACAGTGAGGCCTGTTTTAGGAGAATTCTCTATACATCTTTAAATATTTACAGCCATTTAAGCATATGTAGGAACCTTGCCTTTGACAAATAAGTGCTCTGATGGCGTGTGGATAAAAACTTTTTTCCTCCTGTTGTTTCCTTATCAGCGTGTTTATGTGGGGGAAAAAATGTAGGTTTTAGAACTGATTTCTCCCCTCACTCATGATTTCACTCCATTAACATTAGGCTTAATTATTTCAACGTATTATATTAAGGCTTATTGCTTCATTAAAAAAAATTTGAATGGGAGGACTTTGCTGGTGGTCCAGTGGTTAAGAATCTGCCTTGCAGTGCAGGGGATGTGGGTTCAATTCCTGGCTGGGGGACTAAGATGCCACATGCTGCAGAGAAGCTAAGCCTATGGGCCACAGCTAGAGAGTCTGGGCTAGAGGTCCCACATGCCGCAGCTAAGACCTGATGCAGCCAAATAAATATTAAAAATTGAATGGATTATTAGCTTTTTAATAAAGAGTAATGTTTACTATTTACTGATGAGGGCTCAAATCATTTAATTTATTACTGCACCCCTGTTTGTTCATGAAATGGAACACGGATTACTGCCTGCTAGAAACTAGGGGTTTTGGCTATGCTCCAATGCACATAGACAGCAGTGTGTGTGTGGTGGGGAGGGGAGTTCACGCAGGATCCAGGACATGTTTCACATGGAGCACAAGATGAGGCTGTCAAACATGAGACTCTGCACCCTGTGTCTGATTGCTCGAATCAGTTTTCCTCTGTCGTCCTCAGAACCAGGAGCACGGGTGGGAATAGCTCAGTGGAGTGACCACGTGGCCTGGTGTTTGAGTGAAGACAGTCTGGCGTGCAATCTCTCTAGCGTTCTGAACTGACTGGTTTTAGATTTATAAGTGGAGAGCGTTACATACTGATTTCAAAAGAGTGTTGCATGAAAATTGAGGCACTTATTATATAGCGGAGATAGAAGATGTGTGTTGATAAACAGACTGTTTGATCTGGGCATTCAATTTCATGGCGATAGAAAGTGTGCTTGGTCAAATTGGCTTCTAGTTTTGATGAAAATGAGGTTCCAGAAGGCCAGTCTGGCTCATGTACTTTGAGAAGGAGGTTTCAGAAAGGAATGTTGGCGTATTCCCCAGCAGAAGTAGCACTGCTGAAATCTTTCGACCCCTGGGGTCTTGGTGCTGAAGAATGAAGGCAGGAGTGAGCTCAGTCTTTGCCCTCAAGGAACATGTAGCGCACCTGCGCAGAAGGGTGTAACTAAAGGTGGTGAAGACCTGTGTTCTTGGATGCCGAAGATATCTGAAAACAGGGCGGGAAAGCTGTTCATCCGGGGACTCACGAAGCGAAGCGCATAAGCTGACTTACAGAGGTTGCATCTGAGCCCATCATTGAAGAATATGTATTTTATAAGCAAACAGAGATGAGAGAGGTAAAAGGAAGAGAGAAAGGTGTTCACATGCAGAGCATGTTCGAGGCAGGTTAATGAATATATTTGGAGAGCCTGTTATGTGACTAGAGCTCCATTCGAGTGAGAAGAATGAGATAAGAGCTTGGTACAAAACCAAGTAATATTCCCTGTGCTTACCTTCACTCCTTACAGACGTTATTGAGAATAATAAATGTTGTCTTTAATTGTGTTAATTTATTTGATCATGACAGCTGCCCACAGAAGTAAGAATCATCTTTGTTCTCAAATTATAGAAGAGGAAACCTAGATGCTTGCAGTGAAGTGAGCTGCTTGGGTTCACGCAGTTGGTATGTCACAATGCCAGGACTCACGAGTGCTAGGCTGACGCGGAGCTTGTGGTCTGGGCTGCGGCCCCACAGGCTGCCGCTTCTCTCCCAGGATGCAGTGTTTCACCTGTCTGCTCACCTTCCTCGCCAGAGTGTGAGCGGCTTGAGAGCAGGGATACGGTTCATTCCTTTTGGTCCTGCCATTATCCAGCACACTGTCCAGTGACCTGAGCTTGGTAAATGTAGGCTGAGTACCAAAGATGCTCTATGGAGATTTTAAGGAGACAGTGAGCATACCTTCTGGCTTTAGAGGGACAGCTCAGAGAAGGTTAGGGGGGATGCTTCTGGGTGAGAGAAGAATGCAAAGGGCTGGAGTGGGTAAGTGACTGGGCAGTGTAGGGAATGAAGAATGCCAGTTCCTCTTAGGCGGGAGTGTGGGGTGCATGTAGGGAGCTGGATGTGATGCTGGGGATGTAGATGGAGCCAGTGGTGTGCCTAGAGGACCTGGGAGTGCTGGCTTTTCTGAACAATTTCTCAGGGTCTGAAGGGTGAGGTTAAACTTCCAACCTGTGAAGTGATAGTAGATGGTCAAACCCTCTCCCGACTCACTTTTTGGTGTCTCTTTCAGAGATAAAGGCTAGAACTGAATGACCCACAGCACGGACTCCAGGGAGCACTTCCATTGTTACAAACATTTATTGTGCAACTCAAGTTACCACATTCTATGACTGGAGAGCAAATAAGAATTGTTCACAGATGACTGTTCCTTTCATGTATTGGTGCTTGTTGTTGGGAGAAGACGCAGTGGATAGTGGAGCCCAAACCTGCCCCAAGGCATTCAGGGACTACAAAAGAACCAGCCTGTAGACTGACAGCAATTCTCTGATCTTCAGCTGCTGACTGGTACGGTACCAAAAGGCTTCTCAGGTGGCACTAGTGGCAGAGAACCCACCGGCCAGTGCAAGAGATGTGGGTTGGATCCCTGGGTCAGGAAGATCCCCTGGAGGAGGGCATGGCAACCCACTCCAGTATTCTTGCCTGGAGAATCCCAAGAACAGAGGTGCCTGGCAGGCTATAGTCCATAGGATCAGAAAGAGTCAGACACGACTGAAGTGACTTAGTACACACACATGCAAAGTACCAAAGATATACCCTCTGAGTTTTTGTAACGAAGCTAAGTACCTGAAGAAATCAACCAGTTGTCACCAAGTCAGGTCCTTGGTAAAGGATGATAAAGCATGACAAATGAAAGAGGAAGCAAGTTAATCATCCTATCCCATAAAGCAGGTCCTTGCAACATATGTCATTTGTGAATAAGACTTGGCTTTTCAGAAATGGAAAATTCCTTTTATTTATTTTTTTCAGTGGAGAAAAGTTACTGTCATTTATTCATTAGGTCAGGAATCATTTACTGAGTGCAGCCCATGCTTGCACACAGTGCAAGGCATAGAGAATTGAAAACCAAACAACCCCCCCCAAAAGTGGACATTAGCAAATGTGACCTGGTTGCTTCCATATGTGGCCTCTTACCAATGATGAGTCAGTAAACATGGGTGTGCAGACGTCACTTCCGTAACTTATGGTTACCTAAGGGGAAGGGAGAGGGGAGGGATAAATTAGGAAGATGGGGTTAACAATATACACACAACCACATACAAAATAGACAACCAACAGGGACCTGCGTACACTCTACTCAGGACTCTGTAAGGACTATATGGAAAGAATCTGAAAAAAGATATATGTGTGAGTGTTACGCGCTCAGTCACGTCTGACTCTGTGTGACCCTATGGACTGCAGCCTGCCAGGTTCCTCTGTCCATGGAATTTTCCAGGCAAGAATGCTGGAGTGGTTTGCAGAAATGGAAAATTCCTTTTAAATATACACCTCCCCAGTGTCTCCTCCCTGGGTGTGGTCAAGATTGAGGGCTGGAGACCAGGCCTTTAGGAAGTGGGGTTGGATGCGTTGCCCTTTCCTGTTGAGCCAGTGCTGAGGCTGAACTTGGAAGACAGGTGACAAGGATGGGCTGTCGGTGTGAACCACAAAGAATAAAGAGGCAGCACCCATTTCTTCTGCCACAGAGCCAAGGAGATCATCCCGCAGCTTGGGGCTCACCTTGACCCTGCTCTGCCCGTGTGGAAAGTTAAGTCACTGATCAGAGAATGGTGGAGCAGCTTCCATCAAAGATGGGTTTTTTTGGTCAAGAAGTTGATTATTATCGTTACTCGGATATCAGATGTTAGAAAATTAGCGTGGGCTCCAAGGTCAAACCTTGTAGAGCCATTTTCTTTGTGGGATTAGAATTTCTGGGTGTTAACCAGTCCCCGGAGATCCTACATTCTGCACTGATGTCCCTGTGTGAGAAATGATACCCAGGCTCTAGTAAGCCTGAGTTTGTCAGGCCCTGGATTCCAGTGGCCATTTGTGTCCCCATCCTTCGTTCTGTGATACAGTAACCTGACTTCTGATGATCTTCAGTTGCTCAGCGTGGAGGCAGCTGTGGTCAGGCCATCATGAGGCTGAAAGGAAGAAACCCAGCCTGGGAGTCCAGGGAGCAGAGGCAAAGGGTCAAGACCAAGGAGGAGCAGGCAAAACCACGAGGACCAGGCTCTCAGTGGTCAGAGGTCAGCCGGAGTAGCCCTGCTCGTGAGTTGGGCATGAAGATGCCTATTAACCATGACGGTCCTGGGCCTGTGAGTAATATTTGTAGCCAGAGGATGGTTGGAGGCCCACAGTGCTGCGGATTGAAGCAGGAGGGGATGGAGATGCTGGAATCCTCTCACCTCGCCAGAGTCACCTTTGCCCTGAAAATTGGCAGATGGGGCTGGTGGCCAGGCATGGGTGCGGACAAAACACACGGGAAGTGGGGCCTCCCTGGCTGGCTGCTTGTCCCCTGCCTTGGGGCCATGCCCGTAGCTCAGCAGTCACAGTCTGTTAAATAAAGTCGGCTGAGAGTCTCATCTTAGCTAGATGGAACCAAACACCTGGGTGTCTGCCAAGACCTCAACGGCTCAGGTCAAGGCCCCCCAGAGGGGCACAGCTCTGAGGGCTGCCCTCATGGGTGTCCTGGTGGGGGCAGGTGCTTCCTTGCAGTTGGTCGAGAGAGGGCAACACTGCTTGCTTGTCTTGGGGATTTCAGAGGGGACCGCTGGAGGGCCAAGCAGAGGCTGCTTCCTGCTGCATGCACGCTTCCTCTGGTTCCTAAATTCCAGCTTGAAGAGAATGATATTAATATTAATTGTTAGCGATTGTTAGGCTCTTATTCCATGCATATTAACATGTTTATGCCCCATAAAAACCCTGTCTGACCGACTTGGGGGTTGGGGAGGATCAACCCCAGGCCCATTCGCTCCAGGGCCATGTACTGGGCTCAGTGTCTGTGTCAATGACCTTGAGGAAAGACCCCCTCATTGGCCCCGGTGAGGCTGGGTTAAGACATGTTTGATCTTGCTGGAGAAATTGCCAATCTCTTCAACCTTTGAAAAATATGAGAAGAGGAGCCTCAGCACCATATCCCAAGGGCATGTCTCTTGGTTTACTGAATTTTCAAAAAGAGGTTTTACTTTCCCTTCATTGCCCGGATGTGGGAGAGGGACTTGGGCTTGTAGAACCGGTCTCTGTCGTGGCTCTCTGCTACCCCTCCTTAAACTCAGATGCTCTTTAAAGTTTTCCCTTCACCGGTCAAGGGGCATGTGCATCTGTAGTCAGGGCCAGACTGGATGGGGCTGGTGGGCCTTCCAAGGCCATCCTCCCTGTGGCCCCCATGCCTTGTTCCCAGGCACCACCAAGGTCATCATGGAATAAATGGGATGGCCGTGTGGGGAGGGATGCCTGCTCCCCACGGAGGGAGAGAGTGGGAGGAGGAGATTTGGGCTCAGGGCTGATTGGCCCAGGCCACTGAGCCTTTGTTCAGGCTTGAGTGTCCAGTGGATCCTGGTATCTGCTCTGGCTTTGCCTTCTAGAACCTGGAATCAGGCAGGCACTTCACAGATGTAATTGCTAACTATGTCGTGGTCAGACAGGCAGGTGTCAGAGTTTGATGCTTGGGGTCACTAGTGAGCCATGTGACCTGAGCCAGTTGCCTTTCAGCAGGAGCAGCTACATAACTTGTAAGGGCCAGTGCACGGTGAACATGGGAGCCCCTCGTTCAGAGAACTGTTAAGGTGGTGACTTCAACCAAGTGTGGGGCCTTTCTAAGTGCAGGGACCTGTGTGACTACGCAGATTGTACTCAGTCTTCCTCCTTTGCAAAATGGGGATAGTAGTGTATCCACCATGGGCTTGTTATGCTCCAGCCATTTATCTCAACCCCGAGATATAACCAACTGCTGCAGACTCGGTACCTCTCCATTTCAAGAGGCAACACTGAAATCCAGAGAAGTTGGGTCCCTAGGTCACTGGGATGATCAGATGCCAAGCCAGGACCAGAATCCTGGACTCTGGATGCTCAGAAAAAGAGATCACTCGTTTTTAGATTTTTAGGTGGGATACCGGGAGGAATCAGCCCCCAAAGCTGAGATAGGCCTGGAGAAACCATTAGGAAACCCTGTGGATCCACACACCACTCAAGAGAGAGGCCCACTGGCTGAGGCAGGATGCTTCCTGGAAGAGACTCCTCCTGGGTCTCATGGGGGCTCTTGGCTGTAGGTGGCCTGAGGCACTGTCCAAAGCTGTTGGCCTCTCATCCAGCTGGTTTAATTTAGCTCCAGTCCTACCGAGGTTGTGCTAATTATAGCCCACTGGCCATGCTGGTAGCTATAAATAGAATGGGAAGCACCTGTTCGGTTATTAGTAGGCACTTATCAAGGTACCTACAAAGAGTTCAGCCTTTGGGGGCACAGAAAGCACCTGGAAGCCTTGAACTTTGCTTTTAATTTATAGAGAAGTCAGAGGAAGCCAGTGGGGGGAGGCGGAGTCTAGAGCATGGTTTGGGCACCAGGCTCTGAGAGTTCAATTCTTGGCTTTTCATATCTGTGAGACCTTGGGAAAGTTACTCAAACTCTCTGTCCTTCAATTTTTCTTATCTATAAAACGAAGGTCTTAATAATATGTACATAATAAGGATGATGTAAAATTAAACGAGCATATGTACTTTATATAAAGATTTATATAAGTATTGAATCATTATAATACATAATTATCCCATCATATATATTAATCTCTGTGTGTATACATATATTATTTTTAAAAGCTTTGTATCTTAAGAATAAGAAAATTATTGGTTATTTATTACTGTATGAGATGGCATGAGGACAGTCAAACTCCACCTGCCCAGAAATAACTATCGTGTGTGTAAACCTTGATCTTGGAGGAGCACTGGGTCTAGGGCCCTCCCAGCCTTTGGTGACATAGGGCTGTCTGACAGTTAAGAGTGTGGGTGAAATTTCAGTTCTGTTACTTTCCATCAGGCATGCTATCTCCCATCTATGTCTCCATTCTTCTTCGGTAAATAATGAGCATCTTGTGGAGTTTTAGCAGGATTAAATGAGATAATATCTGTAGAGCACTTAGCACAATGCCTATTACAGTTATGTGAAACAGTGTAATTTATTATTTTTAATTCTCTTCTTCTCCGGTGACTTTGGCTGAGACACAGCATCTCCAGGCTGATGCAGTTATGCCCCCTGGAGAATGGGGCAGACAGAGGGCAATAGCCTGAAAATGAGAGTTGAGTCACCTTCCTTTGCGGTTCTTATTGTCTAGCTGTTAGTGCCCCTCCTCCTGGGCACCAGGGCACCTTCTCTTTTTTAAAAAATTTTGTTTAGTTATTTTTTTTTTGGCCATGCCATGTGGCTTGTGGGATCTTAACTCCCCAACCAGGGATTGAACCTGGCCCTTGGCAGTAAAGCAGTGAAAGCGTGGAATCCTAACCACTGGACGGCTGGGCACTTCCTGTTCCATGTCTTAACAATGCTCTTTGCTTCCTGTGTCTCTGTCCTTCTGCCCCAACTGGGTTCTGTGTGCCTAGCCCTGGACACAGCACATAGTGGGCACCTAGGAAGCACGTCCCAGTGGGGAGTTGTGTTTGTCATGACGTAGCAAGAAGAGCTAAAGGGACAGGAATGGTTCACTTTGTATGGAGAAGCCAGGGGCATGGAGGTAGGGACAGGACACCTGGGAGTGCTCCCGGGAGAGGGACCCTATTCCCTTTATCCTGTGCCTCAGAGCAAGGATATCAGGTACAAGTGTCAAGGAGCCTGACCTCTGTCAGGGTAAGGGCGAGTTGCTGGGCCCTGGGCCTGCTTGAAGGGAGAGGCCTGGGCAGAGCTCCCACCTGGGATTTAGGCAGAGTAGTCCAGGCATGCAGCCTGGGTACCAACCATACCTACTGAGCCCCCCGTCTGCTTTTTAACAAGATGCCAGCTGTGGACATGGAAATCGGAGGAGCCCTGTTGTAGACCGGTGCTCCGTAAGCCAGCAGCCACTCTTACCAATCCACCGCTGAGGACATTCAGGCTATTATGGGCCGTGAGTTCTCAAAGGCTAACTTCTCTCCCTGGGTCATTGGGGAGCACTAATTTTTCTCCCTGGACCAACAGCATCAGCCTCGCTTGTTAGAAATGGAAATCCTCAGGCTCCACCCCAGAGGTGGGGAATGAGACCCCCTGGGGTGGGGCCAGCCTTTCAGGAGGCTCTGAAGCACTGAGATTGATAACCAGGAGCAAGGGCTGTCAGTCCTGGCTGCGCACTGGAATCAGTTGGCAAAAAAAAAAAAAAAAAAAAAAGGACGAAGGCAACACCTGGGTCACGAAGAGCATCTGGGTGTGGCAGGGCCTTGAGGACATCAGAGGCTCCCCTGGTGTCTCACGTGCAGCCAGGACTGAGAACCAGTGCTTTAGGCACATGTACTAAGTCTCAGTTTTCCCAACTGTAAATTGGGTAGAATTGTGTAGGATAACTCCTGGAGCCAGGGAGAGCCTGTCATGTGCTGTCTGAGACCTGGGAAAGCACACAGGAGACAGGCTTCCCGGAAGGTGCGGCTGTGATCACTGTGCTGAGGGGAGGCGGGGTTGGATGTCCGCTATGGCCTCAAGGGTAGAACTGTCATGGGTGGCTGGCTGACCCAAGTAGTAGGTGCTGTGAGGACGATCCCCTGCTTGCTGCAGTAACTCTGTTTTGGGGAAGGAGATGGCTAGTTCCTTGAGAGCCCAGTGCAAGCTGCCCCTCACTGCCTCCAGTGCCTAGTTCTGGGGCTCGCTTTTGGTGAGGTCCATTTGCTCAGTGTTGGGGAGGTGATGAAGTTTGCCCCATTCCAGCTCCCTTTGAATAAGATGGAAGGGTTGTTGGGGAGCTGAGCCCACTTGCTCTGAGCACTGGTGGTGGCAAGAATGAAGTTTACAGAAATATTTACCCAGAGTAATCCCTCTGCTATGCCACTGCCCGTCTCCCAGGAAGCTAGGTAACAAACACAGAGTTCTGGTTGTGATTTATGGAGGGGCGAGCCAAGCCTCCAAGGGCTGGGACGAGGCAGGAAGAAGGGTGGTAGTTATGGTTGCCAGCACCTAGGGGCTCATGGAAATAGCCGTTAGTTCCAACTACAAAGGGGCAAGCTGCATGTACATTATATGCTAGATTCGAAACTGAATGCGGAATGTGATCATAACCTAATGTTAAAAGATGAGATTACATGGTACTTCTCGTGTGCCTGGAGGTGCTATTCTACGTGTTACCTCCTGTGATCTTCAACAACCACCCCGTAAACTGTGTGCTGTTATCTCTCCTGTTTTAATACATTGTTGTTGCTCTCCAGTCGCAAAGTCCTGTGTGACTCTTGCTTTCAGGGGTTTCTGATGGTCAACCTCTGCATGTCACAGATGGGGAAACCAAGACCCAGAGGTTAGGTAGGTACATGCCCAGGAATCATAGTGAGTGAGCAGCAAAGACAAAATTCAAAATAAGGTCCCAGTGGTTAAAGCACATCTTGAAAAACAAAAGGTTTAGTCAAACCTCTTCATGTTTTCCGGTTGGGAATGACTTAATTCAGAATACCTGGATTATGTAACACCAGAAAAATAAGCCACAGGATATCCATTCTGGAAAGGTTCAGAGGGAATTATCTACCACAGTGTATGATCTGGCCATCCAAGATGGCTGTTTTCTTGCTCTCTGTATCCCCTGCTTCATCTACACCCTACTCACCTGACTTGCCTACAAGCTTGCCCCATCTCCAGCTAGAAATTGCTGTAACCTTTAGATCAGAGCATCTCCACCTGTAACTTATTAAAGAGGCTGTGAGGGATATGTCCCTCTGTTAGTTTCCCTAGTAACTGATGAGGCCACCTGGTATCAATTACCTTTAACTGGTGTCCTCCCCCCTTCCCTTCCCCCAGAGAGAAGCCTGCTGCCTTGTTCTCCCTGCTGTCTGCCATGCAGGATGGGGTGTCACTCCAGGACCTCGCTTCAGGCTTGCAAATCACCCCACACCCTGCCCTCCCATCCATTAAATCATCGGTATCTCTGTCTCGGACTCTGGGCTCTTCCTTAGGTCTTGAAGTTAAGTGAATACAGGGCTTGTAGGCCTGTGGGTATAGGCCCAGAATTGGTGGGATTAGCCCAGAGACCGAGGAAATTCCCTTGAGCACCGAGATGTTGGGAAATAAGGACTTCCGGGAAAGGGAAAGCTGTGAGGGCCGTCCACTAACAACTGGGGTCCAAGAGTTGTAGAGGTGATCCCGGGGTACCCATCCACTAATGTTACTGAAGGTGGGGTCTGGCTGCTCACTTCTCAAAAGCCAGTTGGCATGGTTGGCGGAAAGGAAAGTGTGCTTTATTTCAGAGGCTGGGCAGCTCGAGGGGAGGGTAGACTCCTGCCCGAAGGTTGGTTCCCTGCCACTAAACCAGAAGACAATAGCATTTATAGGTGGAGGGAGCTACATGTAGAAAGAAGACCATCAGCTCTGACAGTCTTCTTGAAATTGGTCATGTGATGGTTTGACCAGAGTCATCTTGATTGTTTTAAGTACAGTTAATCTTCAGCTCCAGGGCTGGTTGTTCCCATTGCTTTGATGCCAGTTCTCAGAATTGTGGCAACTTTTATCATGGCTAGAGTGTGGTGATAGTGTACTTAACTTCTCCACCTGGTGGGGGTTTCCGTCTCTGTAAGACAGCTCATGGACTGGCTCAGAATATTATCTGTAGCCCTTGAGAAGGAACTGAAGGTTCTTGACAATGCTACTGACTATTGTTTTGTCCTGTTTGAAAGCTTTTTTCCTGTATTTTCTCACTACTCTGATTAAACTTCTTCTTTGGCAAAAATTTTTCTACAGACAGAAGGCAGGTGGAGGACATGGTGGGGAGGGACCATGGAGTTCTGCTAGATTTCACGAAAACATAGAGCCCAAAGGGTGCAAGGGAAACCCACGGCGGCTGTCTGCTTGTATGTGGGGCCCTGTGGCGGCCGTCCTTGATGAATGGGGGCCTCCAAGAGATCTGGAGAACAAGGACCCCTAATGACTCTGCTGTTGTATCAAAGTGAGCCTTTTGTAATTGGTTAAGCCAGCTTTTTAGAAGGAACTGGTGTTTTTGTTCTTGTGCCTTTGAGATGCAAATGATCTACCTGGAATCTTGGGAATTTTAATTTAAGATCCTAGGTGATCTCTTAGGGTGAAGAAAAATGAGAAAAGTCTTTTAAAACTCTACAGGGATAATGATGTTTGTGCTGTGTGCTCAGTTGCTCAGTCGTGCCTGATTCTTTGCGACCCCATGGACTATAGCCCACCGCGCTCCTCTGTCTATGGAATTTTCCAGGCGGAAATACTGGAGAGGGTTGCTATTTCCTACTCCGCGGGGTCTGCCCAACCCAGGGATCGAATCCACGTCTCTTGTGTCTCCTGCATTGGCAGGCTGATCCTTTAACATTGTACAACTTCGGGAAACCTATATAATTATGTTTGGGGAATGTCTGTCAATGATAGTCTCTCTAGACACTGGTAACTTGAAAGTAAGCTAAGTTAAATGAAGAGAATTCATTAACTAGCTGGGTTATTTCAAATAGGATAAAATATTGAAACATGCATTGCTGGATGGGTCTAAATTGACCTGCCTTTGCCTTCATAGGAGAGGAAGGCTAAAGCATAAGTTTTCCAAACAGGAGATGCTGGTATAACAAACAGTTAACAATTACTTGCTTCTTAGTTTTTGCCAGAGATTAAGATTTTTTAAGTGTTAAGTTATAATCAGTTATATTCCTAGTTATTCTAGCCAAGTTTGCTTTATCAATTACATTGTAACCAGGTGTTTAACCACTCTTTTAAGTCTTTTATCATATGTAGACAGCTGTTGTACTTTGATACTTCTGCAAAAGTGCTTCATCTTCAAGAACTTTCATAAGGAGACCTTTTGATAAGTACAGATCTCTGATCAACTTCAGATTATACTGCTGAACTGGGTAAGAAAGTAAAGAATCCTAACGGAAAACCTGATGGCTTCATAAAAAGGGGAAAGGATTGTTGCTGAGTGGAGTGGTCAGTGTGGTTATAATCTTTATGGTTTTTGTCTGGAATATAACTGGTTTTGATCTGTTTTCCATATATAGGGAAGCTCTTCCCCTCAAATTAGTTAAGACTAATATTGATTGGGTACACCAAACCTGTGGGTAGAATTTAAACATTTTTCTTTTCTTTTTTCCTATTCCCTCCAGAAGTTGGAGCCGCTTGAGTTCTGAGCAGCCTTCCCAGGTGCATGGGAAAGACTGTCTCCTGGCATGTGCAGGAATTTTAATATTTTGGGGACCTCTCAAAGAGAGACACCCACCAAGGAAGAGCATCATGTCAGGCTTTCGGCACGATTTTCCTGACTTTGAGAGGCCTTTTGGGAATTCAGTCTGAGATGCCTTCTGAGGAATTTCACCACAGGCAGTTTGGAGCAAGCTATGTGGTCAACTGACCAGATTTGTTTTTACAAATATATTAGTCTTAATTTGGCTCTGTTTGCTGGAGATGTGGGTAACTTTAGAGAGAAAAGTATTCTGTTTCAATGAATATTAAATTCTAGTTCTGCTGATTGAGGTCTGTATTTGTGACAGTTACTGTGTTGGCCATATTTTTGCCCTGATGTTTAGGATGGAGAGAGAATTCTTCAGTGAAGTTGTCATAGAGTATAGCTGCTCATGTCACATGTCACTGCTTGCTTTGAGTCTGCTGCTGAAAACACACGTACAGTGTTCACCATTTGGTATGACTGATAAAATATATAGCCTTTAAAATGTTTTCCCATCAACATACCTCTGAGCTTGTTTGCAATATCTGATTGGTTCCCCCTCAGTATGAATAACTAGGCAAATATAAAAGGGGTCTAGCACAGGTGGCTCTGTGGTAGAGAATCCACCTGCCAAGCAGTAGACGCAGATTTGATCCCTGGGTTGGGAAGATCCCCTGGAGGAGGAAATGGCAACCTACTCCAGTATTCTTGCTGAAAAATCCCATGGACAGAGAAGCTTGGTGGGCTACAGTTCATGGGGTCGTGAAAGAGCTGGAGACGACTTAACCACTAAACATCAACAGCAAATGGCCAAGGAGCATGTGATCTGGCCCCAGGGCAAGCAAGCAGCACTCATCCCGGCTTTGAGGGACCTATACTTTGGTCTGTCGAAAGACTTGCAATCAGAAGGGAGATTGACGGGAAAATCTTCACATGCGGAAGTGTGGGGAAGTCATTCTGGCTTATACATGGTTTAACTTAAACTTTACTGACCAGAGTGGCCTATTTTGTGGCCCGTCAGACATGTACTATACATCTGCTTTGTCCATTGAGGGGAATGCATTTGAAGGTCAAAATGGAGCAACTGTGGTTCAGCTAGGTAGACATTGCTGCTGTGATTTTAGACAAGTTCTAGTACAGTATTACTGAAAGCTTGAGTTTTCTGAGCTGCGCTGCAGACCATAACAAAGCCCACATCATCTCAGAATGCAGTACTACTTGTACTTTGCTCGATGGCCATGCTCTCCCCTGTGTTGTGCTTGCTGGATTAGACTCATTTCATTGCATCCCTAGCCTGAGTGGAGGAAATCCAGTCAGAGACTGGGAAGCAACAGCCTCCCTGAAAAATTGCCAAGCTCTCTCTGGCCAACACTCATCCAAGTACTTGGTACCTCTCCAGGTGGCTGATCTTTTCTGCACCTTCTGAGAACCAGAGTGTGGATTCTGAGGCCTAGTCTCAAGATTTGGGGATGGTGGATTCCAGGGTAGGCGTTTTGAGAAAGAACTCATTTATCTGGGTTCACAGTCCCTGGTTCACAATTCCAAAATTCCCAAAGCTCTGAAAAGTGAAAGTTTTTTACATAATCTGGAGGCAAACCTGCCCTGAACTAATGTGGGACTAATGATGATCTTTGTTCATCCAGCTCAATGTGAAGAGTGGGTAGTCTCCCTGAAGAAATGGGAGTGTATGTGGCTGGGTCATGTGGTCCAAACCCCACAGGAACACAGTTAATTTTCTAAAATCTGAAATCGACTTCTAAAACACACCTGCCCCCAGGTTTTTGGGAAAGGCATTGTGGACCTGTAGATATATTTGACGTGTGTGTGTGAGTGCGTGTGTGTGTGACTGTGTTACTGATTAATCAGTGAATGTTTATTGAGGGGAAGGAGTGCCAGGTGGCAGAAAGTGCAGAGGACCAGTTAGCAGAAAGTTGTCTGTTAACAGCTACAAAATTAAGCTCAGAGGGTTTTGTGGGGGAGACGTGACCGATGGCTATGAAAGCATTTGGGAAACTGGAGTGGTCCTGAGGTATAAGCAAGGTGTTTGGTGTGGTTTCTTAGATAATTGAATTGTAGTCTCTAACCCTGCACTCATTTCCAACTGGAACAAAGGCCCGCATCGTATGTGTGTGTGCGTAGGCTGAAAATGTGTCACTCTGTTTTGCTAAGCCACAGATGAGGAATAAGGAAGCTAAATAAAACGAGAGTGAGAGGAATGTCTCTACATTCATTGTAGACTCTTCTCATACCTCCTCTGCTCTGTTTTTCTGTTTCCTTCCTCTTTATTCTTCCTTCTTTAAAATATTCAGCTGCCCGCTTCCTCGAAACTGCTGACTGCATGCTGGTGTGCAGTTTTCTTTCTAACTATTAGTCTTGCAGGTCATTAAACCTCTCTGCTGCTGCAGCGTTTTCTCTTTCCCAGTAAAGCCTTCAGAACTTCAAAGTTTTTAAAGCTTATACCTTCAAGGGCCCTGGGAACTCTGGGCTCCTGAGACTAGAGGAAGGCATACCCAGTGTTCATTTAGCTGCAGGAAATGGCACAGATGCAAGCTCTGAGAAATACTTGGAGATGTCTAAAAGAAATCAGGCTGAGGGCATGTCAGACTTTAAGCCAGGATTCAAAGTGTGGCTTTTCCCAAGGCCCAGGAGACAAACTTTAGGCGCTTGCTGGGTGGGATGTTGGAAATGAGATTTCTGCATAAAACCAGCCCCTCCAGGGGCGCTCCATCCTCAAGGAACAGGTAATCAGCAGACAGACACCTGCCAAGAGAGAGCCAAGGAAACAGACAAGGGAACTTAACCTGTTTTGACTTCGGCTTTGTGGTGGGTAGGAGAATGAAACAGTGTCTCCTGTGGAAATTCGCATGAACATAGATCTAAGGTCACAGTTGAGCTTTGAATCTGTACTACCTGTGTGTCCCAAGAAACCCCAAGCTGTGAAATTAATCTGATATAATTTGAGGTTGGTAGCGTCACATTGTGCCTGTCAGAGTCAAATGAGAATCGTCAGGGAGTAGGAGAAAAGAAATAGTTCTTTCAGAAATATTTGCTTATTTAGTTTTTGTTGTCATTTATTGAAAGCTTTACTGTGAACTCCACTCATTGATAGATGCTTTATATACATTCTCATGGCACCCCACCCCAGTACTGTTGCCTGGAGAATCCCATGGATGGAGGAGCCTGGTGGGCTACAGTCCATGGGGTCACAAGGAGTCGGACACGACTGAGTGACTTCACTTTCAATTTCACTTTCTTTTTTTTTTTTAATTTTAAAATCTTTAATTCTTACATGCGTTCCCAAACATGAACCCCCCTCCCATCTCCCTCCCCATACTCATAGTTCAAGCTCTGAAAGATTCTGTAGATAAAACCCAGCCATTCCAACACAAGTTTTTACCCTCAGTTGCGGACGAAGAAGCAAGTCCTCATAAATGTAAGTCAGCAGAAATAACAAGCAAAAGAATCAGACCCACAAGGGTTTAAGATACAAGACCAATGGGATATCTAATGTCTTTAAATGTTAATAAAGTAAAACAAGTCATTGGAAAAAATGAACAGGAAACACTATACTAATTTTAAAGATCTACAGATATTTGAAGAAAAAACAAATAGGACATCCAGAAATGAAAAATATAATAACTGAAATTGAACACACCGTCTTCAGCAGTAAGGTATGTGCTGTCACTGGTTCTTCTTATTAGAAGCATCAAGATAGCAATTCTGAATAAGACTGCAACAAGAACAACATTAAAAAAGGTAACTTGCACAATTTTGTGCCATTGAAGGGGGCTTCCCCTGGTGGCTCCCCCAGTAGCAGTAAAGAATCTACCTGCAATGCTGGAGATTCAGGACTCTCGGGTTCGGTCCCTGAGTCAGGAAGAGCCCCTGGAAGAGCGTATGGCAACCCACTGCAGTGTTCTTGCCTGGAGAATCCCATGGACAGAGGAGCATGGTGGGCTACAGTCCATAGGTCGCAGAGTCGGACACGACCGAAGCGACTTTGCATGCACACATGTACCATTGAAGGCATCACACTGCATTAGAAAGAAAACAGATATGGAACCCAGGCAATCTTTCATTTCACGACTGTGTGACATTTTGGGTTACTTCTTAACTTCTCAGATTCTTGGCTTCCTCTTGTGTAATCTGACCCCACAGTTTTGCTCTCAGGGTTCAACTAGACAGTTTTTACAAGAGTCTTGATCCCCTTTTCCTCCTTTGATTCTGGAGACTGCATCTCTTTCCCACCTCCTTCTCCCTGGGGAAGGGTCCTGCAGTTTCCTGTTTAATTAAATTAGCTCCTCAGATGAATGAAGGGACGGTGTCATAATCACTGAGAGTTCCCCCAGGGACTTGTATGTGTTCAGGAGCTACACATTCATCTGGAAGCTAGGGGCTGTATAAGGAGGGGGCTGGGATGACTGAAAGTCAGACTGCCAACCAGAGGGGGTCAGTTCCAGGTAGCGAGGCCCTGGCTAAGTCTCCCATCCCAGGGTGGTGGTGGACGGCACGGTTCTGACTTTGAGACGGGCCTGAGTGTGGTTAATATGCTGACAGATACGGATTTTGGTCAGATACAGCCTGCAAATCCTATCCCCAATTAACTTAATCCCAGCCCTTGGGAAATCTGAATTTTGCATTGAACTTGAACTCTACTTCAGGACTCTGTTATAGCACCCTGCAGGCATCCTGTCTCCTGTCCTTTTGGTCAGCTCTCCCAGCAGGAGGCCTGCCAGGACTGTCCCAGGGCCCGAGCACCTTGGACTGTGGGGGGCAGGTGGGGATGGGAGGCACCCGGGCAGGAGCGTCCCCATCTTCCTGTCTCCCTCTCCCTCCTTCCCCGTTCGCCTCTCCCTCCTCTTGTCACTTTCTTCGCATGCATTCTTTTCCTTCTCCTTTTTTCTTTTCTTTTTAATCTTCTTCCCCTTCCCTTTCTCTTTGGCAGAGAAATGCAAGACTATTTTTTTGTTTGTTTTTCTGCTCTGGGAAATGAGTACAGTGAGGATTTGGGGGGTAGGTCTCATCTGGGCTTGCCTGAACCCAGAACAGTCTTGGCACAGAGTAAGATTTTAGGAACTGTCAAATGGGGTTGTCCTGGACTTTGGGAAAACTTCTGGACCTTTTCTGGTGTGAGTCAAAATAGTGACAGTGGAATTCTACCCAGGAGAAGCGGCTGTGAACCTGAGCAGCGCCGGCCTCAGGGAGGAAATGGCAGGTCCCCCCTTTGCAGTGACACAGGCCCAGCCCGGCCTTGGAACTCAGCACGGTCAGGCCTGCGGATGATGTCACCTGCCTTCCGTGGGACAGCTGCAGCCAGCAGCAGGACATGCAGGAAATGCCAGCAGTAACTGGAAACTTTATTTTCAAAGGCTTCCCACAGCATTTGTGCATGGCGAGAATTGTCTCTACTGCGGGATTTTTCAGGTGGCTGCCCTGGACACCAGGGGGCCATGAAGCCCCCATCTTCCCTGGGGCAGGACTCCTGGGGGTGGTATTCAGGGACATTCCCCAGAGGACTGCAGCTTTCTGTTAGTGGGATTCCATTTAAACAGACCTTTAGAACCCATGGGATCCGTTTGGGCAATACTCTTCAAGACCCTCTTTTGCTATTCCATTTAAAAATTATTTTCTCCTTCTTTCCCTGTCTCTGCTGCCTCATCATCTCTGTGCAGTGGGTGAATGTAAGAGAAACGAAGCAAGAGAGGAATGCAGAGATTTAGAGGACAGACTGTTTTGAGGAGAGGCAGCATCTGCCTGGCCGTATCTGAAGGTCTAGAATGCGGAAGAGGCATCGACTGGGTCTGTGTGTCCCCTGATGAGAGAATCGGAGCTGTGGGGAGGCACATTTCATCTTGGGATTCCAGTGGGGGTGAGGCGCTCACACCTCCACACCTGCTGTAGAGCAGCTGCAGTGCACGGGACTTGCTCATAAGCCTTGGGTGTTAGGGAGAGTTTATGCTTCAGCAGACAACCTCCAGCATGGTACTCTAATGGTTATGGGTTACTGGGCACCTATCCATCAGGCCTAGTGCTAAGTCCTGTCCCTATCACCTCATCTCATTCTTGCGACTGTTCAGTTGGGTGGGAATGATCATTAACATCGCTTTAATTGCTCTGCCAAATAATGTGAATAGAATCAACTTAAGCCTCGCACATGGCCTTCTCAAGTGTTAGTATGCCTTGGAATCTCTTTGAGAGCAAGTTTAACAGTCTCTAGGGCCTCCTCCCCAGAGTCTGATGCAGGGCCCCTGAATCTGTTGTTCATGGTGTACCCTAGTTCCTTGCTAGGCTTCCCAGGTGGCAGAGTGGTAAAGATTCCACCTGCCAATGCAGGAGATGAGGGTCAGGAAGATCGCCTGGAAGAGAACAAGGCAACCCTCTCCACTATTCTTGCCTAGAAAATCCCATGGGCAGAGGAGCCTGGTGGGCTACAGTTCATGGGGTTGCAAAGAGTCGAACACGATTGAGCGACTGAGAACACACACACACACACACACACACACACACACACACACACACACAGATGGGGTAATTAACTCACAAAGAATCCAGTGGCCTGAGGTCACAGGCTGGTAAGTGATAGGGGCTGAATGGAATCAAGGTAGTATGACATCAGAGCTCCCCTCCCCCAAGTCTTAACCAGCAGGATTTACTGGGTTGGCCAAAAAGTGTGTTCAGGTTTCTGTAAGATGGTGCAAAACCCTGAACGAACTTTTTGGCCAACCCAATGCTTCTCGGCATGGTTTTAATATCTGTTGAACTCACCGGCATTTTCTGGCATGCTTTTTTCTCTCCCCCTTTTTATCACAGTCCTAGCTGTCACATGAACCTATTACCTTCAGTTGTTGAGAAGACGCCACTTTGGGAGAAGTGTGCTCCACAGAGAAAGCTCTGTCTCTGCCTCCCTGCCTCCTCACGGTTTATCTCCTTTCAGGGAGCGCGTACTATGGGAGCTGTCATCTAAAAATGGACTGGCTCAGCGCTGCAGGGACTCAGGAGGGGGAAGGTGACCACTTGCAGGAAGCCGGTGTTAGGCGGGGGACTAGAGGACATCTGAGGTCCAGCCCAGCGAGGACAGTCACCGAGCGCGGCCTTCGACGGCGCTCCCACTGTCACAGAGCTGGTGCTGCCAGAAGCGTGACTGGGCGGGGGAGGCGGAGGCATCCTGGCCCCTCTCAGCACCTGCCTGAGTTATTGCAGTTGCCTCTGGCTGCTCCGCTCCGTTTACTTCACTGCCTTCTCCAGGCCGCGCTGCGCGCAGCTGCCAGATTAATCTCCTGAATGCTGATTTCATGATGTCACCCTGAACTCCCTTCCCTCCCGTCTGGGCGCAGAAGCCTGAGCTCTGCCTCAAAGTCAAGCCCTTTGCCCTCAGACCCTGACTTGCCTTTCCAACTTCATCTTCCTCGTCTGTCCCACCCCTTACAACCAGCCCCTGCCAAACCCCACTCTACCTGGCCTGGGCCACAGAGTGCCCTGAGCAAGCCCTCAAGACACATCTGTTCTTAACTGGGGTTCCCTCCTCCTCCCCCAGGTGTTCAGGTTCCTTGTTCATTCAGGGTTCCATTCATTTTTCATTCACTCAGCACTCATGGTGCAGGAAGAGGCTAGGGAGAGACAGAGACATACAAAACAGGTCCCCTGACCTTGAAGAGCTCTTGGTCTAGGGTAGGGGCATGTAGGAAAGCACCTTTGATCAGTGTGGTGAAAGCTACTCCAAGCTGTGTATAAAGCCTCCTCTTCCAGGAAGCCCTCTCTGATTGCTCCATCACTGAGCATTCACTGTGTCCTGGAGCTGCACAGATCCTAGCCTCTGTCCTTCTCTTTCAGCGCCTTGTTTTCTGCCCTGAAAAATTTCCTTTCTTTTATTGCCAGTATCTCTTGGACTTTATCCTAAATGAACATACCACACTACTGCACCATATGCCTATTAATAGGAATATGTGTTTATATTGGGGTCTGATTATAAAGCATGCTCATATTTGTGATTCTCCTGATTCTCATAACAATGGTAGGGGACAGGCAGGACAGCCTTGACCAGCCCCAGTTTGCAGAGAGGCACATAGTTCATAAGTGGCAGACCCAGGGCTGGGGCCTGCCACGTGTGTCTTACCACATGTGTGCTGCACAGCCCCACAGGAGGATGGATGGACGCACTCCCTTTGCCGTGGGCTCTCCCCTGGGCCTGCAGTGTGTGTCAGGTGTGTTAGAGGAGGATGAGAGAGTGGAGAGGAGACTCTTGCACCCAAAACCCAGAGCATCCATTAAGGAGCGGAGAGGTACGTGGGGTAACCCGGGCTGGTTAGGATAAAGGGTGCACTGTTCTCCTAATTCTTGTCATCCAGGCACTCCTTCTTGTCCTATATGGAGACCGGGAATAGCTGATGGAGCTAGGCTAGAAGGAATAGAGGGCTGGTGACGAGGGGGGCTGAACTTGGATAGGATGGATGAGCAGAGAGCAGGTGAGCAAGGCCTGGGGACAGGGGCAGTCAGGAAACCTGCCACCTCTCCCTGGAGTTGGACGAGCTCTTGAGTTTCCTTAGCACCCAGAGAGAAGGGGGGAAAAAAAACTTCAGGCTCCACCACTCAGCTGAAAAATTTCAGAATTCCATGTGGTTCTTTATTTTGCGGAGCTGAAGCCAAGGTATATAGAAAATGGAAACCCAGCTCCCTTTCAACCTGGCAATTGATTGTTGGTTTTGCAATTATAGTGAAGGTGCTGTTGCTGTGAACACTAGCTGGTTGGAATGCTTAGGCTTTTGAAGCTTAGCTGTTTGAGCTACCTACGTGTTAAAAAAAAAATCTTACCTTGCTTTAACAAGAACGAAGTGTGTTTCTTTAGCCCAGGCATGAATCAAAAATAGTTGAACTTTTTTTTTTTGCTCAAGTTTAAAAATAAGAAAGTCACCTTTGGGCTGAGATCAAGAATGGAAAATTTCAGGGCATAAGAGTAATTTTTTTTCCATGTGTTCTGGCAATGGACGATAAGGCGTTTTGATGGAAGGTTGCATGGAAATGTCAGTTGTGAGTCCCACTACGTTTTTGCTTTGCAGTGTTTCCTTGGTTAAGCTGTCCTCTGTGAAAGCCCCTCTCCCTCCTCCAGGTCCAACTGAATATGCAGAGTGTAGGAGAGATGTGTGTGATTGAATATCAGCAACTAATTGAAATAGGCAAAAGAGGAGGTGATTAAAATTAATAGAAGCTTCAGCTTCTTCAAAGGTGATTTTTGTCACATAAAGTGCAGATTGGTACCCCAAAAGATTAATTGCTAAATCTCTAGACGGGGTAATGACAGGTGTCTAGAAATAACTGCCAGGTCTAGAAAATTGTGTTGACAAATGAGAAAATAAGGATGGGACACTTCTGAATTTTCATTTAAAAAAATTCTGTGTAGTCCTTGACACTGTAGTTAATTTTGAAGGGTATTATGATTAGAGTTTTATTTAAGAGACTCTATTTTTGCAGCTCAGTATTATTAAGGTATGAAGAAACTGTTTTATGTATTTCGATTTTACTGTTTCTGACAACATCTTCCCGAGGAAGTATACTTTTGTGCAACAGACTGTCTCCGATGCTAATTCTAAATTTAGAAGCCGCCTTCAATGGGTGCTGAAATCAGTCACACAAAATTCAGGTACTTACTTAGAAGTCTGAATATTCCGGAGGCTGGCCAGGTCTCTGGTGGAAATTTGGGCAGTTGACCTCTTTTAGGATCCCAGGATTGTTAGGATATGGCATTATCAGCTGTGGACCAGGCTCTAGACATCTACATCAACACGTTATTAATTTTGCAGGGACAATGGACACACCCTCAAAACCCCAATCCGGGCCCCCTGGGTTTTCATTTCATTTCTGTCACTTACTGGCTGTGTGACCTTGAGTGTGATAATTCACGTAGCAGATTTGGTTTCCTCATCAGTAAAATGAGTGCACTGAATCACGTGTGCCCTAGGGTCCTTTCCAGATCTCCAACCCTGTAATTAACAAGCCCAAATTCAAAGATTCAAGTAAGAGCATTAGCTGTTTCTTGCCTGGGCTGTTTGTAATGGTCAAAATGATAACATTTATCATTATTATTATTATTATTTTTGTCTGCACTGTACAGCATGTAGGATCTTAGTTGTCTGACTAGGAATTGAACCTGGGCCCCCTACACTGGAAGTGCAGAGTCTTAACCACTGGACCCCCAGGGAAGCGTGATAACATTTTTAAAAATGCCCCTGCTGGTTAAAATAGCCATTTCCCTAAGCTCTGTGAATGCCTTCCTCCCTCTGGCTCCTTCCCTGATAGCATCTGGACCTCCCCACGAGGCAGCTCCTACAGTTACAAGGCTTGGCGCTGCAGGGGGTCTTCAGTCCACACCCCTAACCACCTGGTGGAGGGAGCAAGTCACATAGTCTTTCTTACATCAATCCATTGCCTGCAACGTGGGGATTATAACTGTTGTTTAGTCGCACAGTCATGTCTTGACTCTTTGTGACCCCATGGATTGTAGCCCCTTGGGCTCCTCTGTCCATGGAATTTTCTAGGCAAGAATACTGGAGTGGTTTGCCATTTCCTTCTCCAGGGGATCTTCCTGACCCGGGGATGGAACCCTCATTTCCTGCATTGGCAGGTAGATTCTTTACCACTGAACCACCAGGGAAGGCCTGGAGATTATAATAGTATTTACTTTATTGAGCTGAGGGTGAGATTGAATAATATATTAATATATGAAATGCTTAAAATAGGATAAACATAAAGACGCTTGCTCCTTGGAAGAAAAGCTATGACCAATCTAGACAGCATATTAAAAAGCAGAGACATTACTTTGTTGACAAAGGTCCATCTAGTCAAAACGATGGTTTTTCCAGTAGTCATGTATGGATGTGAGAGCTGAATCATAAAGAAAGCTGAGTGCCAAAGAACTGATGCTTTTGAACTGTGGTGTTGGAGAAGACTCTTGAGAGTCCCTTGGACTGCAAGGAGATCCAACCAGTCCATCCTAAAGGAAATCAGTCCTGAATATTCATTGGAAGGACTGATACTGAAGCTGAAACTCCAATACTTTGGCCACCTGATGTGAAGAACTGACTCACTGGAAAAGACTCTGATGCTGGGAAGAATTGAAGGGAGGAAAAGAAGGGGACGACAGAGGATGAGATGGTTAGATGGCATCACTGACTTGATGGATATGTGTTTGAGCAAGCTCCAGGAGCTGGTGGTGATAGACAGGGAGGCCTGGTATGCTGCAGTCCATGGGATCGCAAAGAGTTGGACACAACTGAGTAACTGAACTGAACTGATATGAAATGCTTAAAATAGGATAAACATTGTAGAAGGAATAGCTGTGTGTGTGTGTGTGTGTGTGTGTGTGTGTGTGTGTGTGTGTGTTCGCGCTCAGTCATTCAGTCATTTCCAACTCTTTGCGGCCCCATGGAATTTTCCAGGCAAGAATACTGGAGTGGGTTGCCATTTCCTACTCCAGGGCATCTTCCCAACCCAGGGACCGAATCCACATCTGTCTGTCTCCTGCATTGGCGGGCAGATTCTTTACCACTGCACCACCTGGGAAGTGCTATATATGCACCTTTGTCATAGGGCTTTACTCTGTATTGAGTGAGATGATGTTAACAGAAGGAGCCTTTCACTCGTCTTAGGCTCTTCCAAAGGTCACACACTCTTCATTTTCCCAGTGGATGCGGGGTGCACGTGTGGGGACAGGGAGGCTGGATAAAGAGCTCTGGTTGCTTTTCTGGAGTCTCCACTTGAGGAAGGCCCTGGGCCCAGTGGTCCCCCAGCTTGCTGGTGTCATTAGGCACTTTGGAAGTTCATAGGAGGCTCAAGGTGGAGGCTGGGCTCAAACCGTTGCCAGCCCCAGCTTGGCTGCGGGTCTGGTGGACCAAGAAGTGTGTTCCTCTCAGAGCATCCTGGTCAGAGTCAGGAGGTCCGGTGCCAAGGTTTAGTCTGCTGGTGGAAGTCACAGCGCACTAGAGACCACTTGAGTGCCACTCTGGATGGCTGAAGAGCCAGCTACTTAGCATCCAGGAAACCCGACACCTGTGTCCAGAGTCAGACCTGCTTAGAAGAGAAGTGAAGGCTGCAGCCTGCATGGACCGGAAGCCACTTACACACTCCTGGTACAGGTCATGCTGCTTTTCCAGTCTCAGCTTCTTCATCGTTGTTAGGGTGGACTTAGCTAGATCAGGGGCTTGCAAGCTCTATACAATAAGAGATTCATTTTCTTTTTCAACCCGGCACACCCGTCCAGGTATGTAATTCAGAGTTTCATGCAGTAGCACTCTGTATGCAATGTTTTCTGCTTTCTAGGCTGCTAGGTGGTTTTCTGCTTCAGCTGAAAAATGCCAGTTGTGAACTCTTGATTCTATGATCTGCACATGGGTTGTAGTCTGCAGTTTGAAAACACCAGGCTAATTGAGAGTTGAGGGCCCTCGCGGTTCTGTTGGGACAGCAGTCGGGGGAGCAGCGCCTTCTGGGTGTTGGACCAGAGACTGTGTGAAATGTTTAGTGGGTGATACCAACCAGATGTTTAATTGCAGAGGTGGAGCCAGGAGCTGCTGCTTCTGTTTTGACCTTTTCCTCGAAAACAAGGGCTTCCCTGGTAGCTCAGATGGTGAAGAATCCTCCTGCAATGCAGGAGACCTGGGTTTGATCCCTGGGTTGGGAAGACCCCCTGGAGGAGGGCATGGCAACCCATTCCAGTGTTCTTGCCTGGAGAATAATATGGACAGAGGAGTCTGGTGAGCTGCTGTCCATGGGGTTGCAAAGAGTTGGACACGACTAGGCAACTAACATGTAGACTCCAAAGTATGGTGACGATCTGGGTAGGGTTATAGGTCCTTCTCCAGAATGCTCAGTCCCAATGGAATGAAGTTAGGATTTCTAGCTGTAAGAAGAGAACAGTAGGTAGTGTGGTCCCAACTGGTTCTCAGCAGAGTTGTCGCCTCCAGCCTTTCCACCAGTGTGACCCAGCTGCAGCACCATGGGTAGGGCACATGTTGGAGGTGGGAGGTGAGGTGGGGGTGGGAGGTGAGGTGGGGGTGGGATTCACATCCTTTCTCAGCTGCACACCCTGGGCACTAGTTTGGTTCTGGAGAGGTATCCCCCATCCCACCAGGTGGTGACTTAGGAGTTGCTGAATCACGGGGAGGTCTGGGGTCACAGGAGAGGGATCAGAGTCATGGTGGTGGGCATGCAAGAGTTTGGGACAGAAGCTGCTTACTAACATGTAAAAAATATTTCAATATTTTAACACTGGTAGCGCTGCACCAGTGCAGACATCTGAATTTCAACCCTGTGCATGTGACCTGTTGCCTTCAGTTGTCTTAAAGAGACCACCATGAGACTTCACCTCTTAGGATCAGCTGAGGGTGATCTGAATGCCTCCTAAGTGTTGACAGGGGCTGGGCTGACCAAGGGCATGGAGGATTATTAGATATTTAGGGCTGGAAGTCCCAGGCAAAAATAGCCCATCAGGCCTTTTCAAGTCAGTCACCGCATTTTTGGTGTGGCACTGGAGCCTGAACGTCCACTGCTGTCATATGATAAAGTTGCATCAGCAGATCTCCATCTAAGGTCACAAATACTCTAAAGGAAGAAGGACTCATTAGAAAGTGTATTGCTTGGGGAGGCCCTGAGGTTCAGCCAGTGGGGACTGTGCCAGAACTTCTGTCGAGATGCCTGGCTTGACCCAGACTTCCCAGCCTCTGTTTCTTAGGTATATGCTGGGCCTCTGCTGTCTTCCATATGAATGGGCAGTGATCTTATTTGGAGTCCCAGTGTTGCTGTTGAGATGTGGCAGTTTTCTCGACTGGGAGGGGCATGCCTAAGGACAAAAAAGTCCCCAGTTAACACCAGCTGTATTGTAGCACGGAGAAGGCGATGGCACCCCACTCCAGTACTCTTGCCTGGAAAATCCTATGGACAGAGGAGCCTGGTAGGCTGCGGTCCATGGGGTCACGAAGAGTCGGACGTGACTGACTTCCCTTTCACTTTTCACTTTCATGCATTGGAGAAGGAAATGGCAACCCACTCCAGTGCTCTTGCCTGGAGAATCCCAGGGACAGGGGAGCCTGGTGGGCTGCCGTCTATGGGGTTGCATAGAGTCGGACGCGACTGAAGCGGCTTAGCAGCAGCAGCAGCAGTATTGTAGCAACCTATCTTCCTAGAACTGGCCAGAAGCTTGGCTTCTTTCCCTCAGGACACCTGTCATCTGAGACACTTTCCGGGACACTGTGGGGCTTTCCGGGAAGCTGGCAAATCGTGGGTCTGAGGTCTCAGTTGCTGTGTCCCACAGCTTTGATGGGTTCCCTCCCCGACATCATTATGGTCCAGTAGATCTGATGGAATAGCTGTCTGCTCACGGCTGGGAGGAGAGTGGTCTTCAGAACACCCCTGACTCTGCAAGCCCGCAAGCTGAGGGAGGTGCCACCCAGGCATCACCTGACTCCTGGTGCCTGTCCTTCCTTTGTGTTCTTGTGTTTTGTAAAGACTAGAATTACAAACATTCCGGGAGTTACCTACTACCTAGAGAAATGAGAAGCCTTTTCCTTATCCCAACCAGGAGGACTAAGAATGCCCGCTTCACAGCTTTGTTGCGAAGACCCAGTGAGACTGAGAACTTGAGAAGGCTTTGCAGATTATTCAGCACAAGGGGAAAGAAACGATTATTATTTAATCACTATTTTGATTGTTTAGCATTTCTTCTCATCCAAACATCTAAATGCCTCCTTTGACTGGTGCCGTCTTTCTCTAATTCCAGTCTGGGTTGTTTGCTTACTTGTTCAGAAAATGATGTAACGAGGAAAAAAAAAAAATCACTTCGCAGGCAGGCTTGCTTTCTTTCTATTTATTATTTATTTTTGACTGCGCTGGGTCTTAGCTGCTGTGTGTGTGCTTTCTCTAGCTGAGGCGAGCAGGGGCTACCCTTGAATTGCAGTGCTCAGGCTTCTCCTTGTGGTGGCTTCTCTCGTTGCGAAGCATGGCCTCTAGGGTGCCCCAAGGCATGTGGGATCTTCCTGGAGCAGGGATCGAACCTGTGTCTCCTGCATTGGCAGGCAGATTCTTAATCATTGGGCCACCAGGGAAGCCCCAGGATGAATTTCTGAACCTCGCCAGACAATGAATTTTTATTTTTTTTTTATCGGGGAGGGGTTATGCCAGATTTCCCAACCCTTCTGATAGCACATTATTAGTGTTTTTTTTCTCCTACATTTTCAGTTCATCTTGGAAGCCCTAAAGGGGATGAGAATTACATTCTCTGTTACTGCTCAAGAGTCTTGCTTTCACCACATAAACAGTATCAAACTGCATACTTGTTTCCCGTAAACTCAGTTGGGCTAATATTATGGACCTGTTTCTCTCACCTCTGGCTCTCTGGGTATTTGTATTTATCTGCACATCCTTCATGCCCTGGACACACGTCATACAGGAGAAGCTTACGCCCTCCCACTTGGTGAATGCCCGTAACTCATGAACTCAACATCAAAGAGCGAACTGTGGGCCTTGATTCCTAGCGCTTCTGAAAGCTTTAGGGCAAGATTAAGCTGCATTTTGGCTGTGATTGACAGCTGCCAAGATTGAAATAATGAGCCCAGAGCCCCTGACTCCCTGCAAACAGCTCTGGAGCTAAATTTTTTGCATCGCTCTCCACAACCTCCCGGAAACCTGCCTCTTGTGCTGCTCTTCACTTAGTGTATGTCATGTCCATCTCCAGCTCTTTTGCCAGACTTAATTGCCAGAATTTTCTGAGTGAGTTATTTATTTTAGTCTGCAACCAACCAGCTGTTGGAGCTAGAGGACCATCAGAGAGAACGTATGCTTGATTGCCTCTGTGACTTTCGGTTTAGGTCCTGGCAGGGCACATAGGAGATGGGTTGGAGGTACTGGGGTATGACTGTGCCTGTGGCCCACGAGCCAGAAGCTGGAGCTGGGGAAATGCTCCAGCGATTGTGTTTTCTTAGGGTGTTTTTGGCTCACTGATGTGTATCCCAGCAGCATGACCATTGGGTGTTGATGGAAGATGGCTCTCTGGTGTTAGGTATGGGGCTCTTGGCTGAGTGTGTCCATGGCCATCTCGAGCCTGAGTTCTGGATGGATCTGATCCATATCTCCAGGGTCCCTGGTCCCACTTGATGCAGCGTAATCATGGCTTTAAGATGAGTGAGGAGTGGAGGCTCTGCCTCACTCTATCACCACCTTCCTCCTCATCAACAACACAACCACTTCTGTAGGAGCACTTTTGAGGTGACAGAGGTCTGGCCCCTGAATTATGATTTTTAGTTCTTCCTAGTCACTTTGAAGGCTCTCATTCTATTTTTAAAGAAGATGAAACAGGCTCA
Organism: Capra hircus; assembly: GCF_001704415.2. Taxonomy (NCBI): domain Eukaryota; kingdom Metazoa; phylum Chordata; class Mammalia; order Artiodactyla; family Bovidae; genus Capra; species Capra hircus. Next base: position 12,336,998 of record NC_030835.1, read on the forward strand.
GTGAGGTTGGATGATTGGTCCCAAGTTCCCCAGATGGTAGGTGGTAGAAAGTGTCTTGGAACCCCGAATTGAAACACACACTCTTTTCCTGGGCACAGCACAAATTCACTCTGGATTCTCGACCGACTCTGTTTGAGAGCAGCTCCAAATGCTTTCGAAACCCTGTGTTTTGCTACTGATTCTTTATAGAATATCAGTGTTTGCCTAAGTGAATTCTTGGGTAGTAACTCAAGAATGTGATAGTTCGTTGGAATTGACCTCGCTGATTCCAGCACAGAACTGGAGCCCCCAAACACAGCCCAGATTCCTGACTCCTGTGGGACCACCTGCATTTCTGGATGTCCCGCTCTGGCTTGTATGTGTGTGCAAAGGGCACGGGGGAGCTGAGTTTGGATCTCTGTACTGTTCCCTTTTCATCTGTTTAGTTTAACATCCGAAGCTTTATACCAAGTTCTTGGTGCCAAATGGAAAATGATGTTTTTATATTGCTTCATACATCATTCTTAACTCCAGCCTGGAGGTTGGGATCTTGGAACAATTGAAGACACTCGGCATAGGACTCTGCTTACAGCTATGAGAGGCTCTTGGATTATTATTATTATTTTTTTTTTTGTCGTTAGGTTGGCTGAACCAGCAGAACTTAGTTTTACCATTGTTTTTTTTTTGCATTCAGTTAAGAAAGAGAAGGTTGAGAAAGCAGGTGTCACTGAAGTGTCATTTTAGTAAATGATGTTTTTTTCTTTCTGTTAAAAGAGAGGTTGACCCTTCCTTGATTCTGATTTTCAGGTTATTTCTCCAAGGTCTACGTATCTGTTTTTTTTTTTTTTTTTTTTTTTTAATTCTCCAGATATGTGGTGTTTTCAGTGCTGGATACTCATTTCTTATAAGAGTCAGAAACGACCCTTCATCTGTTGAGTTTTATCCGGTCAGGTCCCAAGAAGCACCAAGGGCCCTGTGCCTGTGTCTTGAAGTCACCTGGCATGTGAGGAAGGGTCCTGCTCATCCTGCACCTTCCGCTCATCAGCCGCATCTCCCCGCAGGCCCCCAGCTTGCTTCCTTGGATTGAGTGCCCTCCCCTCCCCATCAGGGGAATTCCTTGTAATGCTTGTTTCTGTGGTGCTCACCCGTGTGATGCCTCAGGGAGGCCTCTGTTGCTGGCATTTGACCTCCTCACCACTTCTGGCTTTTCAGTGTAACTGGGCTGTGAAGGCATCTGCAAGCTGAAAACCGTGGTGTCCGCTTTGTGGGACTCATCAGGACTATCCCCGGAAGGAGAGGATTACGTCCAAATACACATTGCCATCATAGTGAGACTGGAGTAGCTGAGCTGGCCAGGCTGGACTGGAGGGTCTTGGTCCTCCCTCAGTGCTCCACACATGCCATCCTCAGGGAAAGGGGTCTTCCTTGAAGAATCAAGGCTGTGGCATCCGCTGAGCCCTGGCTGGAATCTCCGAGCATCACTGTGCCCATTAGAATTATTCAACTGAGGCTGTGTCTTATAGTGTGCTGTTCCAGTTACTGGGCAGGATGAGTTAAATTGGAAGCAGTTCCTGGCCCTGGTGGAGTGGGGCTCCTAAATTTGGGTGATACTTTCTTGGAAAGAGCATTGATCATGGGGTTGAGCGGCTCGGGATCCAGTCTGCTTCTACTCTCTGCCTTCTCTGGGTCTCATTTTCTCATCTGTAAAATAGGACCATTAGAGACTGGGTGTACAGCAAGACAGTCCAACTTACACAGTATTGTAGGTTAGTATTATTTCTCAAAGAAGCTGGAAAAAAAAAGAAAGAAATTTGGTGTTTCTAAGAATTTTCTACTGAAGCCCTTTAAGGGGAGAGAAGGATAAAGGTAAATGAGCCCTCCCCCCATCTCTTCCCTCAAAATATAGCAGAAAAATCCAGAGTCACCCACATTGTGCAAAACACTTCATAAACTTGTGCAAGGCATTCTGTCCTTCCAAGATGTGTGTTTTATTCATTATAAAAATTGTGTCCTCCCTACATTTTCCCCTCTTTTGTTCTACCCAGTTACGTATGTGCTTTTCTTGCAGCTTTGCTTGTATAAGAGATCCTTTGTCAGCTTTCAGCAGGTGTTCTGTGAAAATTTTTCCATATGTAGATGTACTTTTGATGTATTTATAGGTGATGTGAGTTCCATGTCCTTCTATTCCACCATCTTGGTCTCCCTCCCTTCATCTTTGAGTCAATTTTATATTCTATGAGTTTGACCCCTGAGTGACTATGCTGATCGCCAACACCAAAATCTTGGAGCCTTACCTCTGGGAGGCAGAGGTTGGGGAGCAGAGGTTGGGACATGCTTGGATTGGAGGGGGCAGCATATAAAAATGGCACCCCCCCCCACCATGGACTACTGTGCTCTCTGCTTGTTTCAGGGTTCTATTCTCACATTGTTTTAGGATCTTTCCTTTCCAGACTTAACAGTTACGTCAATGTCTTACCTTAAAAGTGCCCCATTTGGGAAAATGTACTCACAAGGAGCCCACTCAGCCCTTGCCACTCTGCAGCCTCATTTCTCCATAGGCATGGGTCCCTAAGGAGAGGCATAAGGTGCTTGTTTGGGAGTGTTTTCCAAAGCCTTTTCTAGCCCTTCTGTTCTGTGGGTCTCCACGAGGTCACAGCGCCAAGACAGGCACGCTGAGCAGTGCGTTGATGGCACAGCGGTATGTTCCTCTGAGAGATACAAGAGACAGCCAGGCAGGAGGGAACAGTGTAAGGTCCCAGAGGGGTCCAAGGCCCCAGGGGCTTTCCAGCGCTCCCAGCAGCAGAATGAAGATAGCTCCGGATGCTGAGGCACATGGCGCGCATGCTCGAGTCTACGCCGTAGGCATTGCGCGACCCAGCTCCAGCTGGAGCCACATGGGAGCCGCTGGGGAGAGGTGGTCCAGTCTTGCCGGGGAGCTGGGCCGGTCCTCCGTCTTTTCCGACCCCTGTTCTCCCCACCAGATGCACCCGGACTTCTGCCAGAGGCAGTTCTGTCTCCGCCTTCGTTTCCTGTGTTCTTCACTCTACCCTGGCCCTGGTGGTGAGCAGACCAGCCAGGAGCACCACTGCCTGGCTCGGGACAGTCTGTTGGATGGCTAGGGTCAGGGCCCCTGCATGGCCCCTGAATCTTAAGTCTTTCCTCTTCATCCTCTCTCCCTTCTTACCATCCTCCTCTCCTGAAAGTGAAGCTGTTATCTCCCTGGATAAACTAGCACTTTCACCCTCCTACATTGGCGATGGAGAAAAATACATCAAGTGGCCCAGCGGTCTCTGAATGTCAGTAACTTTCTCTCCAGTTTTACCTTTTTCTTGGGGAATTTCTCACTTCTTGCTGCTACCACCAAGATACCAGTTTTAAGGGGACACCATTTTCCTCTAACCATGGTAACCAAAGCTTGAGTACATGGTTCTCTCATCTTGGCATAATTCCTTATGTGTGGTCATTCCAAGTGTGTTGGTTTGACCTCCCAAAGATGTATACTGGTGGCTGTTGTGTTTAACTTAAAATTTTTTAATTTAATTTTTATTTTCTACTGGAGTATAGTGGCTCAGACAGTAAAGAATCTGCCTGCAATGCAGGAGACCTCAGTTTGATCCCTGGTTCAAAAAGATCTCCTGGAGAAGGGAATGGCTACCCACTCCAGTATCCTTGCCTGGAGAACTCCATGGACAGAGTCGTCTGGTGGGCTACAGTCCATGGGGTCACAGTAAGACACGCCTGGGCAACCGGCACACACAGTTGATTTACGGTATTGTGTTAGTTTCAGGTATACAGCATTCTGATAGTTTCAGATTCAGTTATACACATACATGCATCCATTCCTTTTCAGATTCTTTTCCTATATAGGTTATCATAAAATATTGCATATAGTTCCCTGTGCTGTACAGTAGGTCCGTGTTGATTATCTATTTTATATATAGCAGCAGGTATATATTAATCCCAAACTCCTAATTTACCTTTCCCCACATCTTCCCTCTTTGGTAACTAATAAGTTTGTTTTTGAAGTCTCTGTGAGTGTGTTTCTGTTTTGTGAATAAGTTTATTTGTATTTTTTTAATTCCACATATCAGTGATATCATATGATAATTGTCTTTGTCTGGCTGACTTACTTCACTTAGTATTCTGCTGCTGCTGCTGCTGCTGCGTCGCTTCAGTCGAGTCCGACTCTGTGCTACCCCATAGACGGCAGCCCACCAGGCTCCCCCGTCCCTGGGATTCTCCAGGCAAGAACACTGGAGTGGCTTGCCATTAGTATAATAGTCTGTAAATCCATCCATGTTTCTGCAAACGGCATTATTTCATCCTTTTTTTTTAATAGCTGAGTAATATTCCATCTTATATATGGACCACATCTTTAATCCATTCCTCTGTTGATGGACGTTTAGGTTGTTTCCGTGTCTGGGCTCTTGTAAATAGTTCTGTAATGAAAACTGGGGTGCACGTATCCTTTCAAACCATGTTTTTCTCCAGCTATATGCCCAAGAGTGGGATTACAGGGTCATGTGAAGTGAAAGTGTTAGTTGCTCAGTCGTGTCTGATTCTTTGCAACCCCATGGACTGTAGCCTGCCAGGCTTTTCTGTCCAAGGAATTTTCAGAGGCAAGAATACTGGAGTCATTTCTTTCTCCAAGGGATCTTCCTGACCCAGAGATCGAACCCGAGTCTCCTGTATTGCAGGCAGATTCTCTACCATCTGAACCACCAGGGAAGCCCAAAAAGAGTATGGAAGTTCCTCAAAAAACCTAAAGATCAGCTACAGGTTCGTATGGCAGCTCTATTAGTAGTTTTTTAAGGAACCTCCCTACTGTGTTTTCACAATTGTGACAGTTTCCATTCCCACCAACAGTGTAGGAGGGTTTCCCATTCTTCACACATTGTTGTTCTGTGAATAGGACTGCTGTCACCTGAGGCCCTGAGGATCAGGCACCTGGTCCCTTTATTGGTGTCCTCATTGGAAGGACTGATGCTAAAGCTGAAACTCCAGTACTTTGGCCACCTCATGCAAAGAGTTGACTCATTGGAAAAGACCCTGATGCTGGGAGGGATTGGGGGCAGGAGGAGAAGGGGACGACAGAGGATGAGATGGCTGGATGGCATCACTGACTTGATGGATGTGAGTCTGAGTGAACTCTAGGAGTTGGTGATGGACAGGGAGGCCTGGCGTGCTGCGATTCATGGGGTCGCAAAGAGTCAGACACGACTGAGCTACTGAACTGAACTGAACTGATGGTGCTTGAAGGACCCTCCAGAGATATTTTTTCCATCCTTCTTCCTCCATGCAGAACTATATCAGTTATATTCTAGAGATATCATTTGCTCTTGAAAGGTCTCAGGAAATAGCCCCAACCACTTTTGAAGGTTTTTCTAAATTGAGGGTTGCAAAAAAAATATTTTTTTGTATATAAAGAGTAAAATAGGAAATTAGACCTTGTTGGCTATGCTGTTGCAACTACTCAAACTCATGCCTTTGTAGCATGAAATCAGCCACAGATAATATACAACAGAGGACCATAACAGCGTTCTAATAAAACTTTATTTACCAAAACAAACACTGGGCCATATTTGGTCCATAGGCTGTTAGTTTGCTGACTTGTCTTTGGAGTCAACCCATTTCCTTTGGTCTTGCAAGTTTTGGGTACTGCCTGTGTCAGTTCACCCAAGGGGATGGCAATTCCATGTTGACTTACCAGTCTCTGCTTTGAAACCCCTCTGTGAGAATACTTGCTCAGGAGAGGGCCTGGGTGGTTCTGGAAACAGTACCTTTCCATGCAGAAGGCTTACTGTGTGCGGAAAGGCTGGCTGTCACCCCAAACTCTAGTGATCTGGAAAAGCCATGCAGTAGTGGGCCTGAATTGGGGAGCCCAGGCTTGGGTGAAGCTGAGTTACTATGAATGCTCAGACACTTGGGTTTTTGGCTCCATACCCCTTCCCTGTCTTCTTAAAGCCAAGATAAATGAAAGTCAAGAGCTGTCAGAGCTTGGGCATAATATTTCAGGTTTAGTGGGTAGAGTAAAATATAATTGACCAGTTCTATTCCTTTTTCTGAGCCCTCATGATTCCTTAATAAGTCAGGGTGGGGATGGCAGGTCGGTGGGGAAGCAGGAGGGCTCTTTAGTAGAAGTCCTGATTCCAGGAGGTACTGGCTTCTAAGAGGCAGATTCAGTATGATTTTTTTCAGCTTCATCTTTGTACAGGGAGTTTTTTAATGGAAATTTGAATGCTTGCAGCTAAACACCCTTGCTATTAGCATCTTTCATTTTGACAGAGGACTTTTCTTCCTTGGCTCTGATGGATTATCCAGGCTGGGCTGGATTTCTTTGTGGAGTTACGGGCACTCATTAGGGGAAATGTTTGGTGTGGTTTCTAGCACTAAATTGATGAACTGACCACTGGACACTACAAATAATGGCCTTGGGCAAGATCCTTAACGTCTCTGGGCTCACCTGCACCAGAGGATGGAGGCGCCATCCCCATGGTCGCTGAGGACTGAATGGGGGTTGGTGGGTACATACAGTGGGTGCCCTGTGAAAAGTGAAAATGTTACTTGTTCAGGCGTGTCCGACTCTTCGCAGCCCCACAGACTGTAGCCCTCCAGGCTCCTCTGTCCATGGAATTCTCCAGGCAAGAATACTGGAGTGAGTTTTTGTTCCCTTCTCTAGCGGATCTTTCTGACCGGGGGATCGAACCTGGATCACCTGCATTTCAGGAGGATTCATTACCAGGGAGATGCCCTATAAAGGAACACAATAATTTAGTTGTAAGAGTCAGGTTTGGTTCAACTATCCAGATCTGTTTCAACATCCTTGAGGTTGTCTGTGTGCTTCCATAACAACCACCTAGCAGTAATATTTTGAAATGTGAAGGAGGCCTGAAGGGGCCAGCAACTGCACGGTGGACAAGCATTTCTCAGAGTCAGCCTGTCCCTTTCTCTTTCTCATGGATACATTCAGGCAGTTTGGGAGCCAGGCAGCACTTGGAGAAGGAACACATACGTGTCTGAGAATCTTGAGCTATAACCTTCTTGTGTGAACTTTCCCAGAAGAAGGTGATAGGAGTGGCCTGGGACTCCATATATTTTGGGGTTTTGAAGAGGGTACTAGCTTTGGACCTTGTACCAAAGTATTTATAGACTCTTGGAGGCTGGAATGTTCCCTTGTTCTTCTCCTGTGTGAGGTATCTTCTGTCCAAACACTGTCTACTTCCCCTGCTTCCTGTATCCTGAATATCTGTGTAGGGCAGGGGCCACGCTCACCCTTTCCTGGCTGGTGGACCACGGCTTTCCACAGGTCTCTGGAAGCCAGGACCCCCCGGCACACAGGAAGTGAGTGGGAGGCAGTGAGCTGAGGGTTCAGTGGAGGAGGGAGGCCTTGCAGGCCTGGAGAGGGGACAGAACGAGGAGAAACAGCAGGAGGAGGAGGAGGCCGTCGAGATGGTTCTCTCACTTCCACAGAGAGTGCGTGATCACAGCCAGCCTCACACAGACTTCCCTCCAAATGAGAAGGGAGTGAGAAAATGTAATTTTAGTGTCTGTCTTTTGACTGATTCCCTGCGGAGTTTCCTTCTGGGCTGTGGCACTGTGTGTCCCCCGCTCCCTTGCAAGGGACAGAGGGGCCAGGAGAAGTGAGTTCTGATTTCCCCTGGAGGAAAGCCACCAGGAGAAAGTGAAGGGCTCTGTGTGGGCACTGGGGTTTCAGGACACGGAGGTGATATCAAGGACACGGCCGGAGAGGACTTCAGGACAGGGTAGTGGGGTCAGCAGCCCAGCTCGGTCCGGGCTGAGCTATACTGGGCCTCTGTTCCTTTGCTGAGGCATGGGCCGATGTTTTCCAGGCCCTGTTCCATGGCCCTGCTGCCAACACAGGTGTGCATTTTGGTGGAGGCCTCCTGGCCTGTGCGCAACACCAGGGCCGTGGAATCTTTCCCTGGAACAGAACCCTGCTGGGAAGTGCGCAGTCCTGGGAGAAAGTGTTCCCGGCAAGGCCTGGGGTGCCCCTGTGCCCAGCTGCCTGTGGCTTGTGGCACAGAGGTGCCAGATCGTGTGCACTGCCCCGCTGGAAGGCCTGTCCCATCTGCGTGTGAAAGTTAGACTCAGTGATTATAAACCAGGGAGGCCCCCGTCAAGCCCCCAGCATCCTCCTAGCCCTGCGAGCTCCCAGTGATGGTGACGGGTGACGGTGTTGGGAGGAGTCAGGCTTGGTGGAAAATCTGCTTAACGTTTTCATCCTACTTTCCCTCCCCCCACTGCCAGCCAACATGTGTTAGGGGAGTAGAAACTCATTTCAATACGAATTGAATCTGTGAAAAAATATAGTTGGGAAGATAAATTGAAAAATGCGTATAGTACACATCTGTGCCGTATATAAATTACTTGACCCACATCACTACAGCCGTCCATTAACCCAGGAAGTTAGGAGTCATCTGTGGCATGAAAGTCTCTTGGGAGATCTTCCCAGGGAACCCAACTATTAGGAGCTGTTCAAAGTGGAGCTGAAATGATAGCGTCTAGATAGGAGCATCTTGGAAACTTCCTGATTCTGTTTAAATTCATCATTCAAGAGGTTTATCACAGACCAGGAGAAAATGCCATCTCTTTTCTCCGTATTTAAAAATTTTTTTTTTCTTTTTGAACTTTATTTTGTATCGGGGTATAGCTGATTAACACTGCTGTGATGTTTTCAGGTGAATATCAAAGGAACTCAGCCATACATATACATGTACCCATTTTCCCCCAAGCTCCCCTCTCATCCAGGCTGCCACATAACAGTGAGCAGAGTTCCATGAGCTATACGGCAGGTCCTTGATGGTTATCCATTTTAAATATAGCAGTGTACACATGTCCATCCCAAGCTCCTTAACTATCCTTGCCCCCCAACCTCCCCCTCCCACCCACGCCATTCCCCTGGAAACCATTAGTTCATTCTCTAAGCCTGTGAGTCTCTTTCTGTTTTGTAAGTGAGTTCATTTGTATAATTTCTTTTTCGATTCTGCGTATAAGGGATGTCATAGGATATTTCTCCTTCTCTGACTTACTTCCCTCAGTATCTTTTGCACCTGCTGTGGGATGGCTTCTGGGAGGAAGGCTGGGCAGATGAGGGTCATGTGATTTTTGTTTTCCTATATTGGAAAGCAGTGCTGTTTGGAAAGGGATTATTATGTATTATTTCTATACTTTTTTGGTGTGTCCCCACAGTACAGAGTAAGGTAGATATTGGATCAATACAAAGCATCACTTTCTAGCAAAGCATTTTGATTAAAAACATGGCTTGAAGCCCAGATCTAGCACCTACTAGCTGGGGAGTCTCAGGAAAATTTACTTCTGTGGGCCTCAGTCTCTTCAACAGGAAAATGGGAGAACTGTAATGAAGCTTCATAACCTCACACTCTGAAGATTTAAAGGAGGGTGTAGAAGAATATGAGTAGTACATGGTTAGGGCAATTCAGTGAAGAGTGGGCATTATTGCTAGGACATATGATAGCAAGGGTAGCAATAGGAAGAAAAATTAGTTGTACTATAAAATCAAACTGGTCTACAGTGGGATGGGACAGTTGGGAGGTAGTGAGTGCATCATTAAGCTTGGAGATTTTGGCAACAGCTGGGAGGCTGCCTTCTTTTCAGGAGTGCTGTCTGGAGATATCTGGGTGAGATTTAGAAATCACCACTGAGTAGATTCAGTGATCCGCAAACTTGGCTGTCCCATCTAAACCATCTCTAAAAATAACAGTTGTTTTTGAAAATATTCACTGCAAGTAACTCAAGCAACACTGGTGTTCAGAGAAGAATTTTAAAAATAATTCATAATCTCACAACCTCAAAATAACCTTCTTGAACAGGAGGAGAAAAATCACTAAAGAATCTTTCTATGGGTATATACAGCTAGAAGGATGCATAGATCATAGATTGGCAGGAATAATTTTAGAATAATAGGATCATCCTGATGTTAACAGAGTATTAATTTCTTTGGCTTAATTTTCCAATAGGGCACATTGGAAGGAAATGTTGAGCTCTGGATAAATGTTTCTCCATTGAAACAGATAATTTTCTAAAAGATCTCACTAAGGTAATGAAAAATTTTAAGAGGTGGGAGTCATTACTTTCTTATTTTATAAAATTTTACTGAAGTATACAGTTGATTTACAATGTTGCGTTAATTTCTGCTGCACAGAGTGACTCACTGTCTGTTAACTGTTTAGAATTTTAGACTTTTGAGTCCATACCATTAAACGATGAAGAAATCAGCACTCATATTCTTTTTATTTTTCTTTCTAGCATTCATATTCTTCATCTTACCTTCTGCCTCTGGCTTATTTTAGTAAGAGTATTGCTTTTATGTTGTTAAGATTGATGATATTTAATAAGTTCCAAAGTTGTTTGGTCTCGAGCCTTTCCCCTATGTAGGAATCCAGTTTTCACATGTATTATTTCTGTCTCCAATTTGTTCAGCAATCTGAAGTGCTGTTATTTTGGTCTTCAGTTTGTTTTCTTTGATCTAACTTCTTTGTCGTCCAACTTTCTTGTGTTATTGAACATATATTCTGATTAATGTCTGCTGCAGTATTAAACACTAGTTGGAAGTTTCCTGTTTCTTTGGTTCTGTTTTTATCAAGACAGGATTCTTCATCTTCTGTATGCTTTATCCCATATTTTTCACCGGTAGTATCTGTATACATACAAGTACCATGATATTTTTTAACTTGCTTATGCTGAACTTGGGTAGCATTGTCTGATCCTTCTAATTGCTCTGATCCTGTGGGCAAACGCTTTATGACTCTTTTTGGAGCTTACTCAAAGTCTCTGCCTTGGTGTCTGAGCTGTAGTTTGAGATGACTTCCGATGTCCGCTGTAGGGAACGTGGGAATCTGGGAGGGTCAGGGCTCAGAGCTGCGTGTTCTTTTGGGTAGGGCTGCATGCTGCTCTCTTGACAGTTTGCTAAGTGTCCTGTTCCAGGGTTCCTTCCGCCCATGGGGGATGTACCGTCTTCCATGGGGAGATGCCCTTGACATTTAGATGATCTCCTTAGTTAGGCATTGAGCCCTGGAGTCTGCACTTCTATGAGAGAGACAGAGGGAGGGACCCCAGCGCTCCATAGCACTGCTTTACAGCCCTCTTCCTAGCAGTTCTGATTAGTCGCCTCAACTTTTTCCATATCAAGTCAGAAAAGGGGAAAAACAGCAATGTAGACAGGCTATGGTTTTTCCAGTGGTCATGTATGGATGTGAGAGTTGGACTGTGAGGAAGGCTGAGCACCGAAGAATTGATGCTTTTGAACTGTGGTGTTGGAGAAAACTCTTTGAGAGTCCCTTGGACTGCAAGGAGATCCAACCAGTCCATCCTAAAGGATATCAGCCCTGGTGTTCTTTGGAAGAAATGGTGCTGAAGCTGAAACTCCAGTACTTCGGTCACCTCATGTGAAGAGTTGACTCATTGGAAAAGACTCCGATGTTGGGAGGGATTGGGGGCAGGAGGAGAAGGGGATGACAGAGGATGAGATGGCTGGATGGCATCACCAACTCGATGGACGTGAGTCTAAGTGAACTCCGGGAGATGGTGATGGACAGGGAGGCCTGGCGTGCTGCGATTCATGGGGTTGCAAAGAGTCGGACACGACTGAGCGACTGAACTGAACTGAGACATAGTCTGCTTTTTTCCGACATGTAATAATTAGTGAAAAGTTTCCTGATTTTGGCCTCACCAGTGACGTTTCTGGGGGATGGGGTGGGACAGAGACCTCCCAGTTCAGTTCAGTCGTTCAGTCATGTCCAGCTCTTTGCTACCCCATGGACTGCAGCATGCTAGGCTTCCCCGTCCATCACCAACTCCCAGAACTTGCTCAAACTCATGTCCATGGAGTCAGTGAAGCCATCCAGCCATCTCATCCTCTGTCGTCCCCTTCTGCCCCTGCTTTCAATCTTTCCCAGCATCAGGGTCTTTTCCAATGAGTCAGCTCTTCACATCAGGTGGCCAAAGTATTGGAGCTTCAGCTTTAGCATCAGTCCTTCCAGTGAATATTCAGGACTGATTTCCTTTAGGATGGACTGAAAATCAATTGACAGAAACCTCCCAAATACTGTTCTCTGACCCTCACTCAGGTCTCCCCTTTAGAAGGCATTCCTTGTTGATCACTGCTGATTTTCCCCCCTCATTTTAAAAAAGTTTTTATTGATTTGTTATGATATTGCTTCTTTTTTGTGTTTTCTTTGCCTAATTATTGAGAAAGGGAATATTATGATCTGGCTCCACTGTGCTATCTTTCTCCAGAAGACTCTTTTGAGTATCTTCTGAAAAATGCTCTTTCCCATGCTTCAACTAGAAACATAGAGTCAGATTGCCCTAGGGATGCGGCAGAGAAATCTGTATTTTAACAAAGTTTCCAAGACAGTTTTAACAATCACCCAAGTGTAGGATCCTTTTAAAGTTTCCTATAAGGTTCTTTCCACCCCTGAGATTCTGTGATTCATTCTGTTCTCTTTAAGAAGCAGGGAGGGGGCGTTAACACAGGGATTCTGTCATCTCTTTCCCCAGATATTCTCAGACGTGGTTTCCCCTCATTGAGGAGGGGGTCACATATCTCTTCTTATTCTAATTATTTCTCTTGTGAACGGTAGGTAGGAGGGATGAGTTTGGAGGGTAATCTCATTTCTGCTTTCCGCAGTGACCTGACAGTATCCTCTATCTTTTAGGAGACCTGTACTTGAGTCTGTGTTACGGATAGTTGTCTTCAGCTCTGCCTGAGCATTAGGGTCACTTTGGAAGCTTTGAAAATACTGATGGCTTGGGTCTTACCCCTGGAGATGCTATGTTAATTGGTCTCGAATGGGACCCAAATCACTGGCCTTTGCTGAGAGCTCTCCTTGGTGGTCTTGCTAACTAACCTGCTGCCAGGATTGAGAACCACTGCTGTGCTGTGCTGAGTCTCTTCAGCCGTGTCTAACTCTGTGCGACGCTATGGACTGTAGCCCGCCACGCTCCTCTGTCCATGGGATTCTCTAGGCAAGAATACTGGAGTGGGTTGCCATGCCCTCCTCCAGGGGATCTTCCTGACCCAGGTGTTGAACCTGAATTTCTTAAGTCTCCTGCATTGGCAGGCGGGTTCTTTACCACTTGCACCACTAGAGAAACCCAGAGAATCAATGGATTGTTCTTATTTCTGTAGTGACTCATGGCCCTTTCTCTATTGCCTTTACTTACACTCCAGGCCTTGGTAATGGAACATGTATTTTCCACCCACTAAATATTTCCCCACACAATGTCATTAGGACACTAGTGTGTTGTGGTTGAAAGCATGGGCTTTAGGGTAATAGAAACCTGAGCATGCGTCCTCTTTGTGCCCCTACTGCCTGAGTGATCTTGGGCAAGTAACCTAACCTCTCCATTCCTCCGTCTTCGTATGCAAAATAAGGACTTATTTTGCCATTTTGAGGGTTGTTTTGAAGACCCAAATTAATTTTGAATGACATTAACTACATGTTATAACAGTTTCTTTTGGGTTAGTGCTTGCCTGGTATATTCTTTACTGTCTCTTTATTCTCAGCCTTTTAATAAGGTTTTACTTTAGACATGTCTCTTATAATCATATTAAATTTTGTTCAACTTTTCAACTCAATCTGATAATTTCTGTCTCTTGATAGGTAAATTTAATCTGCTAATGTTTATTATTGGGGCTTCCCTTGTGGCTCTTTGGTAAAGAATCAGCCTACAAAGCAGGAGACCTGGGTTTGATCCCTGGGTCGGGAAGATCCCTGGAGAAGGAAATGGCCACCCGCTCCAGTAGTCTTGCCTAGAGAATCCCATGGACAGAGGAGCCTGGCGGGCTACAGTCCATGGGGTCACAAGAGTCGGACATGATTTAGCGACTGAACCATCACCACGTTTACTATCATTGCTGACGTGATTTCCGAGTGTTCCCCCACTGTTTGATTTTAGGTTTCTGTTGATCAATTTTTTTCTTTGGTCTTCTTTTACCTTTCCTGTCCTATGCAATGCCTGGTTTCACACTCATTCCTTTTCCCCTTTGTTGGTTCACAAGCTAGAGATAATGTTCTATTCTCTTAGTGATTCTTCTGAACATTTTTAACGTACATATTTAACCAAAATTTTTCTAGGAACACTGGGAGTGATACCATATTATTGATAAAATACTGTATAGAAAAGATTGAGCAAAGTGCCTGACAGTCATTAAAATGCATAATAATTTCCAGCAACTAGTTCTCCTCTTACTATTGCCAACACTACGGTTAATATTAATATCATCATTTTACCCAGAGAGCTGCTGAGCATCACTTTTATCCATGAGCGCATTATCAAGAAGCAGAACATGATGAAAATTATTCAGAAGAATTTCTAGTCTGAATAGTGACATGCATGCTCAGTCGCTTCAGTCATGTCTGACTCTTCACGGCCCCATGGACTGTAGCCTGCCAACCTCCTCTGTCCATAGGATTTTCCTGGCAAGAATACTGGAGCGGATTGCCATACCCTCCTGCAGGGGATCTTCCTGACCCAGGGATCGAGCGCATGTCTCCTGCGTCTCCTACATTGCAGACATATACTTTACCACTGAGCAGTGACAGGTTTTCCCGAAAGAGAGTCTGTTAGGAAAGAGCACTGTGTCTCGGTGCATTTTGCGTCTGGGCTCATGACAACATCTCTTTGCTGGAGTCTTCTCGTTTACGAAGTGTTACATTGAGTATTCAGTGAGATAAGTCTTTTCAAGTGCTTAGCACACACACAGTAGGTGTTCCATAGTTGGCCACAGTTTGATGGAAACCAAGCTGAACTTCCCTTTTCAAACATCCTCATTTTGACTTGTCATCTTACTCTGTTCCTCTGAAAGCCATTTCTGGGGGAGTATCCCTCTGGCCCTGATCCCCTGACCCAAAGCTCCTGTGGGATGAGCATGGAGATGGCGGCTCTCAGTACCACCTGGCTGGGGCACAGCCAGGCAGGAGTCAACTCAGCACTGGGAAATCAATCATGATGATTCTGCGAGGAATTATCGGTGAATTAGCGGAATGCTGCGAGGGATGGTCCAGATGGAGGTAGGTGTAAAGTAGAGCTTTGCTAGATGGAGTTGTTTTTGCACAACATATTGATCTCCTTGGGGTGGGAGAAAAAGAGAAACAGCAGCTCTTCGCCAATCTCCAGGAGTGGCGGGTGGGAGAGGACAGGTGGGAGTCTGTGGGCCCCCTCAGCTGGCTTTTTTTAGATGTACCATCAGGTACTGCAGCTGTATTCCCACTGCTACCTGGCAATGCAAAGGGCAGATTACTAAGCAGGGCCAGGCTGGCAGTGCACTTTGCTCTGTTTTTGCTCAGTGGCCACAGTGTTCCCAGGGGTAGGTGATGGTGCTGCAGATACTCTGAGAGAGGGCAGTGCCCATGTCGGATGCCCACAGACTGAGCTTAGAACTGAGAAGTATGGCTGGGCATTCAGCCCGTGGTTCCCCAGTGCCTGGATCTGATGAACCCTAGGGGGGAACCTGGATGTGGGGGGATGAAGGACTTTGCCAGAGCTGGTCTCATCCCTGAAGATGTCTCCTAGATCAACCCCTGAGAGGACAGAGTTCTGGTCCGCAAGCCTCAGTTCTGCTTTACCTCCATAGTATATTGTCTGGGAAGTCCTAGGCCACTCACTTATCCCATCTGGGTGTCTGTTCCCTAACCTGTAAAATTAGAAATGCAGATATTTTAGTAGATGAGGGGTCAGGAGTAGATGATGGGACCTAGGTTTTAATCCCATCTCCATCATCGTGTGATCTTGGATAAGCCTTCTAATTTGGGTGCTTCACCATCTGTAAAGTACAAACTAGTAACATCTGCCCTTGCTACCTGGGCTAGAGAAATTGGGACGGCAGATGAGACAGTGGCTTTGCAGGCTCTGGAAGTGGGAGAGAGTTAAAGAGAAGAGGGAGTCTTGGAGTTATCTGCTTCTTTCCTAGGGTTGGGGGAGCTGGGATATGGATGGAAGTCACAGTCCCCAGCCTCTTCCCAGGGATCCTCTTGGACTGGCCAGCCTGTATTTGAATCTGTTCAGCCACCTTACTAGTAGATGCAGGACTACAATTGGAGGTATGGGGGAGACAGGTCGCTACTCTGCAGGAACAGGGACGTGCTGGCCAAGCAGCCCAGCCTTGGAGATAACTTGTGCTAAGCAGAGATGTGGAGCCAGGCCCTGTGCTAACCCCTTCTCATGTAGGATCCAGCATACCACTGAATCAGCATCCTGACGACCAGCCCTTTATAGGCATGGACCGATCAGATTGGATGTTGCTGGTATAACTGGAGTGGGATCCTGCTGAGTCAGGCTTTAACCCTTTAGTCATTAGGCTGTGGAAGGTCCAGAGGGGTCCATGGAAGAGGGACCAGGGTTGGTGTACTTGGGGGCTCATAGACTGGGGACTCGTGATCTGGCTGGGCTGCTGAGAAGTGGCTTCATATTAGCCCTGGAGTATATGCATGCTCTTTGAGAGTTGGACTGTGAAGAAGGCTGAATGCTGAAGAATTGATGCTTTTGAACTGTGGTATTGAAGAAGACTCTTGAGAGTCCCATGGACTGCAAGGAGATCCAACCAGTCCATTCTGAAGGAGATCAGTCCTGGGTGTTCTTTGGAGCGAATGATGCTAAAGCTGAAACTCCAGTACTTTGGCCACCTCATGCGAAGAGTTGACTCATTGGAAAAGACTCTGATGCTGGGAGGGATTGGGGGCAGGAGGAGAAGGGGACGACCGAGGATGAGATGGCTAGATGGCATCACCGACTCGATGAACGTGAATCTGAGTGAACTCCGGGAGTTGGTGATGGATAGGGAAGCCTGGCGTGCTGTGATTCATGGGGTCACAAAGAGTCGGACACGACTGAGCGACTGAACTGAACCGAACTGAACTGATATGATATGCATGCTCCCAGATAAACATGAGGAAGCTGAGGTTGAGAGAGGTTAAGTGATTTTGCCTAGGCTACACAGCTAGTAACCTGGGATTTGAACCCAGGTCTGCTTAACTATAGAGTAAGGCAGGGATTCAGAGTTAATGATACCAATGAAGACTCTAGGGTTGGAAGGGGCCAGAGTCTTAGGGGTCATTGCTTCAGTGGCCAAAGAGCTTGGCAAGGAGTCTTGGCCCATAAGACCACTGTGGGAGCTCCTGGAAGCTGGTGGCCAAGGGTGAGTCTGAGTGTGTGTGTGTGTGCGGGGGGTAGGGTAGAGCACATGTATACAGTGTGTGTTTCAGTGTATGTGAGTAGGTTGTAGAGTGTAGCTTATGTCTTGAGTGTGTGTAAGTGTGTGTATAAGCATAGGGGTTGTGTATGTGTATGTGTAGAGTGGGTCTAGAGTTATGAGACTGTCTGAATGGTGTGTATGTGTGACAATGTGTGTGTAGAGTGGAGATTGGATATGTGTATGGTATAGAGTGGGTCTAGAGTTATGTGAATGTGTGTAAATGGTGTGTGTGTGTGAGTGCAGGGTGGGGATTGTGTATATGTATGGTGTAG
Source organism: Capra hircus (assembly GCF_001704415.2). Classification (NCBI taxonomy): domain Eukaryota; kingdom Metazoa; phylum Chordata; class Mammalia; order Artiodactyla; family Bovidae; genus Capra; species Capra hircus. The sequence goes on from NC_030835.1 coordinate 12,354,485, forward strand.
AGTGGGTCTAGAGTTGTGTGAGTATGTGTGTGTGTGTGTGTGTGTGTGTGTGTAGAGTGCCTTCCCAAAGGCCCTGCTCTGCCAGAAGCCCACTCATCCATCATCATAATGGAAGCCCATTCCATTCCCTCTGAGCCTCGCCAAAAAATTAGAGTGAAGGAGAGCCATAAAGAATGTTCACACCCTGGGAGGGTCAGGCAGCGTTTTACAGTCTGAATGGCCCATTGTGATGATTTGGGTGACAGTGGAACCTGCATTGCCACCAAAACTCTTATTGGATCCTTAGGAGCTGTTATATTCTGAATAACAGATTGTTTCCAGTTTCTTAGGGCTAGGTAGGGTTTTTCTTTAAAGTATATATTTCTTGTTTTTAAAGCAGAATGGAAGGAAGAAGGAGGAAGAGGGGGAGTTGGGGAACAAGTGATTGAGAGAGTTCAGGCATAACTGAGTCAATTCTGAAGCTCTCAGTCAGGAGAAAGAGGATGCTGAGTAATTTTTAGTTTTTTGCAGTTATGGGAGGAGAAGTGCCAAGTAGGTAATCAGGAGTCACATGGCGGCCATTTAGACCTTTGAGCCCAGATAGGAATTTTCTGGTATGTTAGCGTTTCCTTCTGGAATCAAGATTCACTTAGTGCACTGACATGTTGCTGATATTGAAGTGTGTGTGTGTGTATAGATCTCAAGTAATCATAACGATTTCATGCCTCACCTTCATGTAACATCTTCATGTAAAGTTTGGTACCTGGGTAATCTCCAAACTCCTAATAGCAGCCCTGAAAATTGAAGGTTGTAGATTTATGCTGTAAGTATGGGTATAGGTTGTGGTTGTAGGTTATAGGTATGGGTATAGTTTGTAAGTATAATTTGTAGTTAGAGGTTATAGATATAGGTTGTAGATTATAGCTTGTAGGCATAGGTTGCTCATGTGAATTGTAGGTATAGGTTGTTCATGTGAATTGTAGGTGTAGGTTGTAGATTGTAGGTGTAGGCTGTAAGTATAGGTTATTGATTGTAGATGTAGGTTGTAAGTTATAGGTGTAGCTCACAGGCAAATGTTATAGATTGGAGGTGTAGGTTGTAGGCTCTAAGTATATATTGTAGGTGAGAAATAGAACAAAGGGCTTTTCATTTCTTAAAGTCACATGCATTTGGTAGCAAACACACTTGAACCTAGAACACAGATCTTTTGATGCCAAGATTCCTGATCTTTCTGGGTATATGTTCTTTTTTGAGAAATGAGATGTGTTTCAAAGGCAGTATTTATATTTTACTATTATAAATACACGTAAACATAGTTAGGGGAAGGACCTTGTCTCTGGTTGGTTCCCTTTTGGTATATTTCCTTCAAGCCTCTTTACTTTGTATGGATTTTCAAATTATTTCCATTTCCTTAGCTGTGACTGCACTCTTTACCCAGTTTTGTATGCGGCCTCCCCCTTCCCCCAACTATAACAGATCTGTGCTCTTATAAGGCTGGAAACATTTTTTACGGCTGCATGCTATTCCAGTGTGGCTGTACCACCATTTCTTAGCCTTTCTCTTGAGTGGGGTATTTAGAGTGTTGTACTGTTTGGCTATCCAAGTAAAAAAACAGCTCAAGCAATCATCTTTGAGCCAAGTTCTCTTGAAGATGGTTTCCTGGGGCACAGTGGGGCTGGGAATTTGTCATACCGAGGGGAAACTGGGGAAGGGCTGATAACTCCCTGATGGGAAGCCTGGCCTGGGGTTACATGGCTGCCTGGCTCAAGTGTGCCCTTGGCAGGAGTTACCTTCCCCAAGGCCAGTGCTTGGCATTGTAGTGGGCCAGCCCTGGGGTGGATAGAGTGACAGAGAGAAGGGTTCTTTCTTCTTTAAGGCAGAAATAGGTTTGAATGCCTCTTGGAGATTTTGTTTTACAGATAGTCGAGGTGGGTGCACAGTGGCAAGAGCAGTCGCACCCTTGTGACCCTTCCATCCATATTTACCCCTCTGGTATTTCTACCCTTGGTTGTCAACAAGTAACAGGCAGTTCTCTCCACAACCAAAGCCCAAGCAGGGAATAGTCCTTCTTCCTATGTCAGGGTTGGGGAAAAACCCTACTTGGTACCCATCAGAGGGATTTCAGAGGAGGTGTTTTCAGGGTTCAGTGACCTCAGTTATTCCCACCCAGTGGAAGCTTGCTTTGTATGGGGGACATCTGTCTTTCCCTTTGCTGGTCAGACCCTCATCGGCTGCTGGCCTCTTGCCCTCCTCACTTGATCAGATGGTCCAGAGAGCCCACTGCCCTGCAGGGGACAATTCGCCCCTTTTGACATCATGGGGAGGCTCAGAGGTATCTCGATGGAGACAAATGATGAGTTAGCACATGCCTGCTTGGGGGATCCTTCTGCAGCTGACATATTGTATGACACCCGGCAGGGTTTGCATCATGCTATAAGGCACGGCAAGCCTCTCCTCTCTCCCAGCACCGGTTCAGTGCATGAGTGAGTGAAAGTCACTCAGTTGTGTCCAACTCTTTAAGACCCCATGATCTGTAGCCCTCCAGGCTCCTCTGTCTATGGAATTCTTCAGGCAATAATACGGGAATAGGTTGCCATTTCCTTCTTGAAATTCAGTGCATTCCCCTACCAATTGCTGCTTTTTGTAGGCGATTATTTCTGGTGCATATTGACTTGTTACTGGAAACGGTTTGAGAGGGATAATGAGCTGGGTAGTTTTCCTCTTCATTTTTCTTTGTTATTGTTGTCAAAATCATATGGGTAACTGGGCTCTCCACTTACACTTCATTGATCCCTGAATTTAGGGGATGGCTCTGTAATTGACAATTACCTCCACTCACTGTGGCTGAGAGAAGGACTGAACATGGGGATGCTGACCGCTGGGAGCTGTAGCAATCCAGGAGCAAGGTTCTTGCCTGAGACAGGGGCCCTTCTGCCCGGACCTGGCTTGACACAGCCAAATTGTCTGCAGGCAAGCCCCTCACTGCCCTTGCCTGGCTCTGGTTTTCTTTTGCTGTCCTACCAGCGGTCAGCCCAGATGATACTGAGCACTGGCCCTCCCAGTTCCTACATTTTCCAGGCTGGGATGGAAGCCCTTTTCTTTGGTGGCCTAGTGTGTGAAGACTCAGGCACTTCTTCATTCACAGATGACACTGTCAGCCCTGAGTAGTCTTGCCATTGTTTTCCCCAGGAGGCCTGATAGATGTGTGCTGAGTCACACACGGGCTCAGCCAGAGTCCCTTGTGACCAAGCTGTGCATTTTCAGGAAGGCTGGCAGGGCTGGTGGTGCAGCCTTGAGACTGGGACAGCCTGAGCCTAGCGATGCCCGGATGGGGAATCAACTGTGACCTTGGCAGGGTGGGTGAGGGGCTGCCCATGCTGCCCTCCACCCCAGTGCTCTTGGCTGTCCGTTTGGCTTATGCATAGCTGAATTACTCTTGTTTCAGATTATCATGGAAAATCTTGCTGTCAAGTACTTAGGACAGGATTAGGTAGAATAGGTGATAAAGGTCATCAGCATTATTTACAACCTCTTGACTTTTTATGCACCCCTGTAGGCTGTAGATGAGCTGGATGCTTACAAGAGTGGCATTAATGAATCAGGCACACCCGAGTTTGGAGCCCAGCAATGGTGCTTTGGGCTGTATCACCTTAAATATGAGCCTCCCCTGCGCATCTGTTCACCTTCTGTCAGTGGTAGAAAACAGCATGGACTCTAAGAAGTTTGCTGGTGAAAACAGAGTGAGTGAAAGCTGAGTTTTGCAGCATCCCCACACCCGTGGGATGCTTTTAGGTGGGACCCAGACAGATTTCTTATTATAGTTATGTATTTGAATACGTTGGTGAAAAAATAGAACTGGCACATCAGAACTCGTGCTTTCACAGATATTATTGCTCAGGACAATGCTAATTTTACAAAAAGCGAGACAATTTAAAGTTGAGTTCAGGAAAGATGAGCAGTGAATTTTTGTGCAGGGCAGGGAGACTGGAATTGGGAAGGTGGATGAGTTGGACAGAATTTTGGGTACTACCCAGCTCTGTTATATTCCAAATCTCATGGAGAGTACATGGTGGGAACAGAGTCTGTGTATCTTTGCTTTCTTGTCTTTTCCTGGGGCAGGGGAGATGTAGGGTGCTGGTGTGAGACACTCAGAAAAATTGCCGGGTAGCTCAGCTTTGTGTGTCATCATCCTAAATAAGGACCAGGTGGCCACTTTTCCAAATCTTTCCAGGGCAGGTGCTAATCATTATGAAATTAGAGCCTTAGAGCTCGAAGAGGTCTTGGAGACAGTCTACTCCATTTTATAGTAGACTTTAGTGATTAAAAAATTATTTTACCAAAAAAAGGACTCAGAAATATACCTACTCAAAGACAGACAAATAATTAGTGGAATGGCTGAGACAAACCTTTAAGTGTTTCCCTTGAAGACCTTTCTTTCCTCTGTGCTGCTTCTTTGTTGGAAGTGTGCTCTTAGAACAAGACCCACCTAGACTTAGCTGTGTGTGGATGAAAAATGTTGCCTGCCTGCCAGCAACAAAGAAGCAAAGGGTGCTGCAATCATCAGCTGCTACCATTGCCCCAAGGGTGAACCTGAGGGAACTCAGGATTGGAAAGAACAGGATACTGGTCCTAGATTGCTAAGTGAAAGTGAAAGTATTAGTCCTTCAGTCCTGTGTGACTCTTTGTGATCCTATGGACTGTAGCCCACCAGGCTCCTCTATCCATGGGATTTCCCAGGCAAGAATACTAGAGTAGGTTGCCATTTCCTTCTCCAGGGGATCTTCCCAAACCAGGAATTGAACTTGGTTCTCCTGCATTGCAGGCAGATTCTTTACCCACTGAACCAGCAGGGAAGCCCATAGATAGTTAAGGTGCATATCAAAGGAATGATTTCAGTGAACCCAGACTCTTGGATTTTCCCATACATAGAAATAGTGCTAAATTCAGTAACTTGAGATATCTGGTTTCCTTTAATAGCAATTTTTTGATGTTCTGACTGCTTGGTCATTGCTGCAAACGCCCCTATGTTACCTCTTTGGAGCAGTCCCCCTGAACTATCTGAGAGGTGCCTCCTGGGTTTGAGTCCCCAGAGTCCTCTGAATAAAACACAGTGCTTAACTTTTAGGTGGTGGATGTTTTTTCAGTGAACACGTGTAAGTCCAGGACCATAAGGATCTACTCTTCAGCATGGCCTATGTTTCTCCTTGTGGTGAGAGGATTGGAGATCTAACTGTTTAGACCCTATAGGAAGAAGAGGAAATGAATTTCAAAATTGTAAGTGCTGGCTTTTTGTCCCTGCAGTGTTTCAGGCTAGCTGTGTGACCTGGGGGTGCCACTGACCTCCCAGGGCCTGCATTTCCTCCTCTAGAAGATGGTCTGGCCTCTGCAGGCTTGAACGACACAGGGTGTGGGACGGCCTCCTGCCCAGCTCCCTCAGTCAGTGTTTGTGTGGATATGCCATGTTCTATTGGTCTTTTCCTCTGTTGTAGACTTTCGGATTGTTGCCGCCTTTGACTATTGTGAAGCGTGCAGCTATAAATGTTTGTGTACACATTTTTATCTGAACACCTGTTTTTAATACTTCTGGATATATGCCTAGGAATGAAATTGCTGGGTTACAGTGGTAATTCTGTCTTTAATGTATCGAGGAACTGGCAGGATTCTTGAGGGTACATTGTGGCCCCATACTCTGCTCAGGGCCATGCCCTGCTCACATGCGTTGACATATACAAACTCTGAGAGATGGGCTGAACAACGACTATGTGCCAGGCAGGGGTTTGCATCCTCACTAGTCACCCCCAGGAGGTGGGCGCTGCTCCTGTCCCCAGAAAACTGAGACTCAGAGTGTGTTAGCATCATACTCCAGCTCATACAGCTTGTGAGTAGCGGATCTGGGTTTTGAGCCCAGACGGCCTGCCTGCAGAGCCCAGTCTTGCCCTGAAACACCATTTGATACCTCAGGATGAGAGCGTGCACAGACAGGGCCACAGGCTGAGCCCGGGGTGGGGGCTCCTGAATTGTGGTGGGTGGCTATCTGTGCTGCATGAAGCCCACAGGAGGCTTCTCTCTCTGGGGGCCACTCAGCTGTACCCTTGATTTTCCCACTTTGTCTTCTCTCCACCCACCTTGCTGCCAGCCTCACCACCACCTTTCCTTTTATAATAGGGTTAGCTAAAAAGTTCCTTTGGGTTTTTCCCCTAAGATCCTACAGAAAAACCCGAATGAACTTTTGGGCCAACCTAAATGAATGAAAATGGTTTGTGATCTCTTCTAGAAATAATACCATAGAAAGCCCCTGCCCTGTGGTTTGATAGAGGTGGGGTTGGGAAGGGGAGAGAGAAAGTGCTCCTTCAGCAGATCTGAGGGGAACCCAGGGGACCACTCAGCCTGGGGGTTTTCATGGTTCCTCCAGGGCTGCCGCAGAGGTGACCCTGAGTTGGGCTTGGGCTCTGGTGTCTGAGCTCCCCCGCTCCCAGGCTGCATGGCAGTCCGCAGAGCAGTGTGCTTCATCGGGTGTTGCATTAGCAGCACTTACTGAGGATACTCCACGCTGGGCTTGTTTCAGAACCCATGATATTCCCCTTGCTGAAGCTGAAGGTGGAGGACCCTGAGGAAGGGATGGCCTGGCTGGGGAAAGGGGGGAAAGCCCTCCTGGGAAATGAAGAGGGAGCCCCAAACCAGTTTGTTGTGTGGGAGATGGCCCAGATTATGGTTTACAATGCAAATCTGGGAGCGTGCCAGGGCCTTATTAATACTGCATGAGGCAGTAAGGGGACCGCAGGCTTGAAACTGGAGCTCTGGCCTAGAATGGAACTGAACAGTGGGCCTTGTCTTAAAGGGACATGACGTGCTCCCAGAAGTATGTGCGGCATTATTTCCCTCTAATGCTGTTTACTATATTTGCACACAATGCCCCCGAAGGGTTTAAAAAGGAAATGGCAGTGTAAGCCGGGAGGTGTTTTTTTTATTGCGGCTTGGTAGCACCAGTTAATGCTCATCAACTTAATTATTGTTTTTTTTGTTACCTTGGTGAGAAGTTGGGGAGCGGGGAGGGGAGAGAGAGTGAGAGAGAGAGAGAGGAGAAAACCTATATGCCTACGTCTGTCCTCTCCCTGATGTTTTGCTGAAATCTATCTTAGCCAGTAAGCTGATTGAGAAATCTGGGACTCTTTTAGAGGTAAAACAAAAATGAATAGTACTTTGAAAGCTCAAAACCACTGATCCAGCATAGAATCATCTGTTCAAAGTGCCGGTTTTGACTCTTCTGCTCTTGTGATTGAGTTCATGGCTGTGCTCCGTTGTGTCCACGGACAAGGGCAAGTCAGAGTGCTCTTTCTTGTTGGAATATTTGGAGAAACCAAGCAATCACACAGTGCAAATGTCTGGATGCTGTTGGCTTATGAAGAAGAAAAGGAAGTGTCAGGGATTTACTTGAGAGTATAACCTCCCTCCAAATGGTGTTCTAGTGTTTTCCTAGACACTGAAGGAAGATTCAGCTCTATATAGTGTCGCTTTAGTGTTAAGTTTGCTTCAGAATGCATCTATTCTTTCAAATTAGTTAGGGCACTTTTGGCTGCAGGTAATGGGAAACACTAACTTGCATCTGCTTAACCAGTAAGGAAGTGTATCTCCCATAAGGAGAACAGAGGTGGCTGGGGTGGAGGTGGGGCTCTCCAGCGTGGCTGGCTCTGTGGCCAAGTGATGTCTGAGGTCCTGACTCCTGTGTCTTTGCTGTCTTTAGTGGCAGTTTCATCCTAGATCTGGTTCCTCTCATGGCTGCAATATGGCTGCAGGAGCTCCAGGTATCACATCTGGATATAGCAATGTTCAGGGGGTGGGGACCATCCCTTCTGGTGAGGCTTTCTAAAGAGAGGAAACCTTTCCTGGAAGCCCCTCCCTCACATTTTCTATGTGTCTCATGGACCAGAAGTAGGCCAGTTGCTTGCCCCTGAGTCAGTCAGTGGAAGTGGAATGGGGGTACCCATTGATATTGATTATGTGGGACCTAGCAGCTGGAGAGGGAATGGGCTCAGCTTGCCTAAGGCCTCAGGGACAATGTGAGGAAGCAGTAGGAACCTGATAAAACAGGGCCAGGCTAAAAAAGCAGAGGGGGTGATGTGCAGCTGTCTCTTGCATCCATCAGTAGCGAAAGACAGCTCCCATTTACCTGAATGTATGGGGCATCCTGGAATGCTAGAACTTAGAAGGGGAGTAGAGACAATCTGCCCCAATCCTTTCATTTTATAGATAAAGAAACTGAGCCCCAAGAGTTGGGGCAACTTGCCCAAAGTCACCCAATCCACTGTGAGAGCCAGGCTCCGACCGGGTGGGCACTGCGGGCGGGTGGGGTCTTCTGGCTGATGTTACTCAGTTTGTGGAAGAGCACCAGAACCCAGGGTGGGAGAGGAGTTGGCAGGCCTTCTGGAAACTATCTGTGGGGCCTGGCATTTTCATTCAGTGAATGTATCGATCCACCATTGAGCCTGTACCTCTGCATTCTCTGGGTGTTATGAGGAAAAGTATAGTGTCCACCAGAGAAGAAGTTGAACTCATCAAGGTGTAGTCAAAGCTGATGTGTGATCTCTTCTGGAGACAGTTCTTATTTTTCATATTCTTTTTTAAAAATATTTCTATTTATTTGCTTATTTGGGTGTGCAGGGTCTTAGTTGAGACATACAGGATCTTTAATTGTGGCATGTGAACTCTCAGCTGCAGCATGTGGAACCTAGTTCCCTAACCAGGGATCAAACCTGGGGCCCCTGCATTGGGAGTGTGGAGTCTTAGCCACTGGGCCATGAGGAAAGTCCCCCTGTTCTTACTTCTTGATTCTAAGGACTTGCAGCTGATTCTGGAACACAGTAAAGTGAAAGTTGCTCAGTCGTGTCTGACTCTTTGCAGCCCCATGGGCTATACGGTCCATGGCATTCTCCAGGCCTCCTGAATGCTGGAGTGGGTAGCCTTTCCCTTCTCCAGGGGATCGCCCCAACCCAAGGATTGAACCCACATCTCCCACATTGCAGGTGGATTCTTTTATGATCATCCCAACCCAAGGATTGAACCCAGGTCTCCCACATTGCAGGTGGATCCTTTTACCAGCTGAGCCTCAAGGGACGCCCAAGAATACTGGAGTGGGTAGCCTATCCCTTCTCCAGCGGATCTTCCTGACCCAGGAATCGAACTGGGGTCTCCTACATTGCAAGTGGATTCTTTAACAACTGAGCTATCGGGAAATACAATAAGCACTCCATAAATGAGTGTCCAGTTGCATCAATTGAAGCTACACAAGGGCTAGAAAATGCAGATTTTCTTATTTTAACCTGCACAAGATGGTGATAAAATTAAGTCATGATAGTGATTCTTTGGACAAGATGGTCCAAAGGAAAATATTAAACCACCTGCCTGCCTGAGAATGAACCCGCATGGCCTCATTTGGGGAATGTGGCCTTGATGGTTAGGTACAAACCTGGCATCAGGCTTTGATGTGGGTACAGCTCATCGGTGCTGAGAAAGCCTGGAGCTCATATCCCTGAAAGTCATCCATGATTGCCCTTGACCCCAGTGTCTAGAGGAAGTGTGTCCTAATCTTGCCTCCTGTATAACCCCCAAGGCACTCCTCAAACCCTTCCTTCTCTCATTGTCAAGGAGGTTCTAGCTGTCTATTGTGGTCTGATGCCAATTGCAGAAAATGTGGGTGGGGAGTAGCTGGCAGACAGCTAGCTCAGGCCCTGGGTGCCACCCTAAACAAAGCAGAAAAGCAACCCACAGCTGCCTCAGTGTGCTTGGCTCTTTCGTTTTCTCCCCTAGAACCGAGTTACCAGGGCTCTAAATCGTTCAGCACTCAGAACATCACCACCCTCCTGCCCCGCTCACCGTGTCAAGGTTTCTAAAATCAGGCTCTGGTTTCTGTGCCATCTTGAGAGTGTCAGAAACTCCAAAATACTTGAAGGTTCCCAGAGGAGAAAGAAGTAGCCCTCTTATTATTCTGATAGAGTGTCTTTTGGACCTTCTTGACTTTCCCAGCATTTGGATTCTTGAGCCCAGTTGGTCTGCGAAGGGAGAGCGAGTTCCATCAGCGCTTCTCCTCTTGTTGTGCGATGGAAAGTTCTCTGCATCTGTTTTATTACTCAAGCATTCCACATTCCCTTCTGGCATCTCACGTGGTGCTGCTGCTCACCTTTGTGCAGTGGGGACCTATCTTACTTTAGAGGTGGTAACAGCTGAGCTCTCTACACAGTGAATTTTTATAAAACAAATCCAATTCTCATGTTGACTTCAGTTGGATAGTGAAGGTTAATTTCACTGGGGGGAAATGTGGTTTAATCATTTTTTTTTTTTTAACTGTGAGTTGAACTGTAACATGATGCTTGAAAAGTAACCATAAATAACATAAAGTCCAGACATCTAAGCAAATGGACCACACCCATGTAATCAGGAAACAGAACATCTTCAGAATTTCTTGAAATCAACACTTGAGATACAAAGCATGAGTGTGTTCTCTCTGGAACATTTCTGCATTCTAGAATCTACCCTCTGATACTGTCATGTCAAGCTTGCTCATCATCAGACTGGGGGAATTTTTCTCCCATGCAGGGGTTACCTGGTTTGCATTTCCTGTGTCCCAGCTACTGTCTTTGTCTTTTTGTATGCATATTCATATACCCCCCTTTTAAGGAAAACTCAGCATATGAAAAGCCATATTTACAAATGAGATCAACTGCAGGCAATCTTACATAATACCAGTGTTGCTTTCCTTTTTTACTGTTCAAATGGGTGGACTCCTCTCTTGGATTTATAAAATGACTTACCTTAGGAACCTATAACTATTTATTAAGTACTTACTATGCTCCAGGCATTTTGACAAGATACTGTGTGTTTATCTGAGATGTGAGTGCAGTGGAGACATGATCCAAGGTCAAGTAAGACATGGCTTTACTTCTCAAGGATGTGCCAGTCCAGAGGGAGACAAAATGTGCTTGCCCTTGAACTTGCCACCTAAGTGAGATATCAGAGAAGAGTTGTGAGATGGGAGGGGGAAAAACTGCTCCCGTCTGAGGCTGGTGAGGGAGGTTCAGGAGAGCTTGTAAAGGGGGGGCATGTTACTCGGCCACTTGTGAAACCGTTAGGTGGAGTTTCGGGGTGGGGGCCTCCATGCTTAATGTGTCAGCACAGAAAGAATTCCGTGAGAGGCAAAGTGACGGATAAAAAGGGATTTATTAGAATAGAACACTTGTGAGGCTTACAAGCAGGCTGGTGAGAGGGTGCTGTGCCTCGAGAACTTAGTGGGCTGCCGTTTTATAATCACAGGAGAAGTGGGGAGAGGGGGAAGACCACTTTCTCATTCTTGAGTAGATGGCATGTTTCCATCATCAGCTCCTCCTGTAGGTTGGGCAGATGAGTTTTTGTTCCTATATGATCAAGCCAGGACTGTAAAAAATATTTCAAGTCTCTGTACAATAAGCACTTCCATAAATTGTTATTTTTTTATATGCGCAGAGACTATGTTCTGCTGCTGCTGCTGCTAAGTCGCTTCAGTTGAGTCTGACTCCTCGTGACCCCATGGACTGCAGCCTACCAGGCTCCTCCCTCCATGGGATTCTCCATGCAAGAGTACTGGAGTGGGGGGCCATTGCCTTCTCCGGACTATGTTCTAGGGATCATTAACTTACTGAGTGCACTGGGCAGGATGTGGGCCTCTTGCTACCATTCTTTATTGTTTTGGGGCATGTCGCGTGTTTCTGTGGCATGGTTTTGTGGTTAAGCAAACATGCTTTCCTCAGTAATCATTAATTTACAGGGATTTCCCATATTTTTTCTACTGACAATCCTTTGGTGGAATTAACTATTTAATCCCTTATGTTGTCCTTTTTACTCTGTCCCCATCATTTGGAGACGTGACTCTGATGGAACTCATGCTTACATTTTGATGTGAACAACACGGAAAGGAGTCTTACTATGTTTTGAGGGTAAGTTCTGCTATTTAATCTGTGAAGCTGAGTCAAAAGGAAGATGGAGGTTTGTTACAGGAAATTAGGGCTGTCTGCCTTAGCAGTTCTGTAAGTTCAAAATGTGATACAGTGGGTTTACCTAAATAATTGGTTGTCCTGAGAACCATTCTCATGCAGTTGGCGGCTTGGCAGAGTTTGAACCTTTGGAGATTGCCCTCCAAGGGTAGAGGCCAGAGGCAGACCCTAAACTGGGCTCCTCAAATTCTGCTGCCTCCAAATCCTGCTCTCCTGCAGGCTTCCTCAAGCCCTGCTCCTGGGCAGCAGCAGCTGTAAGGTGTGGGTGAGGGGCTGTTGCTAAGAAAACTATTTCAGCACCGTCTGACGTGTGTGTCTAAATTAGCATCTTTAAATACAATTCCCAGCAGTTACTTAGTTTTGAAACTACTGGGGATTTGCGGGGAGGTGAGGGGTGTTGAGGGGGAGGAGAGGCAATCTGAAAAGGCGAACATGTTGGGGGTATTTTTTTTAACAAGTTAAAGGAAAGAACGTCAGCCGGGGCAAGTGCAAGTGTCCGTTGTGGTTGTGGAACCTTTCTGTAGGATCAAAAAAACCCCCTACTTTGCTCCAAGAAACCAGAGGCAGCCCCGAGGAGCCAGTTGGAAGTGGCTTATGGGAACATATGGGAAGCCCTGAGTCCTCTTAGGGTCCCCAGAAGTCAGTGTATTGAGTTAGGATCTGGGATGGGCATATCTGGCTGATAACCACCCTTAAGGCAAGAGGGTTCAGGTGTTCGGGAATCTGGATGTGGTACTGGAGTGGATGAGTATCATCACTCCCAGTGGGCTGAACAGAGAATGGGAATCTAATAATAAAAATGATGATGCTTAAAATAGATACCGACAATGCTCACATTTACTGGGTGCCTCCTGTGTGTCATTGACTAAAGCTAAGAACTGTGGTGTTGGAGAAGACTCTTGAGAGTCCCTTGGACTGCAAGGAGATCCAACCAGTCCATTCTGAAGGAGATCAGCCCTGGGATTTCTTTGGAAGGAATGATGCTAAAGCTGAAGCTCCAGTACTTTGGATACCTCGTGCGAAGAGTTGACTCATTGGAAAAGACTCTGATGCTGGAAGGGATTAGGGGCAGGAGAAGGGGACGACCCAGGATGAGATGGCTGGATGGCATCACAGACTCGATGGACGTGAGTCTGAGTGAACTCCGGGAGATGGTGATGGGCAGGGAGGCCTGGCGTGCTGCGATTCATGGGGTCACAAAGAGTTAGACACGACTGAGCGACTAAACTGAACTGACTGAAGAACTTATCTTTTAATTTGCCTTACCCTTATAACTGCTCTCAGAATTGATTCTCTCATACCTTTGGTTTCAAAATGGGAACTGAGGCAGGGAGAGGTTAAGTAACCTGCCCCAAGTCAGCCTAGCAGTAAGTGGCTGAACTGGGGTTGAGACCTGGCTTCCCAGCACTAGGGTTCCTGCCTCTAACCTTGAACTTTGCTGTCACCAGGAATGAGGCTCCAGGATGGAAACTGAGGAAACCAGCTGAGAGCAAGGATGTGGAAGGGGAAAGCAGGGGATAGGGCTCAGAGATTTACTGAGTCGAGGATGGTGTCTCCTGTGACTTTTTAAGGGTTGCTTTTGGATGAGAGTGTCAAAAAAGTGTCAGTCTATCCTGGGCATTATCAGCCTCTAGAATCCTGTCCACAAAGAACATGCCAATAAAGAAAACTTGGAAGGTAAATTTAAAAATCTAATAAAGTGTTTTAATAGGGAGGAGAGAAGAGGGTGGGAACCATACTCTTGGTATATAACTTTTATATTGTTTTGCTTCTATATGTAAATATAATACCTATTAAAAACATCAAATTAAATAAAAATGCAGTGAAACAGAAAACAAAACCAAACCAAACCATGTCATGCTGTGACATACCTCACGGCCTTTGCATGTGCTGTTCTCTATGGCTAGAATTATTGTTCTGCCTGCTTTTTGTATGCTGCTTCCTTCTCATTGTCATGTCTTAGCTTAAAACCACTGGGATGGAGAAGCCTTCCTACCATCCAGCAATGCTCAGTCAATGAATATGTATTGTGTGTCATGCACACTATTCTAGGGACATGGCATGTAGTAGCGAACAGACACAAGTCAGTGTCCTTGAGGAGCTTCATCTATTGAGAAACAGAAAATATGTAATAAATACAAGATATAACAAATGTTGCAGCATGCTTTTGTTACTCACTTCAGCACCCCCTTTGGCTCTTTCAAAGCCCCTATCATGATCTGTAATTATTTTCTTTGTTTACTTGGTCCTTGTTGACTAACCTGCCTTGGTGAGCTCAGCAGCTGCGGCTCCGAGGCTGTAAAGCACAGGCTTGATAGCTGTGGCGCACGGGCTTTATTGCTCCACGGCATGTGAGATCTTCCCGGATCAGGGATCGAACCCCTGCTTCTTACATTAGCACGCGGATTCTTCACCACTGAGCCACCAGGGACGCCCAGCCTATCTCTTTAAAATGGAGATGCTGCTGCCTGTTGCTCTTAGTCAAGGATAGGAGGGAGGGTGTGGGAACAAACTTGTGGTGAGCTGGCTCCCAGGAGCAGAGGAGTGTATGGTGTGGGATGCCCAGTGGCCTCCTCTGGGACAGTGGAGGACATATCATCTTAATCTCCATCCCTGGATGGCATGGGGACCAAAGAGATCACATCATTGTGCTTGAGATGGTATTACACTCATATTAATTCATAATATCTTATGATAGGAGCTAATATTTAGGGAGTTCTGCTCTGTACTAGACGCCACGCCAAGCCCTCTATGTGCATCCTTTCGCTGAGTCCTCACTGACTCTGTGTGATGTGGGAACCTGCCAGATGAAGGGACTTGCCCAAGGTCACATAGCTGGTAGAGCTGGGAACCCCACCCAAGCCAGCTCCAGACCTCACACTATCCAGCCCCTTGAACAAGTCCCTTTTCTTAGTGTCACTAAGAAGAAGACACTTACATTGTCAGAAGACCCCAAGCTTGAACTATAGGGGAAAAATAATTCTCATTCTATGTTTCACCAAGGAAGGTTGTAGCTGTTGAGATATTAGCAGAATTACTTGGCTTTGTAAGCACTCATGGTATTTATTGTTCTTGCTTTTACTAATAAAAGCCACAATACCTCAGTAACTCAGTCTTTGGGTCAGAGAGGCAGCAGGCGGGGTGACCTTGGTTGGGATGTTAATACTCTCTCTTTTTTTTAATTGGAGTATAATTGCTTTACAATGTTATGTTAGTTTCAGTTGTACGATAAAGTGAACCAGCCATACATATATCTTGGACCTTCCCTGCTTCACAGCCCATTCTTCTAGGCCATCGCAGAACACTCAGCCTTAATACTTTTTTGCATTCTCCTCCCTGTTATCTAGGCTAAAGAAATGAGAACCAGTGCCCACAAATAATCATAAAACAAAAACAATTTATTATCTGTTCCCTGGGGTGTTGACTGACAAATAAGGACTAAGCCTTTTATGAGGCTGACCTTCTAGTATGACTAGCATCTCTGGTGAGCTTTAGCAAGTGCAGGGTGGGAGTTAATCCTTGCTTTGCAAGTTGGGGGTGGAGAAGCAGTTTTTGCTCTGGCCTTTCTTCTCCGGTACAGATGGTGTGTGGATCTCCTCTGCAGCCAAGGTGGAGCTGGTGCTGTTTTTCCTTTCCCTAAAGCATCTTGGGTGATGGAGCAAGTTGTCTTAATCCCCCCTGAGCATTTTGCTGGCTGTGCGGCTGCATGGAAAATCTCAGTGGGCTGGTCCAGGCCAGGCCCCGGCCAGCGAGTCTTCGAGCTCTGCGGGGCTGACGTGGCGTGCAGCTTGAAGGGAATGGAAAGGTCACAAAGGCCCAGGACGAGGGAGCGGACAGAGCCAGTGGCACTGTCCGGTAACGTTATATGGAAGATGAAATTGTAGCGTGGAGTCGTGAGATGCCGGGCGGGGGAAAGAGACCTCAGCATTTTCCATGATTAACTTTCTAATAGTAACTGTGTGTACGGCCGGTGCTTAGCAACCAGCAGATGATCTCCGCGGAGAGTGCATTAATACAAGTGCACGTGGCTTCCCACCGTGGTTGGGTTTTCCCCATTTTGCTTCTATTACTGTCTTGGGGAGCCACGGCGGAGTTCAGACCCCCCAACCTGCTGACCCTGATGGCAACGTGGGGAGGCAGCCGAACCTGTCTCCTCTCCTAATGGATCCGCTCCCTCCACCTGGAAGCCCCAAGCCTTAGGTGGCCACGGAGCTCCCTCTCAGCAATCAGGCAGGAAGAAATGGGTGCTGAGTGAGGTTATGCGGAAGTGAACGCATAACCTGGGTTCTGGAAAGCAGCCTCTTGCATTTTTCCTCCTGTCTGCAGCCCCCTCCACGTAGGCATCGTGTCTTGGCCTGCTGGAAGGGACCCGTGAGCCCCAGTCCAGCCAAAAACCCGGCAGGTCGCCGCCCTTCTGAGCCTGGCTGTTTCCAGAGTCTGCAAAGTTTATTAGCTGTGCATTGGTAGTAACGTGCCCATACCCTGCCCGAGTGCCTCTGTTGCTTCCTGGAAGCTCCAGGGATCCAGATCTCTGTGTGGTGCAAAATCACTAGGAGCCTGGGCTCCTTCTGGTGGGTGCTGGTGACCCCACACCCACAGAGCCGGAAGACACCCGTGCTTAGCATTAGCCTGTGTTTCGGAGGGGCTGACTTGATTGCCCGGTTGCTGCTGTGTAATTGCCTTCCGATTGTTTAATAAAGGAGGCCTGGGTTCTGGTTATATTAGCTCCTTCCGATACAGATATAGATCTGGAGCAGGAAAGGGAGGGAGGGATTCTTTCTGAGGACCCAGGGCAGAACCCTTTTCATCCCCACTGTGTCTCTCCAGCTGAAGTTTGCACCAGCAGGAGGAAGCACCGACATCTCCAGCCACCAACACACCTTCCCTGCATTCACACTTGTGTGCACACCCACACATGCTTGCCTACTTCTCTTCCCCCTCATCTTTTTTTTTTTTTTTTACCTGCATCCCCAGGTCCCCGACCAACCACCACCCGCCCCCCTGCCACTACTCCACTCCCTTGTGCCCGAACATTTCCACTTCCCAAACTTGCACACTTGCTCACACATTGCAGTTCCCCAAACATGCCTCCTTGGAGGACCCTGTCCTCCTCAGTCCACCTCTGCACACTCAGATCCTCACCCTACACCCCATCCCCTCACATGGGCGCCCCACTGTATCCTCTTGCACTCACACAGAAGGGGTTCCTGACCTGCTTTGTGGCATCTGAGTCACAGAAATGTGATGAGACCTGAGAGATGGAAAGTTCTGCAGGTGTCCTGCTCACTGATAGCGGAAGAGGAGGAAGAAGAGGCAAGAGTTCTGGCCGCTTCTCAGGGTCTCTGAGGCCTTGGCTTTGTGCACTGCTTTTTGAGAGGATCTTGCATTCGTTTAGACATTTACTGTGCCCCTCTGTGTGGCAGGCACTGTCCTAGGCGCTGGGGACACTGCAGAGAACAAAGCAGACACAGGCCCTCCGCTCGGGGATTTGCTTTCTAGGGGGGAGCCAGACCATACACAGGATCTTTAAGTAAACAGGATAAGTCAGGTGGTGATGGTGCAAATGGACAAGTAAAGGAGGGAAAGGGGAAAAGTTCTGATGAGGAAGTGCTGATTTATGCAAGGCAGTGAGAAAAGCGCTATGGCAGGTTGAATTTTGAGCAGATAGATGCTAAGGATGAGTGCTGGGGGAAGGAGGGATTGTGAAGGGGACTGGGGAGGGCTGGAACTCAGAAAACCTTTGCTCCTTGATGCTTTGCATGCTTCATTTCTATACGGGGCTGCTTCTGTGTTCTGAGCTCTCCATGATGACCGGATGGAAAGACCCTGGAGCAGCTCCCGGCTAGTGAAGTGGCCAGTGGGATGCAGGAATAGTGTGCATGCCCAAGAGAGATGTTCTCCAGGCTGGTGGACCCAGGGCTGGCGGCAGGGCACTGAAGAGGGGGCTGCTCTTTGGAGGAGCTGATAGTTGACAGAATCTTCAGGAAGGAGAGGGGCTAGCCTTGAATGAGAGGAAAGAAGAGGGAAGACATTGCAGGCAGAGGGGTGACCCACAAAGATTTGGGAAATGCCACCCGCACAGTGTCTGGTGGAGGCTTCCTAGCAGTTGGGGGCTCCAGGAGTGCTGTTTACTCTTGCCTTCCTGCTCTGTTTGTGCTGGGCAAACAAGGGAACAAGACAGGTGTAAAATCCTTCACCAGGCAAGCAAGCTGACGCTGTTGTGGGACAAGCCCTGGGGCTCCCTGTTCCCCTCCCCAGTGCCCAACTGGGAGTGCCTGACCCACGCTGCTCCCCATCCCTACCGGTCATTGTCCTGGTTCCCTCCTCAACGTGGTGGGAGCTAGAGTTCCTGTCTCATCGGTCTGATCTCACCTTCTGGCCGCTGCTGCTGTTCGAGAGGCAGGTCGGGAAGGGTTTCCTGGGGAGAAGCAGAGGAAGATGCAGACCTGTGGATGGACCCCCCTCTCCCTCTCAGCGAGGACAGGATGGTGGTCTGCAAGGGTTACCGTTTTATGGGTTATTTCTCTTTTTGCATTAATTACCTAGGTTTACAAACAGTTTTTCAGATAAAAACCCAGGTCAGTCTAGCTTTCCTTGAGTAAAGATGGAAGATGGACACTCGGGGGCCTGTGTTCTTGTGGCGATGATTGGGGGAGAGCAGCCGGGGCTCCTCCCGCCCAGAGCCCCCTTCTTGCCTCAGCAGCTTGGTTCCCAGGGGCACATGGGCAAGCTTGCACCCTTTTTTTGCATCAAGGAAACACACACAGGATTGTACTTCTGCAAGTTCTCAGGGACTGAGCCCTCAGACTCTTCCGGGTCATTTTCATTTCTCAACTAGAAGTCAGTAGGAGGGAGCCCCTCCCAGTTGTTTTGACCTGGATGTGATTATATATCAGGAATAATGGGAAGAAGCAGGAGTGGGCAGGGCTCTAGACTGCACTGTTGAAAGACATAAGCCAAATCTCCCAATGTCTGTAAAAATGGTGTCTAGATGTGGGTCAAGAGGTGAAGGTCAGAGGTCCTTCTCAAAGCTGGAGCAGAGAGAGAGTTCACAGGTGCAGAGGGTGGGGACAGCCAGGGCCGCCCTGCCTCCTCTCTTACGCCCTCTAGCTGTCCTCTCCTGCAGTCCATTCACCAAGCCAGTTTCCCAGTGAATCTCTCTAGGAAGGAATAAGACCGGATTGATATGGTCAGGGTCTAACCCGATGGTCACCCCCTCCCCCGAGCATTTGGCTTCTTGGATTCGCATGTCATTTCCAGTAAGTGGGAAGCCTAGGAGTGGGTCGGGAGGTGGCACTGCATTGGGAACTGGCCTCTTGAGTCTGTACTGCCGTGAACAGTCATGTTCTGCCCCCTGGTCCTTGCTCTGAGGAGGGGAGAGAGCTCGCAGTGCCTGGGCAAGCTGCTGTGGCATGACCACTTGTGGATGGGGCGTCAGGTGACCACCTGGGGAGAGTGCCAGAGGGGCAGCCAGGGCCCAGAGTGATCGGCTTCCTCCTTGCCAGTGCTTTCCAAGGTCTAGTGTTGGCCTGTGGTTTTGGGTGAGGCCTGGCCTAACTCTGAGGGCGGGCCAGTGTGTCTTTGGGTACAGAAGTCTCATCAGGTGGCACTGCCAGGCCCTCCACACTTTGAATGCAAGGGCGGTGGGAGGGAACCACACGCTGCCTGCCGCTGATATTAGCAGGGAGGCTCCAGGCACGGGTGCCAGGTGGGCAAATTGATTTTTCAGCCTGCAGAACTTCTAAAGATAGGCTCGGCTGGTGCTCTGCTGGCACCGGGAGTGATGGGCCATCTGTGAATCACAGACCCACCCGCTGTGGGAGCGCAGGCCCCAGGCAGGCAGCAGTGAGACAGGCCCAGATGCAGGAAGGAGGGCTAATGCGATGAGGGTGAGTCAGCCTGGCTGCCAGGCCAGGGTCCCCTCCCGGGCGGCCCCAAGGAGGGGCTCTGCTGCCTGGCTCCGGGAGGACTGTGGCTATCTGTAATTTATGTGGTTCCTATGACTGGGTGGAGCAGATAAAGCCTGACTAGAATAAATGAATAATCGTCAGTGTGATCTGTGCTTCTCTGGCTCACAAGCCTCATATGTTTAAGAAAATGGGTTGCTTGGTTTATTTGTTAAATCACCATTTAAAGTCCCTCCGCATTCCCGCTTTGAATCGTCCATCCTCCCTTTCCTTTTCCATGCCATTTTTCTTTGAATTACTTGGTCGGTGCTTGTGACACTCACATTTATGTAGCACTTTACAATTTACAAAGCACTTTCAGGCACCAGCTATTTTCTGAGTGCCTTCCGGGCTCTGGACAAGTGCTGGGGAGGCAGCCCTGAACAGACAAGGGTGCTGACTCTCAGGAGGTGGGGCTAAGCCACTGCTCAGAACATCTAGGGAGACAACAGCATGAAGTGATACCATTTTCTTTAGGATGAGTAAGAAAGGCCTCTCTGAGAAGGAGACAGGACCCAACCAGCTGGAAATTTGAGGGAAAAGCCTTTCAGGTAGGGGGATCAGGGAGTGCAAAGGCCCTAAGGTAGGAACAAGCTGGCTTGTTTCAGAAACCGCTAAGAAGCCACTCCAAATGGAATTTAAAGCATGAGAGAGGGGAGAGAGAAGGAGGCTGGCAGTGGCTGTTTTCTTGTAGGGCTTTGCAGGCAATGGTGCAGAGTCTGGCTTTCCTGCTCAGTGTGATGGGGCATTATTGGAAGAGTTTAAGTAGCTATGCATGTGATCTGATGAACGTTTTTAAAAGCTTCCTGTTGCGGTAGTGAGGCCAGGACACAAGGGCAGGAGGAGAAGCGGAGAGCCTATTAGGAGGTTCCTGCACTTATCTTGCTAAGCTAATGGCATGACCATGGATTGGACTCCAAGGCTCATTTTAGATAACTCATCTCCATCCTTCCAGCAGCCCTAGTAGGGAGAGAAAGGAAAACACGGAGGTTCAAAGAGTACCCATGACTTGTCCCCTGGCCACTAAGCAGCCACTAAAAGTTGCCACCAGAACCCACCCTTTCCTCTTCCCAGCTGTGGTGTCTCAGGAGACCTCCTACCTCTGTCTTGCATAGTGTGATACTGAGTCCTGAGCAGGAGTGGGGAACGTCCCTGTGGCCACTGTAGTATTATTACTGTCATAACAAAAACCACTAACTGGGGTGGCTGTTAGTTTGGAAACCAGCCACTGTACATGGAGGGTAAGGAGAGATGGAAGAAAGAGAGAGCACCCCATTTTGATAGGTGGCAGATTATATAAGCAAGGGAACTTACTAACCAGGCTTGCCTTGGGTACATCTCTGCACCCACCCACTGGAATCTTAAAGTATCTATGGAGGCCTTAACTGGGTTCAGGCACATACACCATCCAGATGGTCTCAGCAACACCTTGCTCTCTCAAGGCTGTGTCCTTGGAGCAGCTCTCACTATGGGAATGGCAGCAGAATGTTCATTCTAAGGACAGAGGAGGAAATGAGGAGCTTCTGGTTGCCCGGGTCCAGCTCACGGGTCAACCAGCAGTTGTGTCCTCTCCGTGACCTCTTCCAACAGTGGCTCACACAACCCAAGCTGATGTTTCCACGTTCTGGAGGCTTGAAGTCTGCTATCAGGGTGTCAGCAGTGTGGGTTCTGCCTGCAGCCTCTCTCCTTGGCTTGCAGGTGGCTGCCTTCTCCTGTGACCTCACATGGAGTTCCCTCTGTGCAGGTCTGTGTCCTCATCTCCTCTTCCGAGGCCACCAGTCATAGTGAGTCAGGGCCCACTGTAATGATCTCATTTTAACTTGATTACCTCTTTAAAGGCCCTGTCTTGGTATATAGTCATGTTCTCAGGTCCTGGGGCTGAGGACTTCAGTGTGCTGATTTTGGAAGGACACAATTCAATCCTGAACAGCCTCTGTCCTTAGAGAGCCAGCTTTGTGGGCAGCATGAGGTTTACACGAGATGCTGCTCTCCCTTGACACACTCAGTTTATCTCTAGATAATGATTAGCCGGCACTAAGATATTTGCAAGTGTTCACGTACAGGTGTCCAGTCCAGTACCACAAGCCTGGGAGGGGAGATGGGGCCCCCAGAGGCAGCAAGTGCCCTGTGATCGTGCAACGTGGAGGCTGGGAGTGAGAGTGAAAAATGGCATCTCTCAGCCACCAGACAGCACACGGGTGATGAGCTGTTCGCCAGGTCAGGTGTTTAAAGAACAAAGTTACCAGAAAGAATATCTAGTATTTATTGAGCACCTACTAAGTGCCAGGTATGCTCCCAGTCACCCTGCATACCTTATTTTGACTTCACAGAAGTTTCTCTGAGCTCTGTGTCATCATTGTTATCATCCCCATTTTACAGATGAAGAAGCTGCACCTTGGAAAGTTTTACTAACTTGTCTGTGCTCCTTCGGCCAGGCAGTGGTGGGAGTGGGGGTCTGTGCACATGCTGTTTTCTGATCCCAAAGTCTGTTGGTTAAACATCTATGAAATGCTTCCTTTAAGAACATGTCCCTGAAGAGAATGGATGGTTCAAGTTTTGAAGAAGATTTGATTAATTTGCAGAGAGTAGACAGATTTCATCTACATCTGCTGTTTAACTTGTATATGAGGCTTTGTTTTTTAACCTGTCAGTGTTTCTCAAAATGAGGTCCCTGGAGTTGCAGATCAGCCTCAGTTGAGAATGTATTAGAAATGCAGATTCTCAGACCTGACCCTGGGTCTGCTGAGTCAGAATCTGAGGCTGGAGTCTATCAAGCCCTCTGTGTTTCAACAAATCCTCCCAGTGAGTCTCCTGCTTTGTCAGTTTGGAGACCACCGATCCACATCGATCCCAATAGACTAGCTGGAGTTTGCTTTTGGAAATCCAAGGCTGGATGTTTCAGGTGGGAGGAAGACCAGAGCATCATCTCCCAAAGTTAGTTCCATGTGATGTTAGTGGATGTTAGGCCAGGTGTCTGTGATCACTATGTTTGAGAACCGTGGGTTTCCTTATTGCAGACCTTTAACTTTTGCTTGGGCTTCCCAGGCAGCTCAGTGGTAAAGAATCCGTACGCCAGTGCAGGAGATGCAGGTTTGATCCCTGGGTTGGGAAGATCCTCTGGAGAAGGAAATGGCAACCCACTCTAGTATTCTTGCCTGGGAAATCCCATGGACAGAGGAGCCTGGTGGGCTATGGTCCATGGGGTCACAAAAGAGTCAGACATGACTTAGTGACTAAACA
The DNA here is from genome assembly GCF_001704415.2 of Capra hircus. Taxonomy (NCBI): domain Eukaryota; kingdom Metazoa; phylum Chordata; class Mammalia; order Artiodactyla; family Bovidae; genus Capra; species Capra hircus. The sequence goes on from NC_030835.1 coordinate 12,377,670, forward strand.
ACCGCAAAACTGTTGATTGCTCTTTTGCTGTTTTTGGAGATACTAATGTTTATGTTTCCCACACTTATTTGACTGTGGAATCCTTTTTGTGCAAGCCAATCCCAGGACTGATGTTTGTTAAACATTGCACTCCCTGGAGGCTTCTGGGGGAGCTATAAGTGTTTGAATTGAAATCTTCACACTGATGAGTTTCCATCAGTCAATTAAGCAGTGTTTACTCGTAGGTATGCGGTGTTCCTTCCTGTGGTAGAAGCTACGAATGATTCCAGAAATGAAGGGGGATTTTTTTTTTTTTTTTTTTAATCAAACACCTCCTCTATGGCAGGCAGAGTGCAGGGCCCTACAGCCTTAAGGCACTGACCTCATCCGTCTTGGTTACCTAATGAGGAAATTGAAGCACAGAGGGGTGGAATTGCTTGTCTGACAGCTGGTAGGTAGTGGAGTTGGGATTTCACTCCAAGACTATGTGGACCCCAAATTGTATCCCTTTCTTCATCTGTATGACCTCATGACGCTTGCAGGGGGTTAAAGGCAGGAGCCACTCTCAGAGCAAAAAACCAGAACCTCAAGTGCTGGCTGTGAGTTGATGCTGTGAAGAAGGAGGCTGGAGGAGGCTTTGAGCCCTGCAGCATTGATAATAGATGGGGTGGGCAGCATTTGATGAGCCATTCTTCAGCACAGTTTTAAAAAAACAGCATTAATTACTTTTCTGTCTTAAATATAACACATGCTCCTGGAAGAAAACTCTGAAAATACAAAAAACTATAAAAATGCATTCCTAATTAAGATGCCTTTTCTTTAAAAAAAAAAAAAAAAAAAAAAACTGAAAAACAGTGAGTTGAGGATGTAGAGAAATTGGAAACTCTGTGCATTGCTGGTGGGAATGGAAAGGGGTACAGCTGCTGTTGCAGTTGCTTAAAAAATGAAACATAAAGTTACCATATGACCCCACAATTCCACTATTAGGTGTATACCCCAAAGAAATGCAGACAAAGGCGGAAACAGATAACTTGTATGCCTATGTTCACAGCAGCTTTATTCAGCATAGCCGAAAAGTGGAGGTGTTTGTTGACAGAAGGACGGATTAACAAAATGTGCTGTATACACTGGGGTATTAGCTTTAAAAGAAAAAGGTTTGGACACATGCTGTAACCATGGGTGAACCTTGAAGATATGATGCCAGTTACAATAAGCCCGTTACGAAAGCACTAACATTTATATGATTCTACTTATATGAAATATCTAGAGTTTTCACATTCATAGAGGTAAAAGGTAGAAAGGTGGTTGACTGGAGTGAGGATGGAGTGGGGAAGGATTAATAGAGTTGTTTAATGGGTCCAGCTTGTCAGTCGGGGAAGATGAAAGAGTTCTTGAGATGATTAGTGGTGGTGTTTGCACAACAGTGTGGATATACTTAATGCCATAGGACTGTCCCCTTAAAGATCTTTAAAATGGTAAATTTTATGGTATTTGTATTTGATCACAATTTTTAAAGCATGAAGATGAAAGGAATTATTATATCCCAGAGAAGATTGCTGCTAATATTTGGATATGTTTCATATCAGTCTTTTCTCTATGAATTTAGATGCATATAGAGATCCTTTCCCATCTCATTGATAGTTCTTTGAAAATATGCTTTTAAATGATGCATATTTGTTTTTCAAGTAGATGTATAGCATTCTACTTGAACAGATGGCTAACCTGTGTCACTGTCTCCCTATGGTTGGTCCTCTGAGTTAGCTTCAGTTTTTCCCTGTTTTGGGCTATGCCAACATCTGTATGTCCATTTTTATTCACATCACACATTGTTTCTTTAGGACTGACTCCTAGAAGTGGAATGGTGCATACTTTTAAGATTCTCTGTTCACGTTGCCAGGTCGCTTTCCAGAAGGATCATGCTGCTTTCACGCTGTCTCACCCACAGGGTGTGAGGAGTGTTTCTTTCCCATTTGCTTCCCTCCTTTCCTGAAAGGGAGCCTGGAGGATGCAGAGAGAGAGGCAGCCTGGTCCCTGCAGACCTCAGAGCTGCATCTTGGCCTGGGCCTTCTTCTCTTGGGCAGCGAGTGGTCACCTAGTTAGTGAGCTGAGACAGGGCTGATTAGCGCTCTGAACAGCCAGGGGTTTGGAGTGGGAAAGAACAGCCAGTTCAGGGATAATCCTTTGATACTGGTGCTGTGGTTCCAGTCTAGAGATTTTTATCAGGGCTGATTGCCAGCCCAGCTCTGGGCTGGGGCAGTGCCGGCAGTCTGCTGAGCCAGTCAGATGGGGTTCACTGAACCTCCTGATTTAGCCCTTTGATCTTACTTCAGGGTTGTGGGGGGAACATTTGAAAGCCATCTCTGTGTTGCTTTTCTCCAGTTTACTCTGGTACTACACTTTAAGGAGTGAGAAAACAGTGCCTACTTTCTCATGGACATTTTTCTGTTTGATAGGAAACTAAACTAGGTTGCAAGAATGTATATTATCCTATGATGTTCCATACAGTCATTTCTTTTTTGAGTGAAAGAAAAAGAGAGGCTGCAAAGCATTTTCTGTTTTTTAAGTTTTAGATGTTTTTGGTGGATTGTAGAAATCTACCCTAGCCCATTTGGGAACTAGTGTACTGCTCTTTATACTGAGCTGACAGCATAAACACCGGCCTGGGATGAATGGCTGGCTTCTTTGGAATTAAGCTCTGTAGTGAGTGGTGGGAGGGGCTTACAATTCTGAGCCTGGGGGATGCTGGGAGCTGCAGGGTTTGGAGGAAGACCTCTGTCTTCATCTCTCTCTCTCCTTCTCCCTTTCTCTCCCCACATTAAAAAGCCGCCACCCCCACCCCCTGCCAATACTTGGAAACATCAACTCTGTGTCCTTGGTTTCTCTCTGGGTGTAGGAAGCCCTAATAAGGCCCCCCAAAACATTTTTTTGATTTGGAGGTGTGCTTAAAAGGATGTGTTTCCTGGCTTTAACCATACCCAGGGAGGGGGTGGGGTGCCCTTGAGCTGTACCCCTTGGATGTGGAGATGCTAGAAGGAAACAGGATGAGTTGTGGGCCTGGTGGTCAGGTCTGTCCAAGGAGGCTCACTGTTTCAGAACTTTTAGCAGAAAGTCTTAATTAGCTTTCTAACCCCACATGCGCCAGTGTGGTTGAATTCACCCAAGAGGGAAGGGGAGTCACTCGACTGGTTCCTAAGAGGAAATGAGAAAGAGAGTGTCTCTCCCAGGCAGCATGGTAGGGACTGGCTTCCTCTGTGCCTTTTCTAGTCTACTGCCAAATCCTAGCCAGTTCTCTCCCAGTCCTTCTCTGCGCTCATTCCTTCTCTCCATTGCCTAGTTCAGGCTGCCATTGCTGCTTGCTTGGACTGTTCATTGCTGCTTGCTTGGACTGTTGCAGTAGTCTTCCAGATGGCCCCATCACCTCTCATTTCTGATGAGTCAGACATCTGGCTGCCCAATTAAACTTTCTAAATGTTAGCTGATGATTTCACTTTCCTCATCAAATGCTCTTTCCTGACTCCTCATTAGCCAGAGGAAAACAAAAAGCCCAAACATCTTTTCTTGGTGTTCAAAGATCTCCATAATTCACCCCTGTCTGCCCTCCCCTCCATACCCCTGTCCTTGCATCTTTATTTCCTGCCTTGTGTGGTAGGATGTTCTGTCCTTTTTTCCTTGTCTTTTAACCCTTCAGTTCTACTAATTTTCAGAGCCTGGAGCCAAAGCCAGCTCTTCCAGGATGCTTCAATTTTGGGCATTCAGTCCAGAAGTCATCTCTCCTTCCTCTAACTAGCACTCTCCTCCCCCATTCCCTCTCTTAAAGCACTAAAACTTTTGGACCTTCTGTTAGTTTTCTGAATGCTAGTCTTACCTCCTTGAGCTTTGTGAAGATCTGAATCACCACTGCAGCGTGCCCTGTGCATGGCAAATATGCCATAGTGTTTCATGAGTAAATGTGCAGGTGACTGAGGGTGTCTGGTGGGGCCCAGCCTTTGTTTTCACCCTGCTCTGCTGTTTGCCCTGACCCCGCTTGGACTGGTTCTTGCTGGTAACAACTTGCTGTCCAGGTACCACTTCACTTAAGCCTGCTTGTGTATTTCCAGGCACGTAGCAAGGGGCAGCGGGTTAGTGATTCATGAGTGGGAGGAAGAGGTGATTGCCTTGAGAGCTGCTGACTCAGCCGCCTGCCGCTAACCTGGGGCTCCTCCAGGCTGTGAATCAATGAGCGGATGGCATGAATGAACAGATGGTCATGGAATTTCAGGGGACCCAGATCTCTCGGATCTGCATTTCCCAGCTTTAGAAGCACACAACTCAGGGCCTCATGGGGAGTGCGAGGAGCCTCAGTATAAACATGGCATATTTTCCTGGAGAAACAGCCCTTCTCGAGGCTTTGGGAATACATATTCTTTAATACTCAATCACAGTTATCACGGGGAGTAATGCAAATATGTAGGCATTTTAAAAGAGAAAATGGAACACTTTAAAGAAACTCCTTACCTGCAGAAGCCTTGCTTCTGGGCAGCCCCAGCTCTGAGGTAGGAAGTTGGTGTTCCTGTTTTGTAGCTGTGGAGGTTGTAATGGAGCAGTTTGCAGTGATCTGGCTTTTTAGCACCCCTCGCATCTGGTTGCTTGTTACCCCATCACTGCCTGCCTTCCCACCCCGTGGCTGATCTCCGGCAGAGTGTAGACTGTGATGAAGGATTAGACTTAAGGAGTGCACAGAGCTGGGTTTGAATCCCTCCAGCAGCATAGACCCCGGATCCAGAGGATGATGGGAGAAGGGACATTTGTGTTCCATCTTTCCAGAGGAGAGACATAAAAGCTGGAAACATGGTAAGACTGAAAAGTCCATGTGGAATAAATGACATAGCCAGGGCAGTGTAAGCCTGTGGGGATCGATATGAGAAAAACGTCTTTCAGGCAGGAACATCACCCCAAAGGGGACCACTGGGAGCACGTCACCTGATGATGCCGCTCAGTGGTACCCCTCATGGAGAGACCCTCCTGGGCCACACCTCTGCACCCTGTGATCTGCGATCGTCCCCTCCTTGTACCCCACCCCCCTTTCAGGTGTGCTGAATGTTCCATGGCTGTGTGACCTTGGGCAAGTCACCTACTCTGGCCCTCAGTCCAACTTGTTAAATAAGTAAAGGTTTTCCATGCTTGATACGTTGTAACTGACCCTCTCTGCACTGAAGGAACCCATAGCACCTTCCACTGAAATTCCAACATGGAGATGGACCAGTCCTTAGCTCCTTTTGGGTTTTCTGAGAAATGGTTTACAGAATGCCAGCTTCTGTGCGGGCAGGGATTTGCCTGAGTCACCCTCACAGCCTCACCTGCTGGAGCAGTGCCCGGCTCAGGGTAGTTACTGGGCTGTTATCTGATGGCCAGATGCTGGAAGCAGATCCATTAACATGGGGCGGGGGGCGGCAGCCAGAGCCTAGAGGATGTGCTCAGTACCTCTGAGAAACTTACTTATGAAAATGGTGTGAATTTAATGACCTCTTCAATGTGAAATAAAGCTACCAGGCTTTTCTGAATTTGTCTTTAAGAGCCTAAACTAAACTCTGGGTTTCATGGAACCCTCTACCTGGAGGAAGAGGCTCTTTAGGGCAGGTAGCAGGGAGAGACAGGCATCTTGAGTGGAGGAAATAAGCTGAGAAAGGATTCAGGGGCAGCTTACTCAAGCATTCTGGCTTCAGTCTTCCCATCTCCCTGGCACATCCAACTCGAGATGAAGCACTATGGAGGCATTTTCTCATGTGAGAAGCTGTGGAGGACAGGCGTTTCTGGTGTCAGAGCGTGATCACCAGTGGAAGTGTCAGGTAGAAACTTCTTTCGTGACTTTCCCCCGCTCTTCCCAGGCACCACAGCTGTTGTGCTTCATGGCAGCCTGAGATAGCACTGAGAAGCTGCTGGCATCCTCAGACGTGTGTTTTAGTCCCAGCTGTTAGGTTTTTCTGCTGTGTGACTTTGGGGCTGCCCCCGAGCCTCTCTGTTTGCTGGGTCTCACTTGCCAGAGGAGGGGGTTACCCTGGTTATTTCTAGGGCACTTGTAGCTCTAAGGTGCTTAGGTGTATGGTCTCATTGTGATGACACACAGCAACAGTGAAATCCCTGCTGTATCTCAAATTTGAATTACATCTTTATGAGTAGAAAAAGCGTCTCCTGCCTCCTGGGACATTTTCATTTAACTCAGATGTGCCTGACCCTGCTCTGTTTGCGGACACAGAATTTGCCGTGTGGCCTGAGGCCTTAGCCTGCCCACGTTAGCTCCCCACCTCCCTGGGGTAGCACCTGTTTAGCACTCGAAGGCTGTGTTCTGGCACGTGCCTGGGGCTCCCCTGAGTGTGGGCTTTCCTGCCTCTGCAGAAACCAGCACCTGGAGTCTTGGTCTGCATCTGCCTAGCTCTGCAGAGGTGCCCGGGGAGGAAGAATGGGGCTGGGAGGCAGGGATGGAGGGCGGTGTGGGCTGGGGACGGAGGCCCTGAAATGACAAGCTCAGTGAGTCACTCAGCATCAGCTGCAGCTGGAGAGAGTCGAGGACGGGATTATGGTGCTGCCTCATGCGGAAGGCAAGGGACCAACCATGAGATGGCATTGGTTTATTCTCACAGGGGCGGCACATCCTTCTAGGGCACGAGCATGGAGGAGTTGGTACAGAAGAAGGTTCACTGAGCTGGGAGGTGGGAGAGCAGCAGGCTTCAAGGGAGAGCTCTGCCATGTGGCCCTGAATCAGATCGAGGGCCGTCCTTGTGCGATCTCACTGCAGGCACTGTGAGTGCTTTACAGAGGTGACCTCATCCCGTCCTCACAGCCATCTCAAGAAGGGAGGTGCTGTTATTCTTCTCAGTTTGTGGATGATGAACCTGAGGCACAGAGAGTTTAAGCATCTTGTCAGAAGTCACCCAGCAGTAATTAAATGGGGTTCAGTGCTCCTGGCCCTGAGAGTCTGTGGGCTCAATCACCACATCAGTGACTCTCGGTCTTAAACTTGTTATCTGAACCACCTGGAGGACTGGATCATTGCCCCCCCCCACCCCCCGCCCAGTTGCTGATTCTGATTGCGTCTGGGATGAGCCCAAGAATGTGCAGTTCTTTGAAGTTCCCAGGCGATGCTGATGCTATGGACCTGGGACCGCTATTCTGTACTTATCTTCCACATCCCATCTCCTTGCCTGTGAAACAAAGGGTTGGAGTCTCCTACCACAAGTGCCATCCTCTAATCATTCAGAATTATGTTCAGGTTGGGCCAGTTTAATTTATGACAGAGCAATGGCGGTTTGGTCAGCTCGCCCACTGCTACTGCGTTCCTGTCACTTGTCTCCTTTTATTCTTGGCAGTTTGCTATCGTATGTTTTGATGCTTTCCTACTCAGTTCATCAAGTCCCTGCTCCCAGATGTTCACTCTGGCGTATATGCTTTCTCAATATAAACCTCTTGCATTGTCTAATCTCTTTTTTTTTTCCTTGAAAATCTCTTTATTTGGATACTGACACCTCCAATATGGCATTATTTTCTTTGACTTGATTTTTGCTAATATATTTTTGGCCCTTCTTTTCATTTTAACTGTATTCTATCAATTTGTTTAGGGTACGTTTCTTATAAAAAGTCTTGTTCTTCAGTTGCTAAATCGTGTCCGACTCTGTGACCCCATGGACTGCAGCATGCCATGATTCCCTGTCCTGCACTGTTGCCTGGAGTTTGCTCAAACTCATATCCATTGAGTCAGTGATGCCATCCAACCATCTCATCCTCTCTTGGCCTCTTCTCCTCTTGCCCTCAATCTTTCCCAACATCTAGGTCTTTTCCCGTGAGTCAGCTCTTCACATCAGGTGGCCAAAGTATTGGAGCTTCAGCTTCAGCATCAGTCCTTTCAATGATTTAATTTTATATTTATTCACCATACATTACACCATGTTTTATAGTATATATATGTTTGTGTGTGTGTGTTTTATTCTAACAGTGCCTATATTTTGGCTTTCTCTTTTTTTTTTTTAATGTTTCTTTGTAGACTCCTTTGTCTTGCTCAAATGAGCCACTTTAAATTTTGTTTCATAGTTTTTCACTAAGAATGTCAGCTCTACCTTTGTTGTTTCTCAGATGCTTAAAGTTATTGAACCATATTTTGCTAATGGTTAATGTTCAGAATGAAACAGCTTCTCTTGACTCCCTACCAAGTAAGGTAAATAACTTGAAGCTTTTCTATCTTTTCACCCCCCTACCTGTAAAATGTTACATTTGTGCTTTTATTATGTAATTCTGAATCTCTGCTGTGTTATAACAGTTCTTACATGGTTATCTTCCCTTTAAGGAAGTGTTATTTTTAATTTTCATTTTGGTTAGTGATATGTCACAGTTATAACAGTTACTTAGACCTAAGGGTGAGTATTCATTGCCAGATCTTTATTCCCACAGGCATCCCCTACTATTGAATTCCTTATTTTGATTAATGTGTTGGTCATAAACGGAAAAGCTTAACACCAGTGGAGCCTTCCTGAAAAATGTATACTTGTTGGTTGCACTTTGTATCTTCCAATGTGAATGACAGCTTGGCCCTGTCCTTGAGTTTTGCAGAAGTCAGATACCTGCCTTGGTTTTGTTTCTTTCATAGGTAACCTGCCATCTTGTTTGGAGGTGTTTATATTTTCATCATGAAATAAATAAATAAGCATGTACCCAGTTATCAGTGAGCATTTTGACCTTCAGACCTAGTTCTGTCTTTACTGTTAGCAAGTTTTCTGGAATTTTCAGAGGCTTTCAATTCAGTTCCGGATTGTCTGTCTGTCCTTTCACTGCGTCATCTTTTTGTATAACCTGCTGGCTTAGAAGTGAAGTTGCTCAGTCGTGCCTGACTCTTTGCCACCCTATGGACAGTAGCCTGCACCAAGGTCCTCTGTCCATGGGGTTTTCAAGGCAAGAGGACTGGAGTGGGTTGTTATTTCCTTCTCCAGGGAATCTTCCCAACCCAGGGATCAAACCCAGGTCTCTCATATTGTAGACAGACACTTTACCATCTGAGCCACCAGGGAAGAGTCTTAGATCTCACAGTATTTCTGCTCACATCTTTCTTCTTCATTTTGGAAGTGCTTTTTAAACTTGTCCTGCACAACACATCTGATTTCAGAAGTTCCCTTAACTTTTACTGCGGACGGAGAAGAGATGGTTTCTTAATGCTTCAGTTATCATAGGAGCTCTCAGGTACCGGGAACTATGCCCTAGGCACAGTGCTAATAACCATTTGCTTGCTTTACCCCATATAATCCTTAGAACAAGTCTGAGAGGCCTGTGCTTCGAGTGTCCTCACTCACTGGATAGACTGGGGAAACAGATGCTCAGAGATGTTGAACCTTGCTCAGCTTCACCCTCTAGTGAGTGCTGGGGCTGGAATTCAGGGTCATGCAGTTTTCACATTAGAGTTTGTGTTCTTAACCATGTTGATACGATGCCTTCCCAGCCAGGATGTCATCTCCAGATCTTTTTCTTAATTTTGAGTGCCGTGTTCTCAGCTTTTTGGGTTGAAGAATGTTTTCACAACTCCGGTGGGAGGTTCCTGTGTTTTTCATCCATAAATGTGGACAGTGTTTGCCCGTATGTCAGGAGGGTCAGTTCTTCTGGGTCCCCTTTTCTGTCCACCTCACAGCTGATAGAATGATCTTCTCAGCTTTTCCACTAGAGCACGGACTGCTGAAATGTGGTCTTATAAGATCCAGCGGGCTGTAAGGCCAGGCTTCATGAGCTCGAGCTCTGAGTTGTTCCAGAAGGGAAACTTAATCCCTGTGATATTTCTTCCCCAGTTTGGTGAGCCTATTGCACCGAGAGCCAACTGTTTGCATCTGGCTTGCTGTTTGGCCTGGCCACAGTGCCGGGTACAAACTGTGCTTGAACTCGCGCTCCTTCCTGGAGCTGCCACCTGCCGCGTCAGGAACAAGCCCCTGCCCCCAGCCAGTTCTCTCCTTGGTGTATCTGCCACGTGATTCCCGGGGCTTCCCAGGGCTGTGCTGAGGCTCCTTTGTGACGAGAGGAACCTGTTGTATGCGGCTTGCCTGCACCTTGTCTGGCTCACGTCCCGATCAGTCCTTCAGTCTGGGCAGCTCTGCTGTGTGTGTCTTGATGTCCTCTGCTCCTGGTTGCACAGCCATTCTGCCACTTCTCAAGAAGCACGTCTGCCCAGGGGCCCACTGCCTTCTCTCTTTCCTCATCACTTTCCCCCCAGAGATTCTTCTAGATTTCTGGCACAGGGATGGCACCTGTGCCTGGTTCCTGAGCTGTGCAAGTTCCCCAGGCTTATAGTCCTCATTTGCTTATGTTAACAGGAATCTGGACGTGAAGGGCATCACAAGCCTGTGCCGGGTTGCCATGGTGACTCATTAATGGACGGTTCCCTCTGAGACTGGTTGGAGGGCCTTTCTCCCTCTACCTCCTACGTGCCTGAATGTGGGGAGGGGATGGGTCCCTGCTTCTGCCTGACTTCTCCTCTACTTATTTCTTCCACTTTTTCCCTTTCTCCCCACTTCAGATCTTCAGTCTTAGCAGGAGAAGAAGACTATGGCCTCTGGACTTGATGCGTTGAGTTGGATAAGTCCATTGTAGCCACAGCTTCTACGACTCTGGCAGCATGGGTCTTGGGGATCGAAGTCAGGCAAAACTGAGGTCTGTTTCAGTAGATTAAGAGACTTTATAATAAAGAGGTGGTCCTCTGCCCGCTCTCCTTACACATCACTCTCGGGCCAGGAACTCAGGATGTAGAAGCCTGTCTGGGGGTTTCTGGAACCCAGAGGTGGACATGCTCATGTGGCATAGAGTCATTGTCTGGAGATGAGGGCAGTGGTGTCAGGCGCAGACTGATTGTGTGCGCTCACTCATTCTCACGGGGCCCGGACTCGGTGTACCATTTCCAAATCCATCCGGGTCTGGTGCTTGGCACGCTCACTTCCTTGAGGTTTAGTTGATTGACAGTCACTTCTACTGAGGAACCTGACACTCCAGAGGCATTCCATGTGATAAGCAAACAGCCTTGGCTCCCAGGCTGGGAAAGGATGATCTTTCCTCACTGGACGTTGATATGTATAAATGACAGTAGGTAATTAGGCTCTGTCTGCCTTCAGAAAATTCATTAGGTGTGATGGTGGGGTTTTTCCAATGAGAGGACAGAGAACCAGGAGGGTATATGGTCAGGTCGGTGGTTAACTCCCAAGGCATGTTTGAGGTCTGCTCCCTGAGATGCTTCTTACTGCCATGTATTGGCCTCTGTAAAGACTTGGGGGTGGGGGCCCTGGTCCCTTTGTTTGCTTTGTCAACACAGTAGATGCTGATGACCTTGTGAGGAGGAAGAATCCAGGGGAGCAAGGTCAGAGGGTAGGGGGCTGATGAGGAAGGGGAGCAGGAAACTCAAGGAGGGGAAGACAATGAGTTTGGAGAGGCTGAGTTTGAGGTACCCATGGGACACCAGGTAAAGACAGCCAGTAGGCAGCGGGAGGGAAATAAGTCCATGGAGATGCAGTGGGTAGCATCAGGCCCCTACTTCACTCTCTTCCTGGAAACCCATTCAATGTTTTGGAATGCTAGTTACTTTTCCTGTAAAATGAGAATGTTCAGAGCTTCCTTATGTTATTTTGTGAAATCAAGAGAGCCAGTTAGCACGGTGCTGCTTTGGGTCCCTTCTGGTCTGGCAAGTTGCTCAATATCTCTTCCTTGAAGGGTGCTTTTACTGGAATAGTCTTTTTTTTAAATTATTGTTTTTATTTATTTTATTTATTTGGCTGTGCTGGATCTTTGTTGCAGCACACAGGATCTTTAGTTGGTGCATGGGCAATCTAGTTCCCTGACTGGGATTGAACCTGGGGCCCCTGCATTGGGAACATGAAGTCTTAGCCCCTGGACTACCAGGGAAGTCCCTGAAATGTTCTTTGTAACAGTCATGAGGTGTTCAGGTCGCTGGAAGTCCCCCTGTGAGGATTTTGATGATAAGGGTAACACATAGATGGGATTTTGTTGTCAGTGAGATGGTCAGGGAGGGTCTGGGATCCAAGATGGGCTGGCTAGGCCATGTGGTCAGGTGGGTACAGCTGCTTCAGAGATAATTTAGGGGCCCTGGGCCAAAGAAGAGGAGGTGGGTTAGAGTCATCAAAGCAAACACATCGAGCACTATGTACCATTCAAAGCTGTCCGTCCCCAGTGAGCCTTCTTCCAAGGCCTCCAAGGAGGGCTCTGCGTCTTTATCAGACTGATGCTTGCTGAGCCTCTCTGTTGGATGGTCTCAGGCAGCCTTGGGACCAGCGAGCTTCCCAGGGAGGAATACTTCCAGAGACTGGCAGCCTTCCGTGAGAAACCACAGGGAGTAAGGCAGGAGTGGCTCAGCAGCCCTCTGAGGCTGTGTCTGGCCTGAGGTCTCTTCCCATCCTCTGCCCAGCCCCTTGGGTTTGGGCCAAGGCACAGCTACCGTGTCCACGTGTACCAGCCTCTAGGGCAGCAAGCCTTGGCTTGGGCTTCCTCCTGGGCATCTCAGGGGAGCATTCCGGGAAGTTTGTGTTTTCTCCCTTTCACCAATGAGACAACAGGGCCCAAGAAGTCAAGGGCACTTGTTGGCTCATGTTCTTGTTAGTGTGCTCACCAGGGGTGCAGAAGGTAACAGGGGAAGGTCATGCTGTGTCCTCTGGGTGGTGGGCAGCCATCGGGGGCTTGAAGAGCAGGACAGTGGTATGATAGGGCTGGGACTCAATGCTATGACTCAGAGTCAGGCAGCCTGAGGCTGGAGGGCACAGGAAGGAGACGACCAAAGTCAGGGCAACCAGTTTGGAGTCCGTCTAGTGTTACAGACACGAGGCCACAAAGGCCTGGGCTGGGACAGAGCCAGGAAGTTTTTTCAGACATCTAGCCTATTTCTTGGGGCTCTGCCCCAGTATATTAGTAATGTTAGGAATTCCAACTTGGCTTTAAAAAAACGTGTTTTTTTTTTTTTTTTAGGGAACCCAAGTATTGCAGATTGAATTATGTCTGCTCCAAAAGATGCTGAAATCCTAGCTGCTAGTACCTATAAATGTGACCTTATTTGGAAATACAATCTTTGTTTTCTTTTCATATATATTTAAAAAATTGAAGTATAGTTTATAATCTTAAATTAATTCTGCTGTATGGCAAAGTGGTTCAGTTATATGTATATTTATTATATATATATGTATATATATACATGCATTCTTTCTACTATTTTTCATTATGGTTTATCATAGGAAATTTAACACCCAGCTTTCCAGACCCCATTCTTCCATGCCCTGGAAAACTGCTTCCACTGATGTCAAGGGATCATGTATGTGACCTCCTGCCCTTGAGGAGTTCATTTCTGATAAGCCCTCTCAATCTGGCTATCAGAAGCTGCTCTCTGAGTCACGGGGGATCCAGGTAGCTCCTATGGGCAGAGGCTGCCAGTTCATAGCCTGCCCTTGGCCCTAAGCTCAAGAGGGGCTGGGAGATGAAAGCTAGGACCTAGTTGTTGGGGAGCTTGCAGTCTGGTTAGTGAGACACTCAGACTAAATAGAGGCTACCTTTTAAGGTCAAGCATGATGTGGTGAGTTTCTCTGGCTTTCATAGTCTCTGCCATGCTCATCCCATTCTACTGAGAGACGTGGTCAATCTTGCGTATCTCCTCCATCCCTGTATTGATTTTTCAGTGTTCGATTCCATCCCTTTTGTTACCCACAGCCTCCCCGAGGGCAGAAGCTTCTCCCTGTCTTGTTCACTGTACGCAGGGGAAGCCAGCATGGCCTGGGGCTTGCCTCCTTCAGCTGGCCTGCGTGGGGTGTTTGATCAAGCTCATCCTCTTCATGGAGGGGAGGAAACCAAGACTCTAGGCTGGAGTGATCTCTTCAGTGTTTCAAAAGCAGAACTAGGCACAGCGGCTCCCTGGCGCAAAGTAGGCTCACAGGAAATGTGTGATTTGATGGGCACCATGTCAGAGTTGTGTGTTAAAGGCTACCCTTAATGTTCCAAGTGAAAGAAGTGACAAATTTTATTTTCTTGGGCTCCAAAATCATCGTGGACAGTGACTGCAGCCATAAAATTAAAAGACGCTTGCTCCTTGGAAGAAAATCTATGACAAATCTAGACAGCATATTAAAGAGCAGAGACATCACTTTGCCGACGAAAGTATGTAGTCAAAGCTACAGTTTTTCCAGTAGTCATGTTTGGATGTGAGGATTGGGCCATAAAGAAGGCTGAGTGCTGAAGAATTGATGCTTTTGAATTGTGATGTTGAGAAGGCTCTTGAGAGTCCTTTGGACTGCAAGGGGGATCAAACCAGGCAATCCTAAAGGAAATCAAACCTGAATATTCATTGGAAGGACTGATGCTGAAGCTGAAACTCCAATACTTGGGCCACCTGATGTGAACAGCCAACTCATTGGAAAAGACCCTGAGCTGGGAAAAATGGAGGGCAAAAGGAGAAGGGGACGACAGAGGATGAGATGGTTAGATAACATCACCAACTCAATGGACATGAGTTTGAGCAAACTCCAGGAGATAGTGGAGGACAGAGGAGCCTGGCATGCTGTAGTCCCTGGGGTCACAAAGATTCGGACATGACTTAGCAACTGAATAGCAACAAAAGTGTTCCATAGGAGCCAAGCTCACGTCCTTGGCTAAGACCACGGACCTTCAGGGACAGTGGTAACCTCTTTGCTGAGCCCCTGTGCTCCCAGCCCTGCTGGGGCACACACTCCCCTCCTGTGCTGATTGACGGGTGTGATATCAACGTGTGGCCTTTTGCAGGCAACTGCAGGAGGGTGATGAGCTTTACACATCTGCCTGGTGCCTAAAATTGAACCGCACACATAATTCACTTGCTCAGCTGGGGCTGCGTTCTCTCTGCCATCCAGCCTCCAGCTCACGCTTGATGCCTTACAACTCTGGGCTTCTTCAGCACGGCCCAAATTCCTGACCTTTGGGCCTCGGGTCCCCATGGGCAGCTCGTTGCCATCTGAATGGGCCCTGGCCCAAGGTGAAGCTTCTTCAGTGTTCCACAGCCTCCCATCTGCTTTCAAAGCACCACGTCTGCCTGAGGACAGGTAGAGAAGGGGATGAGAAGCCCCCTGCCCAACCCCGGGAAGGGGCAGGGCTCGTGATTTGCACCCAGGGCCCCCCATTTAGAAAGCATTGCTAGAAACTGAGAGTTATCATTGAGTCCATTTAAAGGACCCAACCCCGTGCCAGAAACTGTGAAAGCACAGTTACCGTTTCCAGAGAGACAAGACCAGTGGAAGACTCTAGTACACACTCAGACTGGTGTTCGGGTACCCGGTCAAATTCCTGTCTACTAGCTTTGTTCTGAGGCGAAAGATTTCATTTCTTTTAACTTAATTTCTTTGTAAACTTCTACAAGGTCTTGGCGAGCAGTTGCAGAGCACATGGCATGTTGGCAGGACCCAGGAAATAGGAGTTGAGAGTGCCCACCCCCCCACTGCCTCCGCTGCAGTGATCAGAGCTGACCCCGTGACAGTGCCTGCCGGGTGCCAGGTGCCTTTAAATGGGCTTTTATAAGGACTAGTCACTTCATTCACACAGGAGCTCAGGGAAAGACAGAGGCACAGACTGGTTAGGAGGCGTTGTCCAAGGTTCCAGGATGCGAAGCTGGGGTTTGATGCTGACGATCTGGCCCCAGATCTGTGCCTTAAACCTCCGCTAAGACCAGCATATGAGACAATTTGCCTTATGTCATCTTTCCCCCATACCTCCTAGTTTCCTCATCTTTAAAATTGGGATGGTGAGGGTACCAACTGAGACCTTTAGGAGAATTTTCTTTCTCTTTCTCTTTTCTTTAAACTTTTTATTTTATACTGGAGTATGCATGCATGCTAAGTCACTTCAGTCGTGTCTGACTCTGTGACCCTATGGACTGTAGCCCTCCGGGCTCCTCTGTCCGTGGGATTCTCCAGGCAAGAATACTGGAGAGGGTTGCCATGCCCTCCTCCAGGGGATCTTCTCAACCCAGAGATCAAACCCCTGTCTCATATGTCTCTGGCATCGGCAGGCAGGCTCTTTACTATTAACGCCACCTGGGAAGTTATATTGGAGTGTAGCCAGGTAATAATAATATGATAGTTTGAGGTGGGCAGCTAAGTGGCTCAGCCAAACATATACATGTATCCATTCTCTCTCAAACTCTCCTCCCATCCAGGCTGCCACATCACACTGGGCACAGTTCCCCGTACTCTACAGGAGGTCACTGTTGTTTATCCTTTTGAAATTTGGCAGTGTGTACCTGTCTATCCCAAACTCCCTACATTAGGAGACTTTTTTGAGCTTCGTAGAGGGTTTAAGGAGGATGGCAGGTGCGCCCTAGGCACTCAGTACATGGTAGCAGTTCTTTCAATAAGAAACACATGTATGTGCCCGTGTGTGCTAAGTCGCTTCAGTTGTGTCCGACTCTGCCACCCTGTGGACCATAGTACCCCAGGCTTCTCAGTTCATGGAGTTCTCTAGGCAAGAATACTAGAGTGGGTAGCCGTTCCCTTCTCCAGGGGATCTCCCCGACCCAGGGATTGAAGCCAGACCTCCTGCATTGTAGGCTGAATCTTTATAGTCTGAGCCATGGGGAAGCCCTGTGTGTGCACAGGTGGCCAAAAATGCAAGCTGTCACATACAGAACACCCACAGGCCGATACAGCTCTTTTACTCTAGGTGTTTAGAGCATGGAACTCTGTGTGGCTGGATTAGGAGAGAGGGGGTGACGTGTTCCAAGTTGAGGGTGTCCATTTGGGCAAACGTAGGGGAGGTAGGAAAGCAGAGAGCCAGCAGGCCAGGGGGCCAGGAGCAGAGTTTGTGTGGGAATGCTGGGTTTGGGAAGCTAGGTTGGGGACTTTGGCTGGGAATTATGACCTGTGAGCTGTGGGGAGGCTCTGAGGGATGCCAGGCTCATTTCAGACTCTGCTGGCCCATTAGCTGTTGGGCTGTCATGGATGGGGGCGACTTCTCATTCATTCACATCTGCGCCCATTTCTGATGAACAGAGCGGTATTCACAAAGGGAGGGACCAGCAGGGCATGTGGGATGCTTGCCCAGTCCCTCCATCTGCTATCCCAAGAGGCTGGCCCCCAGGTCCTGGACACGTCCAAGGCTACAAGCTTATTGCCTTTCAGCTGCTGTTTGTGTCACACATGCCTGTCCCACAAGGGGCATTAAAAATATCCCAGTGGCTAATAGCATTTCTCAAAATAACTGCTTGCAAAGTGCTTTGCTGGGGCGAATGGCTACTAAAATTAGACACCCTGGGGAGTATGTATGTGTGTATATGTGTGTGTGTGTGTGAGAATTTTGAGCTCATTTCCTCCTAGATGAGGCCCCCAGTTTTCACCCTTTTGTTCTGTGGTTCTTCCTTTTGTCACTGGGTGTCCCAGAACCCTGTTTACCGGCTCACCCCCGTGATGCCCGCTTCAACCCCCAGTCCTTGGCTAATTGGAGCGGCTGCTGCCCTACATTGCCTGGTTGTCCTGCCCCGAGGAGCAGAATTTTGAAGAATCTTGGGGGGCAGGGTGGCCTCATTGTTCAGCAGCCTCATTCCTCAGTGTGCCAAGTAATAATAGCACACCGTGGGGGGAACCTCGCTCAGCCTGCACTCCGAAGGGGGAACTGGGCCACGGAGCAGCCAGGCAGCCCCACTCAAGGTGCCCTAGTAACTGAGGGCACAGACGCACAGTTTTCCAGACTCTGGTTCGAGGCTGAGGCTCTAGAATTCTTTAGTGGTCTCTAGTCCTTGGGTCCACGAGGTCCCCCAGGGGCCACCAGTGCTCCTTCCACTCATAATACAAAGGGAATGAGAGTGTCCTTGAAGAGTTATAAAAACAAAGTGAGTGGGCACTTGAAGGGAATCTGGATGCAGGGCAAAGGGAATTTGAGAGCCAGAGCTGGTTTTTCCCTTAGGTTGGAACTGCATCAAATGAGGTGGGCCTCAGTGTCCCCATGTTTGAAGAGCACATTCAGTGACTCACTTAGCAAGCATCTTTTGAGTGCCTTATGTGGGCCTGGCACTGGAGTTGCTGTTCCTGGTGAAAGCCAGGCCTGGAAACGTTCGCAAGCCAGCGTGCTCTGTGTGTGCGGCAGCTCCACAGGGCCCAGGGTTCTGCGTGGTCCAAGGTGAGGAACGCTGGCGGCATCGCTGTGTCTGCTGGCCTTGTATCGTCTAGAAATTTGGGTCCTGGAGGCGAGAGCCTTAGGAGTGTTTGAGCAGGAATGGAGGCCCAGGAGGAGGGAATTCCCCTTTCCTGGAGGGACCTGTATGTGATGGAATGTTTATATAATAGAAGGAGCACAGGCTCTGGAGGCAGGTGGGCTTTCATGACCTTAGGCTAATTGCATAAGCTCTCTGAACCCCCCTTTTTTTCTCCCAGCTATTAAATGTGAATCCACATGGTACTGACCTCCAAGGGCTATTGTGAGGATTACAATGAGGCCGCCCTACCTCTCAAGATTCTTTGCAATTCTGCTCCTCAATGGCAGACTGGATCCAAAGTGCCTTGGTGGTCCTGCTGTGTAGAAGGCGCCCCACACGTTGTAGATATTGGTAGCGTTAGTTATATTAGTATTAATAAAAACTGTGTCTGCTGAGAAGTTCTGATAATCACTGCTTTCAGTCAGGGGGCTGGTCATTTCATTTTTGAGTATTATCCAGCCACGGCTGTCTGTAAAGGCATCAGAAAGCCAGAGTCACCTACTGGAAGCCAGCTAGGCTAAGGTTTGAATGCCAGTGTGGGTGGAGGTAAGAGTACATTTTTTAAAGTTTCCATGTAGTGAAACCTTGGTAAATCACATCCTATGTTAGATTCTTTATGGGAGCAGGATATTTCAGAGAAACCTTTTCCAGAAACCCATGTGTAAAGCCCTAAAATTGTTAACTCTTAAAGTTGGCAGGGGCTCCAGACATCAGGATGTATAGTCTTCTAACTCAGGGATCTTTGACTAGGAGTGAATTTGACTGCGCCCCCAGTCTCACCCCATGGGACATTGGACACAGTTGGGGTGTGATGTTTCTGTTACCTAGAGGGTAGAGACCAAGGGTGCTGCTAAGCATCCTACAATGCATAGGACAGCACCCCCCGGCCCCCAACCAAACACACACAATAAAGAACTATCCGGACCAGCATGTCAGTAGTTCTGGCACGGGAAAGTGACTTCCCAACATAATGTCTGAGATGGACCTGGGACCCAGAACTGAGTTGGTTGACCAGAGGCCAGAGCTTTTCCTGTTATACCTGAGTGCCTTCATCTCATTGTATGAAACAAATAATCAACTTAAATCATGCTTGAGATCTTATTTTATACTTTATTACTTTCAAGTCACTTTCTCTTGTGGTCTCCTAAGTTTTCTGATTTGAGAAAGCCAGATTTCACTATTCTAGACCTAGCTAATAGAGAAGGGTCACTAGATTTAGCAAATAAAAATGCAGAATGCCTAATTACACCTGAGTTTCAGATAAGCAGGATAGAACTTTTGGTTGTGTATGTCCTCTGCTATATTTGGGACATACTATTTTAATAAATTAATAAGAAAGTATTTCTTGTTTATCTGAAGTTAAAAACATAGGTGGGCATCTTGCTTTGACCCGGAAACCCTGTAATCTAGAGATCACACACAGGCTGTGGGACCTTTCTATCCCTGCCTGAGGCTTCTGGCATTGCTCTGAGACCCCTCTGCCAGGAGGGGAAAGATGGACAGGGGAGGGGAGGGTGGCCCTGAGCATGGAGCTGACATCTTCAGCTCTGGCCCACAGATGTCTGGGAGGGACTGGCCATCCACGCTGGGCTGCAGGGAAATGGCCTGTAAGCTGAGAGGGTGGCTGAGATGTCCTATTTTATAACCGAAGAGTTTAAGTGAAGTGTCAGCAAGTGAGCTGTGTTCCTGGAACACCAGGTCTAGGGAAGTCCTGGCAACTTTGCTTCTGAACCAGGAGCAGGGTCCTGCCCATCCCACTGGCTTCTAGAGAACACCGCCCGGGGCATGCCAGGGCTGTGGGCACTGGCTCCTTGGCTGGGCCACAGCGCCTTCCAGCACTGAGGTGCCCTCTGTGCCTGGTGCCTGGACTCTGGGTCTGCCTGCAGGGTTGGAGCTGGGCAGCTGCAGCAGCTCAGGGGAGAGGACAGCTCCGTGAGAGGACAGGGCAGGATGCACCCACAGAGCTGCCTCTGAGCTGGTGGGCCCGGCTGCTGCCAGTCTATGACCTCAGCCCCTCTGTTCAGAAGAGGCTTAGAGGTGGAGGCTGTTAACAGGCGAGGTGACATGAGGATGCTGACCAGCTGCTCCGTCCTCTTGACCTCACACGTCCTGCCTTCTCTATTGATTCTGCATCTTTGCCTGCTAGTCCAGACACTGGGCTGCAAAGCAGGTAGAGGGTCAGCTGCTACTCTGCTCCATCCCCTCCGCCTCCCCACCCAAGGTCCAGGCTTGCTGGGTGTCAGGATGCCGCCTGTCCCTCTCCCCAGGGCAGCTTCTTGATGCGGGAATTCATCTCCACGGCCATTCCTGAAGGGTGATCAGTTGACCATGGCCTTGATGGTGGCTTTTCTTCATGTTGACCAGGAACAGCCTTTGAGGGTCTTCAGGGGTAACTTGTTTACTACATTGCCTGCCATCTTATGGACATCCATGGGCCTCCTGAGGACCAGTGGATACACCTGACTTTGCTGTGTAGATGCATGTGACCCAGTACATGGAAGAGAAGAGCACAGTAATGCTATTTTGTAGAAAGTATCTGATGATAAAGGTTGAGGTCGCTGGTTCTCAAACTTGAGTGGGCATCAGCATCACCTGGATACTGTTAAAACAGAGACCGGCCCCAACTCAGGATTCCTGGCTCCGGAGTTCGGGGGTAGGGACCAAGACTTTGTACTTCTAACAAATTCCTGGGTGATGCAATTGGTTCAACACCATACTCTGAGGGTCACCAGCTTAAATGATGGCCCTTCTCAAATGCCTTGTATTTCAGTTTTATTTTTATTAAAATATTCATTAACTAATCAGACAAATTGAATACCTGCTATATCCCATGCACCAAGTTTGGGGGTAAAATGTTAAAAAAAACAGCCTCAGGGAACCCACAGTACAAAAGGGAACTGAACATTAAAAACAATTGCCAACTGATCTATTTGCTTCTGCTGGAGTGCTATGTGGGAAGTGCAATAGGGGTGTAGAAGGGCAGCTGAGAGGGATCTTTTTGAAGGCGAGCATGATAGAGTTTCCTTCTCTCTGTGTATTGCAATTCTGTGTGGTTTGTCTCCCCAGCTGACCTGTAGGAACCCTCAGGGAAGAGGCTGAAGTGAATTTCCATTTTCCTTTTTAAAATGTTTTCTAATTCTGAGGACACGGTAGGCAACCAAAAAAAAAAAAAAAAAAGCATTTGCCTAAAGAGGAGATATCAGTATCAAAGAAGTGATTGCCTAGTGGTGGAATTTCAGACCCAAATGTGTGTAGGAGCTTACAGATTTGGATTCGATTATTTATGCCCACTTCTCAGGCTGACCTGGATAGAGACGAGCTTAAGCAGGAGGATACCCTCTCTGGTCTCCAGCATCAACTCACTGCCTGAAATCATGGGAAATACTGCTGAACATTTCACCTGCAAGAGTCTTGAAACTTGCCATGTTCTTAGAAAGCTCATTTCCAAGAGCCGGAAGTGGTCCTGAGCCGATGCTTAGCTGGGACCTGTCTTGGCCTGAGGGGACACACCCTTGCAGCAGGGGCAGCAGACCCAGGTAACTTTCTTTCTCTACACCCTGCAGGGCTGAAGAGGGAGGAGGTTCCCTCTGTGGTAACTGCTTGGAGCTGTGAGCTCCAGCTGGAAAGTGTGCTCCTTATTCTGAACAGGGCCGGGAGAGACCCTTGGGCTTTGCCCAGGGCCAGGGGCCGCCTTCTCTGTGACTTCTCCTTCATATTGTGTCCTCCCTGACTTCAGGAGTAGCAGACAGCAACAGAGCGAAGCCTGCTCCCTCCATCATCCATCACAAAATTATTCATAATATCTCTTGCTGTGTGCAGAGTACCATCCTTTAAAAACACCTTTCAGTTCAGTTCAGTTGCTCAGTCGTGTCTGACTCTTTGCGACCCCATGGACAGGCCTCCCTGTCCATCACCAACTCCCGGAGTCCACCCAAACTCATGTCCATTGAGTCGGTGATGCCATCAAACCATCTCATCCTCTGTTGTCCTCTTCTCCTCCTGCCCTCAACCTTTCCCAGCATCGGGGTCTTTTCAAATGACTCAGCTCTTCATATCAGGTGGCCAAAGTATTGGAGTTTCAGCTTCAACATCAGTCCTTCCAGCGAACACCCAGGACTGATCTCCCTTAGGATGGACTGGTTGGATCTCCTTGCAGTCCAAGGGACTCTCAAGAGTCTTCTCCAACACCACACTTCAAAAGCATCAATTCTTCGGTGCTCAGCTTTATTTACAGTCCAACTCTCACATCCATACATGACCACTGGAAAAACCGTAGCCTTGGCTAGACGGACCTTTGTTGGCAAAATAATGTGTAGGTTTATAATAGATTGAAAAGGGTCAACAGAGGTGAAAACAGCCAATATTGATGGAGTGCATGCCCTCAGACACAGTTCTGAAACACTCTGCCTGTGTTCCTTCATTCAGTCTTGAAAACAACTCTCCAAGTGAGGGGTGAAGTTTTCCTCATTTTAAAGAAAATACTGAGGCTGTGAGAATTTCAGTAACTACTGAAATTGCTCCAAAAATAAAAGGGCAGCATCAGGTTTGGATTCCATGAGACTCCAGCGCCGGGATTAATTGTTCCCCTGTCTTGCTCCAGACGATGGTGGGATGTGGGGATGGGAGGAAGATGAAGGCGGAAATTACACTTCGGGTTTGTGCCCTGTCTGCTCCTCCTGGACCCTGGCTTCCTCCGTAGTGTGTCTGGCTGCAACAGCCTACATTAGCCCCTCTTTCCAACCTCTGTTTTGATCTGCTGTGGACATTTAATTTGGTTTGGATTATGATAATGCTGCTGCTGATTACTACTACTACTATTGTTGCAATAACTCTGTCTTAGTAGTATTGCAAAGCCCCTGAGAACAGGCACTGACTCCCTCCTGCTTTCCCAGGACACCTCATAGCAGAGATCAGGGTGGGGCTGATAAACACTGAGGCTCACCAAGAGCTGGTACATGGTCCACACCTAGGGTGATTAACCGTCTGGTTTGCTTGGGACTGTTGTGGTTTTAGCACTGCAAGTCTGGCATCTTGGGAAAACCCTCAATCAGCCCTGGGCAAAGCAGGACAGTTGGTCACCCTGTACCCCAACTGACAGATGAAGACACTGGTGCCCGAGGTGGGCAGGGTGGGCCTGGCAGAGGTGGACAGAGCATGCCTCAAGCCTCGCCACGATTCTTGATGGAGACTGACTCCAAGGCTTGCTCCCTGACTCCTGATCTGGTACTCTCTCTTCCGCAGCCTCCAGAACTGAGGCTCAGTCTCCCATTCTGTGCTCTGAAGACACAGCTTTTATAGGCAGCTGCTGTCTTCTCTCTGATTCCTTGATGCTTCTCATCCTTTTTTGGAGAAATAACTTGTGCAATCAAGAAGCCTTGGCTGAAAGCTCCTGGTGGTGCACTTGTGAGGTACTGGAGGCTTATTGGGATAACTCTTTGAGGGGAAGTCAGGCGTGCTCCAGAGGCTTGCGTTTCCACTGCACTTCTGCGTGGTTTGTCTCCCAAGAACCAATTTTTGCTGAACCACAGGCACAGTGGTTCTTCAGCAGGGATGGGGGCAATTGACAGATTCTCAGTTGAATCTGGGAGAACAATGCATTCTAGGCCAACACCCTCTAAAGTAGGATGTATAAAACTGTCCTTTGGAATATGGGGGAAAATATTAAAATATTAATTTCTATTTTTGTGAGCTTTTTAAGTGACTTTCTGTGTACATATTACAGTGTATGTAATATTCATATGGTATGGCTCTTGATGTATGTATATATATATGTACACACATGGGGGTATATGCTGATGGGAGCTGCTCTTCCAGAATGCTTGCCATATTTCTGAAGAAGTGTTTTAATGATAATGAAATTTCTTGGCTGGAGGATAGGTGTTTGAATCTCTTTCAGCAGGGGGACGTCCAGATGAAGAACAGAGTGGGTTTTAAGACGTCCCTGGTGGTCCAGTGGTTATGACTCTGTGCTTTCAATGAAGAGGGTGCCAGTTCAATCCCTGGTCAGGGAACTAAGATTCTGCAAGCCACACAGCACTGCCAAAAAAAAAAAAAAGTAACAGAGCGGTTTTCAGTGTAAATTGGCTTAGAACATCCCTCTGTTGATGTTTAACTGATGCAGATGGTACTTAAGTGTCTCCACGGATGGTGTGTACCCTATTTATGGTAACAAGTCTCGAGAGCAGTTCTGTGCAACACAGAGGTAGCTTCCTGCTGTCACACTTTGCACACTTGTGCCGTATCTCTTAACAGGATGAATGTGTTAGCTGATGAGTGATGAGAGGCAGTGTTTGATAGAGCAGCGTTCTCAAAGTGGGATTCCCAGACCAGCAGCATTGAGCATCACCTGGGAACTTGTTGGAAATGCAAGCTCTTAGGTTTCACCCCAGACTCCCTGAATCAGCGACTCGGGGTAGGGGCCCAGCACTCCTTGTTGCCGCTGATCATTCTGATGTGTGGGCAAAAGTGAGAACCACTGAGATACCCTGGCAGGAGCATGGGGTTGGAGTCCTGGCTCTGTCCCTGCTGCTTCTGTGAGTTTGGGCAAGTTACTAATGGTCTCCTCGCAGACCTGGTTTCCCCATCTGACTAACGAGGGTTTTAACAACTCTCTCCCAACTTTAGTATGAAGATGGAAATAGGGGATAATTAATGTAAAATGCAGAGTCGGACACGACTGACGCGACTTAGCAGCAGCAGCTTAGTACCATGCAGAGCAAATAGAAGTATTCAGTATCCAGCCTCAGGTATTGTTTTTCCCGTTAATTGGATGCGATGAGGGTGGTAGCAGCTTCTGTAAGGAGGAGGCCCAGAAACATCTGGTTCCCAAGTTGCTTCCCTCACTAGCTCTGATTCTTGGGCAAGTGGACCTCCTTCTTGATAAAACGTGCTTAACCACACCAGCCTAACAGGATCCAATGACTGACGTGCTTTATAGTTTGCAAAATAATCCAATAAAAGAAATTTCTAGGGAGTTACTTACTGAGGTGACTCGTATTTTGTCCTCTGGGAAGATATATCTGCTTTCTAAAATAATAAAAGAAAAAGTGAAAAATCTCACCATGGAGGACCTGCAGGCTGGGTCACAGAAGACTTTTTTGCCCCCAGGACCACTTTATTTTTTCTCCCTACCATTTCACTTCCCTCCCACCCTGATCCTATCCATCAAATCCTGTCTTCAACTTATTAAAATGTCAACCGCAAGCCATGAAACTTCTGCCTGGCTTCCTGGAGGAGGGGAGGGTGGTGGTGACTGTCCAGCATGTCCTTCTGCCATTACAGTAATTGCTTGGGTGACCATGCCAAGACATCAAATAAATTGCCTCCTCCCTGTAAGTGTCTCAGTGCTGTTTTTTTTGCAACATGAATTGTCCCAGCGCAGAGATAAGCTTTGCTCATAATTTCACCAGATCCTTAAATGAGGGAAATGGGCAAACAGCTTTCCCTTGCCCACACACTCCCTCTTCTTTTTCCGTGATGGTGTCCAATGACAACACATCCATCTCCAGAGAGGCCTGGAGCCGGGCCAGCACGGGCTGCTAGAAGGTTCCTGTCCTCCCCGGAGAGCGCCAAGGGCCCTGAGAGGGTGTGTGCAGAGCAGAGATGGAGCAGGAAAGCTTGGGGAGGAGGCCCCTCCACCCCGGGAGTTACCATCCAGAGGCAGCAGCTCTTCTTGGGAGGAGAGGCATGTCAGTTTCCTCCCGCTCGCCTGCCTCGATGAGCCGCTTGTTGATGAGGTGAGGGCTGATGTCACAACCACGGCTCCTCATTAGGCTGCGGATGAATAAGGACAGCGGGAAAAATGAGTTGGCCTCAGCAGTGGCATTTCTCTCCCTTCCTGGCAAACTGTCGGGACGTTCTTCTCCTGTACGCGCGGAGGGGAGAAGGGTCAGAAAGGAGAGAGTCCTGATATGCCGTTAGTGGTACAGCCAATTAAAAAGAAATTAAAACAGAAATCTCTGCTGGCTGCTGGAATGCAGGCGTCTCCTCTCCTGGCCCCTCTAAACCCTTGAGCAAGTTAATTGGATGGGTGTTGACCTGAGGGGACCAGCTGAAGGCTTAGATACCAGTTCTTTCCATGTGGTGGGCAGAGAGGAAGAAGTGTGTGTGTGTGTCCCTCACAGGGGCTCTGGGGGTGAGTTGGGGGCAGTTTGGGAATTGAAAGGAGATTTGAGCATTTTGGGGTAGAGAAGGCAAAATCTGCTGGAATTTCACCTTAATGAGAAGCAGAGGATTGGGAGACAGACCCTCTCTAGCCCTGGAGAAAACTGTTTGAGGATGTGAAGCACTGATACCTCCTAATTCTTCTTCTACTCTGTAGATTTGCAAGCCTCACGAGGGCTAGAAGGAGCATAATGAAGTCCTTTGTGACTGAGGAGTGTTGCTGGAAACGGGGGAAAAAGTCCAGAATGTTCCCCTGGCGCTGTCAGTCGGCAGCGAGATGGAGGGGATGACTGGCCTTTTGCCAGGCATACTTTTTTTTTCCAGAAGCTTTCTCCACTGTGTGGTTAGGTGACCTAGGAAAGAGGCAGGAGAAGGCTGCCTCCTCTTCCTGGAACCTGGACATTCGGGGTCACCTGGGTCCCTCCCTGACCTTGCCAGGCCCTCAGCCTGCCTTCTCCATAACCTCTCTTTCCTTTTCTAGACTCTCTTTTTAAGAACTCAGAAAACAGCAGCTGTGTCTCTTTGGCCCAGGGATCCAGATGGAGCCTCTTATTGTGGTCAAGGCAGATGAGCGTGCATAGAACAGAGCCTTGCCCTGTCTACTGTGGCCACTGCTTTGTCCCAAGGTCAGCAGTGGCCTCCCTGGGAATGCTTCCCGCCACACACTGAGACATAAAAAATTCAACTGCAGGGTTATCAAATATTTAACTGCCTGATGAATGAATGCTTGCAGATTCTTATGAATTCTTTGCTTTGATTAAATAAAATTGAAAGATGGGAATTGTCTTCTCAGCACTTTAGCAAAAGGCAAGTCAGGCCAGCTAGTTTCTGCCTGGGATCTATCCCCAGGAACAGCTGGCATCCTGGTGAACCCACCTGCTCCATGTGTCTTTACCAACTCTATACTCTAAAGTTTTGGACTTTGCCCATGTTGTATTCAAGAAGGGCAGCTCTGAAAGACCAGCAGTGCTTTCCAGGTGATAAAGCAATGTCCCGACAGATCCCGATTCCAGTATCTTCAACCTTGGGTAGCCCTCAGTCTTCATTTTTCTTACCTGTAAAATGGGAATAATAATAATACCACCTTACTTAAAAAATGATTGTGTGATATATATATAAAATGTCTCATACCTGGCATCTGGTAGGTTCTAAGAAATTTTTACTATCATTATTATTTTATTTTTATAATTCCACGATTTAGTTGAGTATCTCCTGGGGTTTAGGAAAGCATGATTTTGGAGGCCTGCTTTGTAGGCTGTTGCCTGCAGTTCCTTGGAGTTAGCAGTTGATCAGTCCTTTAACAAGCCTACTTTTTGTCCATTCATTCATTCAAGGCTGTTGGGTCCATTCGTTAACAATTGGACACCGCCTAAGGAAAATATGCTTTCTTTGGGGAAAGAACATGTATACACTATCCATGTATGTACATCTGTGTGTCTTAACATGTTCATCACGCAGGGAGAGTTAAAGGTTCCTAACAGTTGAAGCCACTAGAGGTGGAGTTATTAGGAAGGCTTTACCAAGAGGTAGGGTGAGGTGTGGGCCCAGCACTTAGGAGAAGCCTGCAGAAGTCCCAGTGGTTTCAGAAGAATTTAGAGAGGAGGGCCACAGCCCACTGTCTCCAAGTATGTAGCACCTTTGAGTTCGACTTAGGCTAAAGAGATGCAAATCAGATATAATCTTTTGCCCCAGGCCTGCATTTGTTGTCTGCCCTGCTCCTGGGGACATTAAGGAGCCATTTCCTTATTTGCATGGGGCATTCTAATAGTTTAGCAAAAGTAAACCCAGCCGGGTCAGAGTGCCTTTGACTCAGCTGGAAGATCTGCTCTGCTAGAGTATAAGAGGGTGCCTGGTGAGTGGGATGGGATCAGACAGGAGCTTTACATCTGGGATTTGCCTGCTGGAGCCCTGGGTCACCGCAGCAGACCCTCGTGTGGGTCCGAAACTGGAACCGGATTCTGTGGCCAGATGGGAGGCAGCAGGGCCAGCCCTTCCCTTTCACTGGCCTGTAGCCAGCCCAGGTCTGGTGGGAAGGAAGGGACACATCCTGATGTCTGAGTGCCCTGCGATCTCGTCGTCGATGCCGAGGGCAAAGGCCTACGTCACGCTTGATACCCATTGGCGTCCTAGTGGGTGAGGTCAGCGGGTCCTCAGGGAGGTGCATTGGACTTCTATCTGCCCCATGGGTCCATTCTCCTTGTTCGCCTATTCAGCCAGTCAGTCAGTCAATGAGCAGATTATTTCCTGAGACTCGAGGTGCTGAATATTGAAAAAATCTGCAGGCTTGAGTTGGGAGAGGGCACAGGAATGACAGGCAGGGATATCCCCCGCCACCCGAGGAGCCCCCAGTGCAGTCAAGGGAAGCAAGAGAGACACACAGGAAAGGTTCAACAGCAGCTAGTACTGGCCTCAACGACAAATGCATGGGTAGAGATGTCCTAAGGCGGCACCTGCTCAGTGCTGCCAATGTCCAGAGCAGGAGTGACCGGCTGGCCTTGGTGGATGGGGCTTGTGGGGGAGCCTGCCTCCTTGCCCAGCACCTGTGTCTCTGTTTCATTAGCTGCTTTATATGAGAAGAGAGAAATTCTGTGTCTTTCCAGATCCCAACAAGGGTGCATAGTGTCTGAGGACATTCTTTTCATTTCCCAGTCCCCTCTTGCTGTCTTTGGAGGTCCTACCGGCACAGTGCAAGTTATTTGCAGAGAACAGAAGCGTGCAAAGAGGCAGAAATAAAATCATCCATAATCACATCAGAAACATCTACTACTGTTCACATTCTGCTTTATTTTCTCCTAACAATATTACCATTCATTTCTCTTTATAGTGCTGAGATCATAGAGTACGTGCAATTTAGTGCTCTGCTTTTATCTTTAACATCAGCATATTATCAGCATTTCCATGTGTTATGGAAACTCTATAAACATTTTTTAAATGACTTATATCCCATGATTTGGACAGTCACCCCTTTTCTTCATATTTCTCCTTTCATTTTTCCTTTTTTTTTTTTGCTATAATCATAGAGTTAGACTGGATATCTTTCTACAGAATTATATACATAAATTATATATATATATAACTTCATTTGTTCACTTATTTAAAAAGCTTTGAGTTTGTATAATGTACAAGATGTGCTTTTCAGCCTTGAGAGAAGAGCTTTTAGATGCTTGGATCCGGGAATCTTATGAGAGGACTTGGGAGGAAACCATCTGAAGTACAAAAAGGCACATAGATGAACTACTGAAGAACATGAAGTTTTGTGATACTGTTATCTGTAGCCACTATCCCTGGCTTATGATAGGACCATGGCAGGTTAATTGTTCTGGGCCTCAGTTTCCACAGCTGTAGTCACTAGATGGGTTTGAAGCCACTTCCTGCCTCTAGTAGTCTGTGGTTGGTACTGGAAATGTAAGATCATCCAAGGGCCCCTCTTTCCTGGTACCTCCCTGAGGCTGTGTTTGGAGTGTTTCTGGTCCACAGATGATGCTCATGGGCTTGGACAGAGCCTGTCCCCTTCCCCTTCTGGTGGGGATCACAGCGGTCATTAGCTCAGCCCTCTTTTTGTATAGCTGATTTGGGGCTTGACTGCAGCCCAGCTCTGTTTGCAGTTAGCACAGAAATGGTGAGCAGAGCAACCTAGGAAGGAAGACTCTTCACCAAATGATGACATATCAAGAGAGAGGTCACCTTTAAAACTCGAGCAGAGTAGATCTTGGACGTATAGGGTAATTCCTACCACATTAAGCCCATGATAAACTCAGAGATTGCATTGTCCTGAGAAACACTGAAGACAGAAATCTTCAAAGGCTTTAAAAAGATGCCACAGAATTAAATAAAGGCCTGGGTTGGAAAGATACCCTGGAGAAGGGAAAGGCTACCCACTCCATGTCCATCCATGGACAATTCCATGGACTATACGGTTGCAAAGAGTTGGACATGACTGAGTGACTTTCACTTTCACTTTTCAAAGAGTATTAAATTAAGGCTATTAGATTAAGGCTTTTCAAAGGGTATTAAATTAAGGGAAAGGCTACCCACTCCACTACAGTCCATGGAGAATTCCGTGGACTGTATAGTCCATGGGGTTGCAAACAGTTGGACATGACTGAGCAACTTTCACTTTCACTTTTCAAAGGGTATCTGGTACCTGCAGAATATTTTAGTTGTATGGTTTTGTGTGGCCACATTCTCTAGACCCAGAAGATAGCACCCGAATTTATGAGATATTATTCTCAGTTTATAAACAGCATGATTGAGGCAAGCTTGCGCATTTAAATAGGGGCTGAGAGATAGCTAATTTCCTAAGGATAACAGTTTCTCCCTGGGGTTATGCTTCTAGCTTTCCTGGGTCAGAGAACTTAATTTTAACAATTCACAGGGAAGAATCTGGTTCAGGGTTTTGACCTATACTCAGCTAACTCTTGAATGACTTGTGAATCCAGTTATAAAAACAAACAAGGAATGTGGTTGAGTGAGGTACCACTGTCATAAATGACAAGGTGCCACCTCCTATCCCTTCCTGATAAAAGATACCCTTAACCTATCAGGATGCTCTTTAAAGCTAAGCCATGACACAGGCTCAGAGTCCTTCTTAACACAGTGCTCACTGCCAAACAAATGGGGTTCAGATATTTGCTCCTGGAGTAAAACCTTCTTGTTACTCCTGGGTATTGAGGCATTCTTTCTCCTATGGGCAACAAACATCAGGCAGGAAAAGAAATCAACATTGCAAAGGTTCCTTGGTGGGCACAGACGTGATAGCCTGATAAATTGCCTTTCTCTGGGAATATTGGTCCAAAGAACTGAGTGCCTTTTTGAGCAGGACCAGTGAAGATGAAAAAGCACAGGTATCTTTCTTGCTATCCTCTTTGCATTTCACGTTATGATAATGAGTTATGTTGTATGCACATCCCGAAGGGCTTATATCCATGCATTTTATCATGTGTTCTCCATAGCAACACCTGTTGGTTAATCGAGGTTGCGTTATCTCCATGGAGCAAGTGATAGAGGCTTAGGACGGATAAATGCACCGCATGAGGCAAGTCACACAGCTAGGAACTCTCCCTAGAAACCAGGTGTCCCTGCCTCCAGGGGCCAGTTATCTTGGTATGCCTTAAAAAAAAATTTGTTTTTAACCTGTCAAGTGTGTGCTAATAGGAATTCCTCTAGGGCAAGCTCATGGTTTATTTCTGCATATTTGATTACTTTTCCACCTCAATCTCAAGTGTTAGAACTAACACACAGGAAATGCTCAAGAAAATATTTATGGCCTGTAACTCTGCAGACGGGTCGTTCATTCATTCATTCATTCACATATGTAAGAAAGAAGGAGCTTTCTCTTTCCTCCCATGCTGGCCTGTCCGTGTCCCTTCTGGGGGTAAGGTATTTCTTGAGCTTTAATCACAAGAGCAATCCAGCTAGGAGGCAGCCCTGACATAGGCAGCTGTGCAGCCAATGATGATATTTTCTGTCCCATGGAGGCTTTCTTCCCCGCAAAGAGGCTGGTCATTATGTCTTTATTTGCAGCCATTGACAGCAGGACCCGCAAGCCTCTAACCAGCTCAAGACCTGGGGTTAGATCTGCTTGGGTCCTGAGTAGAGGGATCCTTGCAAGGAAAGACTTCCAGAACAGTGGCAGTGCCTCTGCTGCAAAGGGTGGAGGGCCAGGGGGACAAGGACCCCACACTTGGTGCAGGGGCAGGGCAGCAGGAGAGAGGCCAGTACCAGGGGGTGTGGGGGGATGGGAGGTAGATTGGTAGGGCTGGAGGGAGGGGTGGGGGGGCCCAATAGCTGGGCTCCCTGATCCCTCTCTGGACCATCTTTGTTTTCTGAGTTCTATTGCGTCCCTTTTGGGGATGGCCTTTTGACATGTGCTAATTATAAATTGTCCTTTGGTGCATTCCGAGAGTTCTAATAATTAGAATTTCTAATTCCAGTCCTCTGAGCGTCTCCCAGCAGCCTTATCCTGCGAGAGGGGCACTTGACACATTTGCAGTCCTCCTGAAAGTCGCTGCAAGAGGCCAGCAGTGCAGCCTGGAGCAAGGATCCGGATCTGGGGCCTAGGCATGGCGACTTCTCCCTGGGACCCAATGCAAATGTCCCAGAAGCTCTTTTGTGGTTTGTTGGTTTCTAAAGAGGAACATTTTCAAGGCAAATGGACAGCGCAAAGTGTCTAGCTGGGGTCTGCAACCTCTGGGCCACAGACTAGTACCTCCTGGTGGCATTAGATTAGAAATAAAGTGCACAATAAATGTAATGCACTCAAATCATTTTGAAACCATCCTCTAGCCCTCGCCATCCATCCAACCCCTCCTTATCTTCCATGAAACTTCCATGGTGCCAAAAAGGTTGGAGACCACTGGTAAGGGATAGACCCCTGGGCTCTGACCCTAGCCTGGCCAGAGCCTGTGGGACTGTGGGCAGCGAAATTTTTGGACCTCAGTTTGCTTACCTGTAGACCGAGGGAATCAGAGCTGTGATTTGCCCAGGGCCTTACCAGTTCTGAGATCATTTGAATCCATGAATTGTAGAAATAGTTCTGAGCTGGAGCCCTCAGATCACATAGTAACTTTGGCTGAGTCAGCTATGTGATTTCATTTGCATGCAATCTGATACCAAGATATAAAATAACTTTGTTCAAAGTCAAGATCAGAGCTTAAGCCATGTTTTTCTTTTTTTTCCCCACCCTCCCTCATTGTCTTGCTTAACCTCCCTAGCCTTGGTTTCTTCAACTGTAAAGTGGCAATGGCAATACCCAGGTCATAGTATTGGTAAACTCTGTGTAAAATGCAAGGGCTTCCCAGGTGCTCAGTGGTAAAGAATCTGCCTGCCAATGCAAAGACTCAAGAGACATGGATTCGATCCCTGCGTTGGGAACATCTCCTGGAGGAGGAAATGGCAACCCACTCCAGTATTCTTGCTTGGAAAATCCCATGGACAGAGGAGCCTGGTGGGCTACAGTCCATGGGATCGCAGAGTCAAACATGACTGAAAGCGCACATGCACACACATGTAAAATGCGGAGGACTAGGCACGCGTGAGGTCCTGCCATACGGTTGCTGCAGCCTTACACTCAAGGAAGAGGCACATCACAGTGTCTTCACGTCTCATCCCTCACAGGGCTGGTCTCCTGAAGCATCTTTAGGCTCTTGCAGCAGTTTGGTGCCCAAGGTTGTCTTGGGGAGAAGATGGGAGCTCCAGGTCCTACTCTGACTGAAGACTCGGGCTGCCTTCCAGGGAGTCACCTGTGGGGACTCAGAGAGACTCGGGTGTTAGTCCTGAGATACCCCTAGGAGTGTGCCCTTCCTTCTTGTCCATTAGTAATGGGGAGTGTGCTTGGATGTTTTATCGGTATACTGCATGTACACTCTTGTTTACTTTATTTACAAGATGTGGGGATAGTACCCAAGGCTGTGCAGCTAGTAAACTGAGAAACGGGACAGGGGCCGGTCAGAAACAGAAGCTTCCAGCTGCAGGAGGCAGCCCAACAGCCCCGTCGCATCACCCCCGACCTCCGCTGCTTCTCCTGCCGTTGTCCTGTGTTGCCTGCCGGGCCTCTCCCCCTGGAGCTTGTGCCCCAAAGCTGCCCTTGCTAGCTGGTATCCTCAAGCCTTAAAGTTGAAAGGCAAGAACGTTTGTGCTGGAGGGATGCTTCAGTGTTGTTTGGCTCAGCTGTTGCAGCTAACTGATGCTGGAATGAGGGCTAAGGTAAATGACCGAGTGGCTCCGTGACCACATGTTGTTGTTGAGTCACTAAGTTGTGTCTGACTCTTTGCATCCCCATGGACTGGAGCCCACCAGGCTCCTCTTTCCATGGGATTTCCTGGGCAAGAATACCAGAGTGGGTTGCCAATTCCTTCTCTAGGGAATCTTGCTGACGCAGGGATTGATCCTCCATTGGCAGACAGATTCTTTACCACTGAGCCACCCGGGAAGCCCCCATGACCACACAGCGTGTTGAAAGAGCCTGGAATGATCAGCTCTCCTGATCAGAGACCTAGTGCCCTTTCCCTTACACCCTATTGCCCTTCTTTCCTTGACATTCCAGCAGGGGTCATACACTGCTGAAAGTGAGGTACAAGACTTTTGGTTGGGTGATCTTTGAGGGAAGGGAAAACAAAGAATTTGAAGTCTCCAAACAGGGCGCACAGCACACGTCCTGTGTTAGTCAACTCAAGGTGCAATAGCAAACACCCCAGGCTGGGTGGCTAGAGAACAGACATTTATTTTCTCACAGTCCTGGGGGGTAGAAATCTGAGATCAAGGTGCTGGCAGTGTTGATTTCTTTTGAGGCCTCTCTCCTTGTCTTGTGAGTGACCATCTTCTTCCTGTCTTCACGGGGTCTTCCCTCTGTGTGTCTGTATCCTCATCTCCTCTTCTTGTAAGGATGCCAGTCAGATCGGCTCAGGACTCACCCTGGTGACCTTGTTTTAACCACTTACCTCTTCAAAAACTTTGTCTCCAAATACCGTCATATTTTGAGGTACTCGGGGGTTAGAACTTCAGCGTAGGTATTTGAGGGGAAAATTCAGGCCCTAACACTTCTCATATTGGTGTGTCTGATTTTACACCTTTTATCCATTTGTATTCAGCCCTATCTTTATGGGGGTCTTGGTGAATGATGAGCAGAGATCCCAAAATGGAATGAGTGTCCCAGGGGTGTTGGAGAGGGGAAAGCAGAGGGGCCTACCCGTGACCATCCTGACGTTTACCCCATGGTGCCTGCTCAGTGGACCTGCTTAGTGAGGACGGGAGGACCCAGTCTGCTCAGAATGCACGTGTTCGGGGCTGGCAAGGGAGCTGGTAGTCCTTCTAGGGAGCGTAGCTGATTAATATAATCAGATTAACTGGCTCTAGAACAGACATATTTATAGCCATGGTGACACATTATTAAGGATCTAATTTGGATCAGGACTCTGGGAATCTTATTTTTAGGTCCAGAGGAGAGCCCTGCAGTCAGGTGACCAGGAGGTCTCCCGGGAGCTTTGTGTTTATTCTGCCCAGTTGGAAACTCTCGGGGTTGGAAGATATTCACAAGGTCCCATCAACCCACCCTTCCACCTGACGCCTGTCCCACTGCATGTGTCCCCGTTGAGGGACCATCCAACCTCCTCTAAATGCTACCCATGTTCTATCCCAGAGGCCCATCTTGTCCTAGGAAAGTGGGAGGGAACTTCCTTCTACATCTTCTGTGCAGCTGGTCTGGGTCCACACAGCTGGAGAGAACACGTCCCCCCATTTGACAGCTCTTCAGAGTCCCTGGAGTCAGGGCTAAAGATCTGCTGGCTGTCACTGCTCCAGACCGAGGCCCCACCTCACCTTTAGCAGCCCCTCTCAGAATACAGCTCCGCTTCGGCTTTTTGAAAAATGTAAATAAACGTTCAGTCCTGAGCTCTAGGACCTTCCCGAATGCCTGCCTCATGGGACTGCTCCAGTTCTGGGTCCAGATGAAACTTGGCCAATTGTAGTCACCTGGCCTTTGTTGAGGTATTCTGGGGGAAACAGACTTCTTCTAAAGAGAAATCACTCCACAGGCACCTGTGCTCTTGGTTTGGTGAGGAGAAAGAGGGAGGCTGAGTATTGATAGTGGGCGTCTGACCCAGGTGAGGGGCAGCACCATGCCCCTGGGCACCCTGACGTGTGATCCTTCTGGGAAATGAGCACCTGGGCAGCTCTGCTTTGCACGCTCCACTCTGCCCACCCCAAGAGTGATGGAGTCCCTTCAGCTACACTTATAAGTGACCCTAATGGTAGGAGCCTGGGGTGTGTCTTATGCAAGACTGTGTCCCCTGGCTCACAGTGTCACACACTAGATTATGTACACTTGAGACCCAGCTCTGCTGCTGACCAACCCTTCCTGAGACCTTGAGTGAGCGTCCTCACTTCACTGATCTCCAGCTTCTCCCTACTTCTTTTGTAGTTTTAAGGTTGAAACACTATGATGCTGGTCAATACTCACATACAAGCTTCAAAGTTCCCCACAAATGTCACTGATGAAAAATTGCGAAGCTGCCTTGGTGTGCGCAGATATTTATATTTTAGTGCCTAGCAACAACAATGAAGCAAAAAGAAATAAATTAGTTTTCAAGTGTGGGAAAATCAGACTTCAGAGGATATTTTGTAAAAGCTTCATATATAATAGGAGTGGGCTGATTGTCCCAAACCCACTTTTTCTCTGTTTCTTTTTAAAGCTCTGCTTTCTGTTAAAGGCAAGAAAACTGTGTATGTGGGTGTGAGTCCAAGTTTCGGGACAAACAAATGGCTAGAAATTGCACTTCTCAGGGAAATGGCTTTTGGTGGCTCTTCTAGAGAAACTCCTGTCATTTGAAATGAGATGAGAGTTTCCCAAGTTAGATGCCAGCTAGATGGCAGATCCCATGGACAGGCTTTTAAAAAGGATTAAATGACTCGTTCTGTGTGGTCAGGATTCTAGTCAAGTGGCTTCTTTCTACTCTTCTGCTTGGCTTGCAGCTAAAAATAAGATTCAGAAATTGGGTTTTTCTCTTCTGTCCTCACCATAGAGGCACCCTTGTGAGCATGGGCATTGTTCCCGAGGAGGGTCAGGCCTAGAGGCCTCAGGTGGTGGCCGAGCCTCTCAGCAGCTCTGGGCACTCAGGATAAGGTGGGTGGCCTTTGGTTTACGTTTCTGGGTGAAGCTCTTCTCTCTCTCTCTCTTTTTTTTTAAAGAGAAGTTTTATTCTGTTTTTGGCTCTGCTGGTTCTTCGTGGCTGCATGGGCTTTCTCTAGCCACAGAGGGCAGGGCTACTCTTGTCTGCCTTCTGTGCGCTTCTCACTGTGATAGCTTCTCTCATTGTGGAGCATGGGCTCCAGAGCTCGCAGGCTCAGTAGCTGTGGTGCAGTGGCTCCGTTGCTATACAGAATATAGGGTCTTCCTGGAGCAGGGATAGAACCTGTGTCCTCTGCATCGGCCGGCAGACTCTGGTCCGCTGTCCCACCAGGGAAGTCTGAAACTCTTCTCTTGACCCCCCTGGGGACTCCCTCTGGGTGCTTCCCCACAACCCCCGGTCCTCTCTTTGCAGCACTGAGTGCAGGGCTTTGTTAACGTGGTTCTGCGGCATCCCCTCCTTGCTTTGCTCAGTCAGGTTCATTTTCATTGCTGGACCATCAGCTCCACGAGCTTGGGGACTGGGTCCATCTGAGTCATTGTAGTGTAGTCCATAATCATATGTGGGGTAAGTGAGCATACTTCTGTTGCTAATGTCCTCCCCAGAGCAAGCACAAGGAAGAGAACTGCACCTGCTTCTCTTTCCTGGCTCCCTCCAAACCGCTGGTGACGAGTGAAGAAACTGGCCCCTGGGGTTTCTGCCAAATCCCGCATCCCTCTGGCAGAGGCACCAGAGGCACCTGCCCTCTGTACCCTCATTCCCCGTGACTGATGGGATTAAGAGATCCTTGGCAGCATCACTAGGTGTTCATCTGCTATTAGCTGATTAAAATGGGGGGGGGGGCGGGGGTGGGGGAGTGCAGAAATCTGCGTCCCCGGACAGCGTGTTCTTGATGCAATTGAAGAAAGACAAAAGAACTCTCTGAGACTTGCTGGCTTGCGTGGCCCTATTTTTGGCGTCAGACCCATTGTGAATTGCTATCTTTCTCCCCAACCATCAGCTGGAAAACCCATTAACAAATTACAATTCCCTTCAGAGGCAGACCGGCTTTAGTTTCTGGGTTTCTAAATGACCTTAATTTTTATCACCGATGCCGTGTAGGTTTGGAAGCTTCCATTGTCACCAAATCTCTTGCTACTCGCTGAGACAGCGCAGTGCTGGGGTTTTACAGTTGGGCCAAGCTTCCGGGTTCCCGGGTGGTTCCCCTGGAAGCCTTATTGGTTTCTGAGGGTCTTTGTGCCCCTTCTTTTTTTTTTTCTAAATTAGTTTTTATTGGAGTATGTGGTGGTGGCTCAGTAGTGTCCAACTCTTTGTGATTCCATGGGCTGTAGCCTGTCAGGCTCCTCTGTCCATAGGATTCTCCAGGCAAGAGTACTGGAGTCAGTTGCCATTTTCTTCTCCCAAGAAGAGATCTTCTTGGGATCTTCCCAAGTCAGGGATTGAACCGGGGTCTCCTGCATTGCAGACGTTCTCCTTACTGACTAAGCTGCTAGGGAAGCCCTTCCTGAAGTATAGTTGCTTCACAGCACTATATTTGTTTCCATTGTACACCAAAATGAACCAGCCATACATGTACGTATATCCTCTCCCTTTTGGATTTCCTTCTCATTTAAGTCACCACAGTGCATTAAGTAGAGTTCCCTGGGCTATACAGTCGGTTCCTATTAGTTATCTATTTAGTATCGGTAATGTACACCTGTCAATCTCAGCCTTTCCGTTCATCCCGCCCTGCCTTGGTATCCATGCATTTGTTCTCCATGTCTCTATTTCTGGTTTGCAAATGAGATCATCCAACAGACTGGTTCCAAATAGGAAAAGGAGTATGTCAAGGCTGTATATTGTCACCCTGCTTATTTAACTTCTATACAGAGTACATCATGAGAAACGCTGGGCTGGAGGAAGCACAAGCTGGAATCAAGATTGCCAGGAGAAATATCAGTCACCTCAGATATGCAGATGACATCACCGTTATGGCAGAAAGTGAAGAGGAGCTAAAAAGCCTCTTGATGAAAGTGAAAGAGGAGAGTGAAAAAGTTGGCTTAAAGCTCAACATTCAGAAAATGAAGATCATGGCAACTGGTCCCATCACTTCATGGGAAATAGATGGGTGGGGAAACAGTGGAAACAGTGTCAGGCTTTATTTTTGGGGGCTCCAAAATCACTGCAGATGGTGACTGCCGCCATGAAATTAAAAGACGCTTACTCCTTGGAAGAAAAGTTATGACCAACCTAGATAGTATATTCAAAAGCAGAGACATTACTTTGCTGACTAAGGTCCATTTAGTCAAGGCTATGGTTTTTCCTGTGGTCATGTATGGATGTGATAGTTGGGCTGTGAAGAAGGCTGAGTGCCGAAGAATTGATGCTTTTGAACTGTGGTGTTGGAGAAAACTCTTGAGAGTCCCTTGGACTGCAAGGAGATCCAACCAGTCCATTTCGAAGGAAATCAGCCCTGGGATTTCTTTGGAAGGAATGATGCTAAAGCTGAAACTCCAGTACTTTGGCTACCTCAAGTGAAGAGTTGACTCATTGGAAAAGACTCTGATGCTGGGAGGGATTGGGGGCAGGAGAAAAAGGGGACGACCGAGGATGAGATGGCTGGATGGTATCACTGACTCGGTAGACGCGAGTCTGAGTGAACTCCGGGAGATATTGACGGACAGGGAGGCCTGGCGTGCTGCGATTCATGGGGTCGCAAAGAGTTGGACATGACTGAGCAACTGAACTGATACCATTTTTTAAGTTTCCCATATATGTATGCATTAATTTACAATATTCATTTTTCTCTTTCTGGCTTGCTTCACTCTTCATGACAATCTTTGTGTCCATCCACTCCTCCGCAAACGGCCCAGTTTCATCCCTCTTATGGCTGAGTGACCCTCCACTGTCTCTGAGTGCCACATCTTTATCCACTGTTCATGCGCATGTGGTTTGCTTCTGTGTCCTAGCTGTTGTAAATAGTGCTGCTGAGGATACTGGGGTGCATGTATCTGTCTGAATTATGGTTTTCTCTGGGTATATGGCCCGTAGTGGAATTGCTGGGTCTCATGGTAGCCTGTCCCAGGTGGTTTCTCACTCAGCTTGAGGTAAGTTCTCATCCTAGGGGACGTTTTCCATCACTGTCATTTAACTTGTTCTAGGTCCTCAAGGGTTCCCTCTGGTGACTGTTAGGTTTAGGGCCTCTTCAAGACAAATTGAGACACACTTCTCTCAAACTGCGGCTAATAGGCTGGACTATCCTTGGGTAGCTGGAG
The DNA here is from genome assembly GCF_001704415.2 of Capra hircus. NCBI lineage: Eukaryota > Metazoa > Chordata > Mammalia > Artiodactyla > Bovidae > Capra > Capra hircus. The sequence goes on from NC_030835.1 coordinate 12,417,887, forward strand.
AACTGTCCAGAGCTGTGTCAGCCCTCCAGCTCATCACAAAATAGAGAAACCCTCCATTTCCAATACACTGGAAGGCCAGGCCTCTGATTCTCTTAGCCTGGGAATTGGGATGGTGTGCTTGTTTTCCTGTACCTCTGTTTTCTGGAGATGCATTTTGCATTGTCTAACTTGGATAAAGTGGGGGAGAATCAGGCTTCCTGTTGGGGCCTCCGTGGTCTTGGGTGGGGAGAGGGTGGGGGTTGACAGGCAGGTCTTCAGACTGCTGGGAGCGACAGCTAGAGGAGAACGAGGAGCAGAAGGGAGGTCCTATCAATGTGGATCTGGGGATTCAAACTGCTTTGCTTTAGGATATCTGGGTTGAAGATCTCATTGGGGTGGGGGTGGGGTGCGGATTGTGAAGAGTTTGGGCTTGCCTGCAGAATTTATCTTTCTGCTTTCCTGAGAAGCTTCTGCTCCCACAGAAGGGTGAGAGGAGACAGTTTGCCGAGACCAGGTGGGGTTAAGCCTCCTCATTAGTAGTGAGTGTAAGGAGCATTCATTTATGGGCTGCCTGCAGAAGGCCAGGAGCTGGGCACTCGGCACAACTCTATGAAGAGGCCCAAGTATTGACCAGTAAGAAAAGTGAGGATGCTAGGCTGCGGTAACAAATACCACCGAGGGAGAGGTGTAAACAATAAGAATGAAAATTTCTTACAGTTCTGGGGGTTGCAAGTCTGAGATCTAGGTGTCAGCAGGATTGGCTCCTTCTTAAGGCCGTGAGGGGAGGATCTATTCCAGGTGTCTCTCCTGGGCTTTTAGACGGCCCCCATCTCCCTGGGTCCTCACATTGTCTTTCTTCTGTACATGTCCGTGTCCAAATTTCTTCTTCTTAGAAAGACAGCCGACATATTGGACTGGAGTTGCCCCCAAACAGCCTCATTTTAGCTTAATCACCTCTTTAAAGATGTTATCTCTGAACACAGACCATTCTGAGCCATGGAGATTGGGACTGCGACACGAATTTTTTTAGAGCGGTACACAGTTCAGCCCACTACCAGCACCGAGGGGCTAAAGTAGCTTGCCTGAGATGGCGGGGCTATAGGATTATAGTTCAGGCAGCCTGACTCTAGAAACCCCTGGTTCTGTCCATAAAAAAAAAAAATTAAAATGAAGACATGCCAAAGCAAGGTTATGGAAACTGTGATCTGTTTTAAATGTTTCCATGAATTAAATAAAGGAGCGCTTTAAAAAAAAATCAAGTACAGTATGATCATGATATTCAAAGGGCAGTTACTTAATATGTAAACTTAATATTAATCCCTAGAGTATTACAAGAGTGAGATCTGGTAAGCCCTGAGGATGAAACCTGAACTTGACAAGCAGTGGTGTCTTTATCCACTCTGTGATTGCATCTCCCTGGATGCAAACATAACCTCATCAGGGATGGCTTTGAGGTCCAAATTCCAGGTCCCCGGTGAATGCAGAACTTGGCTAGTGGCCTCAGCACCTCCCTGTCTGCTTCAGGCAGACTTTCTGAAATTTTGTGACTCCCCAGTCTCTGGTCTTAGAATACTATGCTCTGTTTCCTCCCAAGTTTAGAAACTTGGGTTCTGGTGTCAACTCTACCAGGAAGCAGCAGTGACCTTGGGAAGGTCAAATGCCTCCCACTTAACTTTCCTATCTGCACATGGAGGTATTGGAGGAAAAGGTGACCTTTATGGGCTCCAGCTGCTCCAGACATCCCTGCGACTCTGATGCTGTGACTAAGAGCTCTGCCACTCGATTCTGTGGCTGAATATTAAGCAAAACTGACTGCAGTGTCTGCAACCCTATTGGATCATCCTCGATGGCACCTGGAGCCCCTGGGTCTTCTAGTCACCAGACATGATATCCACTGAACATGACTCATCCACCCTTCTGGTGGATGACTGCAAGGGAGACAGACCTTCCATCATGAAAAACGCAATCAATCAAGAGGACTTGATTAACGTATATTTATTTGGTGTGGAGCCTGTCCTACCAGCAGTGAAGAAATAGCCTCTGTGATGTAAGATTTGTTTTAACAAATGGATGTATAAGGCCAGGAGCCATGGGAAGTGACAACGCCTGTCAAACAGAGGTGGCAATCGCTTATCACATGGTGTCCTTCACAGTCTCGCCCAGAGGTCACCCTGAGATCTTGAGAGAGGCTCTGTGTTCTTCCAGCTGGGTTTTCCTCCTGCAGATTTCTGTCTTTCTAGTTTCCCTTTTCTCTATTTTTATTTACTACCCCCGCTCTTCCTTTTCCTTTATTTTTCTCTCCTTTGTCCCTCTCTCTCCCATTCTTCCCTCTTTTCTTGTGAGTCCTATTTCTGTGATTTAGGCTTCACTTTCTTCAAGGCTTCCAAATCGAAGGTGATCGCTCACCTCCCTGGTAGGCATCTCCATTCCATGTGTCATAACATGAATGCCCTCTGTTCTGTGAAGGGGCATCGCAGCATAGAGATCTCTCTTGCATAGATGGCTTATTTGCTCATATTCTCTCCTCTCTCTTACCTTTCTGGCCCCTGACTGTCTTCCTGGAGCCAGAGTCATCCTGCCTCATGCGCAGCTCTTTCTATGGCTGTTGAAGCCGTCAATGATTGATTATAAACCACAGTGACACCTTTCTTGAAAGTTGCCATAATTGAACACATGCATGATATTTATGTTTGTGTGCTTGGTTGATCTTTGTCTCTCACTTAGAGTGTAAGCTCTTTGAGAACAGAGCTTTGCAGACAGACCCTGTCTGTCTTTCTCACTCTTACTCTCCTGGAGCTTTGCACAGCATGTGGTTTATACTAAGTTCGCAATGCATGCTTGTTGAATGACTGTATAAGGTCACTTGGGCTTTCTAACACCCTGGGAGGGTAGGTGAGTGGGTATGTCAGTCTCCTTTGGAGGTGAAGAGTCAGTCAGATAGCTGGGTGACTTGCCCAAACCATCACCGCTATCCATCAGATGACACAGACATGGCTTGCTCCATTGTAGGGGACCACAGTGAAACTGATCCTTCCCCTGCCCATGGGGAGCTTCTTGTCCAGTTGAGGAGACCAGGTGAAGGAGGGGAAGGGCTGTGCGAGGAGCCTGTTCTTGGTAGTGTGAGGAGTGAGGCACAGGCAGCTGAGCTTCAGAGAGGCAGGGAGCTCTGAGCCAGGGATGACGGATCAGCCCTGAGCCCATCTCTGCTTCCATCTTCGGCAGCTGTAGTCAGTTTCTGCTGCTCCTGCCAAGGCTGTGCCTTTGCTTGACTTCCCCTCCTGCTAGCTGAGACCCCGCCAGAATACTTGCTGGGGTGGTCTTCCCTACCAGGGCTGATTTGGGTCTGTTCTTTTTCTCCCAGCATCCCATGAACATCTCCACAGGTGTGGACTGCCTAGCCCCAGGTGACCACACTGTGGGCAGTGCCCCTGTAGTTGTCATTGGCTGAGGGATAGAACTGGGAACCTGGCAGGGGCTGGCCCACTCTCTTAATATGATATAGGCCCAGGAAGGGCACACCCCTGAAAAGTTTTTGTTTTACATTGGAGGAGGGTATCGACACTCATTCAATGCCTGCTGTCTGCTGGGTGCCAGCAAGATGCTTTATATACAGAATCTATATCCCTACAGCCCTCTGGGGCTGACACTGTTATCATCCCCACTGTACAGATGAGAAAGCTGAGGCTCAGTGTATTTAAGTGACTCATCCAAGGTGGGTACAGCTTGTAAGTAGCAGAGTTTGGATTCAAACTCAGGCTTCTCCAACTCCAACCCCCACCCCCACCCCAACCTCAGCCAACAAATATTTCCATGCTACCACAATGCTTCCTAAGACCTGGGAAAAGCAAGGCAGCTCCAGGGACAGGGGTGCCATCCTGAAGCCAGAAGGGAGGGCCTGGCCAGCATGTCTTTCTTTCCATTTGTGTTGGAATGTGCTTGTAGCTGTAGACTTCCTGGTGCCCTTGGGCCAGTGGCTGCCAGCTTTACCCTTGGCTGAATCTCCAGCCTAAGAGCCCTTGCCACAGCTCGGGAAGACCAAGCAGTTTGCCCCTAGTGCTCTTGGAAACAAGCCGTGGGCAAAGAGCTTTGTTTCTGCTGAGGTCTCTGCTACTTACCAACCTCATCAGAGACTGTTTTGGGTCTCCAGGTAAGGACCAGAAGGACCCAAGCCTGCCCTCCTCGGACTTTAACTTCTGGGTTGCTAGTGTGTGTGTATACCATTTTGGGTGTCCTTGTCTCTCGTCTGGTTTTGGTTTAGAATTTGTGCCATATCCTTTTGTTCTCTTCCCCTGTGGGTTTACACACAACCACAGGCCTGTGTAGAAGACAGGTGCTTGGTCATCTCAGCACCTGGAGCTAATGGAAGGAAGCTATGCATTTAATGAAACCAGATAAGCAATAATTTAGAGACTTTCTATCCAAGCCCTCTGATGTAATTTCCTCCCGTGGCAGATTTATCTTCTCAATTCTGTTCAACTCAGACCAATATTAGAATGGCTTTCTCCTTCTTGTTTGCACACCAGCCTGGGTTGGCTGCCAAGGACACGGTACCCGGAAGTCCTGAAGAGAGTTTGCCTTACAAGGCAGGGAGCCCAGCTCCTTTTCTGGGCCCTGCCTCTCATTGGCTGTGTGACTTTGACTCACTCATTTAACCTCTCTGAGCCTAGGAAGCCTCATTTCTCAAATGGGTATTCAGTAGTGATACCTGAATTGCATGAAGGGTCTATGTCAGGCCTGGGATTTCTGGATGGAATGCTCTAGTTTACTTAGCATTCCTCAGATTTTTTGCTTTCCTGTTAGTAAGAGCTGTGTCTTTCTCACCCACTCGCCCTCTTTTCCATTAAGGTTTAAAATGAAATTAGGAGGCTCTCTTCCTGGCCTCAGTGTGTCCTGCAAGGATTGTCTCCTGACCTCCCTCTCTGTGCACCAAAGATGTCAAGAGCTGAAAAAGAGTGGCCTGGTGGGAATGAAATCCGTGTGTGTGTGAATGCTCAGTCGTGTCTGACTCTTTGTGACCCTTTGGACTGTGGCCTGCCAGGCTCCTCTGTCCATGGGTCTCTCTAGGCAAGAATACTGGAGTAGGTTGCCATTTCCTCTTCCAGAAGGTCTTCCCAACCCAGGTCCTAAACGAGCATCTCCTATGTCTCCTGCCTTGCAAGTGGATTCTTCACCTGCTGAGCCATCAGGGAAGCCCAGGAAAGGAATGATTATTTGTAAAAGCCTTCCCATTTCTTCAAGGGGGATCTGACATGAGACTCCTGGAACCCATGAGAGAGAAACAAGCCTCATAGTCCAGATGAGGGAAGTCCAGTGCCCAGAAAGGTCCAGCGGTTTCCATAAAATCACACAGAAATCTGATGACAACAGCTGAGCCAGCATCAGGGGTTTTGACACCCAATTTGGTGCTTCTCAAATTTTAATGCACCCAAGAATCTCCTGGGGCTCCTGTGAAAATGCAGATGAGAAGGTCCGAGGTAGGGCCTGAGATTCTGTATTTCTAACAGGATTCAGGCAGTGCTGATGCCACTGTTTTGTGGACATGGCTTGGAGTAGCAGGGGGTTCCATAGAGCTAGGAGGCTGAGGTCTTTGCAGCCCAGTCAAGTGGGAGTGAGCCCTCTTCTTGTGTGAAACCTCCTCCGCCTCCTTACTGTCTTCTGTACCCTCGACTCTTTCCTGAGTTTTCTTTCCCTTGTGCGGGGAGGGCCTGGGCTGCTGCCCCCGTGCTTCCTGGCCCATTTTCTCCGGTTCCTTCTTGCTTGGGGCTGCAGTGAACGTCACATCTCAGTCAGTTTCTGGGGGCCCCCCCTGGCTCACACACCTGCTGTTTTAGGCTCACAGTCCCCGTTCCAGGGAGATTCGATGCCTGAATTAACTCCCTCTTGGAGCAGTCCACCACCTTGAGTGCTAACCTAGTTTGTATTTTTAGAGTGTGCTCCATCAATTACTTAACTTGCAGAGCAGCTCTTCTGTGCAGTGGGGAGGTGCCAGCAAGGAGTGTTCTTCCTCCAGTTTCTGCAGGCTGCCCCCTCCTCCTTCCCAACTATCCAGAGGTCAGAGTCCTTGTTCTTCGATGCTACATCCTATCATTCAGATTGGAGAGGTTATCCGCCCCACTTGGTAGAGGTGGCGGAAACACTGAGGCCCAGAGCGGGTGTCAGCAAGCTCGGGCCATGCCTGGTGATGGTGCCAAAGAAGAGGGCTCCTCAACCCTTCACCTCCCCACCGGGGAGAAGTCAGGACAGAAGGGCATCTTCCCAGGCTGAGCAGAGCCAGGCTCTCCCCGAGCCACTGCTTTGAAGACTGGGATTTGAAAGGAAGCCAGGTGGGGGCCATGTCCTGGGTCCCGTCAGGCAGAATGAGCTCCTGGCTCTGATTTTGTTTCTAAAGTTCGGCTGGAAAACCCACATGCTGGGAGACAGAGGCCAGGGCCACTTAAGCCTGTGGTTTCTGCCACACTCTTCCTACCCCAGGGGACCTTTGACTCCAGCCCGAGACAAGTGGCCGAATGACTTGGTTTGAGTTTCATAAGGTCTCCGCCACCTCGGGTGGAGGTGTTAATGAGCAGCGCTTGCCAGGAAGCCAGCAACAGGCAGACTGGCTTCCCAGCTGGCGGGGCTGGTGGAGCCTCCGTGGGTTGGGGGCAGAGAACTGCTTTAAAGCTGCAGGGTGACACGGCCAGCAGCTGAGACTTCTTAACAAAGCTCTGCCCCTTTACCCAGGGCCCCTGGATGTGACAATTCCACCCATTCTTCCACCAATTAAAGATGAGCGCCAGCTGTGTTCACAGTACTGGGCAGGATGCTAAGGGTGTTCAAGTCTCTGGCAGGGCATCAACAGGGCACAGTCTTGTTCTCAGGGGCCTTAGACAGCTTCCTGGGAAAGCACGCTGTAAAAGTAAAAGCATCAGTCAGTGTGTTCATGTATGTGTGTGTGTGTGTACATCCATGTGTATACAATGTGTATTGATCTGTGTCAGGATCTGGGCATGTGCAGAGATATGTGTGATGTGTATATGTGTGTGCTTATGTCTTTTTGCACGTACATATTTGTGTTTGCATGTAAATGCTACTATCATGTATCTTTATGTTAGTGTGCATGTTTGTGTCACTGTGTGCATGTATCTGTGTCCCTGTGTGCTCATGTGTGTTATATCTCAGTGTTTGTGTGTATATGTGTTTATATGTGTGCATATGTCTGTGAATATTTGAGCCTGTGTGTTTAGGCTAATGTGTGCATCAGTTCAGTTCAGTTGCTCAGTCATGTCCAACTCTTTTTGGCCCCATGGACTGCAGTATGCCAGGCTTCCCTGTCCATTACCAGCTCCCGGAGCTTACTCAAACTCATATCCATTGAGTTGATGATGCCATCCAACCATCTCATCCTCTGTTGTTGCCTTTTCCTACTGACTTCAAACATTCCCAGCAACAGGGTTTTTTCAAATGAGTCAGTTCTTTGCATCAGGTAGCCAAAGTATTGGAGTTTCAGCTTCAGCATCAGTCCTTCCAATGAATATTCAGGACTGATTTCCTTTAGGATAGACTGATTGGATCTCCTTGCTGTCAAAGGGACCCTCAAGAGTCTGCAACACCATAGTTCAAAAGCATCAATTCTTTGGCGCTCAGCTTTCTTTATAGTCCGATTCTCACATCCATACATGACTACTGGAAAAACCAAAGCTTTGACTAGATGGACCATTATTGGCAAAGTAATGTCTCTGCTTTTTAATATGCTGTCTAGGTTGGTCATAACTTTTCTTCCAAGGAGCAAACGTCTTTTAATTTCATGGCTGCAGTCACCATCTGCAGTGGTTTTGGAGCCCAAGAAAATAAACAGTGGAAACACTGTTCCCATTGTTTTCCCATCTATTTGCTGTGAAGTGATGGGACCAGGTGCCATGATCTTAGTTTTCTGAATGTTGAGTTTTAAGCCAACTTTTTCACTCTCCTCTTTCACTTTCATCAGGAGGCTCTTTAGTTCTTTGCTTTCTGCCATAAAGGTGGTGTCATCTGCATATCTGAGGTGATTGATATTTCTCCTGGCAATCTTGATTCCAGCTTGTGCTTCTTCCAGCCCAGTGTTTCTCATGATGTACTCTGCATTTAAGTTAAATAAGCAGGGTGACAATATACAGCCTTGACTACTCCTTTCCTGATTTGGAACCAGTTTGTTGTTCCATGTCCATTTCTAACTGTTGCTTCTTGACCTGCATACAGATTTCTCAGGAGGCAAGTCAGGTGGTCTGGTATTCCCATTTCTCGAAGAACTTTCCAGTTTGTTGTGATCCACAGAGTCAAAGATTTTGGCGTAGTCGATAAAGCAGAAGTAGATGTTTTTCTGGAACTCTCTCACTTTTTTGATGACTGAACGGATGTTGGCAATTTGATCTCTGGTTCCTCTGTCTCTTCTAAATCCAGCTTGAACATCTTGAAGTTCACGGTTCATGTACTGTTGAAGCCTGGCTTGGAGAATTTTGAGCATTACTTTGCTAGCATGTGAGATGAGCACAATTGTGCAGTAGTTTGAGCATTCTTTGGCATTGATACATCTATATTTCAATGTCTGTGTGTGTGTGTGTGTGTGTGTGTAGGTGTGAATACATGTGTGAGTGTATGTGTCTGAATTTGTGTGTCTGTGGGCTAACTTTGGTCTGAGACACTTTGAAAGCCACCCTCACAGTGGAGACATCCCAAAGCCCCAGGTCCAGGCAGCTCTGGAGTCTGCCCCGGGTACTTTGGTTGTGGATGGACAGGGGCATGTCCTGTGTGGAGTGGCGCTGTTTGGGTCTATCCTGGATGTTCCTCCTGCGCAGAAGACACTGGGCAGTACTCACAGGTGCAGTGAGAGGAGGGAGAGACAGATAGGATCAGCCCCACTGCATTCAGCCTGTGCCTGGCCTACACTGGAGGCACGGCCGACTCAGCGTGCACCAGATTTGTCAAGTGTGGGGGCCCAGCCTGGCATGTGCCCTGCTTGAAGGGGAGCTGGGGCAGGAAGGAGAGAGCCTCTTGGGGAGGGACAGCACAGCCCTGAATCAGCCTGCAACAGCCCTTGGCAATAGACAGTAGGTGGACAGCAGAGGAATTGACACACCCCTCCCAGGATAGTAGCCTCACTAAGCCCAAGACTCAGGACACCCAATGTTTGATCCTGATCCTCACTGTGTGACCTTGAAAAAGTTACTTGGCCTCTCTGGGCCTCCTTTTCCTACCTATAAAAGGAAGACCCTGGCTCATCTTCTCATCTTACAGGGACCACTAAATTCTGCAACTGAACAAGTCACTCTGCAAATGGCAGACTGGGACAGGTGTCACGATAGAAAAGCCAGCACAGTGCTCTGGGGAATAAGGCTGAGAAAAGAGGGTGGGCCTTGGAAAGCTTCTTGAGCTTGGCCTTGAAAAATGAGTGGAGTGGGAGGTAGAGGAAACAATGCAAGAAGGATCTGAAAGGGAGGAGGGCGCATACTTTATTCATTCATTTAACAAGCATTAATATAGCACATATTATAGAGCAGGTGTTGTTCTAAGATAGAGGTTGGCATTGTGCTAAGAAACTGCCTGCTAGGTAGTCTTGTCCACCCCCTGACTTTATAAATAAAGTTTTATTGGAACACACACGCCCATTCATTTACATATTGCCTATGGTTGCATTGGGCTCCAGGGGAAAGTTGAGAAATTGGAACAGTGACCATATGGCTGGCAAGGCCTAAAATACTATTTGGTTCTCTCCAGAAAAAGTCTACCACTCTGTTCTATATCCTTTACAAATATGGACTCATTTAATCTTCATAATTTGAGAAGGTATTATTGTGCCCACTTTACAGATGAGGAAACCCGAATTCAGAGATATCAAATACTGTGCCAAACTCCATACAGTTAGGAAGTAGATGGAGTGTGAACCCAGGTGGTTGGACTCCGGAGGGCCTGGGCCCTGGTCACTGTGCTGAGCTGAGAGCAGCCCCTCAGGGAAGGAGAACAGGCCGAGAAAATTTTGAGTGCCAGGCTTCAGAGCACTGCCTTGACCTTGCCAGACTTGGACTTGGCTTTGGACAAGGGCAGCGATGTCTCTGAGCTCTGCTTCAGAAATTGCTATAATGTGAATATTCAGGGACTAGCCTGCCTAATGGGAATATCAATCTCCAAACTGTATCTTTTAAGTTTTAGCTACTTCTCATAGGCGACAGCTGCATACCATTAGCTGGGCACTGCTCACAAGGGCTTCTGCACAAAGCCTTCCTAATTTGGTTTATTGGTCAGTGTTTGTTCAGTTGCCACGTGCTGTCGTCTGTCTTGCTTGCCTGCCATAAATCATAAATGCACAGAAGGCCTGGGATGTGTCTTTCTCAGTTGTGCAGGGAGAGAGGCTTCTCTTTAGGCAGGAGGATTCCAGGACCACAGTCTTATCAGGAAGGAGCTGTTAAAATGCCTGAATGCAGAGGACCTTCCACAAGAGCCGAGAGTCCTGTGCAGGAGGGGTCAGTGAGGCTAGCAGATGCGGTCAGGGCCTCCCATGCCCCTACCCTCGCTTCCTGGAGCCACAGTGAGCCAGATCAACTGGAGGTGCCCAGGGTCAGACCCCCACGAGCAGCCCCAGGCAGAGACTCTGATGGGAGGATAAATACCCCAGAGTCTAGTTCTCACATGGAACAGCTTTTAGGCATGTTCTGCCCCCACAGAATTTCCTGTGATGATGGAAATGTTCTATAGCTGTGCTGTCCAATATGGCAGCTGCTGGGCACAGGCAGCAACTGAGCTCTTGAAATGTGGCTAGTAAGACTGTGGAACTGAGTTTTTAATTTTAACTAATTGTCATGTAAAGTAGCGAGATGTAACTGGCGCCTGCCCTGGTGAGCAGGGCGGATCTGCCGTGCCTCGCAGAGGTCCCCAGAAGGACCCAGTCTGTTGACCACCTTTGGTGTCCCAACTGTCATCAGACTCTGCATGGACTCTCACCTTGCCCACTCCCCGACTGCTTCTTCGCCTGGAATTGCCACCCAAACAAAGTACAGATCTTCCTTGACGTTTTGCCTTCCTTGACTTATGATGGGGTTTAAATGAAAAGTGAAAGCTCACTTGTGTCTGACTCTTTATGACGCCATGGACTGTAGCCTGCCAGGCTCCTCTGTCCGTGGGATTCTCCAGGCAAGAATGCTGGAGTAGGTTGCCATTCCCTTCTCCAGGGGTCTTCCTGATCCAGGGATCGAACCCAGTTCTGCATTCAGGAAGATTCTTTACAGTTTGAGCCACCAGGGATTATAGCCCAACAAACATATTGTCAGTTGAAATACACTGTGAAATTGAGTCCAAAATGCATTTAATGCGCCTCACCACCCAAACACTGCAACTTAGCTTAACCTACCTTCATTGCGCTCAGCACACTTCCATCAGCCTACTGTTGGGCAAATCAGCTAACACAAATCCTGCTTTATGTTGACTCTCTCATGTAGTTTATTGAATATTGTACTGAGAGTGAAAAACGGAGTGGTTTTTCTGGGTATGGTAGGTGCGTCAGTTGTTTACCCTTGTGAGTGGATGGGTGACGGGAGCCGTGGTTCCCTGCTGCTGCCCAGCATCACGAGAGAGTGTTGTTCCATACCTGGCTAGCCCAGAAAAAGATCAAGGTTCAAAATCTAAGTATGGTTTCTGCCAGATGGTTTTGGTTTTGCGCCATTGTAAACTTAAAAATCATTTAAGTTGAAACATTGTAGATCAGAGGCTATTTGCATTTCTCCAAATCCTATGAAATTGCCCCTTGTTTTAGTTGAAAAAGTGGTTGAATGTCAGTACTTTCCTGATTCAGCTTGCGCTGAAATTCCCACTTTGGATTAGTGTCTGGTGGAATCCAACTTCATACATGGAATGTTGAGGTTTATGTTGGTTTCTGTGTGCAAGCCATGGCAGGGCAGTTGAAGTCATTCCCTGCTCTGGGTTCCAAACTTGGCTCTGCCTCAAAGTAACTGTGTATCTTTGGGCAAGTCACTGGCTCTCTCTGTGCCTCAGTCCTCAGTGAGGCCAATCCCATCTGCATGTCTGCTCTACCTGTCTTGTAGAATGCTTGGAAGGAATGAGGAAGCTCATGGAAGGGGCTGTTCATTGAAAGACGTGAACACAGTGAGACTGTAAGGTGCTCTCCTGTGCTGGGCTGTTCCCGGGTGCAGGGTCCCAGCTGCGCTTCCTGGGTGGAAGGATGCCTGAGCATGGATGACAGGATCCAGACACTGTGTGCCTTTGATGCTACAGGACTGGGCTCCCAGCCTGCCCCAGGCCTCCCTAGATGGGGGCGCCTGAGCCTGTCTTTGCATGCTTAGATCTTTTTTGGCAGGGAGCACTCAGCAGCTAGCATGAGCTCTTGAGCCGAAACACTGGGAAAACTCATCTTGGCTGCTGTTAGATCAGCTCAGGGGCACAATGAACTGATGGCTGCTCAGAGCCTCAGTTTGTTCCCCTTGTCCACAAAAAGGCTGTAAATAGTTTAACTAGGTGGTGAGTGTGAGGCTTTTAATTTTTAGCTTTTTTCCTGAAATGGTACTGAACAGCAGAGTGGCATTGCTGGTAGTATGGGTTTCCCCTCTGTCTTCTAGGACTTCCTAGGGGTTTGTTCTTTCAGCTCAGACTGGCCTCTCTTGAAGTTCAGAGCCTTCCAGAACTTCCTCCCATGATGGAGGGAGACACATCTGTCAGGGACTATTCAGGAAATCTTGGCTCCTGCCAGTGAGTGTAGTGGATGGAGTTTCTATGGGGAGCTGGGTATAGAGATGTTGGAAGAGATCCAGAGTCAAGCAGGAAATAGAGAGGTAACCAGGAAATGGCAATAGGAGGAAGCTGCTAGCATCCCTCAGGTTGGAGGGACAGGGGGCAGTTGGCTTCCTGGAGCCCAGGATCCAGCAGCACCTGTGGATGGGGCCACTGTGGAAGGCCTGCTGGCTGGGGCAGGACCACAGAGGAAGGGGTCTCTGGGGGAGGGATGGCAGCCCAGATTCAGGAGAGACACCATGCAGATTGGCAAGAGGGGGAGAAGTACACTGGTTTTCCTTCGTGTTTTTACAGGGAATATAGTCTTTTACCTGGAAATTCCTATTGACAAGACTTAGCAGAGGAAGGGAGTCAGGGGAGTGTAGAGGGGGGCTCAAGGCTGGGTCCAAAGGCAAGCAGGCAGACGACTACCATGGGGGCCTGAGAAAGAGCCTTAGGGTGAGATGCTCTCATCCTGGACCTGTGGATGAGGTTCAGAGAGTCTGTGCACCTCTAGGAAGCGCAGGCACTATTTTTCTATATATGCTTGTGCATTTTGCTCAAAAAAGTATCTTTCTTCAGATTCTCAAGTTAGTCTGAAACCACAAAAAGATTCAGCATAATCAATAATCCAACCATCTTTTCTCACGAATGGGAAATCCAAGGGCACAGACAGGTTCCTATTAGGAGCCTATTAGGAAATAGTTTCCTATTCTCGTGGTCCCTATATGCATATCTATATGTATATATAGCTGTGTCTATAATAGACATTCTGCTAACGGGCTGTTGTCCTTCGATCATCCCGGCTGAGCAAACCTATTAGGGAAAGTCCCTTCCCTGCTTCTCCAGAACCAGCCATGTGTCTCTTCAGCCATCCTGAGCTCAAGCACACAAGCATGCTCCTGCAGCCCGTAGCAGCCATGCATCGATCTGCATCCTGGAGCAGGTACACAGCCCAGGGTGCGGAGGATGCTGGAGAGAGCTGGTCCTGGAGAGGGAACCCACTTCTTCTTCCTTCAATCTTCCTCATTCAATAAGCATGTGCCTTGCATCCACCACGTGCCAGGCATTTTAACTCACTGCTGGGGAGACATTGCTAATCAAGATAGATGATATCCATCTTGTTATGGGGTAGAGATAGAGTTGGAAAATAAACAGAATAGTCAATCTAGGTAATTTCTGATGGTGATAAAGGCCAAGAAGGTAACAGGACAAGGTGGCGGGATAGAGTATTTAGAGTTGAGTATGAGAGCTACTTTTGATGGGGGAGGCCTCTGCTAGGAGATGAAGGATAAGAGGGAGTCAGTTTTCCAAAATCTGGAGAGAAAGCATGTTTGATGGGCGTAAGAGCCAGTGCGAAGGCCCTGGAGTGGGGCTGCGGGAGCACAACAGCAACAAAATGGGCTGAAGGAGAGCTCCTGCCTTAGAGTCTGACTTGTCTGACAGGCTCTGCCTCACGTAGGATCTTCTTGCTTTAATGGGTGAATGGGTGGTGAAGCACCCCTTCCTTAGCCAAGCCCCGTTCTCAGCAGTGTGTCTGGCAGGTGGCTAGAAGCTGGCATTCTGCCTCCTGACACAGTGGCTGATTTTTTTTTTTTTTTGGTATCTTTGAGATGCCAGGAGGATGGAGGATTGTTTCTGTTCAGGCCATCCACTGCACAAAAGCTCTGAGATCAAAGAGCATGGGCTTAATTTGTTTTGTTGATGTTGCAGAGGAAATCATGCTTCCTTGGACTGAAAGCTCTGAAGACTAAAAGCTGAATGGAGAGGGGGAGTTTGGATTAAATGAATGGGCTGGCCGGCTCTGACCCAGTTTCCACCCAGCACAGCAGTGGCGGGGGAGGGAATTGCATTTCTCTCTGTTCTGGCCCCTGGCCGGTCACTTCTCCAGCTTGCCCTTTCATGGGGGGCAGGCCTTCCGTGCAAGTCAGGCTTGATGGAAGTGTCCTTGAAGGGAACTCGGGAGGGGAGGGGTGGAGGGTCTCTGATTGCTGTGTGTAGCAGCCCCATGCCCCACTTGAGTTCATCTTGGATGCTTCAGCCCTGCCTGATGTTACCCTGTCCCCTTAGCAGTGAGGGCAGGTGTAGGTTTAGCTGAAGGTCACTTTAATTTTTTTTTGTGTGTGTGTGAACCTACAGCATGTGAATGAACTGGGAAGAAAATTTACTAATCCTCTGGCCTGCAAACAAACATCAGATGGGAAATTCTGAGGAGGCCGGAGTGGGCTGGGTCGGGGGAGGGCATTCCAACCCATTGCTGTGGCCAGTTTAGGGCTGTGAGTACAGTGAGTGGTCAAGACATGTCCACAAGAGACTTGATTCTGGGGGTCCTGGGTTGGCTCCACGTTTCATTAGCTATGTGACTTGGAGCAGGTTACTTGGTCTCTTTTAAAGGCCTCAGCTTCCTCACTGTTAATGTGGGGGGAGTGATACCTATCTGTCTTGTCTCTCAGGATTGATGGCTCTGGAGGGATACAGGGCTTGAAACTGCTGCCAGGCACATAGTAGGCACTATCTGTTTGCTTCAGTGAGGCATCATGGAAAAGGATCAAAGCTGGTATATTATTCTAGAACCTTATGACTTGAAGGAGCTAGAGTTAATATGTATTAACAGTGACAGGGAGGAAGTTAAGGTGAATGGTTGCAAGATGAAGAATCACCTAAGCTAGGGCTGATCGAAAGAGGTTAGGCTAGGCTGAAACACAAAATGAACTAAAACTGTTAAAAACAGCTAAAGATAGCCACAGCCCTTTGTAAAACAATAGGCCCAGAGTTAGATGATGAACAAAAGGGGATAGTATCACTCCTCAGGAAAGATGACACTGTTAGCAAAGAAACGAAACAGAAAGTGAGCATTTCTCTGTTTTCTGTCTGTTATCACCTAGAATGACCCTCTTTGGAATGAAAAAGGATAGAGCAAGTCTCTTGCAGGGAATTGGAGACTCATTTTAAACTGCATTTCTGAGGCCAGGTGGGCTCCTTGGCAGGGTCTTGAAAGACAGTGTGGCTGTGATGGTAGGATTGCTGGGGGGAGTCTTTTGACTGATGGTTCTTTTTATTATGGGTTGTATTTCCAAGCTCATTTGCATGTCTGGTAATTTTCGATTGGATGCCAAACATAGTAAATTTTACCTTGGTAGGTGCTGGATATTTTAGTACTTCTATAAATAATCTTGAGCTTTGTTCTAGGACGCAGTTAAGTCACATGGAAGCAGTTTTCTCCATTGGGTCTTGCTTTCAAGCCTTATTAGATGCCTTGCGTACATGCTAACTCACTTTAGTCGTGTCCGACTCTTTGCGACCCTGTGGACTGTAGACCTCCAGGCTCCTCTCTCCATAGGATTCTCTAGGCAAGACTACTAGAGTGGGTTGCCATGCCCGCCTCCAGGGGATCTTCCTGGTCCAGGGATCAAACCTGAATCTCTTAGTCTCCTGCATTAACAGGCGGGTTCTTTACCATTAGCACCACTTGGGAACCCCTTAGATTCCTTAATCTAGGACTAATTTTTTCCCACTACAGAGGCAGTACCAGTCTGACTACCTGGATTAATTTGCTAGAGCTGCCATGAAATATCACCGATTGGGTGACCTAACAACAGAAAGTTATTTTTTTCACAGTTTTGGAGCTATCAGCCATATTCGATTAGGGTCTACCCTAATGACCAAATAGAGCTGTGTTCAGATGCATGGGGTAAGGGGGTAGGGTTAAGGATTTCCACATAGGGATTTTTGAGGGAACCCAGTTCAGCTCATAACAGTATTTCGATTTTTGGACTTTCCTGCTCTGGCTGGTGGGACATGGCCTATTCCCAGCCCCGCGTGAGTTCCAGGGGCTGTTCTCTGTGCACCTTCAGGGTGTTTCTGTCCCCCACCTTGGGTGTTAAGTCTTCAGTACTTAGCTGAACACTCAGGAAGGTCTCTCTGCTGATCCTCAGAGTGTTGTCTGGGCAGCTTTCTCCTCTCTGGTGCTCTGTCCTGTGAACTCTAGGTGCCTGGGCTTCCCTGGAATCCCAACTCTGATTCTTCAACTCAGCAAGACCCCTGGGCTCTGCCTGGGCCCCTTTCTCTGAGCTGTGGCCCAGATACTCCCCAGGCTGAAGGCTGGGGTATTCATGGGCTCACCTTGTTTGTTTCACAGAGGTCACTGTCGTGCCCTGTCTGAGCTCCAGTGTCTGCAAACTCTTGTTTCAAATATCACACCTGATTTTTTTAGTTGTTTCACTAGAGGAGAGAAATACACCCCCTGTTACTTCCTCTGGGGAGTCTGAATTGTGGAGAATACCTCTAGTGTTCTGGAACTTTTCATTCTAGCTCGTATTTCTAGTGGGTGTTAGAAGTTGAGTTTTGGAATTTCTATTCTAATGATGTTGTGTCTTATCCCTGGGAATACATTTTTGATTGGATTGTTAAGCAGAGTGCTTGTGAACCTTTGGAGATGCAAGCAGTGGTCACAGGTGCCAACCTGGTCTCCATACAAACAGAACAAGCCGGACCCACCAGTTATTAAGGAGCCAGTGTCAACATGTAGGCCTTCTTTCACCTGAAGTCACAGCCATGAATTTTTAGTACATACCAGGATTTCCCTTGAACCAGGTTTTGTCTTTATAGCAACCCAGTCCGACAGGTGCCAGTATCCCTGTTTTCCAGATGAGGAAATTGCAGGGTGATAAAGGATATTTCCCAAATCTCAGGTTTGAACTCGGTTCTGCCAGCCCTTCAGTGAGATGCCATTATTGCCCAACATCTTCATTAGCATCTTAATTAGGGAGAATCCAGGAGCTGTAACTTCAACTCAGTTCAGCAAAACAAAAACAAAAGATCAGATACAAGATGAAGAATCCTTCTTTGTCCCTGCACTGAGATAAGAAAACATCCCCAGAAGCAGATGGAGACTAGATACTTACTCCAGGAAAAGGCCTCATTTTTTAGAAGGGAACTGAGAGAGTATTCAGTCCCTAATTTATAGTTGGGGTTAGTGGTGGCCGGTGGCCAATAGCTCTTGTAGCAATGGCACTGTCAGAGGATGGTGGTGTCACGGCAGCTTCCCTGGCAGGACTTCCCCTTGATGGCCCCCATCTTCACTGTATAGAGGGGCTTTTTGTATCACAATGAGTGTGCGTTTCTAAAGTATATAATTATTCCAGTAGCTGGAGGGATACAACCTTGTCGATTATAAATAAATCATCACCTCGCCTCCTCATCACCATCAAAATGTCTTTCACACTCCAATTAAATTAACGCACTTACTTTATTGTCTAATAAACTTTTTCCAAAAGTTTGTTCCCACCTCCGTCTCCATCTAGAGAAGAACCTGGTTAAATGTCACCGCTTTGCCCGCCTGTGCAGCCGCCTCACTCTGTCCTTCGAGTCTGACTCCCTCCATGTGATCTGACACCGATCTGGGGTCCTGTTTGTGGTCCTGTCTGAGATGTGACCAGATTTACCCCTTTGCATGGGAGACCCAGACTGAACAGGGTGGGAGGAGGCAACAGGCGGGGAGAAGATCGGAGTCTGGTAACTTCCTCCTTCTTGTGGCAAGGTAGGGGTGGGAAAGGAGGGAAGAGCCTTGCTGAATTTTGTTATTAGTAAAAGAGCACTTTGCTCTCTTGGGAGGCCATCTCGTGTCCAGAGCACCAGGCAAATACAGAGTCTGTGCTTTGATTTTCACTGCTGTTAGCAAAGTTTTGGTGGGAAGGAGACATGACATTAACTGGGGTGTTTTGTCAGAGTCAGGGGTGTTCCGCAGAAAGTACTTGTTAGGCCTAGTTCCCTGTGGTGAAAAGACTTGTGAATTTCAGAAACATTTTGTGAAAGTACACAAGCTTTGGCTGACTGCAGGCTTGTAATTGAGGTATATGCCCTGGGAAGGAAGAAAAAAGCAAACACACAGGTCTGTGGATATGGTGATGGCTGGCATCCTTGCCCATGAACGGGAGGGGCCAGTCGCTAGAACATGTGGTCCTCACACTGTGGAGACGGCCCATGCCGAGGCGGGTGGGCGCCTGGCCTCTGACTGAGGATGCCCAGAGTGTAACTCAGTTCATGGGCCACGACTTCCAGAAGCCATCTGCCTGCTTCAGGCTGGAAGTGACCTTCCTTCTCTGAACTCCAGTTGTGCCCCATCTGTGTTTCTGACGTTAGGGCTCTGGTCACTTTATTTCTGGGATCTGAGTTAGTTACATGTCTTCCTACATCCTTATCTGGTCTGCACCCTCAGCTGAGCGTCGGGTCGAGGTCTAGGTCAAGGTCATCTTTTTGACCTCTCCAGTGCTTTGCGTGGAGCTGATGCCACCTCTCACAGGTGGACAGATTACCTCAGGCTTCAGTGGTTCTTTTCTTCAACTGCCTAATGTTGTCCATCAGGTAGGGTATTGCTCAGGGTGAAAAAAAAAGAGTGATGCTTTCCTGTTTGATTCTAGGGTTCCTCTAGGTCAGGTGGCCCTTATATTCCAGGGGCCCAGGACTGATGAGGAGTGGCATCAGCTGGGATTTGAGGCTAAGCCAATAAGGGTTTGGACCTGCTACATTAGCTGGCTTCTTGCCGTGGGTCTCAGATGGCTCCCTTCCTCCTCTGCACTCAGGAAAGTGTGGGTTTGGGGCAGGACATGACTGGTGATACCCTGAAATTTTTAAGCTCTGTTAGAGGCAGTACATCCTTGTATTAAAAGACTGTCTTAAAGCTGAAATAAAAGAGGCTTCTTATGATAATAAAATTATGTGTTTATGATATAAAACTCAGGAAATAAAAGCATCATAAAGCGAAAGCAGTATCATCTATAATTCTGCAGCGCACTGATCATATTCCGGTGTATTTTATTATTAAAATGTAATGTTATTCTGAAAGCATGATTGGATCCTACTATACGTAAAGCTTTAAAATATATTTATTATTTAAAATGTAAGTAGCATATGTGACAAATATTAAAATGATTCATGAAGATATAAAATGCAAAGGAAAAGTTTTCTGCCCATCCATCCATCTGAATCCCTGAAACATTTCTCCAAAAGTATCTGCTCTTCAAAGATTATTCTGTATCTCTCCATGGGGTGGGGGGAGGGATGTGGGGAGGGATGTGGAGAGGGAAATGCATGTATTAGCTTTAGTTAAGGCTTATTTTTTGCTTTATTCCCTGGTGGCACAGATGGTAAAGAATCCACCTGCCAGTGCAGGAGATGAGGGTTCGATCCCTGGGTCGGGAAGATCCCCTGGAGAAGGAAATGGCAACCCACACCAGTATTTGTGCGTGGGAAACCTCATGGACAGAGGAGCCCGAGGGACTGCAGTCCATGAGGTTGCAAAGAGTCGGACACGACTGAGTGACTGAACACACACACACACACACACACACACACACACACACCCACCCTTAGAGATCCATAATGAACATTTCCTCCTATTGCTACTGATATTTCAATAATATCTTAAGTGGCACCATCATGTAGATGTCCCATCTCTATTCTCTTTAGAACATATAGTTTTTTTCCAGTGTGTTATTAAAAGTAATACTTTGAAATAAATACATCTTTACATATAATATTTGCCCCCCGCCTGCTTATTTTTTCAGGACAGATTTCCAGAAACAGAAATATTATAGCAAGGAAATGTTATAGCTGTTGATAGATACTGTCAAATTATGATACTTTTTTTTCCTATAGAAACAGGACCATTTTTCTGACCCATAAGTTCCTTTTGATGTTTTGAAGATTAAAAAAGTAATACTTGAAGACCTGCTCTTTATTAAAAAAATTCAAACAACACAGAAGTGAAAAATAAAATGCGCCCCTTCCTCCTCAACTTCCCATCTCTACTCAGAGGTAAGCCCTGATAGAGCCAGACTGGGAACTGGATGGACCTAAATTTGAATTCAGATGCTGTTACTGCCAAGATGTGTGATGGTGGATCAGTTATATGGTTTCCTCATCTGCAAACTGGATGTGCCAGCAGTTACCTTGTCGGATAGTGTAAGAAGAAAACGGGTGTATGGAGAGGTAGCCGCTGGCCAGGGGGAGCCACAGTTATAATTACCATCTTTGTTGAGTGATGGATTGCTGCTCTCTGTGATGTGTGATCCACAGCCTCAATCTGAAATCGTGCTAAAAAGCAATCCGCTTATTCTGATGAGCACTGGTCCCTCTCTGCAAGATTGCTTTTAAATCTGAGCTGATGGAATCACCATGCTGTGAGCTCCCCAAGCAGGAGATGGTGTTTCCCGCAGCTTGGGGAGCTGCAGCTGTTCCACTGGGCTTCGGTTTGTATTGTAGGGTGGTTGTCCAGGCCCCTTGAGTAGCAGGCTATCATCACTCCATTATTAGGATAGACACGCCTTGGATTACTATTGCTGAGAAAGCAGGCATTAAGAAGAATAAGGCAAGAGAAGTCCCAGCTCGAATGGGCACTCACCGAGTGTCCCCTTGAAGTCAGCCTGCTCAAAACAGTAGGCGTGACACCATAAACCCTACCATTTATATGACACTAAACTCTGCACACATCTTTAGTAACACTGAGCCTTGGGTTCTTTTAACAGCATCTCTCATTATAACTTTTTTTGACATTTACCATGCTGTTGTGCCATCTTTACTCAAGTGTCGTGGTGAACAAGGCAGTTTGCACCCAGTGGAAGCGCTGCTGATGAGAAGATGCCACTGAAGTCGACAGCCCAGGATAAAGAAGGATGACCCATCACTGAGAAGGCTGGGGGCCCAGCTGACCACTGTTCTGGATCCCAGGGTCCAAAACATCCCATGTGGTCCTCAGGCTGCTAGTGTGAGATGAAAGAGTGAGGGTGGATTGTGATTCTGGGGGAGCCAGAGGAAGGCCTTTTCTTGTAACAGTGTTCTGACCGGTCAGCCTCAGCAGCATTTTGTCTACGTAATCAGTAGCTACCGGAAGAGGGGTGGACTCCGTGAGAGCTCCCTCAACAGGTGGAAACATTAAATTATTTTATCTGTTTACTGCTAAGTCACTTCAGTCGTGTCCAACTCTGTGCGACCCCATAGACGGCAGCCCAGCAGGCTCCGCCGGCCCTGGGATTCTTCAGGCAAGAACACTGGAGTGGGTACCATTTCCTTCTCCAATGCATGAAAGTGAAAAGTGAACAGTGAAAGTGAAGTTGTGTCTGACTCTTAGTGACCCCGTGAACTGCAGCCTACCAGGCTCCTCTGCCCATGGGATTTTCCAGGCAAGAGTACCGGAGTGGGGTGCCATTGCCTTCTCCGTTTTATTTTTTTATCTGTTTGCCAGATGTTTATTGAGCATCTATGGGAGAGACCAGGTTATAATATTAATGGCCAGGCACGAAATGAGAGCATGGGCACTGATGTGGACTGGGCTTTCTGGAGACAGACCTTGGCATAGGATGTTTATTAGGGATCAACTCCCTTGAAAGGAGGGCCAGAGGCAGGAGTGGCCAGAGGGGTGAGGAGAGGGTGATATGGACTCCGCCAAGCCTCAGCCAGCCCAGCAGGGTCCTCGGAGTGAATGTTGCCCAGTAGAGTCGGTTCCATCGGCCCAGAAGGGCTGGGCCTCGCATCCCTAGATGCTCATGATCCCAGGAAGGGCATGATCTTGGATGAAGTTACTCCCTGCCACTGAGGCTGACCCTGATGGGCTCAGCTGACCTCCCTCCCTGGAGCTGGGCAGTGCTTCCTTCCTTGTGGGGATGGGGCCAGGGCATCCCACAGGCAGGCACAGCTGAGGATGTACCTGGAGCTCTGCCTGAACCCTGAAGAACACCTTGGCCTTTGGCTGTCATGAAGGAACAGGGAGAGCTTCCAGGGGAGTAAAATGGTGTGGACAGAGGTGTGGAGGTAGGAAAAGAGCACACGTGGAGCCACAGTCAGAATGAAAGTCACTGTGGCTTGGATGTCTAGGCAGAGACTGATTGTCATTGAGAAACGGCCTGTAGGTACCTCTTGTGTGTGCACTCCCAGGTATTTGCTCCCTAGCAATCCTCTGAAGCCTGTTGTTCCCATCCCCTTTATGGGATGTGTCTTCCCGAGTGCCCCAGGATAGCCTTTGCTCCATGTCCTCCAGCCCGAGCACCTTGGGTCCCCGGGGAGGTTATCTGCTTTTTCTGATGCAGAGCCTGGATTTTCAGGGCTCATCACTAGTGAAGGTGGAGGTGACCGCTGGGGCAGCAGACCAGGGCCTTGAGCATGTCCTTGACCTGGCCACCCATTTTGGTTAATGGCTGTTCTGAGGAAGGTGTTGGGGGGATCCTGATAGAGCACCCCAACTCCCAGCTGTGAAGTAGCCCTTGTCCTCTTACCAGCATCTGGGAGAAGCTGCCAGCCAGGGAATCATACTTGCTGGGCATCTAGAAGCCCCTCAGATGAAAAAAGTCTGGGCCTGATGGCTTGGTTGTTTTCATTCCTGAGTCAGCTCTGGAATGAAAGCATCTTGGTAAGTGGTGACTTGGTTCAGCTTCACTGTGATCTGGGAGGTCTCCTTGGCCAGGCTGTTGAGACATCAGGGGTGGTAAGGAAAGAGCATGAGAACAGAAGTGTCATCCCTTGAAAAGCTTCCCCAGGGCCGAGCCAGGTCCCTCCTGCTCATCCTTCTCCTCCTCCTCTTTCCCTGGTCCTCCTCCAGCCTCCTGCCTTCCCCTGGTTCTCCAGGCCGTGCTCACCCTTGGCTGATGCGGGCCACACCTAAGAGTCCCTGTTTCATAAAGTTGGATTTCCTCTCGCACATCCTCAGAGGCCCTGCTTGGGTGCCATCATGGTATTTTGGGATTTGATGAAGGAGGAGAGATAGAGTAACCTCGTGGCCTGTTTGTGGCTAACTTCCCTCAGCCTTGACTGATGATTACAGTGACGTGTGGACAGCAGGCAGGTCCCCAGTGCAGCCGCGTGGGATTGAGTTTCCTGAGCTGTTCCGTATCGGCCATCAGGGAGCCAGACTGCTGGCTGCTAAGTGTGCCAGCTTGTACCTGCATGGGGCTTGGGTTTCAACCTTACCCTCACTCCCTCCTGCTAAATGCTGAGCTCTCTTAGGAAATGTTGCACAGCTGAAATAACAGTTACTCTACAGGTACAGTGATGGAACTGTCCGAAGGTAATGTTAAATAGAAATTTTCATTAAAGGGTCTTATTGAAATTGGCCCTTCACTGATTTTTTTTTTCTGATCTAGAAATCAATCATAGGAACCTTGATATATTTTTAATTTTCCATATGTGCTTGCATTGTACATGGGGTTGGGGGAGGGGTGGGGAGGGAGGGAGAAAGGGAGGGAGGGGGAGAGAGAGAGAATCTTTCTGTGGAAGATCCTGAATGGGTTGTTTCCCTTTAAACTCCCAACACAGCTCAGCTAACCCATGGGGCCTGCATCAGCTCAGCACACAAGATATTCTTGGAGCTTGCCTTGATAGAACTCTGAGATACTCGCTACGTTTTTTTCCTTTTTTTTTCCCCTGTGGTTTTTCTGAACCTGAACAAAGCTTGTTCTCTGTCTCTAAATACTGCTGGGTGGTTTTTGCCTTTGGTTTCTGCACTGTGGGTCTGTTTAAGGCAAGCCTTGGGCATCTCATAGGTGCTCCTGCAGCTGCAGTTGGGTTGCTATAGAAACCGAATCTCACAATGTGGCATGGGGCCTTTTTAGCTTTACATGTGCTGCTCCTGACCTGGGAACAACGGTGACGGTGACCTTTTTGCTCATGGCCTGAGCTGAGAATTCCCTGTGCTAATTAGCGAGGTGTTTCAAGGTCCTGGCCATGGTGACCGCTATGGGAAGTCAGGAACCCTTGTAGGGTGGCTTTCCCTTCGCTCAGGGGCAGCCTTTGCCTTCGGACAGGCTGCCTAGATTTTCCTCCAGTCTCAGCAGCACTCACTGGGTCAAGGAGTCCTTGTGCTGTTGGGACTGTCTGGGAAGCCCCTAGGATAACCTCCAGAGCAGCTGGGAACATGGACTGATACCACCCTGGGGACGGTCTCCCCCTTGTAGCATGGAGATGACCGAGGCATATCACATGGCATTTTATATCTCACGAACCAGCTGATACAATAGTGAATATAACTGCCATGTGGCAGATTAAGGTGGCTCCGAGTCAGCTAACAGGTGCTGTTTCATTAGTAATTCCAATCAAAGACATTAGCTGCTATTTAAGGATCTAGCAGCTTGGCCACCTACACCACTCTTCATCCGGCAGCCTGAAGCTTTTGAAGAAGAGACGGAAAAGGTCGTTCTCTTCCCTGCTGCTCATCCTTGGAGAATTAACTTCAGTGAAACATTGGGTAACTCTCAGGATTGAGTCTTCCCCCAGAGCAGAAGGCAGTCTGGACGAGTCACCACAGTAATTCCACAGGCGGGAAAGTCTCCAGCCATATTAAGCAAGCTCTGTGCTTGTCCGCTTTTGAAATTATATCCTTGTATT
This sequence comes from Capra hircus, assembly GCF_001704415.2. Taxonomy (NCBI): domain Eukaryota; kingdom Metazoa; phylum Chordata; class Mammalia; order Artiodactyla; family Bovidae; genus Capra; species Capra hircus. The sequence goes on from NC_030835.1 coordinate 12,442,967, forward strand.
CTCAAAGCAGCCTATTGTAGAAGGCGTTTTCTTGGTCCCATTTCTCAGATGAGGAGATTGAGGCTCAGAGAGGTTAAATAGATTACCAGTGTTCACTCAGCTAGGAAGTGGCACAGCTAAGATTTGACTCTGGTCTCTGATTCCAAACCCCAGTCCCTTCATGTTCCAACTCAGAGACAGTGCAGGGCCAGGCAGACCTGATTCCTTGTGAACTGAGGCTGTCATTCCTGATGGCTGCCATTCTCTCTGGGTAGGTATCTCTCCTGGTTCTCTGGCTCTTATCAAGTCCAACCTAGATGAACTACCCTAAGAAGAATTTTCCAAGGCTTACCACCACTCCTAAGTGGCTGTGCATCACGGGTTTAGTGATGGGTCTGAAGGAAGTAGGTATCTTTGGCAGAGTCTGTGGATGCAGGGGCTTCAAGACCAGCAGGAGCTTGCTGGGACCACCTTTCCTGTGGGAAAGCATGCCTATGGAGGGGGTCTGGCCCCTCCGTGGGATACTGGTGGCCTCCAGGGCTTTTTCTCTGGCCTGGTTGCCCATGTCTCTGTGCGCACCTGTCCTCACCTGTCCTCTTCAGGATCCTGGCTGACCCTGGGCTGTCATCATGGCATCGGTTGGGCAGACACATTCACTGAAAACCAAACATGTGCTAGGAAGGAACATCCTCCCTACACCTTGGTCTCCTGTGCGGCACACTGCTCTGTCCACCGCCCCCCCCCCCACCCCCGAAGCCTCCCCAGACTGGGACAGGAGGAGGGTCAATGATGGGGTAAATAGCAGTCGTCAGACACTTAGGGAAATGAGTTCAGATTCTCACCAGACAGGAGCTGGAGCCCCAAGTACAGAGTGCTGATTCCTGTTGCCTCCTGCCATGCCCCTGGGTGGTGGAGGGGACGAGGTGGTGGTGGGGGGTCCGCCACCCACAATGCTGAGTCAGGGCACACATGGGCATGCTAGATGTGGATGAGAGCTGCCAGCGACTCTCCTAGGGAACCCTGCCATGTGCCAGGTTCCAGGAGATACCCTTTTTGTGTTCTCTTGCTCATCCTCATAAGGAACCCTGGGAGATCCACACACTATTGTGCCCATTGCACAGCTGAGTAAATGGAGGCACGGACTGATTAAGTCACTTGGCCAAGGTCTTACAGCTAGTGAAGTAGCGGGTCCAGGAGGCCAGGCCAGGCTCATCTGATTTTAGTCCTGGGTCCCTCTGAGGTTGCAGGGGCTGGGTGGGTAACCTAGGAGCTGAGGCAAGAGAGGGCTAATGCATAGAGTGCAAAAAGCCCAGCTGGGAGGATGAGAGGACCTGTGGGGCAGGAGTGACAATGGAGATGGCATTGGGAGGTGGCACAGGTGGTGAGGGGAAGGGGGCCTTGGGTGCCAGGCTTCCGTTTGCTGGCACTGCGAACCAAGGATGGGTGTTCCTGCCCTTGAATATTCGTTTGTCTCACCTCCTGTGTCTGGTCTGGGGAATTCACACTTGGGGTGGCTGCTGTAGCCTAGGAGTCGGTGGGACTCAGAGTGCAGGGTGGACATGGGTACAGTGGGTAGCAAAGAGGAATGGCCTTGGGGGGGCTGGAGCCAGATCTTGATCCCATGGGTAGGGAGACACCTCAGAGAAAATGGGCCTTTCTAGTCTCCCGGGACACCTCTTTTCCGACCCCCACAGCCCCCTCTAAGAACTGTGAGTGGCCAAGTCCCCTCCACTGCTGGCCTCTCTAGCAGAGGGCGGTCCGCAGCGGACTCCAAGCTGTTCCGAACTTATGCTCCTGTGGCCTTGACGGAGTGAGTGAGCCCCCACAACCCTCACTTGGCCAACCGTGGGACCCTATCTTGCTATAAGAGACAGAACAAATCTCAGCCTATTGCTCAAGCCTTCTATTTATAGTCAGCACATAAGTAAGCAGATCCTCCTGTCCTGGACCAGAAGGGGCCGCCTGGCTGGTGGGCCATGTGGTGAGTCTGCGGGGCCGCCACGTGGCTAATAGGAGAGAGGAGAGTTTGGAAAGCCTCTTGTTGATGTTCACGCTTCATTTCTTCCCAGTGTGTTTTTGGTCAACAGAAGGATTAAAAATAGCATTTAGAAAAAATTTTGTCACCAGGTGTGACCCTGGGGGGCTATTTGGATCGTAGTTGCTTGCTTCCCTGTTTGAACAGTGTGCTCAGCTCTTAACAGCCCTGGAAAGAAAGCCCAGCAGAAGGCTTCAGGTGTCCCCCTCCCTAGCTGGGTCTTGCTTTGCTTTGTCAAGACCCAGAGTTCCTTGGCCAATGTCTGTGATTCACTGAGATCCCCCTTGAGTACTCCCAGCGTATGCAGTGTATCACCTGGAGGCATTCTGGTAAAGATCCCTCTCTATCCTCACTCCGCAGCTCCTACCCTTCACAGCTCCCTGTTACCTACAGTCAAGTTCAGACAGCCTGGCATCCAAGGCCTGGCCTCAGCTCACCTTTCCAGCAGCATCGTACCCTCTTCTCCTAAGCCACCTTCAGTCATCTGGGGCTCTCTGCTTCTCTAGAACTGGGTGGGGGGGGGCGGGGCGGGCTACCTCTTGAATTTTAACTTCTGCTGGAATCCCCTCTCATTTCCTCTTTGCCCGTTCTCATCCTTCTCATTGTGCAAAATCCAGTTCACCTCCAGTCTCCTGGGATTCCTCCAATCTCGGCATGATCTCACATTTTTCTTCTTTTTCTGGACCTTTAGAGCAATTCTGTCTGAACACTTTCATTTGGCAATTAATCATGTTATGCCTGGCAGTGTCTTCCCCACTATTATCTCAAAGTGTTATTTAAATATTTCATCAGCATTTAAATCTTCGTATTTGTCCTGCCACCTCAACTGAACTGAAGCTTGTGGGAAGGTACAGAGAGGGTCATAGACTTCTCCAGCAGGCAGCTGGGTGTGGTGGTCTCATCCATGCAGATTCACAGCCTCTTGTGTTTCATCCTTGCTCTGCCTCTTCCTGACCATATGACCTTAGGAAAGTTTTCATTTCTCTGTGCCTCAGTTTCCCCACCTATAAAATGTGGATACAAATTGCACCCACTTCATAGAGTTTGGAAGGATCCAGTGAGTTAATACAGGCAAAAAAGGGCTTAGAACAGGGCATGGTAGTGTCTGCTGAGATCTTTCGTATGCCCATTTCCCTTCCACCCAGCCCCAGCCCACTGCTATGGACAGAACAGATGGGCCAGATTTGCTTATTTGTTTTATTTGGTGTCCTCTTATTTGTACAGATGAGAAAGCCCTGGCCCAGAGAGGGTAGGGGGTTTCTTAAGGTCACACGGTAGGAAGCGATGGAGAGCCTGAGGTGGCAGGGCTGAGATTCCAGCGCTTCAAGGGGAGACCTTTCTTTTCATATGCTGCCCCCTTGAGGGGGCTTTACTTTGCAAGAGGCACTGAGAGAAAGCTGTTATTTTATGCTTGAACACCTTTTCCCTGGAGCAGATGGGCTGGGGTTGGCAGAGGCGCCACCAGCCTACAGGACTCCGGGGGGTCATTCACATCGATTGTTCACAGCATGTTCTATGGGAATGGCCTCCCCTCGAGGTGTGCAAGGAGACCCTGGGATGCGTCCCATCATACTCCTGGGTCTAGTGATGGAGCCTGAGGCCTCCTGAACCTGGGAAACAAAAAAAAAGCATCAGAGCCAACGGGTACCATTCATCCTACTTGAACAGGTCAAAGGCCTCCAAAGGGAGGCATGGCTCCCTGTCCTGTACACTGCCTGCCCTCATGTTCCCCTGGCCACTTTCTGAAAGACCCTTCAGGGCCTGGGGAGGCATTTCAAGGTGGTGAACTATTCTCAAACACCTTCCCTCCCTGCTTTGTGCCAGGAGAGGGATCAGAGGCTGGCTGGGACATGTGGTATGGTGAGCTACATAGGTCCTCCAGGATCAACACCCCTTTCCTGCTGCCCCATCCCAAACCCAGGAGACGTTTGCGGTTGAGGTGGGGGAGGGGCGCAGGGTCAGAAATTGTAACATCTGAGCTAAGCCTTAAAAGTGTTTTGTAGGCTGCTTTTCAAATAGAGCCAAAGACGACAACTTTCAGACAGATTTGTGATAAAGCAATACATACAGTGAAATATAATGATGTTCATGGTAAACCCATGTGTGGTGCTAGTGATAAAGAATCTGCCTGCCACGCAGGAGATGTGAGTTCGATCCCTGGGTTGGGAAGGTTCCCTGGAGAAAGGAATGGCTACCCACTCAGTATTCTTGCCTGAAGAATCCCCACGGACAGAGGAGCCTAGTGGGCTGCCGTCCATGGGGTTGCAAAGAGTCGGACACGACTGAGCGACTAATACTATGTATATGGTAGAATCTAGGTGGTGAGTATTCAGGTGTTCTCTGTAAAATTCTTTCAACCTTGTTACTTGTTTGAAATTTTTCGTAGTAACATATTGCGGGGGGAGAGCGAGGACTTTGTAGCTGACTGCCCAAGTAGCAAATCCCCTCTCTGCTCCTTTCTAGTTATGTGACCTCGGACAAGTTACGTAAGCTGTCTGAGCCTGTTTCCTCATTTGTAAAAGTGAGGCTAATCATAGAACATATTTTAGGGGATAAGATAATGCATTTGAAGTACTTCTTAGGCAAAGACTTGGGACAGTCACTGATGCACTTAATATCCAACTGATAAATATCATTGTTACTATCAACTAGAGAGCTTCATTTGGATGGGCTCTCAGAAGAGGATATTGAATTAGGCAATTAGAAGGTTATTGGTGACCTGAAGGAATAATTCTAGGAACATGGTGGGACGGGAGGAGAAGCCAGAGCAGGGGTTTCAGTAGAGAGGAAGGTGGTAGAGAAGTCAAGGAGGTAAGTCTAGACCTAGTTTGCAGAAGGCTTATTAGAACCTGGGGAGAGAACTGGGGTAATGGCTTGAGAGGGAAAGGAATTTGGCAGTCAGAGGAGACTTGCTTGTGGGCCTCGGGAAGAGAGAAAAGGGGCAGGAGATAAAGAAGGTTATGCAAGTGCTGCCTTGCTCCTCAAAGTGTGGTCCCGAGGACCACCAACAGCTGCATCACCCAGGAGCTTGTTAGAAAAGCAGGATGCTGATGTTTATTAGAGAAGCTCTGAGCTGGTCCACAGATTCAAAGTGCAGGATGGGAAGGGCCCTTCCAGGCAGGATGCTCAGATGCCCAGTTACAGCCTGAGTCAGGAGGCAGAGTCAGTGGTCCAGCCAGGCATTTTGTCACCTTTCCCTGGGGTCAAGGGACCTCAGACAGAGGCACCTGGGAGTTTTCTGTTGCCTTTTTCTCTTGTCAGTTGCTCTAACAGAAGTGGCGTGTCGGAAGAGCCGTGAGAGCCCACGCTGCCTGCCCTGTGCAGTGATAAAGCAGGGGACGCATACCCACCCGCCTTGACACGCGACACTTCTAGGGCGTTTTGAACATCTAATCCGGAGAACACTTCCAGGGCTTGCGCCACGTTCATGGTGTCTAACTGGAAAAGGAAAAATTGGATAAATGCTAACAGAAAGATTAAGGGTATCAACACGAAGGTATGGATCTCCAGCATCTGATCTGGCCGCATCGAACCTGACAGTGATCTGGATCTGCTGACTCCTTGGCCCGGGCAGGCGCTTTCTAGATCACCATAGTCCCTGCTGACCCTTTCCGTCCTGTGTCCCCAGCCTAACTTGTTAAAGCGTTTGAGTTTGTCACCGCTGGTGCGTGTAGCCTCTTGCTTTTAGGAAGTGGCCAGTGGCCAGCCACATTAAGGAACTTGCCCAGGGTCATCTGTTTTGTCCACAGAGCATGGTCCTGGCTTCCAGCGTACGTCTCTTAGCTCTGTGTCTTATAACCCCTCCCTCTGTGGGTTTCTAGGCCCTGCCACCAGAAGCCCGCTTCAATCTCCATGGAATCCCATGTCTACTTCAGGGGGCCTTGGCTTGGGCTCTCAGGGGCCTAAACAGTTGCATTAGGAAGTGTGTATATGCCTGTTGTATGACATTACCACAAACCAAGTTGCCCTTGGTGAATTGCTCTGAATTTTCTATCCACAAATGTTCCTATACCTTTTCACTCCAAAATTTTACCTGTTGAAAAACCTATTTAATAGGAACTTGCCATTTTAAAAACCAACCCAAATCCCACCAGCTTAGTGTAGCAGCTTTCCCTATCTTTCATTTAAAAAAATGTCTTCAGTCACTGAAAAGCTCTTCTTCTTTTACCCTGTGCCACTGACAATGTGTTTTAGGTTGACTTCCTGCCTTCCACCCTGCTTCCCTCCCCTTCCCTCCCCTCTCTGTCTTTTTCTTTCCCTTTCCTTCTATCTTTCCCCAGCTGATAACCGCTGAGTAGCACAATGCTTCCATCCTACATTCAGAGTTTATAACACAATGCTTCCATCCTACATTCAGAGTTTATCTCCTGCAGGAGGATACAGTTGCCTGATCCTGCTCAGAAAGCATCCCAGGCCCACCCTTGGTAATGGAGCTCTCTATTCTGCCCCCTGGCTTGCCAGATAAGTTCCAGATCCTTGGAGGTAGAGGAGAAGCTCAGCATCAAGGATGAGCTGGAAACACCTGTCTAGCCCTTGCTTTTCCATCTCCTCAAGCGGAACATTTCAGCTGAGGGATCGTGTGTGTGTGTGTGTGTGTGTGTGTATTGGATATGACTGGAATGATAGAGTTTTAAGCACCAGGAACCCTCTCCCTTTCTAGCCTGGTATAATCAGATAATTTTCTTTTGATACTTCTGACTCATAATAAGTTATACGTTCCAAATAGTCATCTTTACTGTGTATGGCTTTCTTAGAATGTATGTATGTACTTTTGAAACAGTCATTGAATTATATGCCAGAAGACATATTTTAGTACACAGTCATCATAAAATGCAAATGTTATGCAAATCGCATTTCCCTGGGAAGGCCATGCTACGTGCTGCTAGAAACAGCCACTGCTTTTCGTGCTGTAGTAGCTGTGTGACTTTCTGGGAGTTACTTTACTTCTCTGTGCTCAGTTTTCTTTTCTATAATATGGAGCTGATCATTCCTAACCCTGCTGGGAGGGTTAATTAAGGAGATACGGTATGTAAGGGCTTCTCTGGTGGCTTGGTGGTAAAGAATCCGCCTGCAGTCCAGGAGTCACAGGAGATTCAGGTTCAATCCTTAGGTTGGTAAGATCCCCTGGAGGAGGGCATGGCAACCCACTCCAGTATTCTTGCCTGGAGAATCTTATGGACAGAGGAGCCTGGTGGGCTGTAGTCCATGGGGTCTCAAAGAATTGGACATGACTGACTGAAGCAACTTAGTACGCATGCGCGGGATATGAAGCACAAGCAAAAAGCCTGGCAAACAGAGCAGAGACTCCACATCCTTCCCTCTTCTTTTCCCTACAAGTTTTCTTTAGAGCTTGAGAACCTGCCAAGGAGTTAATAATCTGTTAACAAACACTTAAGTGTTCCAGGGAAGCTCAGCCTACAAAGGATTGCTTTTCAAGAGGGAAGAATCTTCTTGTAAACAGTCAACTCTGATTTAGCTTTTAACTTTGGTAAGCCTTTGGTTTACCCTGTTGAGTTTTCTTTGCCCAGTTCTACCCGGAATTCTGGGAACTCTTCTCCAGTTGGGTATGTAGCTTGTGAAGGCCAGCTTTGCTGGGGTCTTCCTAATTTCCTTAGGAATGGACTTTGGACTGGGTCATGGTGCTAGTCTCCTCTAGGGGATCCAGATCTGCCTTCCCTTCCTGGTTCAGACATGCTCTGCACCTGCCAAGACTGACTCACTGCCTCCACTTCTTGGGGGTCCTCTGATGGAATTCCACTCATGGTCTAAAACTGAGAACAAAACCATTTGAAAAGCCCTCTCTTCCTTCCGGATTCTGGGTCCCAAACAACTGAAGACTGATGATTCTTCACTCTGTTGCTGCCAGCTGGGTGAGCTGGGCTCTTTCTCTCCCAACTCTGGTCTTTTTTGTCCTGATTTGCAACCCATGGGATATATTTAACATTGGAGGGAGGGCAGAACATTTGGAAACCTAATTCAACCAGCAGCCCCGTGTTGCTTGAGCATTGTCTGACATCCTCATGCCTGACTTTGATGTTAAGCCATAAACTTATGGTATTACTGATTCTAGGTGTTGATGGAAACAATTCAGGCTTCAGGTTTCTCCAAGTACAGGAAGCACACAATGGGTGCGTTTGGCACCTTCCAGTGATACGTAGATAAGACCTTGAATCATCGGGCACAGGAGAGTCCTTTTTCACTTTTCTTCCAGTCCTGATTATCACAAGTCGAGTATCTCAGTTTGGTGTTTGCTTTTAATATGCATTTCTTTATTTAGCTGTGCCGGGTCTTAGTTGTGGCACTTGGGATCCTCGATCTCCATTCCAGCGTGTGGGGTCTTTAGTTGTGGCATGCGAACTCTTATTTGCAGCATGTGGTGCTAGTTCCCTGACCAGGGATCAAACCTGGGGCCCCCTGCATTGGGAACTCGGAGTCTTAGCCACCTGATCACCAGGGAAGTTTATCACTTTGGTGTTTTGAAAACTTCTCAACACTCTGCCTTGTCCCCTTTGAACAAAGTCATGGCCAGCCTTGGCTGAGAGCCTCTGTCAGCAATGGCATCTGGCTGGAATTTCGTGACCTGGTTTTGTTTCGCATTGTGATTATTTTGAAAGTTATCTTCTATTTTTCCATGAGTTATACCAGTTTTTCACATATAGCAGTGTTCTAAGGTTTTATTGAGATATATTTAATTAAAAACATGAGTCTGCTTAAAGAAAAAGCTTAAGAAGTGAATGGTGCAGGTAGCACGTAAGTGGGGCAGAGTGTGTGGTGGGCAGGTGTGAGTGGCTTAGGAGGCACTGGCTGAATCCCTCTCCTGGATTAGCTCCCCAAGCTGCTGACTTCGACTCCATTTTTGACCTCACCATTGATAGGTCACATTGGGGTAACTTCCACCAGCCAGATAGTTCCTTGAAGGTGAAGGCACTGTCTTTTTAAAAAAAAAATAATAATAATTTCTATTTATTTTTGTCTGTGCTGGGTCTATGTTGCTGCTCAGACTTCTCTCTAGTTATGGAGAGCAGGGGAAGCCAGGCACCATCTTTTGCATCCTTGTCACCCCATGCTCCTCACAGGGACCTCAGCACATTATTATTCAACTATTTAACGCAGATAGTGATGGGCTTGTGCTGATCCTGGTGCAGCTGATTTCCTAGCAGTCACTTCTGCCATGGGGAAAGTTGTCCAGAAGTTTAAGAGTTAGGCGTTACTACAGATATCAGAGGCTATGCTAGTCCCCCACCCTCCTCAGGGGTCCACACAGCTCTCAGGCTTGCCTTTGTGTGTTACTTCAGCGAGGCACGTGCTGTGTTTGTATGGATGGGAAGCAGGAAGAAGCTTGTGCTAGCTGGTGATGTGGGCACACAAGTCCTGAGTTGGATGAGGGATGGGACCCTTGGAGGCAGTGGCATGTTGGTGCTACAAAACATTTAGTGGATCTTCCCAAAAGGGAGGCATTGGCTGGCTGGCTGTGGCCCTGACCGCATGGCAATTATCTCTGTGGCCTGGGCTCCAGGCTTGGGACAGCTAAAACACTGGGTGCCACTCAGGCTTGATGTCACTGTGATGGTGACACAGTTGGTGATGATTTGTCAGAAACTTTGGGTTCCCTGCCTCCTGGGCCTGGCAGGACCACTGCCTCCCCGTGGACAGTATGTGGGGCCTTTCAAGTGTGCGGGGCTCCGTTTTCTCACTGGCCTTTCAAAGGGATTACATGCATGCGTGCCAAGTCTCTTCAGTCACGTCCAACTCCTTGCAACCCCATGGACTGTAGCCTGCCAGGCTTCTCTGTCCATGGGAGTCTCCAGGCAAGAATACTGGAGTGGGTTTTCATGTCCTCCTCAGGGGATCTCTCTGACCCCTGGGTCAAACCTGCATCTCTTACGACTCCTGTATCAGCCAAGGGTTCTTTACTGCCAGTGCCACCTGGGAAGCTCCAAAGGGATTGGGGACAGACAAGTAAGTCTCTTTATTTCCAGATGTCACCACTGCTCCTTGGTGTGGCACGGGACACCGAAAGTAATCTCCAAAGTCTCTTCCCATTTTAAAGTTTTTTGAATCTGACCCTGGATGACTGGGCTTGAGTTACACTGGTGTGAAATGAGGAAGTTAAATCAGGACAACCACTTGTTTTGGATGAATTTCTTGCAGGTATCATAATACAATATGATTAACCAGTGAGCAGGTTATCTTTGTCTTGTTCACCACCATAGGCCCAGCACCTAGCACAGTGGCAATAAAAATAGGCTCATGAAGTGAAAGAACAGGAGGTGATTCTGTGAGTTTTGTGAGAAGTGGTAAATAAGCCCGAAGGAGGCAATGTCCCTTTGGCTTCTTGGTAAGCATGACCTCACCCTAGTAACTTGACTAGGGAAAAGGAAAGAGAAAGCAAGAGTGAAGATGAGGCTCTGAGTCTGGAATCCTGCAAGTGGGAGGGGCTGGCTGTGTGCTTTTTTGATCCAAGGTCCCGGCCTCCTAGTCACTGATTGTCTGTTTCCACAGCACAGACTTTGGGGGGAAGCTGCAGGCAGTCTGCAGTTGCTGCTGTATTCATGTTGCAGCTGCTGAGACACCCGTTGGCTGCAGCTGCCCTGGGGCTGAGCCCTCAGCATCTGCTCAGTGGCCTGCAGTTACTGCTGTAGGCTTCAGACTAGCTGGAGCCGAGGTAAACCAGCAGAGGGGTCCCAGGCCTTCCCTCCAGCTTGGAACCCTCCCCACTCCCTGTGCTTATACGCCCTCTGCTTGGAAAGTCACAAAGGGCCAGGAGCAATCCCTGAGATCCTCTTCTGCTCCCTAGGACTGAAAGAGTATCCCTGGGACCCCAGAGGTCTCGAGGTGCAGTTATATTTCAGTCTTCGTGCAAAATCGTAGAATGTCAGGCCATCAGTAGTTTCCCTTTTAACATTATTTTGATTGTTTTGCAATCCAAGAATGAGAGCCAATCTGTGGTCCCTCCAGAGCTCAGTCTGGGCAGCCGAGACCACCAGGAGGGTGAATGATCAGTTGTTACATCTGCTTGGCAAACGTGCCTTGATACACTGCCTCCAGGAGGGATGCCGGGTCGACTGATATGAGTTAGAAATTGATCGTATCTCTTAGAATTGGTGCAAGTGCAGAGATGGACAGCGGATGGTTCAGAGGAGGGGAAAGCTGCTGCCTCTAGAAGGAGTCGTTCTCTCTGCAGCCCAGAAGGCCAAGATGAAACGTGATGCAAGAAAAGTGTGAAGAGGGCAGAGAGGAGTGGTGACCTGTGAACTGTAATCAAGGCACTTCGGTGGTTCAGCCCTTGACCTTTGTGGGTTAGCACACTCCAAACTTTATCAAAGCCCACTCTGTGGCGGCCCCGATATGAAGGTGCACTGTATTAAGATAGAGATGAGTTAAGCGTCTCTGGTGGGGATTGCACTGGGTGGGCTGGGGAGGCATGTGTGGACGTGATGTTGAGCAGCTGGCTCCTGCCTGTATCCTCCATGGTTGTGGCCATTACCTTTGTGAGGTCCTCCTCGACTTCACCTGCAGAAAGTGCCTGCTTGGTTTGTTCTTCCGGGGAGTATTGTGCTGATATTCACTAGCTTTAGCTCTCCAGGGGGACGTTCTCAGTGGTGTTGGTAGAACCATATTGTGGCATGGTTGTGAGAAGATGGACTTTTGCTGTGGCTAGCACCCAAACTGTTTGTGCAGAAGGAGGTGGACTAGGATTCAGGGCTCCAGGCTTCTAGGCGTAGCTCTGCCCCGCATCTGTTAATGGGACTTAGGAACAAGACTGGCTTATGGTTTCCTTTCCTCTGGTCAATGGGAGAAAGGTTACCTGGTGTATTGTGCCTGCATACACATGTACATATAAAAATCTCACAAGATATTCTTTAGCTCTGAAAGATGTAAACAGATAATAAAAGCATCTTATTTGAGAAAGATCACTAAACAGTTAAAGTTATTAGACAGGTTTCTACTTACTATGGCACTTTTCAGGGTCCTTAATATAATGATACTAAGAGGTTGGCCAAAAAGAGCTTTGTTTTCCATAAGATGTTATGGAAAAGACTGAATGTGCCTTTTGGCCAGTCCAATAATACAGTAAATCACTGCAGTGGGGTTCAGTGGGCAGTGATTCACAAACTTAGTTGATCATGGAATACTTGGGTTGGAGAGGAGCCTACTAACTAATGTTCCTTCGCATCTACTTTGGGAACCACTCGTCTAGATAAGTGGTCCTCAATCCCTCATGATTTTTGCCCCCAGGGGGCTTTTGGCAATGTTTGGAGACATTTTAGTTGTCATGACCTGGGGAGGGCGGAAGAGTGCTACTAGCCTCCAGTAGATGGAGGCCAGAGATGCTGTTAAACATTCTAAGACATACAGGACAGATGCCCACATCGCATTTACCTTGCCAAAATGTCATTAGTGCCGAGGTTGAGAAACCTTGGATGAGGTGGTCCCTAAAGTAGCCTTCCCCCTCCCAGCTCTAACGTTTGGGGGAGTGGGCCTTTTGATGACACTCCGTAACTTGGTGCACCTGTTTACCCAGGGGGATGTCTGGCCCTTTCACGTCATTGCTCTCTGGAAGGCAGGAGAGATGAGGTCATTCTGCTTTATCCTTGTTGATACTTGAATATTCCTGGCTCACAAGCCATGTACCCGTATATCCATAACCATGGTCTGCATCTCTGGGAGCACGAGGGCTGGTGGCCAGGTGAGCAGAACACAGAGTCTCCCTTTCCTGGGTCTTATTTCCACTCTCAGTGGCCAAGTTGGGGGAGCTCACTCTGCTCTGTTGCCGGAGAGACTTGGATTTCAAAGCCCACACTGCCTGCCAGGAGCCGTTCCCACAGACAGTGCTGAGATTCCAAGAAGACTCTTCAGCTCACAGAGATTCATCATCTTTATGAAGTTTTAAAATCAGAGATGGGTTTTACAGATACTCAAGATATTCTGGCTTTTTGTGCTTCCTCTTGACCACACCCCCTTCTCCAAACACACATTGTCCTCTAGTAACCAAAACATAATACGTAATGCAAATTCCATCACAGCTGACCCACAGAGACCCAGATGGGACCATTGCAATTATGTCTGAAGCGTGGCACTGTCGTGACTAATTAGCCTTTCACAGAAGTGAATGCTCCCCTATACAGCTTCAGGGAGTTCAGCCTGTTGTGGCTCAAGGTAGACTGTTGGTAGCATCTCTTCCTTTTCTGGGCTTCAGAGGTACACATCCTCTAAGGAGTCCCTGCCACCACTGGGCCACATGAACAGTACAACTCAAGGTGGATATACACTTCCTGCCTGCCTCCTACCCCATCAATCCTGTGCTTCTTCTCATCACAGGGAGCCTTGTTATCTTCATGGGCATAAGCCATTTACCAAGACACTTGTTTCTCCCTGGGAAGGCTGTGTAGGCAAGGATCAGCAGGCTTAGCAAGGCCAGCTCTGTCACCAGTGGTAACTTACAAGCGTCTTGAGGAAGCCATGGTGGAAGCTGTCCCCTCTCTTTTCCATCCTAGGTGGTGGGGTGCATTGTCCTGTGTCCAGAGATGTCAAATGAGATCAAATGAGTGAAATTAATGCAACAAATTTTACTGGCCACTGGCCCTGGAGTGGGTTGTAGGAAACACCTTTTTCAAAAAAACACTCAGTGATGAGTGACTTATTGGATGAATAAGTCCCAGCCTCTTGCTTAATTGGTTCAGACTTTTATTGAGTGTTAACCATGTTCTAGGGAAGTGCTGCTGTTTCTTCTGAAGGTTGCAGAGTCTGCAACTACAAGACACAGAGAGGGGGACAGCAGGCGCTATAAGGTTTTGGGTCAGGTGTCGGGAGTAGCAACAATCTCCCACCACCACAGTCAGCACCCGTTCGGTGTTACAGGTTCTGGCACTTTGCTGCGTGCTTTCTGTGTCTCAGCTAACCCTCCCAGCTTCCCACCTATTCACCCACTCAGTCACCCACCCTGTCATCCACCCACCCAGCCCGCTGCCAACCCTCCACCCAACCATCCTCTATCCACTCTCCCAGCTACCCTTTCAGCCACCCTCTGCAGTGAACAATCTCCATTTCCAGGTGAGGCAACTGATACTTATGGGAGGTTAAGAACCACCCAAGTTGTAACCAGACCTCAACTCATTTTTCCAGCACACTCTGAAGCCATACTCTTAATTCTGTGCCTCCCATGAGTGCTGATTTGAATTCAGGTCCTTAGCTCGTACCCAGTCTCCACAACCTCAGTGCTCCAGCCAGGCTCAGGGCTCTGGGGAGGATCAGAGTGACCACCCAGAGTGTGACAGCACCATGCTGCTCACACGCAGTAGACAGGGCTTTCCAGCTTCAGGAGGGATTGTTGTGTGCTCAGAAATTACATGTTCACCTGTTAGAACCGAAATAACCTAAGAGGAATTTTTCAGGTCGTGGCTACAACCCATAAGTGGATCATAAAATCAATTTAGTGGGTCACAACCAATGCAAAAAAAAAAAAAAAAAGGAAAGGATAAGAAAGTACATCCCGTGTAATAAGGTTAGATGTTGTTTCATGAGCCCTTTGTTGCAGTTACTTATATACTAGATGTGTGTGAGTCACACCGGAAAATAAATTTCTTACTGCGGGTGAAGGTTACAAATTTGAAAGCACCACCCAGGAGGGGAGTTGGGCAGGCCGCCAGCTACAGAGACAGGGACGCTGTGTGTGCTCTTTGAATCTTTGCTTGGTGGGTGGGTTGAAGGGGAAAAAGGACACAGCAGGTCTTGGCAGGTCACTCAGCAAGGGTTGGCTGAAAGCCCACTCTGAACTGGGCTTTGTTGGTGTTTTGGGGGCTTCATGATGTTAGAGAGGAGGTCCCTGCTGACCTTGAGTTCTTCCTTTCCAGTCCAAGAGAACAGCTCTATCCAGCAAAGTGAGGGGATGTCATAGGCAGTGTCTACAAGAATAATGACGGAGCAGTGCAATGTAGCTCTGGCTAAAAGCATGATCTCCAGGGCAGCCGGCCCAGATGTAAATCCTAGCTCAAATCTATCTCTTATAGTTCACCGCTTTGGGTAGGTCACCTAATCTCTCTGTGCCTCAATTTTCTCATCTGTAAAATGGGCATAAGAACGATACACACTGTGTGAAATTATTATGAGGATTGAGTTAGTATTTACAGAATGCTCAGAACAATGCCTGGCCCAAGGCCACCATATATATATATATATATGTATGTGTGTGTTTGTTGTATCTGGTGGCTCAGATGGTAAAGAATCTGCCTGCAATGTGGGAGACTCAGGTTTGATCCCTGGCTTGGGAAGATCCCTTGGAGAAGGGAATGGCAACCCACTCCAGTATTCTTGCCTGGACAATCCCACAGACAGAGGAGCCTGGTGGGCTACAGTCCATGGGGTTGCAAAGAGTTGGATATGACTGAGTAGCTGACACTTGTTACAAAAAGGTGAGCATATGAGCTTTATCTGAGAGCCTAACAGGAAGCTTTATCAAGGCAAGACTTAGAGCAGGCCTGGATGATTATTTCCCTAATATTCTTCTTCCCATCATTCAGTTCAGTTGCTCAGCCGTGTCTGACTCTTTGCAACCCCATGGACTGCAGCGCACCAGGCTCCCCTCTCCATCACCAACTCCATCGTCTTTCCAATGTGATCATCCATGACTACTGTTTTCTCATCATAAAAATATTCTAGACACTGTGCAGAGTCTCCCATGTATGTCCTTCTGTCCAGGGAAGTGGGGCTTCTTATGTCCATTTCTCAGATGGTGATATGGCGTGCTTAAAGAGGGACCAAGCCAGGCCCCAGCCCCTGGTGGGTCTGGTTCTGAGATCTGTGCTTTTGAACCAGAGGGTGCATCCTGTTCCTTGGCCTGCCACCTGCCTCTACTTTCTTTGAAGATGTGGCTGGTTTGGTCCTTTCCTGGCCCAGAGAAAAGGGTCTGTTCTCTCCACTGGGCAGAAGGAGGGTTTTGAAGCACACTGGCTCTGTGGAGTGCCCCAGCCCTCCCTGAAGGGTAACTCACCCAGCCACAGGGAGACCTGGCTTCCCAATGGCTCTGGAGCTGCTGGATCCCCCAGACAGCCTTGCTGGGGGCTGTGCTGGGGTCTGGGAGTTATCAGCAGCCTGCTGTACCCCACACCTGGCTCATCCTCTCTCAGTCTGAGATGTGAGGCCCCGCCTTGGCTGGGAGCCCGTGACAGATGCAGCTCCTCTTTGAAGTGCTGAACTGAAGAGACTTCCAAACAGGAAGCGTGGCCCAGCAGAAACCCGTGCATTTTCAAAGGCTCTCCTGCCTTTGGAGGAAGGTCCCCGAGAAGGGCTGGAATCATTAGGGTGCTTAGTTATCTGGCTCAGCTCCAGGGAACCCAGGATCTCAGTTTTGGTCTCAGCGGAAGTCCTGCCACCTGGGCAAAGCTGGAGGGCAGCCCGCCTGCCCCACCAGGGTGCCGGACCCACATCCTTTTGATCCCTGACTTATTAGTGAGCTTTGATTGCTTGTTGCACACCTACTGCATGTTCACTAGACACAGTGCTAGACATAGATCTATAACTATAGAATATAGAGTCTAAATAAATATAAATATATGTTTATGGCATCCCACTCCAGTATTCTTACATGGAAAATTCCATGGACAGAGGAGCCTGCAGTCCATGGAGTCTCAAAGAGTCTGACATAACTGAGCGACTGAGCATAATATAAAACATATAAACACATAAGAAGAACATATATTATTCATTAATATGTATTATTAATACTATATGTTAATATATTATTAATATACATTCTTATTAATTCTTACACCCTGGAAGTAGAGGCTGTTTTTATTGTCTAAGAACTTCCTGTGAGCATTCCTTCTGTGCGTGTTGCAAAGGTAAATTGTTGGGTGAATAAATGAATACTGGCCTTCATTTCTAACCCCTTATGGAGGTACAGAAGATCCCCGTGATGAGAGCAAATGCCCACTGACAGCCTGTCTGAGCTCCGCTTGGCTGCTTCCTGGCTGTGTGACCATGGGCAAGTTTCTTGACTTCTCTGTGCCCCTGGTCCTCACCTGCAGAACGGGAGATATCAGTACTAGTTGTGAGGATGAGAAGGATTACAACCCCCTTGCCAAGCATTTCTGATCATTTTTATCTTACAGCTCAGGAACTTGAGTTTTCGAAGGGTTAAATAACCTGCTGCAGTTTGTGCGGCAAGTTCAGATTATAAAACAAAGCAAACGAAAGATGAGGCACATCAGCAAAGCCGGGACTGTTTGTCCTCTGTGACAGCGTGGCATTCCTCTGGCTAGATTAATTCTCAGCTCTTAAGTCAGAGGCTGAGATGTTGACGTTCCAGAAGTCCACTCTCCCGGACAGAGACTAACATTCTGTTCATTGGTTGACTGAACATTCGAAATTAGATGTTGGCCTTGGAAAGGATGAGGGAGGGAACACTTAACTCCCAGGTTTGGGGAGGGGAGGGACTGTGCCCATCTCAAAGAATCAGACCCCTCTCTTATTTTTCAAGGGCCTTGGGGGGGGGGGGGGAACAGCATCCTGAAAATCTGACCTGCTGCAGCAGAAAGCATGGCTTTGACCTACCTGTGAAATATCTGAAGCTTTCCAAGTTCACACTGACTCTGTGAGCAGGCAGCCCTGGGTTAGCGTGGACTGGAGAGGCAAGGAAAGCATTTGGTTGGTTCTCATTTTTATTCTGTGGCCTCTGAGCTTGAGAATACAGAGTCCCTATCCCCTGGCGTCCCCTTTCTTTTCATCAACAGTGACACGCTGTGTCCACATTCCCTTCTTGGCGCCGTCCTAAGGTATCGGGTACACAACAGTGTCTGCCTCTTTTCAGAGTAAAAGTTATACCCCTTATTTTTCAAAACCAAGAGGGGTATAATTTGTGACTAAAACCAAGGTGCTCAGACTATGAAAATATCTGCTGCTTGGATGTTTCTGTGTCGATTAAAAGTGAAAGTGAAGTCGCTCAGTTGTGTCCAACTCTTTGGGACCCCATGGACTGTAGCCCACCAGGCTCCTCCGTCCCTGGGATTTTCCAGGCAAGAGTACTGGAGTAGGTTGCCATTTTTTTCTCCAGGGGACCTTCCCAAGCCAGGGATCAAACCTGGGTCTCCTGCATTGTAGGGAGATGCTTTTCCGTCTGAGCCACCAGGGAAGCCCTCAATTAGAGAAGTCATTTCTAGCTCAGATCTGGAGAAGAAACTCTTTATTTGTTAGTGAGAAGCCCTTTGTGAGTGTCTTCCAGTGAGAATCGGGACCAGTCGAGCAAGCATGGGCAAAGCCAAGTCTCCTTAATTTATTCATTGACTCCTTTTTTCTCTTTTTTTTAGGCTAGAAAACAATCACATACTTTTGGCCAAAACCAGCCCTGGGGCAGGAATCCAACAAAACATCATACTAATTAGATAATCTAATTTCCAAAGAGAGACCCCAGTTCAAATACTGCCTTGCTAGCAGTGATGCAGAGATGACAGAAGGATCAGTGAGCAGAGGCCCATCATTCCCTTGAAGTTCACATGGACCCTCACCAAGGTTTAGGGCTTGGTTGGAGCTTGGCTGAGTTTTGTGTGTGTTGAGGTGGTGGGAGGTGGGTATCTGTAATAGTGAGAAATACCCTATTTAGAGGAAAAAGTGCTATAAACTGGATGACTTAAATAAACAGAAATTAGCTTTTTCATCGTTCTGGAAACCAGAAGTTCAGAATCAAGGATTTGCAGGTCTGTATTCCTGAAACCTGTAGAGGAGGATCTGTCCTCGCTCGCTCTAGCTTCCAGGGTGGTCGTCCCTTGTTTGCATTCCCTAGCTTGCTGCTGCAACACGCCAGTCTCTGCCTCCATCCTCGTGTGGCCTTCTTCCTGTGTCTCTGTCCTCTCAGGGCCTCCTCCTCCCTGTTTTACTCTCTTCTCCTTTCATAAGGATGCACATGATATTGAATTATGGGCTCACTTGGTTACATCTCCAAAGACCTTATTTCCAGATAAAGTCATGGTCACAGGTACTGGGGTTTAGCACATAACCCTATTTGGTGGGGAATGCAGTGCAACCCATTATGTATAGACACCTTGCCTGAACGCTGGAGAGATGGATCAGGCTTTCTTCTGCCAGTATGAAGAAGTGAACAAGCTGGGGTTCTTCTGGGAATCAGGTTCCTGGAAGGAGGAGGAAACCGCAGGTAGAGGACTTAAGCTCTGAATATCCTTTTTTTCCAGATCTGTGTTTCCCTAGATGGGGTCTCCAGACTAGCAGCATCTACATCAGCTGAGAACTTGTGAGAAATGTTAGTTCTTAGGCCCCACCCCAGACTTACTGAACCAGAAACTCTAGGGTGGGGCTCAGCTACCTCTGTTGGGTGGTTCAAGGGTTATTCTACATTCTTGCCTTTTATTCTTACTGTAGTGCTTTCAGATGGGGTTGCCTGTTGATGCTGGAAGATGTTTTGGGTTAAAGTAGATATTAATCAGAGAAGGCAATGGCACCCCACTGCAGTACACTTGCCTGGAAAATCCCATGGACAGAGGAGCCTGGTAGGCTGCAGTCCATGGGGTCGCTAAGAATTGGACATGACTGAGCGACTTCCCTTTCACTTTTCACTTTCATGCATTGGAGAAGGAAATGGCAACCCACCTTGCCTGGAGAATCCCAGGGACGGGGGAGCCTCGTGGGCTGCCATCTATGGGGTCGCACAGAGTCAGCCATGACTGAAGCGACTTGGCAGCAGTAGCAGCAGCAGCAGAAAAAGTTCTGGAACTTCCCTAATGGCCCAGTGGTTAAGACTTTGCCTTGCAGTGCAGGAGGTGTGAATGTGGTCCCCGGTCAGGAAGCTAAGATCCCACATGCCTTGGGGTCAAAAAACCAAAACATAAAACAAGAAGTGATATTGTAACTCATTCAATAAAGACTTCCCTGGTGGTTCAGTGGTTGAGAATCTGGCTGCCCAGGAGACACAGGCTTGATCCCTGGTCCTGGAAGATCCCATATGCTGTGGAGCATCTCTAAAAAAATGGTCTATGTCAAAAAATCTTTTTTTGAGAAAAGTATATAGTTCTTTGGTCTAAGTCAAACAAGTTCTGTGACTAGCTCTGAGCTTTTGATATGCTTAATGGACTGAACATTGAAAATTTCCAGGAAGGGAAACAGTAGCATTTTCAAATTTCATTGATAAAAGAAGTCCTTCTGTACGGAGTATCCCATTGGACTGGCATTCTGTAGAGTACGCACTGGGAAACACTGCTCTCGTCCACATATGAAGGCATTCAGCAAACTTTTTATGAATCATCTTCTAAGAACCAGGCCCTGTGTTGGGGGAATAGAGCACTGAAGACATAGATTCTCTCTCCATGGAACTGAGAACTTGTCCCAGGGCTGGCTAACTGCAGGCTGTGGGCCAAGTCTGCCCTGCCATCTGTTTTTTTTTTTTTTTTTTTATGGCCTACTAGCTCAGAAAGGTATTTTCAGATGAAAAAATTTTTAATAAAGGATATTTTATGAAATGTGAAAATTCTATGAAATTCAAATTTAAGTGTCCATAAATAAAATGTGATTGGAACACAACCACTCTTGTTTGTTTACATTTTATTTCTGACCACTTTTGTTCTGTGATGACAGAGTTGATTAGTTGCCAAAGAGATTTTAGGCTCCTGCAGAGCCTAAAATAGGGCTTCGCAGGTGGTGCTAGTGGTAAAGAATCCACTTGCCAATGCAGAAAATGCAGGAGACATGGGTTCAATCCCTGAGTTGGGAAGACCCCCTGGAGAAGGAAATGGCAACCCACTCCAGTATTCTTGCCTGTGAAATCTCATGGATAGAGGAGCCTGGCAGGCTACAGTCCATGGGGTAGCAGAGAGTCAGACAAGTCTGAGCACCCATATATCCAGAACCTAAAATATTCACTAGCTGACCCTTTACAGTTTGCCAGCTCCTGCTGTATGGAAGCAAAGAGGCTGTGAGCAAGTATTTGTGGATGCCTTGAGTGTTCCGGAGGAGGAGTGAAAGCTCCACATGATTAAAGAGCTGTCCTCACTCAGTGGAGGTGGAGGGGCCATTAGGGAAGGCTTGCTGGAGAGAGAGCTTAAGTCTGAGTGGGAAGTCTAGAATATGACTGCGTGGAGAAGGTTGTTTCAGGGAATGGTACATGCAAATCCATGAGTCATAAAGGAGACCCACTCATGGAAGGAAGGGAAGAAAGCCCAGTACGGCTGGAGAATAAGGAAGGTGAGGCTGAGCGTGGTTTCATACGTGATCAGATATAAGGCAAAACCCAGACATCCAAGAACATCCCTGAAGGCCATGCTGAGGATGCTGAACTTGATCCTGAGAGCAGTGGGGAGTCATGGAAGAGTTTAAGCACAGGGATGATAGAAGTGATGTAAACTTTGTGAGATCTCTCTGGCTTAGTGTGGAGGACAGATGGGGCACTGGAGCAAAAGCAGATACCTTATTATTAATCATGAAGCCTAGCAGTCAGTCTGGGGAGAAAAGGTGTGGGTAGAGGGAAATGAGTGATTTGAGATGCAGAAGCTTTCTGTGATACTCATCGCCCTCGTGCTGGACCCTGTGTGCTTTTTTTTAAAATATAAATTTATTTATTTTAATTGGAGATTAATTACTTTACAATATTGTATTGGTTTTGCCATACATTAACATGAATCCACCACAGGTGTACACGTGTTCCCCATCCTGAACCCCCCTCCCTCCTCCCTCCCCGTACCATCCCTCTGGGTTGTCCTGGTGCACCAGCCCCAAGGATCCAGTATCATGCATCAAACCTGGACTGGCGATTCATTTCATATATGATATTATACATGTTTCAATGCCATTCTCCCAAATCATCCCACCCTCTCTCTCTCCCGCAGAGTCCAAAAGACTGTTCTATACATCTGTGTCTCTTTTGCTGTCTCGCATACAGGGGTATCATTACCATCTTTCTAAATTCCATATATATGCATTAGTATACTGTATTGGTGTTTTTCTTTCTGGCTTACTTCACTCTGTATAATCGGCTCCAGTTTCATCCACCTCATTAGAACGGATTCAAATGTATTCTTTTTAATGGCTGAGTAATACTCCATTGTGTATATGTACCACAGCTTTCTTATCCATTCATCTGCTGATGGGCATCTAGGTTGCTTCCATGTCCTGGCTATTATATACAGTACTGCAATGAACATTGGGGTACACATGTCTCTTTCAATTCTGGTTTCCTCAGTGTGTATGCCCAGCAGTGGGATTGCTGGGTCATAGGGCAGTTCTATTTTCAGTTTTTTAAGGAATCTCCACACTGTTCTCCAAAGTGGCTGTACTAGTTTGCATTCCCACCAACAGTGTAAGAGGGTTCCCTTTTCTCCCCACCCTCTCCAGCACTTATTGCTTGCAGATTTTTGGATCGCAGCCATTCTGACTGGCGTGAAATGGTACCCTATTGTGGTTTTGATTTGCATTTCTCTGATAATGAGTGATGGTGAGGATCTTTTCATGTGTTTGTTAGCCATCTGTATGTCTTCTTTGGAGAAATGTCTATTTAGTTCTTTGGCCCACTTTTTGATTCGGTCATTTATTTTTCTGGAACTGAGCTGCAGGAGTTGCTTGTATATTTTTGAGATTAGTTGTTTGTCAGTTGCTTCATTTGCTATTATTTTCTCCCATTCTGAAGGCTGTCTTTTCACCTTGCTTATAGTTTCCTTTGTTGTGCAGAAGCTTTTAAGTTTGATTAGGTCCCATTTGTTTATTTTTGCTTTTATTTCCAGTATTCTGGGAGGTGGGTCATAGAGGATCCTGCTGTGATTTATGTCAGAGAGTGTTTTGCCTATGTTCTCCTCTAGGAGTTTTATAGTTTCTGGTCTTACGTTTAGATCTTTAATCCATTTTGAGTTTATTTTTGTGTATGGTGTTAGAAAGTGTTCTAGTTTCATTCTTTTACAAGTGGTTGACCAGTTTTCCCAGCATCGCTTGTTAAAGAGATTGTCTTAAATCCATTGTATATTCTTGCCTCCTTTGTCAAAGATAAGGTGTCCATAGGTGCATGGATTTACCTCTGGGCTTTCTGTTTTATTCCGTTGATCTATGTTTCTGTCTTTGTGCCAGTACCATACTGTCTTGATGACTGTGGCTTTGTAGTAGAGCCTGAAGTCAGGGAGGCTGATTCTTCCAGTTTCATTCTTCTTTCTCAAGATTGCTTTGGCTATCTGAGGTCTTTTGTATTTCCATACAAATTGTGAAATTATTTGCTTTAGCTCTGTGAAAAATACCTTTGATAGCTTGACTCTACCAAAAATTTAGAGAAGAGCTAACACCTATCCTACTCAAACTCTTCCAGAATATTGCAGAGGAAGGTAAACTTCCAAACTCATTCTATGAGGCCACCATCACCCTAATACCAAAACCTGACAAAGATGCCACAAAAAAAGAAAACTACAGGCCAATATCACTGATGAACATAGATGCAAAAATCCTTAACAAAATTCTAGCAATCAGAATCCAACAGCACATTAAAAAGGTCATACACCATGACCAAGTGGGCTTTATCCCAGGGATGCAAGGATTCTTCAATATCTGCAAATCAATCAATGTAATACACCACATTAACAAATTGGAAAATAAAAGCCATATGATTATCTCAATAGATGCAGAGAAAGCCTTTGACAAAATTCAACATCCATTTATGATAAAAACTCTCCAGAAAGCAGAAATAGAAGGAACATTCAGTTCAGTTCAGTTCAGTTGCTCAGTCGTGTCCGACTCTTTGTGACCGCATGAATCACAGCACACCATGCCACAACATAATACAAGCTATATATGACAAACCCACAGCAAACATTATCCTCAATGGTGAAAAATTGAAAGCATTTCCCCTAAAGTCAAGAACAAGACAAGGGTGCTCACTTTCACCACTACTATTCAACATAGTTTTGGAAGTTTTGGCCATAGCAATCAGAACAGAAAAAGAAATAAAAGGAATCCAAATTGGAAAAGAAGAAGTAAAACTCTCACTGTTTGCAGATGACATGATCCTCTACATAGAAAACCCTAAAGACTCCACCAGAAAATTACTAGAGCTAATCAATGAATATAGTAAAGTTGCAGGATATACAATCAACACACAGAAATCCCTTGCATTCCTATACACTAATAATAAGAAAATAGAAAGAGAAATCAAGGAAACAATTCCATTCACCATTGCAATGAAAAGAATAAAATACTTAGAAATATATCTACCTAAAGAAACTAAACAGCTATATATAGAAAACTATAAAACACTGGTGAAAGAAATCAAAGAGGACACTAATAGATGGAGAAATATACCATGTTCATGGATTGGAAGAATCAGTATAGTGAAAATGAGTATACTACCCAAAGCAATCTATAGATTCAATGCAAACCCTGTGTGCTTTGTGATGGCCTTCTACACAATGGGCCTGCATCCTCTTAGACCCTGACTTACTAATGAGCATTGATTGCTTGCTGCACACCTACTACATATCCATTAGGCTCAGTGCTAGATGTAGAGATATATTTATCTTTATTTAGAATCTGTTTGTATAGATGTAATAATAAGAATATACATATTCTTATTATATATTGATATTTACAGATATAGGTATGTATTTGTCCAGACTATATATTTATATTCTATAGATATAAGAATTTATAATCAATGTATTTTATACAATACATTCTAAAGAATGTATAATATATATTTCACAGAATATATATATATTCTGTGAAGGTGAAAGTGTTAGTTGCTTAGTCATATCCAACTCTTTGCAATCCCATGGACTGTAGCAAGACTGCTCTGTGGGATTTCTCAGGCAAGACTACTGGAATGGGTTGCCGTTCCTTTCTCCAGGGGGATCTTCCTGACCCAGGGGTCAAACCTGGATCAGCCACAGTGTAGGCAGATTATTTACTTTCTGAGCCACGAGGGATGTGCCCCTATATATATTCTATAGATATGAAAATTAATATGCCAGGTTTCTGACCTCAGGATTCTTAATTGGAAGGGATGATGGATGCTTGAATATACTGAGGGCTGATAAACAGAGGAACAAATAATACTGTGAGGGGACAGAGAGTAAGGGTTGAGAGAATATCATTGAGAGGTGTTAATTCTTATTAAGAGATCTGGAGAGGCTTCATGGTGGAGGTGCCTTTAAACAGTTTTGAATAATGTCCTGCATTTGGAAAGAAATGTAATTAGTCCAACAGGAGCAAAGCAATGTATTTGTGACAGTATGAGGTATGTATACAGCAAAGGGATCAGGAAGCAGTGTGGCTGGAATGAGTGATGAGTGGAAGCTTATGGAAGGTGAAAACGTGGTCCAGAGGCCCCTGATCTGGCATGGGACTTGACCTAGGCTTCTGACTGATTTAACACTCTTGACACCTTAATCAAGGCTGTGCTGAGACCATGAGCAACTCTCAGGAGTAAATCTGCAGGGCAAGAGAAGACTCTCTCTCTCTCCATGGCCAGGGGTCCTGCCTACCTCATTTCATGACCTCCTGAGGCAAGTATAAACAATAAAACACACCCCCTCCCCATCACCTTGTTTACAGGCTCAGCCCCTTTATCCAACAGCAGACTGTTGTATTATCAAGTCCTCTGGGGTTCCTAGCCCATTCATCCCATGGCTGTGTCTGTTTCTGACTTCTGCTTTGGCATTCTTCTTCTGGGTGGTGCCTACCCCTCAAAACTGTGAGGTGTTTTTTTTTTTTTTCCAAAACGAATAACTTTTTATTGAAGTATGGTTGATTTACGATGCTGTATTGGTTTCAGGGGCTTCCTAGGTGGCTCAATGGTAAAGAATCTGCCTGCCAATGCAGGAGACGCAAAAGGTGCAGGTTTGATCCCTGGGTCAGAAAGATCCCCTGGAGAAGGGAATGGCAACCCACTCTAGTATTCTTGCCTGGAAAATTCCATGGACAGAGAAGCCTGATAGGCTGCAGTCTATGGGGTGGCAAAGAGTTGGACATGACTGAGCATGCATGGATTAGTTTCAGGTGTTTAGCAAAGTGATTCAGTTATACAGACATACACAAGTGCATATCTATTCTTTTTCAGATTCTTTTCCATTATGGTTTATTATAAGATATTAAACATTGTTCCCCATGCTGTACAGTAGATCATTGTTGTTTGTTTTATATATAGTAATGTGTATATATATTAATCCCAAACTCCTAATTTACTCTCCTCTTTCCCCTTTGATAACCGTAAGTTTGTCTTCTACGTCTGTGAGTCTTTTTCTATTTTGTACATTCATTTGTAGATATATTTTTAGAATCCACATATGAGTGATATCATATTTGTCTTTCTCTGTCTGACTTCAGTTAGTATGATAATCTCTGGTTCTATTCATGTTGCTGCGGATGGAGTTATTTCATTCTTTTTTATGGCGGATTAATGTTCCATGTTCATTATCCATTCATCTGCCAATGGACATTTAGGTTGCTTCCATGTCTTGGCTGTTGTAAATAGTACTGCTGTGTACACTGAGGCGCATGTATCTTTTTGAGTTAGAGTTTTCATCTTTTCTGGATATATGCCCAGGAGTGGAATTGCCAGATCATATGGCAACTGTAAGTTTTTTTTTGTTTTGTTTTTTTTTTTTTTTCAAGAAACCTCTATACAGTCATTTATAGTGGCTCCACTGATTTATATTTCCACCAACAGTAAGAGGGTTCCCTTTTCTCTATACCCTCTCCAACATTTATTATTTTAGACTTTTTGTTAATAGCCATTCTGACCAATGTGAAGTGATACCTCATTGTTTTTTTTTTTTTATTATCATTTTTCTAATAATTAGTGATGTTGAGCATCTCTTCATGTGCCTGTCAGCCATCTGAATGTCTTCTTTGGAGAAATGTCTATTTAGGCTTCTGCTCATTTTGAGGATTGATTTGTTTGTTTGTTTGTTTTTATATTGAGATGTATGAACTATTTATATGTTTTGGAAATTAATTGATTATTGGTCACATCAGTTGCAAATATTTCCTCAAATGATACAAGGGCTTTTAATGAGGTTTTTCTGGGTTCTTGGTCCTGTTTTCAGGGCTGTGACACAGGGTTACTTGCAGTCTGAGTCTTCTGTCATGTACCATAAGATACTTAATAAAGGTGGGTGATGATGACAGGCCCCTTAAAAACAGTTTGGCTGATTTCTTTTTAGATGTCTTTTCAAAATTGTGAAATAAAACAAATACACAGAAAAGTGTATAAAATATGAAAGTACAACAAAAAAGTGAATGATCATGAGAAAATCCATGTAACCAACCAGATCAAGGAATAGAATGGTGCCGGGGTCCCCAGGAGCTTCTCTGCATGTCCCTTCTCCTTACCTGGCTTCTCACCTCTGATGCATCAGTGCCGAGGAATGCTAGTAACAACTCTGTCTGTCCAGCCACCCGTCAGAAAAGCAGCTGCAGAAGGAGAAGAAAAACAGAACCTTGGTATTCAGGCAACAATCTGACCTTTCTTCAGAGCAGCCCACACAAAGGAGGTCTGGTCTCCATGAGTTCCAGGGGCCAGACTGACAGTTGTTATGGAAACATGGGGCTCACAGTGCTGTGGCTCAGGTGATGGCCACAGCACTCAGACAGGGGCTCCCGTCCTGTAGGGCTCTTGTCTCATTGCAGTTTTTATGTACTTCTAACAAGAAGCTCCTGAGATTTAAAAGAAGATTCCTCTCTTGTGTTAGCTTCCTCCCAGCATCCTCCTGATCCAGCCACACCTCAGTATTGTAGATGGAGCACTATGGGAGGAAAGAATGAATGCTGCTTTTGGTCCAGGGGAGGCTGTGGGTCCTTAGGTGAGAATGTTACAGAACTAAGAGCAAGAGTTCAGTAGTCATTCATTAGCAAACATGACGCGCAGGTTTCAGACATCTTTGCAAGCTGATTTTTCTAACAATTGTCTTGGGCCTCTCTCTCATCAGAGTTTGTGTTTGTGAAAGGAGGCCCATCTGAACAGGCGTAAGGGGAAAAGCCATCTCCATCGGAAGAGAAGGCTGAAAGGCTTTGCCCTGTCTTCTAGGAGAACGGTGTGTGTGCCTTTTGAGATTTCAGTTCTTGAATCACTCACCCCAGTAGTTCTCCAATGTTTATAATGGGTGCACTGCAATTAGAGTTGCAAATTCAGAAAATTGGGGGGTGGGGAGAGCTCCTGTGGGGAGGGAGGCCCCTGTGTTTGCAAGTCTGTGGGTTGCAAACGCTTTTCTTCAGCTTCCTGTGGACTCTCTTTCTGACTTCATCTTTGGGCTGGACCTGATGCTTTGTCAAGTGTGCCCTCCTGACCGAGGTCTGGAGACAGGGGAAGGGTGTGGGTGCCCCGGGGGTAGCGAGCCGCCACGTCCAGACGCTCGGTGTGTTCTGTCTGGGTGGAAAACCTCATCTGAAGCCAGACTGAATCACACCAGTTTCTAAGACATTCTTCAACCATGTTAGGCAAAAGAGTCCCCCGCTGACAAGCCGGGATAGAAGGAAACCTGATATAATGTTGGAAAAACCTTCTCCGAGAAAGAAGGTTCTCACAGCTGCTGAGCCTCTCCCCGACGTCCAGGGTTGGAGGGGTCCCAGGCCACAGGGAGGAGATTGATGGGTTCAGGGGTGCCAAGTCGAGAGTGGAGGCTTTGCAGGGCTGGGGTGCTGGCCATTCCCAACTCGCAGTAGAAGAAGGAGAAGCAGTTGTCAGAACACAGTAGAAATAGAAGAACCCTCCCCTCTCCCCCGGCTGTTGAATTATTGTTATTATTTCACACTAACAGTCAGGCCAGACTCTCTTGCATTTGGCTGCTATGTTGGAAATCCAGATCCAGGCTAGGGTTGTGAGAACCCAGAGGCATAGGAGGCTGGAGTTTCAGAGCCCAGCCAGGCTTCCGAGGCGGTTGCAAGCTCAGAGCACAGGGAGACAGGCCTCTCTGCAGACCCCCAGCAATCTGTGCCTGGGTCCTCACACTTAACATCACTGGGTCCTGAGTGTATCTATATGCCTGATCACCTGGCCATCTCTCTGCCTCCTGAGGTCTTTCTGACTTGCTGGGCCTTGGTTTCCTGAATAGGGGTCATGTTTCCCATTGGGAAAGGCTCTGGAGCAGGGGGAATGGCCTTTATTGCAACAGCTCTTTTGACCTGAAGCCAAACCCCATCCAAGTTCAGCAAATGGAAGAGGTGGAAAAATATTCAGTCAGTGAGGTCTATAGGCACGTATTGGGTTAGGTCCTAAATTGTGGTGGAAATTTTCCTGGAACGGGGCAGATCCTTTTGTAAACAAGAACATTCATCTTTTTTTGACTGACGTGCCTAGTGAGGCATGTGCCTCTCAGAAGCCCCATGACATCTATTCTTGTTTGGGATTTGGTGTTTGTATTTGAAAATGTAGCTGCTCGGAGGAACAGCAGTGTGGGAGCCAGCAGCTCTGTTCAAGTCATGGAAACTGGCCTGGTTGGGCCAGGATGTCAGTGGTGCCCAGGGAAGGGCTTGCTTTTCCAATGCCTCTTGAGCCGTGTTTTAGGTTACTCATTCGGTATACATACCTGCTCATCCCTTGCTGTCTGCCACACACTCTGGATATCTGAAAAAATGGACCTTGACTTCAAGGCTCTTTCAGGCTAATTGGGGCATTCTGACATGCATGGATGAGAAGACAGCTAAGGCTGCCAGCCAGGGCCCATGTGGTGTTGAGAGAGAGGAGTGGATTGTGGGCACTGGGGTTAGGACATGGAGGGCTGTCTGTCATAGGGAGATGGCATCACTGGGCTCCTGGGGCTTGATGGAGCACAATGAAGATGGGCGGAGAGAAATGCAGAGGGCTTTCCTGGGATGGGAATAGCTGTAGAGGTCACGAGGACTGAGCCCTCCCAGAGAGAGCTGGTGGGGGAGTGGGCTTAGTTAGGAGTGGGAGGGCAGCCAGTAGGCCTGAAGACTGGGTCTTGGGGATATGGAAAGAGCAGATTTGGCCAAGGCAGTTCCCTCCTGGAGCATACCCTCTAGTGGAGATGGGTGGGCTCTTACCCTCTCATGGAAACTGAAGGGGAATAAGTGCCCCCGGGTATAAGGTTGGGCAGTGGTAATGGCTATGAGGAAGAATACTGCAAGCTAAGGGGATGAAAGGAATTTGCTTCCCTTGGCATTCCCAGGGACTTTGCTCACCAGTCAGTCACCTTTTTACTCCACGTTGCTTTTGTCTGTTGACTTGGAGGGCATTGTTCAACCAACCATCAGCAATTCAGCCCACTTGCTCTCTGATGGTAAATACATTCTTCCCAGATGCCTTTTTAATGATGGTTTGGGGCCACAGAAACAGTGTCCCTGTTTCCAGGGAGATTGTTTAGGTTCTGAGCACTTCCTGCTGTGGAAGCAGGGGGGTGCTGCCGAACTCAGAGTGGGCTGGGAACTCAGGACTCCATGGTATGGCCCTGAGCCCTGAATACTGATGCATTCCCTTCCCTCCGCTCTCGGGACCTGCTCCAGCTGAGCTGTTAGAGCCCTGAGGGACCTCATCTCCATCCCTTGGGTCCTATCTTTCCTGGCCCCAAGGCTGTCCCTTGGGGGTTTGTGACAGACACACCCAGGGTTCCTGGTCACTATGACCTCTCTGGGCCTGAATTTCCCATCTGTAGCATGAAGACTAGGGGAGTGGTCCATAGAGTTTCCATTGGGTACTCAATAATCTTTAAAAATCATAGAGCATTTCAGAGGGTTGCTAGCTTTTTATTTTTCAAGCAAGAAAGAACCTGTCAAATGCCAGCTCTAGCATCATTGTCATTTCATTCAAAGGGCATGTTAATACCCAACCAAGGAGTGATGACATAATGTCAAAGAAAAGGATATTTCTCCCTTGGGGAGGAGAGTTGGGTGTTTTTCACTGCCACACACACACATTACACTGCGCTCTTGCTTTCCACTTCTAAACTCCATCGTGGAGCAGCGCTGCTCTGTGGCCAGGTGGGTGGGGACCACGGGACCAGAGCGCCGGAGAGCCAGCCTCGCAGGATGCTTTGCTGAGGGGAACCAGATCCTCTCCTTGATGCTCAATCTGCCACGGGCTCCCTTCCTTCCTCTGCTTTTCACCTCTTGACCCTTCCACTGTCTCTCTCTCAGCAACTCCTCTCTCGAAGTGGGGATACTCCAAACTGCCCTGGGCTGCTTTTCAGGAGCTGGGAGAGGTAGAAGAGAAGAGGAGCCCAGGACCTCCGTAACCAGATGAACTGGTCCTTCAGATGTCAAAACTCCATACCTTTGGATGGGATTCAGTTGTTTCCCAATCAAGTTCACATTCTTGTTTTTATTCCATTTGCCTTTTTCCTACTCACGTGAGTCATAAAAGTTAACCGGGCTATGATATGGAGATTTCTGCCTTCTTTTGTGAAAATGAAGGTTTTGGATTTCCTCTGGGTCTTAGTTATCCTTATCCAGTCTGTTTTGACTAGAAACAAAGCTGGCCTTTACTTTGGTGAAGAGGGCAGAGATGGGGTTTACTGTCTAGAAAAATCTGGATTCCCATCCTGATGGGCCCTCTATGAGCTGCGGAACCTTGGGCAGGTCATTGTCCAAGGTCACACAAGTGCATACTCTGGCACTTACTTGATAACACTGTTCCCTGTGCTCTCCGCACCTACTTTGCATTCATCATCACAGTTGATCCTCATAGATATTCTCTGAGGACGGTGTTTGTGCACCTGTTGTTGGGTAAAGGACACTGATGCTGGATAGAGTGGAGGGACTTGTACTGCGTTGTATAGCTGGTACGAGGGGAAGTCAGGAAGTGGACTCTGGGGACAAGGACCCCCTGTGCCTCCACCCTTTTGTGCTGTGTCTTCGCCATCGGGGGGAGGGTCTACTCAGTCTTTTAAGTGAACAAGCTGTGTTTCCCTGAAGAAGCTTCTACCCTTCTATGACCCCAGGCTTCTTTCTAAAGGGAAGGAACCCGCCTTATACACGTTCTCAGGTCCCTTGCAGCTCTGATATCTACAGATCTATGACTCTGAGATGCATTCCATTAAGAAAAGAAACAAATCTTTTGAAGGGGTTTGAGTGCTCTCCCAGAAACAAGAAGTCTCTCTGGATTGCCTTCCCAAACAGTGCTAGATTCTTCCTACAGGGAAAAGGGATTTGTATTGAGCATATAGGCCTAAGTGGGATTTATAAGACTGGACTAGCCATAGACCTGCAGACAGCCTTAGTGCCTCAGTTGCTTATCTTTAAAATGGGCACAATAGTGCCTAACTTACAATCTTGTTAACAGGATTCACCAAGCAAATACAAGGCATTCAGAAAATTGTGTATCTATTATCAATCTTTCTGAATATCTGGTCCTGCCTCAGACCTGCCTTCTGTGGTTACAAGTGATTCCTCAACTGGAAAACAAGTGTGATCTTTGTCTTCTGACTTGGGCCCCTGTGGTGGTTTTCTTGTGCCTGTGATTCTTAAGTCCTTTTCCCAGGACAGGGCAGGCTGCCCTCAGACTGGCATGGTAGCTCAGCTGCCGTGTCTTTGCATGTGAGCAGGCTGTTGTGGGCCCAGCCTGGCCCCTCTGGCTGAGAGGTCAGAGCTGAGGTCTCTGCTAATCCAATTCCAAGTCTCTGAGGTCCAGAGAGTGAACTCTGGACTGTCACTTCTCTGTCCCCATTTTGTTAAACTGATTGATTGAGAAGAAGATCGTTATTTTGCAAACATGGTGTATAGGCTGAGATGGAAGCATCAGTCTTGAAAGTTCAGGGTTGACTCATTAATTTTAAGCAACAAGTGTGGCACATCTCACCATGGGATATAGTGTCTAATGGGTCACCCTATTCCCTAATTGGCACCCTGTCCCGTAGACCATTTTTCCAACATCCTATCCATACATGACTGATTATAACCAGATGTCTGTATTATACAATTCTGTTATTTAAAAGCCATAGGGTATAAGGCAGTTGTTTCAATGCTAGTAATAAGCAGCATTTTATAAGGAGATTCCATCTCCTCTTGGTACATTTTGCCTATCCGGAGGCAGCAAGGAAGAGGAAAAAAAACATGGCCTTTGGTCTTAGAATAGACTGGATTAAAATTTCACCTCTGCCACTTAAAAGATGAGTGATCTTGAAAATTACCCATCCTCTGTGAGGCTCGTAACATTCCTATCTTGCAAGATTGTTGTGAGGATTAAATAAGATGGTGTAAGACTGCCGAGGAGAGAACATGGCTGGTAGAGACAAGAAGTCAAGGATTTCCTAACAGCCAGTTGGCCCTCTCAGTCCCCAGGCGACAGGTGCGCAGTGCTGAATGTGAGAAGAGCCAGTAAGGACCCCAGTGCTTCCCCAGCGTCTCACGCTGCTGGGACACGGGGAAGCGCAGGACTCACGGTCCAGAGGCCAAGGTCAGGCCAAGGTTTCAGAGCTGGACAGAACCCCGGGGAGTGTTTCCAAGGCCCCTTTGAATTGGAAGCAAGGAAACCTGAGGCACAAGAATGGTAAGCGACTTGTTAAAGAGCACCGGGCCCTTTCCTGCTGTCACCCTTTCCCTTCCGTGACGACCTATGTCTTCACACATTATGCAGGTGGGCTCCTAGGAGTGTGACTCTGGACAAGGTACCTGGGAAGCCAGAGCTAAAAATGCCCGTGACGATGAGTTATCTCACAACCAGCAGAGAGACCCAGGCAATGCGATGGTTTTCTGACATCCCAGAGCAACTGGCCTTGTCCGAGCTTCTTTTTAAGCTCCTGCAGCCTGTTTCTGTGGACGGGCCGCTCCTTCCCTGGACATGTAACCTGTAGTTAACAGACGAAATAGCTGCCGGATAGGTTGAAGGTGGAAGTGTTAGTCTCTGAGTCATGTCTGACTGCCTGCGACCCCATGAACTGTAGCCAGGCTCCTCATGGGATTTCTCAGGTAAGAATACTGGAGTGGGTTGCCATTCCCTTCTCCAGGGTATCTTCCCGATCCAGGGGTCAAACCTGGGTCTCCTGCATTGCAGGAAGATTCTTTACCATCTGGTGCCCCATATACATCTGGGTCCTGGGGGGCTGATGAGGCTACACGGTGCAGGGGGAGCTCCCTCCTACCCGGGGCAGGTTGGATGATTAGAACTTCCCAAGGGCAGAAACCAATCCTGCCTCATCTCCACCCCCACCTGCCCAGTTTCAGGTGCCCACCTCCTTCCTCCTCTCTCTTTGCAAAACCCTATGAAAATCCCAGCTGGTGGGATTATGCTTTATTTGCTTGAGGTGCTCGAGGTAATCGGCCTAATCCCTAATACGCAGGATTATTGGTACCTGGGAGAATCCTGCGGCTGGGCCATCCTTCTAGGATGTGAAGGAGGCTGTAGGGGCCAGCAGGAGGGGGTGGGAGACAATTTCCTCTTGAGCTGTTTGGAAGAAGTGGGAGTGGCTGGAGGGCAGATTCCCCAGCCTTTAGGCCTGGTGGAGACCTGTGGCAGAGGGTCGAGATGATAGTCTGTGAGGGTGTCCTGGAGCCCTGTGGGTTTATAGGTGTGGTGTTCAGGCATTTCTGGGTCTTGGGCCAGGCTGCAGCATAGGATGTCAGCACATTGACCACGAAACAGAGCGTCTTATAAAAGCTAAAATGGGCCTATGGGTTTTTACTCAGTAGATTTCAAACTTTTTTTCCTGCAGAAAACCCCTTCACTCAGGTGCAATCTAGCCCAGAACCTTAATAGGTGAAAATGCTCAATGTCACGGTGATTTGATTTTCTCAGGGCCTGGAGGCCTTGCCTTCTCTGCTGCCACTTGCTACCCCCCTAAGGCACCTGATAAAACACACAATGCTGGCCTTTAAGGGACAGAAAACTATGGATCTAACCTACCACTCCCCATCGGTTCCCAGATGGGGACTCTGTTTACTTTGCTTAGAGAGGTTGGGTGACTGGTCAAGGCCACACATCCTGTGCCTGGCAAAGCCAGGGCTAGAATACAGGCTTCCTAACTCATATCCCAGAGCCCTTAGCCTTGCTGTGCTGTGCTTAGTTGCTCAGTCGTGTCCGATTCTTTGTGACCCTATGGACTGTAGCCCTCCAGGCTCCTCTGTCCATGGGGATTCTCCAGACAAGAATATTGGAGCGGGTTGCCATGCCTTCCTCCAGGGCATCTTCCCAACCCAGGTCTCCCACACTGCAGGCGGATTCTTTACTGTCTGAGCCTTGCTACCAACCCTCTGACAGGAGACAAGAACTTCTGGTTTCCTACTTTGTGCTCAGCTGAGGGCAGCTGCCTGCCAGGCTGCTAGCTCAGTTTTTCTGGGTGAGAGAGGGCATGGAGCAGAGGACTGATGCTGGGGAAGAGTGAGGGCGGGGGTTCCAGGCAGACTGAAGCAGGATCCATCAATGCAGGCTCACGAGAAATGGCTTTCTGATGTCGACCAGGGTAATGCGAGGATGAAGTGGGACTATGAGACATGAGGGGAGGGCAGATGGAGGTTTCTGGGTCCTCCCTTCCCCTACAGCCTTCTGGATGTTGAGCACCCAAGAAGTACTCCATAGCACCAGCCCTGGGCAGAGAGAGGTCCAGACATGAGTCTCCCAGGAATGGGAAGTGCTCTGGTCTTGGACAGTGCCCCGCCCCAGAGGCTCTCCAGGCCTGGCAGCATCAGGCCAGGATGCCCTATTAGGGATGCAGACTGCACAAGGGAAGATGTCTCCTCCTCTGGCAGCATCTGCATAGAAAGCCTCTTGCTTAGCAGCAGGGCTCACAGCCTGTCAACTCAGCCATGTTCATTTCCCATCTGACACTCTGCTCCGTGAAGGGTGATTTAGGGTTCCAAGCTGGTTCTTGGCCAAGAAAGGCACCGTGTTCCTCTGTCTTTGATTTAACCACCCTCTTAAGGCACAGGAGCCTTGAAGAAGGGTCTCTGTGGTACACACAGTACCCAGACATGGGCCAAATTGAGTGTTCTGATGGTAACAAACCTCTCCTGGGCCCTTCGCAATAGTCCATAATCCTTCCGCACACATTATCCCCGAGAGGAAGTCAGCTCAGGTGCTTGTCTCTCTTTGGTGTCAGACAGCTGGGTTTAAATTC
The DNA here is from genome assembly GCF_001704415.2 of Capra hircus. Lineage (NCBI taxonomy): Eukaryota > Metazoa > Chordata > Mammalia > Artiodactyla > Bovidae > Capra > Capra hircus. The sequence continues at coordinate 12,478,955 of NC_030835.1, forward strand.
TGACTGTGTCTTCCTGGGCCAGCTGATTAAGCCCTTGTCTGCAAATGAGTGCATTGAAACCTGCCTCATAGAGTCACGGTGATGATGTTCAGAAACGGCGGTATTGTTTCTGAGTATTATCATCCTTACTTATTAGTAATATTATTTGTTCTAGATATTGTGACTGACTTCCCATCTGCTACAGCTCTCCCTCTCTCCCTCCTTTATCTCCTTCTGGCCTCCCTCCCTCCTTCCCTCCCCTCTCCCTTCACCCTTCCTTCCTACCTTTCACCAAGATGCATCAAGTGCTTACTTACTCTGAGCTTATAATGTTTCATTGTTGAGGACACAGCTGTTAACAAAAGAGACAGAAATGCTTCCCTCATGGAGCTTATAACCAGTGATGATTACAGTATGCCAGTTACCAGATCGTGGAGGAGATACTCGGGGAGGCATGGAACATAGATGGGGGTGATAGAGTAGGGGACTGGTGGAGGAGTGGGGTGTCACGTTCAAGGGGGTGGCAAGAGAGTTCTCAATGATGGGTTGAAGATTTGAATGAATAATAAGGTGAGGGAGCAGCCGTGGCTATCTGGGGTGGGTGTTGGGAGTCAGCCAGTGCCATCGCCCCAGCTGGTAGTGGGCCTAGAACATTCTGACAGCACAAAGAGGCCAGTGAAGCTGAGCGAGCGAGGGGGGTGAGTGGGAGGCTTGTAGGATATTGGCAGAAGCAGGCCAGATCGGGTGGGTTGGACTGTGTGACGTCTCTGACTTGTCCTCTGAGTGGGATGAAAAGGACTTACATTTTGAAGCATAGCTTTTCTCCCTGATGATCACTGCTTAAACAACTTCCTAGATCCAACTGAAATGTTAACTAAACCTAAGACAGACTTGGAGCTTTGCAGGGGGTAGGTGGCCTCAGTGGGGATGAGCAAGGTGACTCTGGAAACTTCCTCCTTCCCTGAGGCAGTCAGCCAGCAGGTGTGGTGCCCAGGGTGGCCTTGGCACCTGGCACCTAGAGGTGAATGAGTCCAGCTGAGCAGGAGCAGGTGTGGCTGATGCTCCCAGAGAGGGTGTGGCCAGCACAGCAGGCCACCTGGCAGGACCTATCAGTGCCAATATCCTGTTTGTGCCCAGGGAGATAACCAGGCCCTGCCTGTGACAGGTGGGTATCTGAGAGTTGAGCCTCAATGCCATCTTTGCCCGCCCTTCATAAAAAAAATGGTACTTTCAGAAAGTGCTGGACGCTGCCTGACCATATTATATGGACACGTCTATGTTTACAGAAGGGGTTTTGAGAAATGAAATGGCTTGTCCAAGGCCATCCAGAAAAGCTGAACTTAAGGATCTTTTGATAAGCTCTTCTTACCACACAGAAGACTCAAGGCTCCCAGTATACCGGGTCCAGTGTAAGAAGGATGAGAGAGAGAGAGACAGCCTGGACCAGAGGACCGGAAGCAATGAGGTCCTGGGATTAGCACAGGCCTACTCTCCCTTGCTAGGCCTGGGCAACTCCCACTGCTGGGGAGAGCTGAGCCCCTTGAAGATGAGAAGTGTTGCTCTGTGGGGCCCCCACATCAGACCAGGTGGAGATTTCTGCAGTCCTAGGAACACGAGGACTCCAGATTGCAGGCTGGCAGAGCAAGGATCTGCTTGGGAGTGCTGGGTTCCCTGGGCTAGACGTGGCAGAATCATCCCATCAGGCGCAACAAAAGGGGAGGGAAATAGAGCTCGCTGGGGGGTTGTGTCTTAGCTCAGTGGATATGGGGTGGGGCAGGGTGGCACTGGGCAACTGGGCCTGTGGACCACCCCCAACCCCAGGCACTGTGTGTCCTTATCCATTCCATGATGGGGTTGGCATCCAAAGTCACGGCCGAGGTCCCTTGTCAGGCTTTGGTCTCTGACCTGATGGTTCGCAGGAAATGCCCGATCATCTAACAGATACGTGCTTTGGACAGTGAGTATTGTGCGGGTGACTGTGGTCTAGTCGGGCTATTGGCCGCAAGGGGCATAGGAGGGGTGAGGCCGCGTGCCCAGGCCCAGGCCATGAGAGCTGAGAGCTGCCTGTGTGGGCGTGTGATGGCAGGGGGCTGCCAGCTACTCTGTTCCCCAGGGTCCCTCCAGCCTCCTGGAGGCAGCCTGCCCTGTCCTCTAGTCCAGGCACTGAGATTAGAACTGTCCTGTGTTGCCCCCAGAAGCCGTGGCTTCTGTTACACAAGACTCTGGTAGGAGAAAGGGCAAAATGGAGCCCTTTCCTTGGGTTGGTGGGAGGGTATAGCTGCGGCCTGACCTCCACCTTCCAGGATACTCCCAGGAACCACCTGGTCTTTTTTTTTTTTTTTCTTCTCCTTCCTCCTTGTTCCCCTCTTCCCTCCAAGGCACCGTTTTCTTCATTTTAGAAAATCTCATGATCTTTCTGAGGCTAGGGTAGCTGGAGCCTGTAGCTGGCAGAGCTCTCTCTCTTACACACACGCTCACCACCCCTATCATACTCCACCCCACCTGACCATGATTTCTTAGACGGTGAGCAGGGATCAGGGCCAGCTCACTCCTGACACCAGGGGGGAGCCTGTCTGGCCCAGCTTGAGTCCTCCTGACAGAGGAACTGGGTCCTCTCTGCAGTGGCAGGTGGAAGGACACCCACTCTGCCGTTCAGAACAAAGCCCCATTCCCTGTCGTGGAGCACAGGAGAGAGCAGTGTCCTGGGACCCAGGGGCCCACCTCTCTCTCGTCCTCAGTTTCCTCATCACAAGGGCAGTTGATCTAATGGAGCGTAGAGGGTCTGGGTCCAGGGCTGCCTGTGTAGGAATCCGTACCCCCGCTCCTGGGGGAGTGCCACGCAGCTCCTGCTGGAACCTCCACAAGTTGGGTGCCTTATCTCCTGGGGGCTCATTTCCTAGTTAAAGCCTCATAGCTGTTAGAACCTATACTTGTTTATCTTCTGTAATTATTTTCACTATGGTCTGGTGTCCCTCCCAGGGCCTCCAATTGATAGCTTAGTTTTAAGTGCACTGAATACCCTTGGAGCCAGCCTGTCCCGTCAGTGGGTGCTCAGCCACGCCAGCTGTAACTGCCACACCCCTAGCCCTGTGCTAAGTGCTGTGCACTGCTTATCTCACATAAGCTTTGCACCGCCTTCCTGGGGTCTGCCTGTCAGTCCCCATTTTACATGGAGGAAGGCTGAGGCTTGTGGACTAACATGCCCGAGGTAGCCAGCTTGTACATGGCAGAGCAGACCTAAGTCCAGATGGGTTTGCTGGAGTTCTCAGGCTCTGTGAGCCTTCCCCTGATAAATACCTGCTTTCAGTTGGCCTGTCTGTAAAATGGGGATAATTTCACCTGCTAGGTCTAAGGAAGATAATGCAGAAGAGACACAATTTTTAGTTTCTGGCACCCAGCTCTAGCTTGATGAATGATGGTTAATCACTATTATATTGGACTCTGCTCCGTACCCTTCCTCTTCCGCCAACTCCCACCCCTATACGTACCCAAGAAGGCCACTTAACTTCTCTGGGCCTCTGCCCCCTTTCTCTGGAAGCAGGGATTATACCTGCTTTTGAAGCTTTGGCCAGAGTGAGGTCAGAGGTGCAGGACTTTCCCTTCAGGCCAAGGACACTAACCCGGCGGCCTAGCATCAGGCTTTGTGGTGTTCCCGTCTCCCTGTTCCCCCAGCCATCACCCCCTCAAGTCCTGTCTCCCACACATAATTATGCTCACAACATGTAGTGTAAGCAAATAATAATGAGACTATTATCTCCCTTTAGTCTGTGTTTTTCCTTTCCTATCATAAAGTAATTAAAATAATGAATGCCTTGTAAAACAATAGGTAAGCGGGCTGGCACGAGAGCGTTATCTGCCATATACCTCTTGTACTCTGAATTATTGATGCAATGAAACCACTGTGTCTGGGGAGGACTCCCTGCCTCCCAGCCTCTTGCATGCCGATTGCCTCCTCCAGAGTCAGCCAGTGGTTGGGGAGTCTGTACCCCAGGATCGAGGAGCAGAGAGCTAGCTAGTCCTCCAGGTCATGGCCCTGGACTAGTTCAGGGATGTCTCCAGGAGTCGCTGCTCAAAAGGAAACACAAGCCTCTGATCTGAGGGCCTTGCCCTGATCTTTCCCCTGTGTGGGCAGAGGGAGAAGCTGGGATCAAGCTGGCGGTTAAGATGCACATCTCAGTTCATATCAGGGCAGGGATGATCAAGTCAGGCCAGAGTGATTAGAAGCAGTGGTTCTCACCCTGGGGTTCCCAGACCAGCTGCATCAGCATTTTCTGGGAACTTGTTTAAGAAATGGGGGTTTGGGAGTGAGGCCCAGCACTGTAGCTGTACCGGGTCTGAGTTGTGGCACAGGGATCTTCCATCTTCACTGTGGCATGAGGGATCTTTAGCTGGAGCATGTGGGGTCTACTAGTTCCCTGACCAGGGATTGAACCCAGGCCCTCTGTGTTGGGAGTGTGGACTCAGCCACTGGACCGCCAGGCAAGTCCCTCAGCACTATTTCTTCACAAGCTCTCCAGGTGATGCACTAGAAGCTTAAGAAGCACTGCTAGAGTGTCTGTGGTTCCAGGAGGCACAGGAAGTGGTGAGACTAGCTAATAAAACATGTGCTATCGTGTGCCATTGGGCACTGTTTAATCCCAGCAACACCTATAGGGCGGGCAGTCTTCCAGAGAAGGTCCCTTGAGGCAGAGTGGCTGAATCCACACCTTCAGTCACTAGTGGTTGCCCCTGGATCAGCGTCTCTGTCCCTTCCTGGGCACCCACCTGTGCAGCCTCCTCATGGCCAAGGCTCAGGGCCCTAACAGGCCATTGGGCCTGGCCTCAGGTGGCTTGGGTAGCTGGCTCCAAAGACATCATCAAGCAGCCCCCACATATACCCACCCTGTGCCCCCACCCCAGGGCTCCTTTTGGATTGTTCCAGTGCTGGGAAGCCCAGTACACTTGGAAATTAAGCATGAATGCCTGGTGTACCTGATGCTCAGTCTGGCTTCCCAACACCCTGAGTCAGGGGTGGCTGGCGGGGGAGAACCAAGCGTCAGGAGCAGCTTCCTGCCTGCCTGCAAGTCCCCAGGAGGATGACTCATTCAGTGCCTCCCAGCTCTCCTTTCCTCCCTCTGTTCCACCCCCTCACAGACGAAGATTTCTACCTCTGCCTTCGGGTTTTCCTCCTCACTCCAATTTACAATGATCCCCAGGGTCAGTTTGTTTTGTTAATGGATTCTAGCATTTTAAATGATGACCATAATTTTGCTGACATCTTTTCGAAACATCTATGTCTGCAAAGGAGAAGGCAATGGCACCCCACTCCAGTACTCTTGCCTGGAAAATCCCATGGACAGAGGAGCCTGGTGGGCTACAGTCCATGGGGTCGCGAAGAGTTGGACACGACTGAGCGACTTCACTTTCATGCATTGGAGAAGGAAATGGCAATCCACTCCAGCGTTCTTGCCTGGTGAATCCCAGGGATGGGGGAGACTGGTGGGCTGCCGTCTATGGGTCGCACAGAGTCGGACACGACTGAAGTGACTTAGCAGCAGCAGCAGCATGTCTGCAAAAATAATCTCAGTGGTTATTTGAGTAGGGGGCCCAGTTAAATTTAAATTTAATTTTAAATGAATGTGTTTTAGGTATAAGTATGTCCCATGCAATATTTTGTTGTTGTTCAGTCCCTAAATCATGTCTGACTCTTTGCGACCCCATGAACTGCAGTGCACCAGGCTTTCCTGTCCTTTACTATCTCCCTGAGTTTGCTCAAACTCATGTCCATTGAGTCAGTGTTGCCATCCAACTATCTCATCCTCTGTTGCCCCCTTCTCCTCTTACCCACAATCTTTCCCAGCATCGGGGTCTTTTCCAGTGAGTCAGTTCTTTGCATCAGGTGGACAAGCTATTGGAACTTTAGCATCAGTCCTTCCAGTGAATATTCAGAGTTAATATCTTTACATACTTAAACTGAAAAATTATTTGTTGTTTATTTGGAATTCAGATTTTGCTGGGTTTCCTGTATTTTATTTGGCAGCCCTTAAGCTCGGGCTCCATAGTCAGGGAGGGGATGACATTCATAACCTCTTTTACTCTTTCATTCATGTTTATTAAGCCAGCTTTATACCAGGCTCTCTGTTGGGCACTCAGGATTCAGCAGTTGGAGGATGCAGACGATAAAAGAAATAAGTAAGAGATCTACGGAATGAGTTACAAGTTTTAGGTGCATTGTAGAAAAATAAAACAGAAAGGCAGCATCATTAGGAGATGGTTGGAATTTTGAAAGGGTAGCCAGAGAAGAATGATTGAACAGGTAATATATGAAGCAAAGACTTGAGGGAGGTGAGGGGGTAAGCCATGATCCTTGGTGGAAGAAGAGTATTCTAGGCAGAGGACAGAGCATGTACAAAAGCATGCAGTTTAGGGGCTCATGAGAGGCTCAGTTATCTGATGAGGTCAGCCTTGTTTCCTCCAGCACATTTTTAGCCAAGAGGGGAATTTACTGTCTCCTGTCTGAAAAAGTCTGTGGTGGATTTCAGGTACAGCTGGATCCAGGTGTTCCAATGATGACATTAGTATTCTATCACTTCTCCTAGTTCCCTCTGTGTTAGCTTCATTCTCAGAGAAGGGTAACCTTTCTTACTATTTTCAGCAAAATCGCAGGCTTGAGTTGTATTGGGTCAGCATAGTTCACATAACCATCCTTGGCCCAACTGCTATTGCCAAAGGGATAGACTGGTCTGATTGACCAGTCTCCATTCCTGGAGACAGTGTGTACCTTTAGGCCCTTTTGAACCATGCAGACTGAATGAGAAGATGGAGATTTCCTTCGGAAAATAGGGTGTAGTTGTAAGAAGGGTATGAAGGCTGGGCAGGTGGAGATTATAGAATGCCGACTTCACTTTTTTCCTAGCCACTCTCATCCTAGACAGGATGGTTTCTCTCCTGAGCTTTTTGATTTTTTTTTTTTCTTTAAAATAGGAAGAGAATAATTTCATTCTTCTTTCTTTCACAAAAATAGTTTAAGAGGAAACAAAGGCAAGATTCTTTTTAAAAAAGATTAAAAAAGACAATCAAAGCCATAATCCATCCCTTCTTCCTGACCTCTGTACCTTCAAACCAGTTCCACCTCATCAGGGGTCCGTCTGGCTTTAATTCTTTTGGGTAGAATATGTTTTTTAAATCCTCTTGGTGCCCACGTCTCAATCCTTGTTCTCTCTGTTGCCAGGAGGCCCAGAAGATTAACAATGGCTCAAGCCAGGCGGATGGCACTCTCAAGCCAGTGGATGAAAAAGAGGAGACAGTGGCAGCCGAGGTCGGCTGGATGACCTCCGTGAAAGACTGGGCAGGGGTGATGATATCTGCCCAGACGCTGACCGGCAGAGTCCTGGTGAGTCCCTGGTCCCCTCCTCACATGAGGGGGCTTGCTGTCTGGTCCACGATCTCTGCTTTTATGGGGATGTGGTGTCTCAGTCCGTCTTCTCTAGACCATTGGCTGTTGGGAGGCAGGGGTGAAGAGTGAGTGCTTACATGGGATCATGGAGAGACTGGTGTCTTTGTGCACATCTGAGCCAGTGGTCTGTGGGGTGGCGTGGGGGGCGGGTATTTGCAGAGTGAGCCAGCGTCTGGGGCAGAGAGGGCCTGTTGGGAAGGATGTAGAGCATTTCCTCTGCTAGCAGAGTAGGTGTGCATTCTCACACACACAGACACACACATACAGCTTGACTATCTTGGTGAGAAGAAAGGATCAGAGACATGTGTGCTCAGAATTCTGCAGAGGCTCTATAAATATGGGATCTGGTGAGTTCTGAGTGTATGTGTTTGCTTGCGCATTCTCAGGTATACATGTCTGTGTTTGGTGGCCTTCTGAAGATGTTACTGTTGTCCTCTGACCGCCATAATTTTCAGAAATCCCGCCCTCTGTGATCAGAATCGTGCCCGTGCTGGAAACCCTCGGTCCTGCTGGTGATGAAACTCAGCGGCAGCCCACCTGTGACCGCTGGTCCCATGCTTGGAGCATTGCTTGTGTGACCTTATTTCTGCGGTGGCTGTTCTCAGCCCCACCTGCAGCCTAGGCTCATGCTTCGCCTTCTCTGTGCACTTACTGCATTCTCTCTGATCTGCTTGTGTGGAGCTAGGCTTCATTAACTGGCTTCATGAGCTCCTGGTTCTTGATGACTATTGTGGGTGGAACAAGCCTGCAGTGACCAGTAATCTCTGTTTGCCTGGGGAACCTTTGCACCATGATTCTTTTGGTGCAAAGACTGGGAAAGTTGTGGCTAAACAGACATGAGCTGGTCACCTGGTCAGACCAGCCTCATGCCATGGTTGGGCTTCTTCCCTGGGTAGCCCTGACCGCCAGCTGTCTTGGGTCTGATGAGTCAAGAGTTTCCTTGAGAAGGATGTGACATTCTAAATAACTCCCTGTGATTCTTGAAGCTGTTTTGTATGGGCTGTCCTTCCTTGTCCTGATGCTGGGGTTCAGTCAAGAGTCATTTGGCTTAGACATAGAATGAATGGGGATGTCCTGGTGGCTACAGAGTATCAGAGATCAGGCAAGGATGCTGAAAGATAGACGCCATCACTCTTGATGTTTCATGGCAAAAACTCAGTGAGAAGGTGACCACAGATGTTGGGAGATGGTGAAATTTCACCCATCAGAATCCTTGGGGAGAACTCTACATTATATTTTTGATAAATATCTCACTCACAGCTTGAGGAAAGGAGTAAGTCACTAAATGTCATGTTCAAATCACCAAACTGGTGGCCAAACAGCCTTCAAGGACGACAGGGCTCTGTTAACTGAGGGACCACCAGGAGCTGTGCCTTCTGAAGACTTTGGTTATGGAGTCATAGATTATGTTATTGGTAAGTAGTGGCAAAATAGAAAGTGGGAACATTTAAAGCTGAGGTTATGGAAAGGAGGAGAGAGAAGCTGGTGAGATCAGTTGCTGTGTGGAGGAAGATGGAGGTGGCTGGTCTGGGTTGGCGGGACTTAGGCTCGGAAGCCCTGAGTGTCTCGTGAGGAATTGAAGGTGGCTTGTTGTGGGTGGTGTTGTCTGACCATCACCCTCATCTCCCCTCTAGAGTCTTCAGTAAAGTCTCTATTATTTTCTCACACTTGGGTGTGAGTAGACTCTGTGTGGGAAATTTAAGGAGGTTGGAGTCTGGGTCTGTGCATTCACCTGGGTTGAAAAGGAAGTAGTGCATTGTACGTGTATAGTACAATGAGAGGGAGAGGGAATTGCAGGCAGCTTGGTCGCACAGTATGATGCCTGCTGCTTCAGTGTGGTCCCTTAGGACCATTCTATCTATCTTCATCAGCTAAGAGATACTGAGCACCAACTTTAGGCCAGGTGTTTTATCATCTCTGTGAAAAATAATGAATAATCCCAATTCCATCACACCATGGTTGGAAGGTATTGAAGGGATGTCTGGAGGAGAAATGCTTTGAATACAAATGTTATGTGAGTGTGTATGTGGTGGAGAGGCTGAGTGTGGGGAAGCAGGGAGTCAAGGAAGAATTCACAGGGCTTCATTGGAGGGAAAGCCTTTGAGCCGAAACGTCTATTTCAAGGTGAACTGAGCACATTTGATGATAGAGACAACATAAAAAATAAAAACATAGCTGAGCTTGAAAACAGGGACTACTTAGTGGGCCAGGAGCTGAGAAGGATGCCTAATAAAACGGAAAGCATTTGAGTGGAGCTTGGCAATGTGGGTTAGGATCCTGAAAAGTTAAGGGAGAGGAAATGATTCCACAGTGAGGGGGCAGCAGGAAAAGATCAGGGCCATGGTGTGCTAGGCAATGAGGATGGAGCTGGCAGTACAGAGGCGCCTGAGGGGCAGTGAAACTAGGAACGTGGGTTGGAGACAGCTTGTCAGGTCTTCAGATGCTGAGCTAAGGACTTTGGACTGGAATCATTCATTTTACGGATGCATCACCGCTTGTATTTCCATCTACCAGCTTGGGTTGTTTCTACTTCTACTTCAAAGTTTCATGGGAATATGATTTTTGATTTCAGTTTGGTAAATATCTGGGAATTGGATTGTTCTGCTTTCTGGTTAAGTTTAAGTTCGCCAGAAACTATCAAATTAGCTGTACCTACCAGGACTGTATGAATGTTCTGGTTGTTTTTCATCCCTGCTGGTACTTGGTAATATCAGTTTGTTTTTAAAACTATAGCATTCTAAGCAGTGTGTAGTGATATCTAAGTGTGGTTTTAATTTGTACTTCCCTATGTTTGGGGCTTTCCTGGTGGCTCAGGTGGTAAAGAATCTACCTGCAGCGTAGGAGACCCAGGTTTGATCTCTTGGTGGGGAAGATCCCCTGAAGATCTTGGCTACCCATGTTTAAATATCAACATCCTTCCATATCTTTATTTGCTATCAGTATATGTTGAGTGAAGTTCCTATTCAAATATTTTCCCCATCTCTAATTGGTTTGTTATTATTGAGGGGTTTTCCCATTTTTATTGAGGATTATTTTCACTGCTATCTAATTGTCATCACCCTGAAAGGAAACCTTTTACCCTATTTTAGCAGTCACTCTCCATTTCCTCATCCCTAGCCCCTAACAACTACTAATATACTTTCTATCTCTAGGGATTTGCATATACTGGACATTTCATGTCAATGTAATCATGTGTTGTTGTTGTTGTTGTTTTTTAAGACTTTTTAAAATCAGATACTACTGCTGACAATGACGTTACTGAGAGCCTCTCGGGAGCCAGGCACTGTGCTAAGCCCTAGGTGTTGTGATCAGGTTGAAGGGCAAGGACAGTGTTGAATTTGTTCCATAGCTCCCATTTTGTTATAGGGATGCATGATGAGGAAGCCACAGAGCCAGTCTTGTCAGTGGATTTATGTCCATTTTACAGTTGAGAAAATCAAGGCCTAGGAAGGGCAGTGAAGTGACAGAGCCAGGCTGGTACTTGCAGGCCTCCAGACTCCCCATCCAGTGCTCTTCCTGTGCCATCACTTCCCATCTGAAGATGATGCCATCTTTCGAAGCCACTGTCATCTGTTGCTTTGGCTGTGACATGACTGTCTCTGAGCCCAATTAGGTCCTGAGGCTGCTTGTTCTGATGCTCTTAACATTTGCGTGGACTAGCCTGGCATGCTCAGGCCTTCTTGGCTGGGACTGCCCATGAGGCCAGCTGTTTTCCAAAGGTCTCTTGGGAGAAAAGGTGGCCTGGGCTGCTCAGGTGCACTCAGGGTGGATCAGTCCCACTGCCTGAAGAGCAGGAAGCTCTGAGTACAAGTGGCACCTTCAGAGCAGGCCTCTCCTTTAGGGAAGGCAGGTCCTTGCTCTGAGCAGGGAAGAGATTTCATACTGCAGTCTCAGCATGCAAGGGGAAGCAGCACTCCCTTTTCAGAACCCAAAGCTGTGTTTGTCTTGAACTGTCTGAATGTTTATCCTTGCAACAATGGGACTCAAGGGAGACTAGACACCGGCTGTGCAGTTTTCCTTTTCAATTTTTAATTTGTTTTCCTTGATGCACAGTTCAGGAGCTTGGCCTCCACATCTGGGCCCTTACCTGTCTCATTGTCACAGGTGAGTCTCAAAACCAGGCAAGGCGGGGAAGGCCCAACCGGGGAAGGATTGTCCAAGACAGCCTTGGCGTATCTGTGGATTCACCGGTTGTCCGGATCTCTCAGACAAGCACACTGTTCATTCAGAAAGTATTTACTTCTCACCTGCACCAGGCATTATTCCAGGCACCGGGCAGCGGGCAATGAGCACCAGGGATTCAGCGTGTGCATTATTCACGCTGCTAAACTAGATAAAGATTGTAGCGCTCAGTGTAAACAATGAGAAATGAGGGTCACCGTTTACCAGTGCTTTAATTAACTGTTAATTCTATTAACAATTGGATGACCAGGTCTCAGAATAGCCCATCTTTGTCTTGTGTCTCAGCCTTAGCTTTACAGAAACAGTGAGACCTCATAGGGCCTCCTCTTTTAAAAAAAGTTTTTTAACTTTTCATTTTGTATTGAAATAGAGCCAGTTAACAATGTTGCGCTAGTTTCAGGAGGACAGCAGTGGGACTCCTCCATACATCCACAGGTATCATTCTCCCCAAAGTTCCCTCACATCCAGGCTGCGTAGGGCGTCCTCTTAGAGTGATGGCTGAGGGTTTCTGTATCAGAGTGCACCCCCAGACTCTTAAGGATGACTACTTTCTTATCTTTCTCTTAAAGCAAAAATACTTGCTATCTTCTGATTAGAATGTTGGTGCATGCTTAATTCAAAAGTTTGGAATATATTGGGAGAACTGATGATCAGTTCCACTTTGGGACCTGGAGCTGGTCCATGCTGAGGGACATTTCAGTGTCACAGTGAATGCCGGTGAGATGCTGCCCAGCTGTTTGGGTGTTTCTGGGGACTCTTCTCACTACATCTCATATTATCTGCTTAAGCACAGACTCGGGGTAAATAGTTCTTTGTGCTAGGATTGCTGTGGTCCTTCTGGTTAACCTCCAGTGAACGCTCTAAATTGGGAAAGGGACACTGGCCCCTCTTCTGTAGTGATTGCTGGGAGGCAAGTTCATGGGCCATTGAATATACACAGCATCTCAGGGTTAACATTCTGTATTTGCATCCTCCCAATTTCATCTCTGAATCTCTTCTCTCATTTCCCCTTTGCCTACTATTTGAACTTTACATGTGTGTGGTTATGTCCTCTGTAGAGTTTGGGGAACTAAATGAAATTTTTCTAAGAATAAGCCAGTACAGGCAGACCTCAGAGATACTGCAAGCTCAATTCCAGACCACTGCAATAAAGTGAATATCACAATAGAGCCAGTCATTTTAGAGCTAGAGACCATGAATTTCTGGGTTTTCCAGTACATGTAAAATATGTTTACATTATACTGGAGCCTGTTAACTGGGCGATAGCATTATGTTTTTTAAAATAATGTATTATACGTATGTTGGGCTTCCCTGATAGCTTAATTGGTGAAGAATCTGCCTGCAATACAGGAGATCCCGGTTCAATTCCTGGGTTGGGAAGATCTGCTGGAGAAGGGATAGGCTACCCACTCCAGTATTCCTGGGTTTCCATTGTGGCTCAGCTGGTAAAGAATCCATCTGAAATGCAGGAGGCTTAAAAAAAAAAAATCTTAATTAAAGAGACTTAATTAAAATCCTTTATTACTAAAAAATGCAAACAATCATCTGAGCCTTCAGTGAGTCATTTACTATCATCAAAAGATCACAGATCACCCTAAAAAATGATGAAAAATTTGACATATTGAGAGAGTTACCAAAATGTGACACAAAGATCTGAAGTGGGCAAATGATGTTGGAAAAATGGCACCTATAGACTTGCTCAAGGTAGGGTTGCCGCAAGTCTTCAATCTGTAAAAAACGCAGTATCAGTAAAGTGCAATAAAGTGAGGTATGCCTATATATAAATAAAAAGGATAAGAAGCACACAGAGAAGGCTTTTGTTTATATTGTTTGGTTGTACTTTATAGATTTATAAGCCAACATTAGTATTAGAAATAGTCTAAGTCAGGGTTAAGTTTTTCTGTAATGGGCTAGCTAATAAATATTTTAGGCTTTGCAAGCTGTAGAGAGACTTTGTCACAACTCCGCTCTGCCACCGTAGTTTGAAATCAGCACAGACAGTACATGGGTGTGACTCTGTTCCAATAAAACTTTATTCATAAAAACAGGTGGGAGACCAGATTTGTTTCATGGGCCATAGTTTACTGATTCTTGGTCTAGTTCAACGTCGTATTTCATAAACAAAGAAATTGAGAGGCAGAAATTGAAAGAAAAATTTTAGGTAGGAATTCCCTAAGATAATATAATACAGGTTTGATGCATGATACTGGATGATTGAGGCTGGTGCACTGAGATGACCCAGAGGGATGGTACGGGGAGGGAGGAGGGAGGGGGGTTCAGGATGGGGAACACGTGTATACCTGTGGCGGATTCATGTTGATGTATGGCAAAACCAATACAATATTGTAAAGTAATTAACCTTCAATTAAAATAAATATATATATATTTTTAAAAAAGAGTGACAGTACCAGTGAATGCATTTATAATGGGAAAAATTATAGACATATAGAGTTATAGAGATAGATATAGGTACACACCCACTAACACCACCATCTCCATTAGCACCTTGTTTCTGAATATTCATATTAATTTCCACAGCAATCTCAGAGTGACTCTTTTCCTAGAAAAACTATGTATTGTGGCCAAGCATGGCCTCACCTCAAGGCGTAAGCCCAGTCTACACTGGCTGGGTTGTATAGCTGCTCAGCCCCTTTATAGATTCAGTGTTTTGTGCTCGCTTCAAAGCCTGGTTTTGCCAATATATCTATCAGCTCCTTGAACAAAGATAGAGCCTTTAGAATTACTCTTTTTCTTTTGCTTATTGACCTCATATTCCCATGCTGCTATATTTAAATATTGCTCCAGGAAACAGACACATCTAATCCATGAATTGAAAATATATTCTACTTGCTTTACTGTCTGGGGAGTGATTTGTTGAAATAAGGAGAAAGAAAAATGCCAGTCTTTCCTTTTATCTTCCTAAATATATGCATGTGTCATTTTACATTAGCATAGTATACATAGCCTAGGCCATTCTATCCTTATCTCCTAGGGCCCCATAGAAAATATGTAACAAGCCTTTCAGGGAGAAATAATCCTATTGGCTTAATAGCGTTAAATAGGTGCATTCACTGCTGTGCTGACTGTACCTGAAACCGGACCAGTTGAGCGAAATGGAGAGCACCTGGGCAGAGCGTAATCACATGGGTGACACCGTTGACTTCATTTCTCCCTTTAAGTGCCTCGTGGTGCTGGTGACATTTCTCATCAGCATCTTCTACTTTGTGTTTTCAGTGGTGCTTGGTGGCAGAGTCACATACCTCACATTTCCGTCTCACTCTCTTCCTCACCTCCTTCCCTATCCCCCTTTTTTACATTTTAGACAAATGTACATAAAATTTCTATATCCCTTACAGATGACGCCCTATGTAGCAGACAGATCTTGGCTTGCATAGGCTTTTTTTTTTTTTTTAAAGTAAGAATGCCCCCATAGTGAAATGGTATATCCTGCTTTTCATGCAGTTGGGAGTAAATTGAGATTTTATTTGCGTTTAACTCCCCTAAGTGAGTCTTCTTTTTAAAGGAACTGAGTGGTAAGCCGCACTTCCATACCCCATGACTTAATAACAACTCTTTATTTTATCCGGTGGATAAATGGAGTTTATATTTGGTGTTTGAATCAGTAAATCAAACGAGGAAAGCTTTATTTATATTATTAAACATAAAGGTTTATCTGTGGTGAAGGGTGCGCTAGACTGCACTAGATTTGTTACTTGGGACCCAGCATCACTGGGTGGGAAAACAAGTCAGAGAAGTCACTGAATTCAGTAGGAACCCATGGTTAGTAGTGAGCTGTCTGCCACTGGAGATGTTCAAAGAAAGGCTGGATTTCCATTGGTGGCACTGCTGCTGATGGTTGGCCAGATTTCATCCTCATTAATTGGGGTCCACAGAAAATTAGATGTAGGAGATGCTCCAGAATAAACATACTTCCCTGGAAGTTGAACAGACTTCTTGTCCCGTTTTCAAGATTGTACAATGGGTATCACCGTGTAAGTCCTGCAGTAAGAAAGACTTTGGCCCAGCATTTCCCACTCCTGTTTCACCATAGAACCCTTACCCCATGAAGCATCTGTGGGCATCACAGAGAACAAACTTTGGGAAAATTGTACCTACCCCAGCTATCGCCTATGGGCCAAATCTGGCTCATTGCCTGTTTCATACAGCTCACAAGCTCAAGATGGTTTTTACATTTTTACACGGCTTTAAAAAAAATAAACAGATTATTCTGTGACGTATGAAAATGATGTGAAATCATATTTCAGTGTTCATAAAGTTTTATTGGGATACAGCCGTGTTCTCATTTACATGTTGTCTATGGGTGTTTTTGCAATGCACTACCACAGCAGAATTGAACAGTATCCGCAGAGTCCGAGAATCACCACCCTGGAGGAGTTACTGTTGGGTCCTGGACAGAATGCATTTGGTGACTCCCAAACCAGACCATCAAGTTCCCCTTCTGCTCTGTGGCCAACAGGACTCGGAGTGGCCACCAGGACTTGTTCCCACGGTTCAAGGCAATAGATAAGATGTACCATCCAGTCCCTGCTTGTAGAGACCCTCTACATTTACTTCCACAAGCCCAACCAGATGATGCAGGAGAGAGAGGGATACAGAGCTAGGCAGGCCCCCAAATCCCACAGCTGACTCGGCACAGGAATTTCCGCTTCCCGTGGTCAGTGGAATATCTCTGAGAACTGTGCAACAGGATCACTTTCTGTCTCCTGGGCCCCACCTGCCTGCATCCCCCTGCAGTCAGCGCACCCCGGGCCCAGCCTGGCAGCCCAGTGTCTGGTCCCTACCGTGGATGCCCCTGGTCCAGGCCTGCAGGCCAAGTGCCTCAGCCATACCAGCCACTGAACTCTGCTGCCAATCTGCGGGGCATAGGCTGTGTGTGCCTGCCTCTCCAGCACATTCTGCAAAGAGCAGCTATTAAATTTGCTAGCTGGTATGTTGGCTTCTCTACCCTCCCCCATGAAAATAAAGGAGACTTTCAGAAATTAATCCCCAGAGAATCCTGGGGGAAGGAAGAGCCTTCTGGCCCAGGAGCAGTGGTTCATCCTGGCTGTTCATCCCTGGCTGCTGCAGCCTCTGGGCTCTGGTGGCCAGTACTTACGCTGCTGCCTCTTTCCACTGGGGCTTTTGCCAGGAGTAGGTGCCTGTTTTGTTCTTCTGTCTCGTCCATCTGTTTGTTTATCCATTTCTATCCACTCATCCATCCGTCCAATGCACATGCCTTCGCTGGTGTTCCCCAGCACACAGGAGCGAATATGGCGCCCAGGCAGTGGGTGCCTGCTGAATACAGCAGGGCGCTCAGGCTCTCCCTTGTGTCTACTGGCTCTGGTTCAGCTTCTCTGTCTGGACTGGGAGACAGCAGCCTGCCCTGGGGCTGATCCAGCACCATCTGATTTGGGGCTTCTACTCTCTTTTGCTCCCCATCTGGCCTGGTGTCTCATTCATTTGGAACCAGCAAGGACAGGTGGAGCACTTAGCACCCCCAGATCACCAGGTCCTGCTTTTCCTGTCTCCCTGGGACCTGCCTCCTTGGGGAGGGATGCTATGGTGCTTGGCACGTGGAGGGCTGCTCTGTGTGGTATGGCAGGGCAGTTAGGAACACAGCCTCTGTGGTCATTCTGTTGAATCTCAGCTCTAGGGCTTTCCCCCTGCGCCAGTTGCTTCGTCTTCTAGTGCCTCAGTTTCTTCATCCGTTCAGTTCAGTTCAGTTCAGTTCAGTTCATTCGCTCAGTCGTGTCCGACTCTTTGTGACCCCGTGTATCGCAGGACACCAGGCCTCCCTGTCCATCACCATCTCCCGGAGTTCACTCAGACTCAACGTTCATCGAGTCAGTGATGCCATCCAGCCATCTCATCCTCTGTTGTCCCCTTCTCCTCCTGCCCCCAATCCCTCCCAGCATCAGAGTCTTTTCCAATGAGTCAGCTCTTCACATGAGGTGGCCAAAGTACTGGAGCTTCAGCTTTAGCACCATTCCTTCCAAAGAAATCCCAGGGTTGATCTCCTTCAGAATGGACTGGTTGGATCTCCTTGCAGTCCAAGGGACTCTCAAGAGTCTTCTCCAACACCACAGTTCAAAAGCATCAATTCTTCGGCGCTCAGCCTTCTTCACAGTCCAACTCTCACATCCATACATGACCATAGGAAAAACCATAGCCTTGACTAGACGGACCTTAGTCGGCAAAGTAATGTCCCTGCTTTTGAATATGCTATCTAGGTTGGTCATAACTTTTCTTCCAAGGAGTAAGCATATTTTAATTTCATGGCTGCAGTCACCATCTACAGTGATTTTGGAGCCCCCCAAAATAAAGTCTGACACTGATTCTACTGTTTCCCCATCTATTTGCCATGAAGTGATGGGACCGCATGCCATGATCTTTGTTTTCTGAATGTTGAGCTTTAAGCCAACTTTTTCGCTCTCCTTTTTCACTTTCATCAAGAGGCTTTTTAGCTCCTCTTCACTTTCTGCCATAAGGGTGGTGTCATCTGCATATCTGAGGTGATTGATATTTCTCCCGGCAATCTTGATTCCAGCTTGTGCTTCTTCCAGTCCTGCGTTTCTCATGATGTACTCTGCATATAAGTTAAATAAGCAGGGTGACAATATACAGCCTTGACGTACTCCTTTTCCTATTTGGAACCAGTCTATTGTTCCATGTGCAATTCTAACTGTTGCTTCCTGACCTGCATACAAATTCTCAAGAGGCAGATTAGGTGGTCTGATATTCCCATCTCATTCAGAATTTTCCACAGTTTATTGTGATCCACACAGTCAAAGGCTTTGGCATAGTCAATAAAGCAGAAATAGATGTTTTTCTGGAACTCTCTTGTTTTTTCCATGATGCAGCAGATGTTGGCAATTTGATCTCTGGTTCCTCTGCCTTTTCTAAAACCAGCTTGAACATCAGGGAGTTCACGGTTCATGTATTGCTGAAGCCTGGCTTGGAGAATTTTGAGCATTACTTTACTAGCATGTGAGATGAGTGCAATTGTGTGGTAGTTTGAGCATTCTTTGGCATTGCCTTTCTTTGTAATAATAGTCTCTGCCTTTTAATGTTTAACTTTTTATTTTGTATTAGGGCATAGCCAACTAACAATGTTGTGATAGTTTCAGGTGAACAGCGAAGGGACTCAGCCATACATATACAAGGATCTGTTCTCCCCTGAACCTCCCTCCCATCCAGGCTGCCACATAACATTGAGTAGAATTCCATGTACTATACAGTAAGGTCCTTGTTGGTTATTCATTTAAATGTAGCAGTGTACATCTGCCTTTTCATGTTGTTAGGAGGATTTGATGCAGCAACATATGTAAAATGTTTAGAATAGTGCCTTTTATGTGGTTAGGGCTATAAGCATTTGCTATTATTATTTTTGTTAGTGTTAATGGAGCCTGGTCACCATAACACAGAGGAAATATGATGGTGTGGAGACTCACAGGGGCAGGGAGTGGAGGGTAAATCCTCTCCTGTGACAGGAATGGAGGAGTCCTCAGACACTGCCAAACTCAGACGTCATCTAAGAGTGCTGAGCCACCTCTGAGCATGCCCATCTAAATAGGGTCTGAGTATTCCAGGGCCCAGGTTTGGGTCCAGCCAGCCAATGATGTTTGGTCCATGCACAGAATTCAGGCCCTGTCATTTCTGAAGCTGGCTCATGCCAGCCTGACTCCTCACTGTCAAGTCAGCCAGGAAATTCTCACTTCATACAGCCCCTGAGCTGGCTGGGGGCCGGAGGGATGGCTGGGCTTTCCCTGGGAACTGTACATTGTAGGCACGTGTGTCACAGAAAACACCCTGGCAGGCTGACAGATGAATCTTGAGGAAAGAGGGACAAGTGTGCTCACTGTGGTCCCCATATCCAGTCCTCCCTGGATGTGGCTGAGGCTGATGAACACAGGGCTGGTTTCAGAAGGCGTGTCAGTACCTTCCGACCTAGGGAGGTGTCTTTAACATCCATTGGCAGGCAGCACCCCCAAATCTGTTGGAAAGATGCAGGAAGGTGTGTTAAGTCACCAGAAGAGAAGGACACAGGTTCTGCTGTATATGCCCGGACTCTCCTCCGAGTCATTGACCCATTCCTTCAAGCACTCCTGCAGCACCTGAGAGGTGTCAGACGCTATTCAAGGTACTGGACACATAGGGGTTCTTCTAGCAAAGTCTGCAAAGTGCAATCATCCCAGGTGTTGAAAGTGAAAATGTTTTGTTGCATTTTCTTACAGTGCTTTTGGGTGGCAAGATGCTTGAAGTAGTTTGGTGATAAATCAGGGCCTGTGACCTTTCCATCCATCCTCAGACAGGCCTGGAGACTCACCTCTTCTAATCCTGATCACATGTCCCATGTCTTTCTGTGGCTGGATGCAAGGGGCCTGAGTTTAACAATATATGATTCATGTTAAACTGGCACACTCTCTCTCCTTCCCACTCTTCCTTTCTCCCTCCCCCCTCTCCCTCATAGTTAGTAAAAGCTGGCGCCCCCTGGAGGCTCTGTAGGAGACAGAACATCTGTATTTGGAGCCCACCATCTAGGGCTTTGGAGAAGGCAATGGCACCCCTCTCCAGTACTCTTGCCTGGAGAATCCCAGGGACGGGGGAGCCTGGTGGGCTGCCGTCTGTGGGGTCTCACAGAGTCGGACACGACTGAAGCGACGCAGCAGCAGCAGCAGCAGCAGCATCTAGGGCTTCCCAGGTGGCCTAGTGGTAAAGAATCTGCCTGCTAATGCAGGGGATGCAAGAGATATGGGTTCAACCCCTGGGTCGGGAAGATTCCCTGGAATAGGAAATGGCAACCCACTCTAGTATTTCTTGCCTAGAAAAGTCCATGGACAGAAGAGCCTGCTGGACTACAGTCCTTGGGATCTCAGAGAGTCGGACATGACTGAGCACACACCAGATGCATCTCACGCTGGGACACTTTTTCATGCACCTTTCCCCCAGGGCCTTCGGGAAATGCTCACAGTTTAGCAGTCCCTATTTGTCAGGAAAGTACCTGGTGGACTGAGGCTTTCCTTGGAGCCTCCATTTCAGCTGTGAAGAAGTTTGTTGAACAGGAAGACTCAAAAATAGAGATGATGATGACAGAGTTGCCAGCCATTGTCATTGCCAGGAAACACGTGTTTGGAAAATCACACTCAGGACCACACACGAGCTGACGCTTCCAGGTTTAGTTTACTAGGCTATGTTTAGGAGGAGGCAGACTGGCTCGTGCCTCCGGGCCCCAAACATCCCACATTGGTACACTGAAAGCCCTGTTTTTAGGGTCTGGGTTCAGAATGAGGCTTTTCCCAGAAAAAACGACTACTTCAGAAGAATGACAACAACAGAAAATTTGCCCTAAAAATTTAATTGTGGAAAATGTTCTCAGGTGTTTGAGTAGTGGAGGGAACTAGGACAGGACATTTACTTCTCTGGCTTTCTTAAGGAAATTAGGGCACTTGAAAACTCAATTAAATGTACCCAGGCCTCTTAAGCACTGGGGCTGTCTTTTTTGCTCATCTAATTAACTGTAGTTCACAAAATTGGCCCCGTGCTGACATGGAAGGCTCTACGAAGCTGAGGAGCCAGGGGCCTGTTTGAGTGGAAGCTCGCTTCCTGGTTCACAAGCCTCTGGGGACACAGATCTTACCTGAGGACATCCAGGTTACCTGTGAACTTGCCTCCTCCCTGGGCAAGCAGACCTCTGGGCCTTCCTTGTTTGCTGGAGGTGAGTTAATCCAGAAAGTGAATGGACTAGGCATTCTGGTTTCTTGTACCTATGGAAAAGCCAGGATCCAGCCCATTAAGCTGAAAGGTTGAAAAAGCTTCACCTTCCCAGACTGCTTTTAGTGAAGAGGCTGAATTTTTATCTTTTCCCCATTTTCCCATTTTTCTCTTTTCAGCATTTTTTTTCCCTCTTCATTTCATGGTGGCTGTTGAGGAAGCAACTGTCCCCAGGGAATCGGAGCAAGCAGCTCACGGAAAAGGAGAGAGGAAGACAAGGCCCTACTCCCACATCACTCTCCCTCAAATTTTGGCTTTGCTTCTACTAAAAATAGCTTGCAATGAAAGCCGAATGACAGAAAGGTAGCATTTCACAGGGCAGAAGCTAACGGCTCCCTGACCTCCACAGGGACCTGCTGGTTCTGTTAGCCTATGGGCTTCAACTTGCCCAGGAAGGGGTAGGGTGCAGAATCCTGCTGGGAAGGGGCAACCTGTGACATGCTGGATCTCTCTGGAGTTAATTCTGTCAGTCAGGTACTCACAGAACCTTCTGCCAGGGCTTGTGCGTCGGGAGTGACAGATAACTTCCTGCAGTGGAGAGCGGCTGGTTTCAGGGGCTGCTTGTTCCCACAGGCCCCTGTGTGTGGGCTCCGGCGGGAGCTGCCATGAGGTTACTGTCTCTCCAAGCCATGAGGTGGGCAGTTTGGCTTCTCAACCACCTTCAGCCTCTCCAGGAAGAAAGCTTACATCCTCAGGAAGGAGGAAATGAGTTTACTGACCTAGCTTCGTGCAGTGTACCTGTCTGGGCCTTGGGGATTGGTGATGGGGTTTTAAGATCGATTTGGGATATGAGAGCAGAGGTTATCATCACTTCCTTTCATGTGAAGAATGGTGAACAGCGGAACACTGTGTTCTTAATCTGAGCTCTGCCATAATCTCTCTGGTGACCTTGGATAAGTCCATTCCTTTTCAAGGTCTTGGTGTGTCCATGGATAAAATAAGGGGGACTGTGAAGAAAGCTAAGCACCGAAGAATTGATGCTTTTGAACTGTGGTGTTGGAGAAGACTCTTGAGAGTCCCTTGGACTGCAAGGAGATCCAACCAGTCCATCCTAAACATCAGTCCTGTGTGTTCATTGGAAGGACTGATGCTGAAGCTGAAACCCCAGTACTTTGGCCACCTCATGTGAAGAGTTGACTCATTGGAAAAGACCCTGATGCTGGGAGGGATTGGGGGCAGGAGGAGAAGGGGACGACAGAGAATGAGATGGCTGGATGGCATCACGGACTCGATGGACATGAGTTTGGGTAAACTCCGGGAGTTGGTGATGGACAGGGAGGCCTGGCGTGCTACGATTCATGGGGTTGCAAAGAGTCAAACACAACTGAGTGACTGAACTGAACTGAACTGAATAGTCTGTTCCCTTGCAGTTCAAAATGTTTCTGTGTTTTCTCACTTCCTCTACTGTCCTTTATTCAGCAAAGGCAGCAAGTGGTGCATTTGGCAATGAGCTCAGCACTTGGGGAACTGGAAAAGGAGAAAGAATAGTCCTTTCTCAGCTTACAGAGAAACTGGAGGGATGCAGAAAATAGTCAAGGACCCATTCTCCTGGCCCTGCCCTGGCTTGGCACTTCATTTAAGACAAAAACAAAAACTGTCCCTGTGTTGTCAGGCCTCTGCCTCCCTCTCATCTCTTATGATTCATTCCCTCCTGGACTCCTTTCCAGGTGCATCACCATATGCAGAGAGAGAAGAGGTGGCAGGAGGAGCAGGGCCTGTAGCCGTGGAGTTGGGTAGGAGGAAGGGGGACCAGTTGCTCTCTGAAGAAGCGTCCTGTAAACCTCTTCAGTCTTGGAAATCCCTCCTCTAGTTATCTCCCAAGAGTCGGAAACCCCTGAGGGGTCACGTTCTGATTTGGTAAGCCCACTGGCACCAAAGTTGAACTGAAGAGCCTTCTTTCCCATGGAGCAGCCTTCTTGAGGAGGCCCTCAGGGAGGTATGGGTTCTGTCCTTGGCTGTTTGCATTGCTTTGAAGGAACTGCTGCCAATGAAAGTCCCAGAGTTTCTGGAAGTCTGTTCCTCTTCTGGGCAGAGGGCAGAGGCAGCTCCATCTCTTGATATCTGTAAACGTTTCATAAGAGGCACATTTATTTAAAGTCATGACCGACAGAGACACCCAAGGGGTGCTGAGGAGCGAGGAGACAGTACCATGGCAAGAGTCGTTTTTCATTTGGGGAGCAAGGTCGCTGATATACCTATATACCTAATATACCTATACCCAATACACCTAGGGGGTTGACAGGAGCTGCCAGGCGTTTAGCCTCCAAATTACAGCAAAGGTGTGGATACTGAGGTTCTTAGTGGGTTTGAGGTTGCAGAGTTTCCCCTAAATGAAGCGTTATTTTCAGTAAACTTCTTTGATGAACTTGAAAAAATAACCACAACAGACCCTCAATTGGCCATCTGTTTTGATGTTTGCAATTTAGTTCAAGAAAAGACCGTCCATGTCCTTGGGAGTAAGGACTGAGCCCTTTCTTGAATGCTAAATGATGAAACATCATTGTTCCTCTGATCTGTGCAAACTTTGCAAACAAGTGGAATTTTCTGGTAGCTTTTCCTAGAAAGTTACATTGCTGAAGCAGATTTTCATAGCTTTCTGGACCAGAAGGAGTTGCTGTGTTGGGGGCTCAGGGCTCTCTCCACCAAATCAACCTCAGAGAGACGACACAGCAAAATACCCTTCCAGCCTCCAAAGATACAGTTCCTCTTCCCCAGGTTATGATGGAGAGGTCCAGATAGAACAGAAATAAATAAGTAACTCGATTCTCTTTCATTTAACTCTCAGACACAGCCTCTGGGGCTAATTATTTCTGCTGTGGATTTTGTCAGACCTTGAATCTCAATCCTTTTGCCATAGGTGGTATATTTTAGAAATGCAAAATGACATGAAAAACAATCCGCTTTCCTGAAAGACAATTTTGTGTACATTAAACAGACACATTAAGCCATTTACAAGTGAGATGTTTGTTCTCAGGGATCTGGAGGAAATCTGAATTTCTAATTCTGGGCTCTTTAATAATTTTCAAAAGAACTGAGGATAATAATTAAATGTCTTTGAACTTCCCCAGGCTGTCTTTTCTTCCTTGATCTCATAGCATTTGAAAAGGAACGGAATTCTCTACCTTGATGAAATCCTTAAGAGGATAGAGGGGACATTGGCCTTAGGAGGAGCTTTTTAGCAGAATGAGGGAATCTAAGGTAAAGAGGCCCAAGAAAAATACACAGGGTCACCTTCGGAGCTTCAGACATGGGTGTAATGGAAGAGCCTTCCAGCCAGTCTGTTTCTTCCAGCCAGTCTTTTTCTTTATAGCCTTGGCTTAGCCTTGCCTTAGCCTTGCTAGGGCTTGGAAAAAAAGGCCAAGGAAAAGAAGAAAGATCGATCTTAGTTGAGGGCTTCCCTGGTAGCTCAGCTGGAAAAAAATCCACCTTAAGTGCAGGAGACACTGGTTTGATTCCTGGGTCAGGAAGATCCACTGGAGAAGGGATAGACTACCCACTCCAGTATTCTTGGGCTTCCGTGGTGGCTCAGCTGGTAAAGAATCCTCCTGCAAGTGGGAGACTTGGGTTTGATCCCTGGGTTGGGAAGATCCCCTGGAGAAGGGAAAGGCTACCCACTCCAGTATTCTAGCCTGGAGAATTCCATGGACTGTATAGTCCATGGGGTCACAAAGAGTCAGACATGACCGAGTGACTTCCACTTTCAAGGGTATCTGTAATGAGAATATATGTGACATGTAGCATTTTATAGCTCTGGAATTCAAGGATTAGAAGAGATTTAGTTGAGGGAAGGTGAACAGGTTTCATCTCCAGGGCCCATTCTGATTAATTGGTTGGCCAGATTGGTTGGCTTTGCTGAAGATTCAAGGCTGTGCGGCAGAGTAATTGGGACTACTACTCTACAGAATTGATTAGTGATGTCTGCCATGAGCAATGTTTTGGGAGGTGGCAGTGCCAGTGATTTTTCGGCCTTGTTATGCCTTTGCTACCTCTGTTCTAGATCATTTTCCAAAAAGTCTTTAAGTGATTTGAGTGAAGTTTGTCCAAGGTCACGCAGTCAGTCCTAAGCAACAAACAGACAAGAACCCATGTTTCCTGACTCTCTCTAATATTTGATACTGGAGCTCCATAGGTTAGATCTTAGAGGAGGAGAAAGCTGTCAGCTTCCTGGATGAGCTTTTTGTTTTCTTTCTTTTTCATATTGAAGCCTAGTTTCAGATTTTTCCATCTGGAGACTTTCTTCAGTGTGTGGAGAAGTGGAGGGGGTGGATTTCAGATCCACAGTGATTCTACAGACAAGCAGGAATGCAAGCAAAAATTTCCCCTTTATTAGGTCTCCTCTCAAAGCTCTTTTAGCACTGAGCACAGGCTGATCACAGCCCTCCTACTGCAACGCTGTCCCCTTGGCCCACTCTCGGGGTTCCGTTCTCCCAATCTCTGAAGATGCCTTTTTCCACACCCCACTCTCTTGCACCATAAAAAGTTTTCAGTGGGGGTTGATGTGTCATCATTTTCTCTCTAGCTTCAGAAGCCTCGCTTTCTATTTCTGCCTGTTTTCTCCCTTTGTGTTTTATCTCTTCAGGTATTCATGCTCACATCTTAATGACTCTGCTTACAAAGATAAATACATTTTGCTTTTGACCAAAAGCAATTTCTGCCCTGACTTTGAATTGAAAAGTCTGTAAGCATTGCTGGGTGGGAACAGGGGGTAGAGTCCTCAGCTTCAACCTGGGAGCCATAACGGTTTGCTAAGCTTTTATCGCTTCCATCAAGATGAAAATGGGATTCCAAGGCTTCAGATGTGATAGATAAATAATAAGGAAGACTCTAGCTTTTGTCAGAGCAAAGCTCTCTGCACCAGTTTTATGAGTCAACCTATTATATGCGTTCTCTGGCATCTATTTCATTCTGATGTCAGAGAGAACCTTCCCCAGGAATTCATGCAGCATTGAGGATAGATAAGGATTTCAGACAATTGGTAGATCTTGGAAGAAAACTCACAAGTCACGTCCTTGAGCCGTAACTCACCCCTACTCTCCTCACCCATTCCTCATTTCGCTCCTTACTTCTTCTGCGATGGGAATTGGAATAGAAAGTTCCACTAGCTGTAAGACCCAGGCTGGGTTGAGATGCTGGGTGGTGATGGATAGGGTGATATAACAGGACAGCAGTTCAATGTACTAGGCTGCCTTTCACCTCTGAAATGCCTGGGATTCTTTGTCATGATTGAATTTGCCATCTTAGCTTCAGTAACCAGCTGCATATACATGGAAAGAGCTCAGCCTACATTTCCAGGCACTCCTTAGGAGAGCTCTGAGTTTTACCTTCTCTGGAAACCCGTGCTGTAAGTTGCCCCGGTGCCAGTCTGGATGGCTGGGAAGGTACCCAGTAAGAGCTTCCTGGAACTTGTTTCTAATTTGAGTGATCTGGTGGAAAGCTGATGTAGACATCTTACATCATGGCAGAAGCCATGTCCAGTGGACTTGCCCTCTGTGCTTCTGCCTCCATTGTCCCGGTTTAGACTCTGAGATCTCTTCCTTGACCCATGATATCAGTCACTATGTCACTCTCCCCATTTGCCCCATCTCCTCCCTTCAGTCTGCCTTGCATGCCATTGTCAGATGAATTTTCCTTAAAGCCAGCTTTGCTTAGCTTCCTCTGTGGCTCAGAGGCTTCCAGTGGCATCCCATGGCCTGAAGCCCAAACTGTTTATGCAGACAGTCAGCGCTGACCATCATCTGGCTTCTACTTGCTTTCCAGCCAGCCTTTCTTCTCTTCTCCAATGTTCTTGTGTGTTCAAACCGTTCTCCTCTTGAAAGTGCAATGTGGGGTCTTCGCCTCCTCTGTAACCCATCACTCTTGTACATTCTTTATACTGTGCAGGTGATCTGTGTCTCCTATTCAAGGCATTGCCCAAGGGGTTAAGAGCACTGGCTGTACAGCCAGACCAGCTGAATTTGACTTTTGCTCTGCCATGTACTCATGAGACCTTGGGCCAGTGATAGTCCTACAGGCAGCACCTAACCTTGTATTGAAGTGTTATGAGGATTCAGTGGGCTAATATTTATAAAGTAGTTAGAACAGTAGCTGGCACAGACCTCAAGTATTATATAAACTGTTTGTTAAATACAGTAAATGGTAAATACCTTGAGAACAGGAAGCATGTATTTTAATATTATAATCTCCTTTGTCTTGCACTGGGCTAAAATAATCCTGAACCAGATTGCTGTGAGAATGAAATTAAAAGAGGGAAAGCACTTTGTCACTTCTTCATCCAACTGATATTATTGAGTATCTGGAAGTACCAGGCTATCTGCTTGGCAGTTTGTTCATGATCCAAATGGAATGAGATATGGTTTCAATATTCAAGGAGCTCACAGTCTAGGGGAAAAGATATAACTTTAAGTCAATATCTAAGAACGTTGACTATGACTATATGGATGACAAGTGACAAATATATTATTCTGTTCCCACCCCCATGCTACAGATGAGAAAACCAGGGCACAGCGCAAAATATTTTACTTTTCATTATTTTCATTTTTAAATTTTTCATTGAAGTATAATTGATTTACAAAGATTAAAAAAATAATTTAGTTCAGAAAATACATCCAATAAGCATCAGGATTGGAATTTAAAACTGGATTTCTAGACTCTTTCTGCTGTGCCATGGTGCTTCTCATTCATGAATGACTGAGGAGTAAATGGATGTGTGAAAGACTATGTTGGACCATCCTGAAGACCCATGGCTCTGGGAAGAGATCAGACCAAGGATGTGCTTTACAGGATGAGTTCTCAGTCAGCTTGGAAAGGTGGTAACCCCCTGAAGCCATAACCATTTGTCCAGTCAAGCATTTTTAGCATTTTTGTTTTGGGATCCACCTCATCTCTATTGTATTACCTTGATGCCCTCCAGGCATTTATCTCTGAGGCCAGGATGGTTTTATTTTCTAATCCTTTGGGTAATACCTAGGACGAAAGGTGGATGTGATGATGACTGTTCCTTCTTTAATCCGCTTTGATCATAACACGACCATTTGGAAGGTTTCCGTAGGTACAGGGACAATGCTTCATATCTACTGGGCTTCATCAGCCACGGAATAATGATCAAGACATCAGGGAAAAGTCTGGAGCGAGGCTGGCTGGTTTCCATGGCAACCGTCGCTTGCCTCAATTCTGCTCACACGCTTCCTTCTTTCCACGCAGGCATGTGTTTGTTTATCATTGGCTCAGCCCGGGGGTGCTCAAGTGGCTACGTAGGTGCTTCTCCACCTGCACTGCTGAGGCCACCCTCACAGTTTGGACACGGACCCACAGGTGAATTGGCCAGAGACGCAAAGTTTGCCCCACCAGGAAACGCTGTCCTTCCCAGCCTAGGTCTTGTGCTGACGTCATCATGATGATGGCAATTGAGGGGTGAGGGGCTCAGAGACGCCGATCTAGGACTGTTAGAGTCAGACACCATGTAGGGTCTGGCAGTGAATCACAGACTGCCCTAGAGAGGTGGTGGTGATGTGCATACGTAAACAGATGGCTTACTGTTCTCCCCTGGGGATGGCCTTGGGCTGGCTGAGTGTGCGTGGACCAGAGGAACTGGATATGGCTGTCCACATGGGAACCACTAACCCCAGGTGGCTAGTGAGCATTTGAAATGTGGCCAGTCCAAATCAAGATATGCTATAAGTGTAAAACTGAGTACAAAATTTTAACATGAAAGGAAGACTCCAAAATATTATTGATAATAATAATTTTTATATTGACTGTATCTTGAAAGGGTAGTATTTAGGACAGTCTCACCAGAACCTAATCTAGGCTAAATAAGCTCTTATTAAAATTAATTTCACCTGTTTCCTTTTGACTTAAAAAAACATGCTCCTGGATGGATAGGGGGATGATTGTACAATGTGAATGTACTTAACGCCACTGAACTTAGAAATGGTTAACATGAATCTTACACTGTATGTTTCACTGTAGTTAAAAGATGGCAAAAAGAAAAAATTATCCAATGGGAAAGGAACCATCTCTTTCAGGCCTCTTTCTTAGGACCATTTTTCTAAAAGCCCCAAGGACACCTCCCCATTTATCTCCTGGGCCAGAACTGAGTCACATGGCTGGTTCTATACCAACTGCTGGTGAAGAAATGCAACATTGAGACTGGCTGAGACTGCCGAGGGCTACCGAGGAGTGAAGCCAGGGTCTCTGTGGTGAGTCACTTGCATCCCTGAAGCAGGGTTCTCTGAAGAAAGAGGGGGGAAAGGGCAGCCAACATTGCAGCCTTAAAGATGCACAAAACGGGACTTCCCTGGCAGTCCAGTGGTTAAGATTCTGTGCTTCCAAGGCAGGGGACATGGGTTCAATCCCTGCTTGGGGAACAAAGATCTCACATGCTGCTCGGGGCAGCCAAAGAGAGAAAAAAAAAAAAAAGATGTACAAGAAAAACAATGTATGTGAGCTTCAGGTGAAAGCAATTTAGAAATTTCCTCCTCCAACAGTTGTTGTTCAGTTGTTCAGGCATGTTCGACTCTTTGTGACCCCCATGGACTGCAGCACTCCAGGCTTCCCTGTCCTTCACTATATCCTGGAGTTTGCTCAAACTCATGTCCATTGAGTCGATGATGCCATCCAACCATCTCATCCTCTGTCACCCCCTTCTCTTCCTGTTCTCAATCTTTCCCAGCATCAGGGTGTTTTCCAGTGAGTGGGCTTTTCCCATCAGGTGGCCAAAGTATTGGAGCTTCAGCTTCAGCATCAGACCTTCCAGTGAATGTTCCGGGCTGATTTCCTTTAGGATTGATTGGTTTGATCTTGCTGTCCAGGGGCCTCCCATTTAAAGATTTGTCTTTAAATATCTACAGATTTAAATACATCAATCAATAAACTAGTAAATAAATCAGTTAAGTGTCCCAAAAATGCCTTCAAGAAAACTTAAAATTATGAATGTGTCTTGTATGATATTTCTTCTGATAGGGCTGCTCCATAGCATTTGTGGTTAATCACAGAGTCTAGGCTATTCTCTCCTGTTTATAAACTTAATGAGCTTGGACAGGCTGCTTTACTGGGTCTCATTTGCTTCATCTGTATTATGGGAATAACAGTAACAATCCACTTCCTAGGGTTGTGAGCTAACATATGCAGAGCACTCAGAACTGTGTCTGGCCCATAGGAAGAACCTGAGAAGGCTCAGCTCTCATCACACTGCAGGGGGCCAGTGGCTGTTCCAGGGCCTTCAGGCCCTTCCTAACCTGCTAATCAAAGCTCCTCCAGCAGGCAGAGCGCTGACTCTGAGAAGCAGAGGAATCACCCCAAAGGGAGCTTTTAATCAGTTACGGCTGATGAGCACTTGATGGATGGCTTTCCTTCTCTGGATGGTCCCAAGATGACTCTTCCGAGACGAAGGGCCTCCTCCTGAGCCTTGTATCAGTTCTGAGGAAAATACAGAGGATAATAAAAGATCCAGAAGAAGAAACCCTTGGTTGGGTGCCCCCTTATCAGGTCTGAATTCACTGGAGTCAAGCCAATGGCTCTGGAATGAGCTGCTGCTTGAAGCTAGGGTGCCCAGCATCCTTGCTCTCAGAGTCCACTTTCTGACTCTTTTTAGGATCATCCCTATCAGGAGGGTGTCTGAGGGAAGGCAGGACCTGCATTTAAAGTTATTTCTGAGTCAGTGGAAGAAAATAAAATCACAGTGAATTTGTGATTGCCCTCACAGTTGTTTGGGACCAGGAATACACATGGTGGATTTGGGGAGACCTCTGGGGAATGTGGGAGTGTTCTTTATGTCATTGAACTTAGATCACAGTAATTAGGTCTTAGCAAACTCTAGTCTCAGTTTAAATTGCTACTTACAACTTAGAGAAATAAAATTTCAGTGCTAGAAGGTACCATACAAAGTACTGTAGAGAAGGAAACAGGCTTGGAGGGAGCAGGCTACATGCCATTTTTACACGGCAAATTAGTATCATTTTTCTGAAGGCATTTTCCTTATATTTTCTCTAACTTTCAATCATTCTGAGAACTTAGGGGAAAACAAAAATGAACTTTTTGGCCACCCCAATAAGTTTCTTCTGTTTTAAATTACTCTGGTTTTCTGTTCTCTGCATCTTTCATTTTTTCTTTATAAACTTAAAATTCTCTAATATAGTATTTATATACTTTGATTATTTGTTCAGTATTTTGTTTATCATCTATCTTCTCTCATCTGCATTAGAATTCCTACTAACTCCATAAAAGCAAGAATTTTGTCCGCCTGGATCACTGCAGTATCATTAGCATCTACTTGCTGGAGGACAGTCAGTGTTGAATGAATGAATCTGTTGAAGGAGGGGCTGAGAGCTAATGGGCTTCAAAGATATAGCTAATTCAGAGTCTCTAGAGAGATTTAGGGCCATCACTTCTACCCCAAATGAGACTCTAAGGTCAGAACAGCACAGAGTTGTCCTATACTAAGTTATAAATAATGAATTGCAATGATGTCATAAGTCTTGGAACTTTGAGCTCTTTTGAAGTAGACATCATGGTGCCCACTATACTGCTTGATGTAAACAGTACACAGGGTGGATGCTTAGAGCATCATTCCCTCAAAAGAGAAGGCATTTTTTCCTATCAAATTCCAGTAGGTTTCACTAGGTTGGAGGAAGAGGAGCAGGTCTTCCAAATGAAGGGATGCTGGAATCCAAGCTGTGAACACAGAAGCCTGCTATGGGCTAAGCTCTGAGTTGAATGTGGGCCTGTGACTTGCGTATGAGTATTTGAGGGTTCATGTGTAGGACACTGAGAGAAAGAAGGACTAGCATTTTTTGGCAGGTTCCTAAAAGGTGCTTCCATTCTTTGGAAAGGTAGGCGGAGCAAGAAAGTAATGCAAGAAGAGACTCTTTTTCAAGGAGCCAAACTAAGGGCTTTAGATAAAAGGATTCCTTTATGAGGGAAATGAAGGAAGGAGACAGAGGTGATGCTGGGGTTGAACCACGGCCTGAATGAAGAATTGAAATAAGAGAAGTGCTTCTCACAGTTAAGAGTCCAGGCTGGACTAAGACTTTAAGAAGACTTGGGGCTGACCCCTAAAAAGCCTTGGGGGCTGACCAAGCCTGAGGTCTGGGTGCGGAAGCCAGAGGTGAGAAGGAGATGTAGGAAACAAAATGCAGAATGTTCTTCATTCTTCATGTAGAGTATGAGACAGGCACGGCTCTGAGTGTGACACCTTCAAGCTAATACAGAAAGAGCTTTCAGATGATGTTATACAATATCCAAAATACTTAAAAAAAAATCTATACACACACATTCCTTCTTTTTCTTTATCTAAAGTGAACTGTAGCACTAGCTAATAACAGATGCTCATATTTATTAAGGATTTATTAAGTGCCACCTAAGGTACCAGGTTGGAGAAGGCAAAGGCACCCCACTCCAGTACTCTTGCCTGGAAAATCCCATGGGCGGAGGAGCCTGGTAGGCTGTAGTCCATGGGGTCTTGAAGAGTCGGACACGACTGAGTGACTTCACTTTCACTTTTCACTTTGATGCGTTGGAGAAGGAAATGGCAACCCACTCCAGTGTTCTTGCCACGGGGGAGCCTGGTGGGTTGCCGTCTATGGGGTCACACAGAATCGGACACGACTGAAGCAACTTAGCAGCAGCAAGGTACCAGGTATTCCTGTGTTATGTCTTCAACCCTCACATCTCCACCATGAAGTAAGTACTATGTTCATTCCCATTCCATGACCCTATAGGTGAGGACACTGTGGTATGGGGAGGCTAAGTCACCTGCCTTAGTTAGGGGAAGCCCTGATAAAAATGCTGACCTGCATAGACATCAAATGTTTTACATGAGAAACATATAGCATGGCCTTTATCAGACAGGGATGAGGAGAGACTTGGCCTTGAGCTGGATGTAGTCTTGATACGATTTTATCTCATTAAGGAAGTAGTTACCAAGAGGTTACATACTCTTTAATTCCTGTCATTCTAAATCTGTAAAATAGCTTTCAAAGCTTTTGGTGTTAACGGTCCAAAATTAGAGGCTGCTTTATGAGAGTTTATCTTTATTTTTCATTATACTGTTGTTGTTCATTGGGTTGATTGTTTTCTGCTTACTTTTGTCTGATTTTCTCCTCTGTCTCCATCCTAGATGCCTTTCGTAACCATTTCTCTTTTTTTCTTTTGTATCACTCTTGTTTTCTCCTCTTAGGTATTTATCCAGCTGTTTTCTTTACTTTTCCTTTTCTCTCTGAGCCTATTAGTATCCCTCAAATGCCCATGAAAAAAGAATTCAAGTGTGTTCTTATTGCTTACTGAGTAGAAAAGAGTTTTAGGCTTTAATTTTAAAATTTTCGATGATTTAGTCGGTCTCTATTTTAAATACAAAAACATTAAATTGCCTTTTAACTTAATTAGTATCAGAAGAATATTTTGATTCCCTATTGGACAGTTGATGGGGGTGGGGAGGAAGCTTCACAGTTCTCTATTAACCACAGAATTTGGTCCATTATCTTTCTTGGTTATTTATTACTCAGTTTAACATAGAAATTGTTAAACATTTATTGTTTTTTTAAAGTGTCAAGGGAAGGCCTAGTTATTCCCCAAATATCAAATGAAACAATGCTCGTGAACCAAGAACTTCTGAATAGAAACCAGACAATTACCCAGGATGTCATCAGCATCTCATCTCAGTGTTTGTAATTGAACAATGAGAATGAATGTGTGCGTAAAGGCCATGGAATGAGGCTTTTAATTTGAATCCGGGGATGGGGTGAAGAGCTGTCACTTACAACATTACACAAATAATCCTACAATGAATAATAATTCTGTCTTGAAATTACCTCCTTACATCCTTCCTGCCAAGTGATCACCATAGATTAGTTGGTTTATGATGAAGATAAGAGTGCTTCATATTTACATATACTTGATATTCACTTGTCAAGGTATTCTATCATATGCTATCTTATTTGTTATTTGAACATCTCAAGTACCCTGGAAGTCAGGAGGCTGGAACTAAGATCTCTCTTCACAACATGGAAGCTGAGGATCAAAGAGGGTATGTCACGTGCCTTGCG
The DNA here is from genome assembly GCF_001704415.2 of Capra hircus. Taxonomy (NCBI): domain Eukaryota; kingdom Metazoa; phylum Chordata; class Mammalia; order Artiodactyla; family Bovidae; genus Capra; species Capra hircus. Next base: position 12,513,362 of record NC_030835.1, read on the forward strand.
ACATACGACAGCAAATCACCCGTGACAGTTGACCTAGTTCAAGTCTCTAGACTCTGGGAGCCAAGGCTTTTCCCTGAATGCACATGGCAGAGGTAGGTGTCATCCCGTCCGCCGAGCTGCTGGACCACTGACGGGTCCTCATCCTATCCACTGTGCTCAAAGTAGAAAGCAGAGCACTCGGCGGGGTCGGGGTGGGGGGGTCAACTCAGCAGCTTTGTGGGCCTCACCTTAGCAAAAGGCAGATTCTCTTTCCTCTCCCTGAAGAGTCAAGACAAAAGCAGGTGCCTTAAGCTCTTCCTAGCTCAGCCTTTGGCCCAAACCCCGGGCGCTTGTGAGATGGGAGGCGGGCAAAGAGGAGGTACAAACATAGGAGCACAGAAAAGCGGCACCCTCCCCACGTGCTCGTGTCCCTGTGGCACCCTTCCTTTTGGGTGGGAGAGTCAGCACATTTTATTTTCACCGCTTGTCGACTCCCAGGCACCCTGGGGCTGTGGTGATCAGCATTGCTTCCGGTGGATGACGACAGAGTGCTCTCAGAACTATGCTGGTTTTTCTCAGATTTTTAAGCCATTTAAATGCTGGGGATTCTCTGAACTCCCTCTCTATCCCTCACCTCACTGCCAAAAAAGAGCTAACTTACTGGCACTTTACATCTAAATGTCCCAATGTTTCATTTAAAAAGTGAAACATTTCATTTTTTAAAAAGTTAACTTAAAAAGAAAACATACAACAGTTGATAAAATAATTATTTTGAAATTAGCCATTTATCTTCTAGGAAAAAAAGAAAAATCTGGCTTTTCTGATATTGATGGAAGCTTTCTTCTCCCTCAAGGTGACTTTCCACATAAGGCCCTGAGGTGACCATCCTTCATCATTTACATTTATCTGAGCCATTCAAAGTCCTCAGTGGTTCCTGGAATAATAAAAAAAAAAGGATGGGGCGATGCTGTCCCATTGCAGATTGGGTGCAACATTCCCTGTTGGGTATTCCATTGGTTCATTTATCTCTCCACCCAGGATTGACTATCCCAGCTACCCAGGGAAATTGAACCTTGTGGCCTTTTCTGATAGAGAGGGTCTATCTCTATCAGGGTCCTTCAGGGTGGTCAGAGCACCACCCCACCATGTGCCTTTTTGCTTACGCTGCTCTCTTGACCATGCCAGCAGCAAGAGCGCCCAGGATCTAGAGGCTCCGGGACCACATGCTGTCTGGGCATGTGGGATTCGGGTTACTTTGGATTTAGCAGGTAAGAAGTCTTGTTTCTGACATGTGTTCAGTCAACAAATTCAGAGTTTGTGTCGTTCAGCATCCTCGGGAAGCAGATACGGAGGCCAGGTGAGCATGCTTCTCAGGGATATTTATCAGAGAGTGTCCATAAGACCAAAGTCCAAGGATGGAGGGGAGCAGGCCAGGATTTCACAGAGGTTGGGCTGTGAGGCAGTCCTACTGCAGCCTCACCCAGTCCCATAGAGAAAGCTGGAACTCACATGGTCTGCCAGCATTGCCCTGGTATGAGCTGAAATGGGCTTCTTTTTCCTCACCCCAATCAGTCATGTAGGAGTTGGGCAGCCTCTGAAGGGCGTGACCTTGGTCCAGGCAGCTCTTTGCAGCTTAGCAAACCCTGAAGAGGCTGCCAGCAGTCCTCCCAGCCGCCAAGTGTGAAAGCGGGTGTGGGGCAGATCAAGGCATCAACAAGGCTGAAGGAGACCAGTGATCCCCATGTTTCCTGAAGGGGGGAGACTGGCATGAAAGGATTTGAAAGCAGGTCTGGACAGAATCCAAAGGTCCCAAGGCCTTGATGTCCAGCCTCTATCACCTACTAGTTAATCAAGTGGTCAAGGATGTATTAAGAGGGAGAAATGTGTAAATGTTTAGAGAGCAGTGAGTTGTGAGCTATAAATGGCCCTGGCATGTTTATAAGAAATGAGCAGGCCAGAGAAGAAGCCCCAGTAGGTTTGTCCCCCCTTGGATAGAATTACCACACTGATGGATGGAGGGAGTGTTCTGGTTGTTAAATATTTGGGCCTTGGGAGTCTTCTGATGTAGTGCCTTGTGACAACTGCTTGCAGAGTGAGCTCAAGCTAGCTTCAGTTAGCTCTGGGCCACGTGTTCCGGAAGGGAGGCTAGAGTTTGGAGCAGATCTCCTTCTGTGGCTGTTGACCACTCTGCCATCCAAGGGTGTAGAACTCTGGTCGTTTTGGAGTGCCCAGCCTTGGCCCTGGAGAAGGGTTTGCCTTGGCCAACTTACCACTGTGCACAGTACTCCAGGTCTTGATGATTGTGGGGAGGCATTAGATGAAGGACACTTAGCGTGATGCTCAGTAAGACGTTGACATACATCAGGACCAATCAATATCTCTTTCCAGCTCCGTCTGCCGCCATCCACCCTTCCTGCACCGTCCTCAGCAGCTGCCCCGGTGCTCCCCGCTCACTGTGCATGTCCCCCAGCCCCTGGTCCTTTCTGCCACCAGGGGTTCCTTCTGCTGAGGATGCTTGTGTGACCTCTCTCTAAATAGCCCTGCTCGAATCTTTAGGAACAAAGTTGAAATGACATCTCTTCCACAATGTCTTCCTGAACCCACCAGCCAGAAGCAATAGCTGCCTCTTCCAACTGCCATTTCAGTCAGTTAGATAGATGCAGTATGAAAGTGGGCATCGTGTTTGTGTTTTATCAGCTGGCTGGCTGGCTGTGTGAGTAGACTGGTGAAGAGATAAATAGAAGGAAATATGCATAGAGGGATAAAAGTAGTGTTTCCTGATTTAAAATAACAGCAACAATGTTTCAGCTTTCTTAACCTCCTCTGTCAGTGGGACCAGCAACAATAGCACCTACCTCATTGTGTGAGAATTTGATGGGATAGCGTTTGATATTAATATCTGAGATGGGATAAGTGTTAGTGATTGCTGTTGTTATTTTTGGAAATAACTCTGTAAAATATTCAACCCTGTGAGAAAATTATTCTTTTGAAGATTATGTATTAAAATAAAAAATTTCTAGGGCTTGTATTTCCCCATCTAGACTCACTGCCTTATGTTACTGATGAGGAAACTGAATCCAAAAGAGGGAAGGGAGAGACCTGCCCACACTTTCAGAGTTGGTGGCAGGCTTAGTGTCAAAATATAATTTTCAGAAGTTAAAAATGTGACTCATTCAAATATAGAATGTGCGCATGTCAAAAATTGCCTTTAGCTCTCTAATGAGGGGATCAGCAAAGTAGCGAAATGGAGTTACATATGCACTGAGGAAAGAACACTGGAATGAGATTGCCAGATTAAATATAAAACCAGTTAATGTTTTACAAGGCCATAAAATCATAAACTTTGGGATTATCTTTGCTACTGAACAGAAATCATTTGCATTTCTACTGGTCAAGTGATCGTGCGACTTGACAGACTCTGAGCCTTTCACTGAAAGTAAATGACAAATCAGATAAAAGGGCTTTCACCTGTATAATTAGCTATTCCTTTGGGCAGCTGTCAAACAGTGCCCCAAATATGACATTGAAGGAATGTTCTTCCTTTAATCCTGATGATAGAACCAAGTCTTCTCATCAAACTCATTCCTCTCCTCCTCCTTTCTGCCCTCCTGATCCATGCATAGAGTCTGGGTCTTTGCTACCATTTCCTTGTTCGCAAAATAAGGCTCATCATACCTCCCTCGCGGGCTAGTTCTGTTCGTATGTGGCTTGGCATTGGGCAGGTGCATGGAAGAATGTCATGTAGTCCCAGCACTGGGAGAACATGACATCCATAGGAGATGCAGACTTGTGCAAATAATGGCACCACCATTTGGCAGTGGCTGGGACAGGCAAGAGAAGAGTGCCCTGGAGCCTAGACAGAGGGATGAGTTGGCAGAGGGGAGGCAGAGAAAGAACCAAGACAAGAACATTAGATATGGAATTTCCAAGCCCCATATCTGGTGGTTGGTGAAAAAAAGAAAACTCTGCTTGACCAGGTGAACAGCAGGTGCAAAGGTACAGGGAATAAAAAGTAAGGTTCTTTAAAAAAAAAAAAACCTTTTAATTTTGTATTGGACATAGTACAGCACACATAGCCGATTAACAAGGACTTTCCAGGTGATTCTAGTGGTAAAGAACCCACCTGCCAACGCAGGAGACGGTAAGAGACACAGGTTAGATCCCGGGATCAGGAAGATCCCCTGGAGGAGGGCATGGCAGCCCACTCCAGTATTCTTGCCTGGAGAATCCCATGGACAGAGGAGCCTGGCAGGCTATGGTCCACAGGGTCACAAAGAGTTGGACACAACTGAAGTGACTTAGCATGTATGTGTAGCCAATTAACAGACAATGTTATGGTAGTTTCAGGTAAACAGCAAAGGGACTCAGCCATACATATACATATATCCTATTCTTTCCCAAACTCCCCTCCCATCCAGGCTGCCATATAACATGAAGCAGAGTTCCATGTGCTATACAAGAGGTCCTTGTAATTTATCCATTTTAAATATAGCAGTGTGTATATGTCCGTCTGGAGCTCCCTAAGTATCTCTTCCCCCAATTTCTCCTCCCCCAACATCTTTCAGTTCACCTTCTAAGTCTGTGAGCCTCTTTCTGTTTTGTAAGTAAGTTCATTTGTATCATTTCAAAATGTAAGGTGCTTTCTGTTGGGTGGATCTTTGTTGAGCTTTAGATGTGTGCCAAGTTCTCTTTGTTTGACCCTGGGGTGTGTGTAGGGAGTGGAGGAGATGGGAACCCTTACTGGTGACATAGAAAACAAGTCCTAGTCCTTCTGGAGTGTTTCCAGGAGACTGGGGTCTTGGGTACATTTGGGAGAAGGGGTAATAGGTGGGGTGGTGTGGAGACAAGTCAGGCTGGAGAGACATGAGTGCTTGACCTTTAGCTCAGCGATGATATGGATGATAACCCTTGACCAAACAATTCATTTTTGGCCAAAAGCTTTTCTCTACAGAGCCTGCAACTGCCTTCTAGGGAAGAGGAGCAAGTGTAAGCACTGGTAACTGTCTCAGGAAGTTTACAGTTCAGCTAGGGAAACAGGAGACACACTCACAGGAAAAAGCCACAGTGTGTGATAGTGGGTAAGAAGGCTGTTGGCTCCAGGCTTTTGGGGGAGGAGAACTCTTGGTGGCTTGGGTAGTCAGGAAGAATTTCTGGAGAGGAGGCCCTCTTGATTGGGTTGGGTAAACAAAAGAGAAGAGAGGCATTCTGGGCAGGGGAATGCTCCCAGGAGAGGCCTGGAAGCAGGGAGATTTCCCAGGGTTCCTGGGAGAAGAGTTTGAACAGGTGGGATAGGTCAGGTAGTGAAGAACCATGAATGTCCAGCAGAAGTACTGGGGTCCATGTTGTATCAGGTTAAAAACTCAGATGCTGTTATGAGCTAGGGAGGCCATGCCGTGAGGAAAGAGGACCTGCTGGGGGCCATGCTTTGTGGAGTGAGGGTCAGAGAGGGAGCAGCTGACCTGGAGCTCTGGCTGATGTGGCCATGTGACCAGTTTGTGAATTTTCAAGGGAAGAAAGAAATGTACATTTTGGTGAAGTCTGTTGCTTTTTTTTTTTTTTTGCATGTTGTCAACTAAATGAAAAAAAAAAATGTCATTCTGTGGGTCAGCAAATAGCCATGTGACCCGCAGGGCTCCATCTTATCATTTCTTTGTAGGCAGTGTGGTCAATGAAGGTCCTTACTGCTTGGGTACCTCAGGGCAGAGGGAAGAGGAGGATGCTGACCTAGAGAACTGAGCAAGAAGCAGGCAGCTTCAGAGTTAGGGCCATGTCTGCTGTGACAAGGGGTCACAATTAATACCTAGCAGGGCTCAGCCCAACCAGGAACCACAGCCCCAGAACAGAAGACTGAAGCAAAGGTTGTGAGGTGTCAGGGTCCAGTTTCCTTTCTTGTCTCTAAAGAAGCCTGGATGGTATTGTCCTGTATATGTGAGGAGGGCAGGAGATCTAACCCTTAACACACTTGGGCCTATTGGAATGGTTCACAAGATGGGCTTGAGAAAAGAGCACTAAATTAGGAACTGGGAGGTCAAGTTATAAAAGTTCCTGCTGTTTATGGAGTACCCATCACGTGTCAGCCGCTTCATACACATTCTCATGACTTCTCCTAATTTGCCAAGTTGCCATGCAAAGTAGAAAATGCTGTGACTCTGCTTGTTCAAGGTCAAGGTCACAGAGCTGATCGATGGCAAGGCTGGTCTTGGAACCCAGGTCAGTCGATTGCACAGGCCAAGTCCTTCCCATGGTCCCCACCTCTCCTCTGGCCACACGATGTCCTTCACTGTGTTCCGTATCGCACTGACTGTGTGACCTTGGATAGGTCACTTCCACCTTCTCACAGAAGAGCAGGAGAGGAAACTTTAGGGCCTGCCTGGTTCAACTTCAGCGTGCCGTGGTTCTGCAATTGAAGTGTTCATATGTTGGGATTTTATGATGCTAAAGGTCTTTGAACGTTTAGCTTCAAAGAAAGAACTAGGAATCAGAAATGTGTCATCTTCAGATAGGCAGTGGCAGCAGTATTGAGAATGAGCTTGGCCGCCCTGCAGGAGAGAATGTGCTCTTATCATTCTTGGAAGGGCTTTTTGTAGGAAATAGGTTCAGAGTGTCTAAAAAGCAGATATTCCTGCATGGCTGTCACTGAGGCCCCAACCTGGGGGCCTAGCATGCAGCTTCTACTGTTTCCATCGTTCTGCTTTTCTGCAATCTATGAACGTTTGCAAACTCCCCAAAGGACCCGCAGCTTAAAAGAGAAATATCATTGATGCGCTATGTCTATTTTTGGCTTGCTGGGGTTGGTGCCCATCCAAAATGGAAGCATTAAGTTTTACATCTGTTTTATCTACATCAGCTCCTCTCTCCCCCAAATCCATTAAAAGATAACAGAAACAGAGCTCTCTTCAGGCAACATCCGATTGGTTCATATCTGGGGGACCAATGTGTCATGTCCCACCTTGCCGTAGCTGAGACACGCATTTAACCTTTACAAGGAGCCACCGAAAAAGACACAGCCAAACTTCAGTTTGCCCTTAGAGATTAGAGGAGGGTTTTTCTCTCAAATATGGAATTGTTTTTCTGACTCAGCAGGGGAAGGAGGTGGATGTGAAAGCAAAAGATGTTCCCTAAGTATTTTGGGTCATGGATCTTATTGATCAGACTTATGCAATTGGACATTTCTCTCGTGCCCACACATGCTGTCTCTCTCCTCCGTCTCCTGCTGCCTCAGTAACTTCCAGAGAGATCTGTGAAGATAAGAGGCAGCAAGAGGATGGGCTTCTGGAATCTTGCTCCACTTCCTGGGGTGGGTAGAGGAAGGCAGTCTTCAAGTATAGGAAACACGTTAGGCCAATAGAAGGAGTTAGGTGAAGCCATCAGTCGGAATTGTTCCTTAAAACTTCTCAGTGAGATGACTCCCATCCTCAGGCGATTCTGAAGTGCAGTGGGGCTGAGAAGCAGTGGACCGGTGGCCTCAATCGGACTGACTTAGTGCACATCAGCCAGGATGACAGGAGCCCAGATTCTCATAAGCCCTCACCTTAGTCTAGAGTAGAGGTTCACACCTGTCTGACGCTTGGAATTACCTGGAGACTTAAAAGAGAATTCCAGTGTCTAAGCCCTCCTTCAGATGAAAGTGAAAGTGAAAGTCACTCAATTGTGTCTGACTCTGCAACCCCATGGATTATACAGTTCATGGAATTCTCCAGGCCAGAATACTGGAGTGGGTAGCCTTTCCCTTCTCCAGGGAATCTTCCCAACCCAGGGATCAAAGCCAGGTCTCCCGCATTGCAGGAAGATTCTTTACCAGCTGAGCCACAAGGGAAGCCCAAGAATACTGGAGTGGGTAGCCTATCCCTTCTCCAGTGGATCTTCCCGACCCAGGTGTTGAACTTGGGTTTCCTGCATTTATCAGCTGATCTATCAGGGAAGCCCCACCTTCAGATATTCTTACTCAGTTGGTCCAGAGGGGATCCAGACAGCCATGTTTTGTAAATTTTCCCAGAGGACGTTGTTGTGATTTCTACTCTGGAGCAGAGTGGTTCTCAAACTCTGATGTTCAGAGTTTACCTGGAGATCTTGTTAAAATGAAGATTCTGAAGACTTAAAGAAATGACAAGATATCCCATGTTCATGGACTGGAAGATTTATAAGTAAAGACGTATAAGTCAACTCTTCCTCAGTTTCTCTACAGATTTCAAATCAAAATCTAAGCAGGACTTTTTATAGGTAAAAATAAGCCAATTTCTAAAATCTGTGAAAAGGCAAGTAGCTGGAATAGCTAAGATAATTTTGAGAAAGAATATATTTGGAAGGATCACATTACCTGATTTTAACATTTGTTATAGCCTATAGAAATAAAGACAGTGTGGTATTGGCAAAGAAATAGACATGTAGGTCAATGGAGCAAAATAGAGTCCAGGAATAGACCCACATCAAAATTGTTTCTTGACAGAGGTTTAAAGGCAATTTGACGAAGAAAGGATAATATTTTCTAGAAATAAGTTAAAAAAATTGGACATCCCAAATAAAAAAAAAGAAAAACCTCCACCTAAACTTCACACTCGTACAAAAATTTTCTCAAAATGGACCACATATATAAATGTAAAACTATAAAACTTTTAGAAGAAAACAGGGGGATATCTTTGTGGCTTGTGGTTAGGCAAAGAGGTCTTAGACATGACATCAAAAAGACAATTCATACAAGAAAAATGGATCAGTTGGACTTGGTCAGAATTAAAAACTTTTGCTCTGTGAAAGACACTATTTTGAGAATGGAAAGACCAGTTACATACTGTGAGAAAATACTTAAAAATCACATATTTCACAAAGGACTTCGTATATAGCCAGGATATATAAAGAAATATTAAAACACAGCAGCAAGAAGACAACCTGATTGAAATATGGCAAAAGCCTTGAACAAACACTTCATAAGTTGTTGGTGACAAACATGCTGCAAAGTGTTTCCTTGGAACTAGCTCCAGAGGTTAGGAAAATCTAAGGAGGATATGCCGCGTTATTTATCTAAGCATGATCTGTCAGAGTTTTCTACTTTTCTCAAAGCTCTTGTGTCTTATGCTCTTTAGATACCTATATTTTTTGTGGGATCCTAGGCAGAGGTTCATCTCCGTATCTTGCAGGTAATAATCACGAGACCCTGGAAGGTTAAGGTCGTAGCGCTTGTTAGTGAAAGAGTAAGGCGGAAGCAGGTTTCTCAGCTACCAGAGCCCCCAGGGTCCCCATGAGAGGCATATCAAGTGGCCGGAACTGTCATGACACACAAAGCTCAGGGAGCAGATTCTCAGCACTCTACTGGGTAGTCAGCTGCAAACTCACACATGTGACCGTCAAGTTTAGGTTCAAGTACATGATGGCACTTTGTCAAGTGGTGAACCTGCAGAAAGCCATATTATCACCTACTCCTAATTGTCTTTTCTCTGCCTCCAGTTAGAGGAGGTCCTCATGAAAGTCCCAGTGTTGAATGAGAGGCTCATTAGAGTCAAACGATTCAGGCTTCAGTCCTCCTGCCGCTGACAGCTACCTTGTTGAGGGATCTTGAACAGATCAATGAAAACCTTGTCTCTAGTAGGTCCCTGGAAATGGTATCTGTGCTGTCCAAGGCTTGGGAGTGGAAGATGTCCGTGAATTGCCATTGCCTGCCCAAGGATGGCAGTGAGAAGAGCCAGGGGTCTGCAGGACAAGTGGGAGCTATTTCCTAGGTTGAGACATTGGGGTGAGACGTTTCATGCCTCTGTTGTTTGCTCCAAGAGTCACTGCCTTCAGTTGTGGTTTTGGTTGATAACCTTAGATGATTCCTCTATGCAGTTGGTTCTTGCACCTCAGTTTTCTTGACAATGACTTCTCAACACTAGCTTCCTTGCAGCATACAACCTCAATTAATCCTTAGTTAACATACCACAGAGATGAAAGCATTTTTTCCCTTGTTCCATTTTTTTCCCCTGAGCAGATTGGATTTTGTGTAGCTCCTTTGGAAACCTGCTTTGAAAGCAGGTTCAGATTCTAGCCCAGTTCCTATTTATTTATAGCCTCAGTTATTTCAGCAACTGCTGTCAAATGAAAACTCTGGTTAATCAGACGCAGGTAAACATGCCAATTCTAGTTCATTGTCCAAGCAGCCCCCTCTGCTGTGGTGGAGGAACCATGCCACACTGGGGCCAATCCTGGCTGCTAGAGGGTTGGAGACAAACACAGTTAAGACTTGCTCACCATTCATTCCGGGCACCCAAGTGATTATCACTTCTGTTATATGGTGGAAAAAGAAAGTAGTTATGAGCCAGAGCTTCCAATTCTGGTTTGGCCACTTGCTGGTTCTATGACTTATAAAAGTTACTTAGCTTCTTGGAGTCAGGATTTACTCATTTAAAAATGGCAGCATTACTAACTACAAATACAAATGAGCTCATGTATTTCTCTAGGACAGTGCTCAGTAGACAGTGGTTTCTTACTTCATGGTTCATTGAAGCTCTTTGATTAAATGTGAAGTCAGAATTTAAAGAGTGGGATGAATAAAGGAACACATGTGTTCATCAAAGATCATTGAGAATCTGCTAGGCATCAGATCTTATGAGAGCTAATAGAGAAAATCAGATATTTTCCTGGGTGTCCTAGAGCTTACATGGTAGGGAAGAAGAGGAAAATGAACCTAGAAATGTACAATCATACATATTGATCAGTCTGTTTTTAAAAGACCTGGAAGAGAGAAGTTGGTGGGGACAACTTGTCCTGGGGAGTAGTTAAGGAACTGAAGCAGCAGCCTTTGAGCTGAGACCAGAAGGGGAGGCAAGGTGTGGGAATTAACTGGACAAAGAAGAGAAAGTACACATATCCATTCCTGAGTGCACATATTCAAGGAAGGAAAAATAAAGCCAGGGGGATCCGAGTGTAGTGAGCAAGGAGTGGCCTGGCTAAAAAGCAGCGAGAGAGAAGGGTAAGAGCACGCGGGCATGCTATCTTATCCTGGGAGCTGCAGCAAGACGTAGAAGGGTTTTAAGCAAAGAAGTAATGTGATTCCAGTTATTAGGACCCAGTTGGACTGAATAAACGGTTACTAAGAATACAGTGCCTACTTACGGGAAGAGCTCATGCACTCAGTGCTGAGGGCTGGCAGAAGGCAAGGGTGGGGGCCTTTGTTGATAGTCTTTGCTTCCCCCTGACTCTGGTCTTTCATGGAGCTGGGGGCAACTCAGAAATGCTGCAGTCTCTGGGTTCTGTATGGTTCTGCCTGACTGAAGCCATAGACTTCCCCTTGTCTTGGGACTCCCTAGGAGTGAGAATCCAGAAGGTTGTTATCTGTGTGGCCTGAACTGGATAATTCCAGCTGGGTGATTTGATTCTACTATTGATTGGAAGAGGAATGGTGGCATCAGCTGGAATAAACTGGGTTAAGGAAGCTCACCCTGTATTTTTCAGGGGAAGAAAAGAAAGGTCATTCAAACTAAGTCAGTTGTGTCCCTCTCCTCCTCTCACTGACCCTAAACACTCTGAAGGGGACATGTGTTCTCTGTGCCCACTGCAGCCTGATCAGTGGAATGGCTTGGCCTGGAGACAAGCGGCGACTTTTTTTTTTTTCTGAATGTTCCTTCTCTTTATATCTGCAAGGAGTCCAGGGAGACATTTATCAAAAGCCCCTTGGACAGATGCGTATCTGTTTATAAGCTAACTATCCAGGGGAGAGTCCCTTCTTGGAAGAGTGGGTGTGGCAGAGATGAGATAAGGGTGACTCAGGCAGAGGGGCAGTGGCTCCCAGGTCCTGCAAGGCTGTAGCTGCCCTATAAGCAGGGCAGCCAGGTCTGAGGAGGAACGGTGGCCATGATCCTTCTGAAGGAGCTCTCACATTTATTCAGAGTCTGCTGTCTTCCAGACTCCGGCCTTTCCTCAGGCGAGCACATTTATCCTTCCCAGTGATGGTCCATTTTTCCGATAAAACAGTGGAGACTCAGAGTGGTTACATGACGCACCCGAATTCACATGGGCAAGAAGGGGTTGATATAGACTGAATGTCTGTGTCCCTCCCACCCCACAAATGCATATGTTGAAATCTTCTCCCCACCGTCGATGGTATTTGGAGGCAGGGCTTTTAGGAAGTGAGTAGGGCATGAGGACAGAGCCCTCTTGGGATCAGTGCCCTTAAAAAAGAGCCCCCAGAGAGCTGCTGTACCCTTTCCACATTGAGGACACAAAAAAAGATGACCGTCTGTGAACCAGGAGGCAGTCCTTCACTGTGTACTACACCTGCCGACACCTTGATCTTGGACTTCGCAGCCTCTGGAACTCTAAGAAATAAATGTGTGCAGCTTATTTTTGTCATAGGTGTTTGAACAAACTAAGACACAAGGTACAGATCCTTCTGGCTCTTTCTATGTTGTCTCTTAGACCATACCAACTTCTTGTATGTGTGTAATGTGGGGGAGAGGGTCTGTGACCTGTTCCTGCCAAGCTTGGCCTGAAGCTAGGACATTGTCCTTGGAAGGGGACAGTGAAGGGGCATTGGATTGGGAGGATCCGAGTGTCACCTCTGGCCTGTCAGTGGGCTGTCCTTTTCTCCCCAGTGAAGGAGGGTCAGCATGCCTGTCTCGTTGGCCTGCCCTTGCCAGCCCACTGGGCGCTGGTGTGAGTTAATGGATGTGGAAGTTCTTTAGGGAGGAGGGAGCACAGGGAAGGAGGCTAAGGTGCGAACGGACAGCCAGTAGCCTGCTGAGGGAGACCTTGGTCCTAGCTCAGCCGCAAGTGGGCTCAGCTCTCAGGGAACTGAGAATCAGGCCACGCTTTGCCTGGGCTGGGTCAGAAACGACGTTTCCTGAGCCCACGTCACCCGCTTCCATTTGCACAGTTGAGGGAGTGCCTGGGTGTGCTGCTCCCTGCTTGGGCGTGCATCTGGACCCTCTAATCCCTGCTCCTTAAAGCTGAGGATTAGCTGGCATGCATCTCTTGGCCCCCAAAATGGACCACATGAGTGGTAGGGAGCAGAGGTCACTCTGTCCTACCTAGCCTCAAGAGTCCCTTGAGCTGCTCCCAGCTGAAGCCAGCGGTGGGACTTCCGGCCCCTCCGGCTCTCCTCCCCCTGCTCTCACCTCCTCCTTGCAGTTTCTCTGCCGTTTGCAGTGGGAGGTGCTGGAACAATTAGGTGGCAACACCCTCCCAATTGTCTCTAATCTTCATGCTTTCAGAATCTCATTAGTTCCTGCTGTGCCTTCCTGCTTTTTGCTACTGGCATATCCAGGGCTAGCCAAGGCTTGCTCCTGGGGCAAAGATGGAATCCTAGGCTTGTGGCACTGTGACCTCCCTGGGGGGGAGGTCTGGGATTTAGGGGCACACACTGGGACTCCTCCAGGCCTGCTCCACTTCAGGGCCACCTTCGCCTTCACGTCTGCTGGAGCGAAGGGCTCTGGATTCAGAGTTGGGCAGCCAGGGGCCTGGTCTGAGATGTGTCTAACCTTGATGATAATGATGGTGATGATTGTAATTCCAGTAATAGTCAAACTAGCTGTCATTTACTACTCTCCGGTTTTGTGCCAGTGTAGACCCCATGTCATGTAATTCTAGGAATATCCCTGCGAGACAGGCATGATAGTCACTTTATAGATAAGAAAGTTAATACTCAGAGAGGCTGAGTGACTGCTAGCAGTCAGACAGCGGGAAGATGACCAAGCCGCAGTTTATGCCCACATCTCTTTGACCCCAAGCCCAGCTCTTTCCACTGGGGTGTTCTGACCCATGACTCAGGGAGCCCCAGGGTCACTTACTCAGAAGACCCCCTGAAAGTGGCAGGGCTTCAGATCCTTCCAGCTCCCCCTTCTGGCAGTGAGGAGGCTCAGACCCCTGACCATACTAATGCCCTGGCTCCTTAATTCCTCCCACACTGCCCCCTACCCCCACATGTCTGCACCGAGCCCCCTGTGTGCCATTGTCTGAGCTGGGCTGCAGACTCTAGAAAGTGCTGGACATGAAGAGGCTCGAGGCAGCCGGACCCAGCTACTCCTAGTTTTTCTTTTGGAGGCCTGAGAAACACATCTGGAAAATGGATAGGAAGGTGAGAAGAAGCAAAAAAAAAAAAAGGGAAAAAGAAGACTAAAGACTGCAAAAGTGAAGAGGATGCCCATCCCCACCACCCAGTGCTCAGGGAAATATCCATCTTCGAGTGGCCTGAGGGGGGCACAGTGCCCACCATGGTGCCTCAGAGGTCAAGGTGAAGTGAGATGCTGCTAGCCTTGACTCCATACTTGCCTGAGACCGTCAGAGACCTGAATCAGGAGGGCTTCCTTAGCCTGGACAAAGCCTTATGCTCCACAAGGAGCTGGGCCTCCCCATCTCTGGGAGGACTGGTAGGCCAGCAGTTCTCTGGCCCCTGGGCCTACAGAGGGGACAGTTCTTGGAATCTGCTCTCTCTGTCTACAGTGGCTACCCTGCTTCTCCGCCAGGCTCTCATCCTTCCTCCAAGGCCCACTCACTGTGGGAAGTCTTCCCTGCCTGCCCAGTATCATGGCTCCAGACCTTATTCTGGAACATCAGCTACATCACCGTCTCCCTACAACTTTATACATGTCTTTCTCATTTTTTCTAAGATAAGACTGAGAACTCTTTTAAGCATAGGATGATCTCTTCTTCTGTGCTTAGTCCCGTGAAATATTTAAAATACCACTGGCATAATTCAGCATACACAGTAAGTTTCTGCTCTTGCATACTTAGATCAGATTATTTTCCCTTTCCTTGTAGTGGGAATTCTTAATTATCCTTATTATCATTTGCCCATAGTTGTTTCTGGTTTATGGCTTTGCTTCCCATTGCTTTTCCCTCCTTGGCGTTTGATTTGTTTATTCAGTCGTCAGCCATTGAGCAACAATGGGTGCTCGTCTAGGTGCTGGATGTGCAGAAATGAGCATATATGTAGTTTTAAGTGTCTTATGCAATTGAAAAGCACAGAATTAGGGCTGACTTAGGGTGAGGCTCAATTCATTGGCTTAATGATGTCACCCCTGGAGCTGAGATTCCCGTGGGAGCTCACTCAAGGGTTGAGTATGTGAGGGGCCCTTGCCTGGGTACACCTCAAGTCTTTCTTGAATGAGCAGTTCATCTGGTAATGAATGAGGCCACCTAGGCTCACGCACACTTGTTCCTGGAGTTGGCACTTCTCATGTTTCATAATGAGAACAGGCTTTTTTTAGGGGAGCAGGTGTGCGGTAGATTCTGGATCCCTCCACGCTGTCTTCTGATGATTCTCCAGTCTGATTTGGCTGAGCCCGTCTGTGTCACCCCCACAGGCTGGGGTTTTTGTTCCTGGAGCAGAGAGACATCTGTCATCCTCACTGAGCCTTGACAGATGCCACATTCAAATAAGCAGCACCCGCTGAAACACTCACACAGCAGCAGCAGCCATGTCATTGCCACCCTGGCTCAGACACTGCCCCCTCGTTTACTTGCCTTTCCTCCTGCTGGGGATGCCTTCCTGCTGCTCCCACGCTGCAGGTACAGGACCAGGTTACCTCTGTGTGCTGTGATGCCCAACAGGCTTGAGCAAGAGGATTTGCACCCAGGAGATGTGAAGAAGGCTCTCACTGCAGAATTGCGGGTTGTAAGCACCTGCTGGGCAGTAAACACATTTCTGCCTTTCAGGTTGGAACAAGTCTTGAATGGCTGATCCTGAGCACAATGGGAAAAACACACAGAAGATCACCTCCTCCAGGATATGAATGTGTCTTTCTAGAGGAAGTGCCTCACTTGGCCCCTGTTACCTTCAGGAGTGACAACTTAAGGAAGTGGTGTGGGCACATATTGAAAATGGGGCTTACTTTTAGTATTAAGGGGGAACGGAGGATGGGCTGCTCATATTCTAAACGAGGGGAGGCTTAACTTGAGGATGGCTTTAAAACAAGATTTAGATGAAGCAACTCAGATGAAGAGACGGATGAGGTGGTGGGATGAGAGGAGAAGAAGGAGGCATACATTCATGTCTAAGTATATGAAGGTCCTGCAAATATTTTATAATGATGTAGAATATTTCATCTTTCTTTATAAACTCAGTCTAGGTTTTGGTACTTTATCACTCCCTCCATGTGGATGTAGCAGTAATAATCCTCAAAGGTGTTTGTGGACTTGTCTTAGAGAAGTCTAGGTTGAGTGTTAGGGTGGAAGAGAGTGTCCTCCTCCTTGGTAGGCTCCTGGAGGAAGAGGGCTGTCTGGAGAAAGACGCTGGAGGGCCAGGTCCCTGGGGCCTCTAAGAGGGAAAAGAAGAGATGAGTCCAAGGGCAGGGGGGCATGCAATCATTTGTTAGGTCCTAGGAACTGTCCTGTTGCCATGTTCCAGATGGGAGGGTTGGGGAGATACGGGCTCAGAGTTAACATCCTGCTGAGGGGGAGTAGTGGCAGTGGTGGGTGTAGAAAAGTGGGGAAGGAGATTGTTACCTGTGTTTAACCAGATCTATTGTAGAAGGTCAGTAAGAGAAGTCCTACTCTTGACCATGCGTGCCTACAGAAGATTCCAGTGGAGGAAGACTTGTCTCATCCTGAAAGCTTCCTGGAAGAATGTCTGATGAGCACGGCTGCCTCTCAGCTAGAGTTGGGGGTGGGGATGGAGAACAGTATGGGGGGAGCACTGGTTCTGTGACTATCAGCTGGGCTGCAGGGAGTCCTGGGGGCTGGTTCTCAGCTGATCCTCACTGTTCCTCCTTAGACTGCCCCCATCTTGGAGAGAGCTCTTCTACTTACATATTTTTGCTCATCTTAAAAATCTTGTGCTTAAATGTTTCATTTGGAAAAGAGACTTGGGAACTAAAGCATTTCTTTCTATCCTGCATCTGATCATCCCGCAGCTCTTGGACTCTAAGCTGATTTTGGGACGTTATATTTTCAGAGACACCAGTCCACTTCACCTCATCTTGCTTTTTATCTTTAAGTTCCTCTTTCTTTCTTTTTTAAAGTATTTATTTATTTTATTTGTCTGTGCCAACTCTTAGTTGCAGCATGTAGGATCTAGTTCCCTGACCAGGGATCAAACTTGGGCCCCCTACATTGGGAGCATGGAGTCTTAGCTCCTGGACCACCAGGGAAGTCCCTCTTCTTTCTTTCTTAAGCTTTGAGTTCATAGGTGGTTCTTTCTGTATTTCTTCAGATTATACTTGTGATTCATCCTCTGCACGTTGTTTTAAGTAATGAAGAGAATCTGAACCCAGGAGTAAACCCGAGGGCCATCTTCATAAATTTGGAAGTTTCTTGAATCCATAAAACATCCCTTTGGATACAGCAAGCTGAAGTTGAAATACTAGCTTTTCCCTTAATTTAAATGACTGCATCCCATGGGGAATTTAATTTTTAAAATAAATTGCATTTTCCAATAAAGAGGAGAGCTCTGCTGGATAAACAGAGATGTTTACTTATAAAAGATTCTTTATTCAGCTCAAGAGAAACCTATGGGATAGAGAAGAAGAAGTGCTGAATGGAACCTATAAGACCAGATTTTTAAATCAAGGCTGAATTTATCATGTCTCCTTTTCAGTGAGCTCTACCTAAGCAGAGCCAAGTAGACCCTCTCTGGACCCTCCCCAAACCCAAGAGTGTCAGGGTGCAAATCCTGGGAGCAAAGGGATGGAAAGTCTTTCCAGCATGAGTGCATGTATCATCTGGGACTTTTTTGTATGCAAATGAGAGAAATCTGGTTCAAGCTGCTTAAGCACAAAATAAAAAGGAAAGGCTGAGGAGGGATTGGATAACTCTGGTAACTGAAAACCTCAGAGGTTAGGTTTGGCTTTCTGTCTAGCTGACCCCAGGCACCTGAAGGATGTCTCCAAGTCCCTGTTCTTCCTGGTTCACTCCATTTCACCTTCCATATCTCATTGGTACCTCTGTGTTGGTTTCATACTTTCTGCAACAGAGTCAAATGCATTTCCTATTCACTTCTTACCCTTAACTCTCAGTGAAAAGGCAATTTCTTTTTTTAAATACAGAAGTTCCAGCAAAAATAACCAAAACTGACTCTTCCTAGAACAGGTTGGTTCACACGCTTGTTTTTGAACCAATTACCATGGCCAGGAAGATGGGTCTGCTGGTCTCATTGGGTCAGACTGGTGTACACCCACTCCTGGAACTGGAGAGTGAGGGCGGGGCCCTCGCTGAACCACAGAGATCGAGAGTGAGGGATTGTTTTCTTACCAGAGGGATCATGTATGCTAGGCAGGTAAAGAAATAGCTATCCACTATGACATGCCTTGGTCAGATAGATTTGAGGGGCCAACCCTGGGTTGGTCTGTGTTTGCCGACTGATCCTGTTAGGCAATGTCTTCCTGTTTGTATGTCTGCAGACTATCTCAGTTGCTGGTGCCGTCCTGCCATCTTGTTTCTAGATATTGGAAATTGAGCATGCAGAGCTTGATATACCAGGTTGATCTGGTGTGTATAAGGCAAGGCAATTTCTTTGTCCACACTTCTTCTCCAACTGCAGCTAACAAACCCCTTCCACCCAGTATGATTATTATTAATTTTAAACTATCAGTTGAGAGCTGATAACTATTGGAGATTTTAAAAATTATCTATCTGTCTGTCCATCTGTGTCCATCTATCCATTCAGTTTTACATTTGAAATTATTTAATTTTATTAATTGAACACATTTTTATGACATACCTATACTTGCCTATTATCGAGTACTTATTATGTGCTGGGCAGTTGTGTATATGCTCTATAAACATTAAGTCTGATCTTCCCCCAAAATCCTGTGAGATGCACACTTAGCCCTGTTTTTCTGGGGAGGAAACAGGGTCAGAGTATTCTGTGACCCGTCAAAGGCCACTCAGCCTGGAGCAGGCAGAATGCTTAGGTCTTGGCCTGGGCTTGATGCTTAGAAAAGGGATATATAAGCCATGTTCTCTGCCCTTGAGCAGTAAGGAACTGCTGTGCGTTTGTAGTTACATAAAAGAATGAGTAATATGCTTCTATGGGAATAAAAAATAAAATAGAAGGAAGTGATTAGTTTTGCCTGAGTGTAGTCTTGGAGGCAGAAAGGGACATTTGAGCTAGGTCTTGATGAGTGAGTAGGAGTTTCCCATGAGGATACAGTACAGAGGGAATTTGTCCTTTAACTGAGTTATGCATGAGTTTTGTATGAGTTGGAGCTGCTAGTTTCAGGAAATGTAATATCATCTTGGACTCTGCCTTCCCATTTTACTGCAAGACCAAAATGATATACATTTGTATTAGTTCAGATGCTTTCCTTTGCAAAGAAGAACCACTATACAAGGTAGCTTAAACAATAAAGGGGATTTAGTGTCTCATCTCATTAAAAAAAATCACAGAATTAGGGCTGGTACTGGGCTAGCCTTGATCTGTTGGTTGAGTACTCTCACCCAGGGTCTGGTTTCTTCCATCTCCCCATTCTGCCTTATGCAATGATTTTTTTTTTTTTTTCAATCAAAGGCCAGCTCCTTTTGGAGCCCTAAGGTGACTGACAGGTCTTCTAGGACTGTGTCTTCCTTGCTTACACCCACCTGGAAGGAACGGTGGTTTTGTTCCAACTTTCCCAGCCAGAGACCTGAGAGCCACTCTGATGGGACTGGCTTAGGTCACTGGCGCTCAGCCCTGCTCTCATTGCTGTGGCAAGAGACAGCACCACTGATGGAGTCAGTCTCTCTGGAACTACATGAATCCTCAAATGGAATTTTGGGGACTGGTGGAAGAAGGAAGTGGACAGTGGATTCTGGGAAAACTGTAAAGAATGTTCTCTACAGAACTCAAGCTTGTGCACGCTCTATCTTTTGGTCAGGGAAGGTAGCATATACCCACTGCTCATAAATCTATATGCTCTAACTCTAGGCCCAACCTTGGGCAATCCAGCCACAAACTACTTCTTCTTTCTGTTGTCTCATCCTAGTTTGTCCTCTGACCAGCTCGGTTTGACTTGATCTGAGGACACCCACTCTCTCTTAGAATATAATGAATTTTGTGGGCAGACCAGGGTTCTGTGAGTAGGAAGGTGTAAATTATACCTGGAATGGTCTAGAACTTCATAGCAACTAATTTTTGAGGCCATCATCAGAATGTCTTTCCTATAA
Organism: Capra hircus; assembly: GCF_001704415.2. NCBI lineage: Eukaryota > Metazoa > Chordata > Mammalia > Artiodactyla > Bovidae > Capra > Capra hircus. The sequence continues at coordinate 12,533,387 of NC_030835.1, forward strand.
GAGGGTTAAAAAGAAAACTGACAGCATTTTCTAAAACTCTTCCCAACCTCCAAGACCACCACTCTCCCCTTCCTAGTGGAGGAACTAAATTTATTCTCAGTCATAGAATGGCGAAAAAGAGGGCTTCCCAAGATGTTTTGCAGTGATGAGAAGAAGGAACATCCAAGGCTATTAGCCAGAAAATGGCAGATCATGGATTATAACCAAGGCAGGGTGGCTCCAGAGAGGCTGAGTAGTTGGAGGTGGGCAGGCCCAGTTTCAAGTTGGTGGTGCCATCACTTTTTTAAGAGGCAGTATGGGTGTGATGTGGAGGTGAGGAATCCCAACTGTAGACAGACTGTCTTGAGTCTGAGCCTGAGCCTGTCTTCAAGCTGTGACTATGAAACAGGAGGGAAGGGGGCAAGGCACAACCTTTAAAAGAATGGCATAGCCCTAGGACATGACATAAACTGATAAAGGTCATAAACATGACATGACATAAACAAAAAGGTCCAAGATGGTGGGTAAGTTGACTTCCACTGGACCTTGAGCCTCAGTGTGCACTCATTGTCTCACCTGGGTTCATGTCCCAGCTCTGCCATTTACTAGACCTGGGTCAGGAATGGTCACCAAGTTCTAATCTTTCATTCACGGGGTTGTTTTCTGCTGTGTCCTTTTGTCAGGTGGCCATCTGTTCTACCTGGGAGGGTGAGGTCTTTCGCTTTATTTCTTTGGCCTCAGTTGTCTCCTCTATAAAATAAGAATGAGAATAATATCCACATTATAGGGCTGTTGTGAGGATTAAATGAGTTAGTATGTGAAAAGCAAAACAGCAGCAAGTGAGCGCAAGCACTAAGGACAATTAGACATGTCTTACATGTCTTGTTGGACTGCTATGAGCCTTAGAGTCATTGCGTCTATAGTGCCTGAGCTATAGCAGACACCTAATAAATGCTAGCCATTATTAATAATAACTATGCTGATTGAACTGCTTAATAACGTGAGTCATTGGAGTAGAACTTGCTCATGTTGGGGATGTTTGCTTCCAATATCTCCCCCTTGGACCTCACCACTGCTCAATGACGGGGCTGCTTCTTCTGTCCAGTGGGTCTCAGGATAGGGGTGAATGCCTTCCCAGGGTGTCCTAGTGGGAGCTGGGCAGGGCCCACGGAGAGGAGTTTCCCAGTTCCCACCTTTTCTCTGTCCTGTCTCCACCTAGTCTGCAGACTTCTCAGCCATTTATCACAGCCTCTTTTGAAATGCATGTGGTTTTCATCTGTAATATCCTGATTGTCCCATTAATCTCCTTTAAGCTTCATGAAAAATACAAAGGGCTGGATCAGGAAATAGTCACCAAGTTCTAATTTCACATTCAGGAGATTGTTTTCCAGGGACGTGAAGAGACTGCTGTTTCCCATTTGGCATTTGGCTTTCCAGCTAAGTCAGGGAGAGCTGTCGCCTTCTGAATTATCTGGCACTTTCCAAGGTTGCATCTCTCTTTCGCCCCTCGTGTGTCTGTGCCTTTTGTTGCTTCTCTGTGCATATGTGCTCCTCTTCCTAATGAATGCAGAACTGTGCTTCCCAGAGGGAACCCTGAGGAATTTATTTTGATGAGACCTTAGAGCTGCAAGAAGCTGGAGCCTCAGATACCCACTGTGGATATTCTTCAGTCCCTGACCATAAAACAATGCTCACTAGAGAAAGAGCAGTGTGTGTGTGTGTGTGTGTGTGTGTGTGTGCGCGCGTGCGCGCATGTGCTTCCCTTAAACAAGAGAAAAAGTTTATTTCTGTGCTCACAGGCACCCACCAAAAAAAGTAATGAACATGTTACATGGTGAAGATTAAACGCTTATAAGGGGCTTCCCCAGTGGCTCAGCTGGTAAAGAGTCTACCTGCCAATCTGGGAGGCACAGGAGCTGAGGGTTCAATCCCTGGGTCAGGAAGATCCCCTGAAGAAGGAAATGGCAACCTGTTCCAGTATTTTTGCCTGGAAAATCCCATGGACAGAGGAGCCTGGCAGGCTACAGTCCATGGGGCTGCAAAAGAGTTGGATATAACAGAGCACACACACATATGCACAAAGGCTTAAAAACCTGTTTTACTAGGGGGAGAGGGAGAGGGGAGAAGGGGCTTCTAAGGGAAGAACAGATAGGTTTCTTTTCTTTCTTTTTTCTTTTTTTTTTTTGGACTGTGCCTCTTGGCTTTCAGGGTCTTAGTTCCCCAACCAGATATTGAACCCAGGCCCTCAGCCATGAAAGCATAGAGTCCTAACCACTGGACCCCCAGGGAATTCCCACTGATGGGTGACTTCAGGAAAGACAGACGGGTTCTTTGGAAAACAGTGTGGTATAAGAAAGTTTGTGGTAATATTTGTTGGCACATGGATGAGTGATCTTTGTGTCTTCTTCAGGGTTGTAAAACACCCCACTGAAGGGATTTATGGTAGGTCTTGTGCACACACTAACACCACCCGCGCCCCCACCACGACTCTCTCCAAGGTCCTGAATTCCAGATCAGTCCAGTGTTTAATATGGTAGCCGCTAGTTGTGTGTGGCTATTTAAATTTATATGAAATTACTAGTTTAGTTACCCAGCTGCATTAGCCACATTTCAAGTGTTCAATAGCCACAGGTGGCTAGTGGCTACCATCCTGCATGACACAGTAAGAACATTTCCATTGATACAGAGAGTTGTGTGGGACAGCATTTAGCATGAGGGAGAAAAGGAGTGGCAACTGGCACATGGGTGTTAGCATTTAGCTACAAAATACCAGGCATGAATATTAAACAGTTCCCCTTTTTAACTCTGCATGTAGTTCCCCTGCAATTTTCAACCCCCTGTAAAACAGGAGGAATGAGGGACTATTGTTCCCTGATCTAATATAAACATTCTACCACTATGGAAATTTTTCTCTTAGAGAGAAATACAAATGTATATTTTGTTACCTGATGTAAATAATGAACTTGTATAGCATATTACATGTGTTTCAATCCACTGGTGACTGGTGTTGATGTAGCCAGAAAGCCAATGTAGAGCCTCGCTTATATTAGAGAAAGGGGGTCAGAAAAACTGTTAGACTAGTAAATATTCCTGTCCAGTCAGAACTATAACATCTTTGTTGACTACTGGGTGGGCAAAGCTGCTTGTGGACAACCCAGTCCACTAATTCTTCTGAAAAAGCATACACCAGAAATGAATAGACTTGCTTTTAATGATGCTTGCTGCTGTTGGATTGCTGTCAATAGATGACTCAATAGATCAAGGGGATAAACCTCATTGCATGAATATTGCAAAAAAGTCCGTGGATCTCTTGGGGACCCACCAGACCTAATTTGGAAAATGACTGATTTAATCAGTTTACATAGCTTAATACACATCCTCGGGCAAAGGTTCTGCATTCTTCTGTCCTTGGGAGGAAGGAAAAGCAGAGGAGAGTGTTGGCTGTCTGGGCTAATAAGAAAGTGTGGGAGGATCCAGGGCTGCCTCTGAGGTCTGGGATCCAAGGTTCAGAACCCAGTGCAGGGAAGGGCTGATGTCCTGCCTGAAGTAGTCTTATCCTGCATGGCCTGGAGCCTCTGGTGAGTGTGAGGTTCATTGTGTTACAGGTTGTCTATGACAGGCCTACCAAATAGGCTGGTGTCTGGTGGAGGATATCTGTAGAACTGTCCAGAAGTGTCAGAACAAGAGGATAATCTTCCCCAAATGTCCTCATAGTCATGAGTTAATTGTGGCATCCTGGGAATTTCAGCTCGAGGGTCATCTTTTTGGGTCGTGTTTTTGGTACTCTTTGACCTTTCGTGTTCCAAGGTTGAGTGGTGACATTACAAGGATACTTTCTTGGCTCTTCTCACTGAGAACGCTCTTTAAAGGTTTACAATACTGTAAAAATATTATACTGGGGAAGATTGAGGGCAGGAGGAGAAGGGGGCGACAGAGGATGAAATGGTTAGATAGCATCACTGACTCAATGGACATGAATTTGAGCAACTTCAGGAGAGTCTGGCATGCTACAGTCCATGGGGTGACAAAGAGGTGGACACAACTTAGTGACTGAACAGCGACAACAACAACGTATCATTGTGAGACCTCCCTCCCCTTGCAACATTATCCTAGTGATGTTTAAACTCTTTTAGTGGAGAGTCTTCTCCAAAATCTTTGCTCAAATGACATCATAGCTAGAACCCAACATACAGTACAGATAAGGGTGGAGTATGATTGAAGGGAAAGAAAGGGTGGGGCCCTGATCACTGGTGCTCGGCTCCCCTAAGCCTTCCTCTAGCCTCTGAGTTAGCCCATGTCTCCTATGAGTGATCCGGAGCATCACTCAGTAAGTCCTTACATCATTTCTGCTCCTCACAGTGACCTAATGCTGCCCCAGCAACGGGGAGGCAGCTGAAGAGGAGAGAGTCACCCACATGCTGCTTGGCCCAGTTCAAGGCATGTCTGTCATGGCAGGGATGCAGGGGAAGGGGCTCCTCTGAGGTCACTGGTGGGGTAGGGTCTAGATTCTCTGTAGGCTTTTTTCTAGAGGAGAGCCTATCCTCATAGAACTTAGCTCATGAGTTCCTAGGCCAGTTAGAATTTTTGAGCACTGGCCTCCAAGTAGCCTGTCTTCAAAGTGGTTCAGGGAGCCTGCTGTGAAGGCCTTCAGGAGGTTTTCCAGCCTATCTTGAACTTCACTCGGGCTGCTCCAGTTCCTCTTGCTTTGCAGACTCAGGTGTGGGAATCTGGACGGCTCTGCAGTGGTCTCCACCAAGGCTCAGGAGATCCATCATGCTTATCTGGCCTCTCACGCTGCTGCCAAAAATAGGACAACCGCAGGCATGGTGTTAGTGGGTGTATTTGGCTTATGTACAAGGATGAATGAATGCTGTCTTCCAGGGCCTCTTGTTTCTGTAACATGTCATGTGCCAATGAAGTGAAAAGTGTTAGTTGCTCAGTCATGTCCAGCTCTTTTCAACCCCCATGGATTGTGGCTCACCAGGCTCCTCTGACCATAGGATTCTCCAGATAAGAATACTGGAGTGGATTGCCATTCCCTTCTCCAGGGGATCTTCCCAACCCAGGGATGGAACCTGTATCTCCTGCATTGCAGGTAGATTCTTTGCAATCTGAATTCTTTGCCACCAGGGAAGTCCCATTTGCCAATTCTTCAGTATTTTCGCCTGTGAAATGGGTATATAAATAAATATGTGTAGGGCTCACTAGAAGATGAAAGCTCTTTGAAAATGTTGATTGTAGATCCAGTCAGTTGAATGGCTGGCTTCTCTCTTCAAACCAGTTAACTACCATGCTCCATAAAATATCATTACTGTTTTTGTTCTGAACATGAGAAAAAAAAAGATGAAAGCTGTGACCTCTTGTCTAAACTTCGTTAGTGATTTTTAGATTGACTCTGTATGCCAAAGAACTGCCTGTCAGTTTCCTACAGGGGAGATCTGATGGTGGAGAGGAAAGGAACAAAGTTTTTTTTATTGATCTCAGTTTCCCTGTTGACTCACCCAGTGGGTTTGGAATGACATCCCACGTCTCCATATCCACCATAGCCATGCGGTGTGGATGTTACCCTTTTGCCCACCCAGTGGAGGATGAGGGAGAATTCCAGTGCTTACATGAAGAACATGAGTTGCAGACTGAAGGAACGCCTCCTCAAAGGCCGATTCAATTTTAGGAATCTTATGAAAAGCCATCCTGGTTTAGAAGCAGCTTCAAGAAATTTGGCACTGGATTTTAGCTTTGCTCAGAGAGAGCAAGGAGGGAGGAGATGCTGCTTTTTCTGGAATTCTAGGACCTTCCTTTGCAAGGTCAGCAGTGCGGAGATATACCCTAATGATCCATGATTGCCTATGTTTGGAACGGAAGTATTTAATTTGGTCTAATTGTGGCAATTTCTAGGAGTCATTGGGAAATTCAGCAGCTAATGAACGTGCCCCTGTTCTGTCAGATCCCTATTGGAATATTCAGTGTTCTCTTTTTCATACTTATCAGCTAAGGGAATTACTGAAATACATTTCTGGAGCCTACTGTGGTAAAAACAGGGATATGAAAGCCTCCTTCTTTCCCACCAATGAGTCCCAACATCGCAGGTGAATGTCACGCTTGTGTTAAAAACAGGCCATTGATTCCCAGCAGGCTCTGGCCAGAGCCTTTGCCTCCCAGGACTGTGCCAGACTGACCTCCTTTTCCTGCTGCCACGACTTTTGGGGGCCTCCATGAGTCTTCATTCAGTGTAGGGCTTGTGGGTATCCAGGCCTGCAGGCAGACACACTTCTACAGAGCTGGATCAGAGGACGGAAGACAGAGGATGAAGGAAGTTGGACTATTCATTTCCCCTTTTCTCTCTTTTGGCATTATGCTCAGTTTTGCTAACAGCTGATGGAACTGTTGTATCTGGAGTAAATGACCTAGATGCATATTTCTGAAATTATATTTTGGGGCATACTAGTCCCCCTCCAATTCTGGGGAGGCTGCATATTCTATTTCCCTCTTGATGATTCTGCATGCACATTTACATCTTAAAGACCATGCAAGTCCTAGAGTAAAGTGACCTGGACAAGTTTGCCTTTGATTACCCAGTGGTTCCCAGGGAGCCCGAGAGGTTGGGATCCTGATGTTGCTGTCCTGGACTGACTCCTTCTTTGAATAAAGCTCACATGTATCCAAAGGCATTGCAAGCCTGTAAATTTTCAGCATCTGGTTTTGTGCCCTTGAGCAAGTCACCTAACCAGGACACGCTTCAGTTTCCTTGTCGATAAAAGGGAAATGATGAAACTTGCCTGGCAAATCCCATGGATGGAGGAGCCTGGTAGGCTGCAGTCCATGGGGTCGCTAGAAGTCAGACATGACTAAGTGACTTCACTTTCACTTTTTACTTTCATGCATTGGAGAAGGAAATGGCAACCCACTCCAGTGTTCTTGCCTGGAGAATCCCAGGGACGGGGCAGCCGGGTGGGCTGCCGTCTCTGGGGTCGCACAGAGTCGGACACGACTGAAGCGACTTAGCAGCAGCAGTAGCAGCAGCCTACTTTATAGTATAGCATTGTCATGACAGTTAAGTGCTTTAGTTTGGCTCTTGAAATATATGGCCTGTGTTTGTTAGCTATTATTATTCATCTCATTAATTATTACTCTTCTAAAGTCTTTGGAGAAAGGAATGGCTACCCATTCCAGTATTCTTGCCTAGAGAATTCCATGGATAGAGGAACCTGGTGGGCTACAGTCCATGGGGTTGCAAAGAGTTGGACATGAATGACTGACTAACAAAAGTCTTTTAATACTGTGCTGAGGGTTGTTATTGTTTTCTTTTGGTATCGCAGAGTGTGGCATAGTGTAAGAATATCTTACCTAGGAGTGAAAGATGGCAAAGCACCATTGTTTTACTTAAGCCTCATGGCAATCTTGCAAGGAAATTGCTGTTGTCTCTTTTTATGGCAGAGGAAGCAAAACATCCTGCGCAGTAGAGAGGCTGGTCCTAAGTCACACAACACATGGAAGACTCAGTGGCTCCAAGTCCACGATCCCCGGCATCTCTGTAGAGCTGCTTGTCAACCAGCCCTTTATGGGGCCCCAGAGACAGGAGGCTGATGTCAGCACCTCGTGGATCCTCCTCATATGGCGAGGGAGCCCTCAGTCCAGATCTGAATTCCTCCCTTCCCTAACTCCTTCCCTTAAAATAGAAAAGGTAATATCCATGTCATCTGTGCACAGTGAGGCTAATAACATGGGGTGTGAGTGTCAAGTACAAGGCCCAGCATATCGTCAGTATTCAGTAAGTCCCAGCTCACAATGATGCTCTGAATCAGCTTTTCAGGATGTTTTCCATGCAGGATCTCATGTAATCTTCTTGACACCACCAGGAGGTCTGTACTGTTCATTTTTCAGAGGGGGAACTGAGTCACTGTGTGATCAACTGACTTGGTCAAGGTCCTAAGGCCACAGATTATGAAATTGAGATTGAAACCCCAGCAGCCTTACTCTGTTGAAACTCTTTCCCCATTCCTCTTCTTTTGGCCATGTGCTTACATGGCTGGTGCTGACCCTCAGCAGGGCAGACTGGCAGTGGACACTTTGATCTTGTCTCTGTAGGACAGTGCTGTCATTTGGGCTTGAAGATGGCATTCCTGGGGCAGGAGAATAAAGCAGAAGTTTAATACTGTTTCTCCAGGAAGGAAGTACCAACTCTGGTCTTGGGTTGAACAGTTCAGTCAGAGATGGTGGCTCATTCATATATGCATTCTCGGCTGGGTCATAATCTGTGCCACAGCACAAGACCCAGAAATCCCAGTGGACCTCTTTAACAATCCAAATGACCAGAAGTGACCCTTCTAGCAAGACAAACTGAAGAAGTCCCCAGACAGTCTTCCAGTTAATCGAGGAAGAACCCAAGCATTGTAGAGCAGTGAGAGAGAGAGAAAGAGGGATGGCACAAGTTCTTGATCTGAATTCTCCAGGTAAATTCTAGTTAATGATTTCGAAATCATGGATGCCCTTCAACTCGAAAGACAAGAACAAAACAAATGACCAGAGATACAGATGTAAGACACTAGAACAAGAGGGAGAACGGAACACAAGGGACAGTGTGAGGTTACCAGCACGGCTTTCCTATGGCTTTTGGAGTCCAGGGAAAGATTCAGTCTGGGTTATTAATGGAGTATTCACTTGGATGTGCTGAGCAGTTGGAACATTGTTGTTTCCTAGACAAGAAAGCACACTCGGCTTTGTACAATTGGACTTTAAATTGCTCAGTGGAGCATCACTTGCTGTTGGCCTGCGTCTGTAAAGACCCGCAATTTGGGAAGATCAACTGTCGTAGTATTCTCATGTTCCAGGGATGGCTGTGGAGAATAGCAAGTTCTGTCTCTCAATGAAAGCACATTTCCTCAGGATATCCCTACTCTGCCTTCTTTGACTCAGGGTCCTGTAAACATTCCTGTGGGGAATGGGAGTACATACCCAAGGGTAATCAGTACATGAATGTGACCAAGAGTTGAGTCCGTGGGGATGGAGATAGGTACAGCTGTGCAGCCATGGGGGTGAGGGATGAAGGCAGAGGCAAGGCAGAAAGGGAGTGCCTCCCTCATTCGTTGATCCAGCCGGCATCGACTGAGTACCCACTGTGTGCCAAGTGCTGCTCCAGGCATGGACATAAAGCCTGATGGATGAGATTGATGCCTGGTGATGGATGTGTCAAGCAGGACCACTCATAACCACTCATAGAGTCAGCCAGGGGGGCTGCAAGAGAGAGGGGAGGGCTTGCTCCCTTGGGAGTCGAAGACCGGTGTTGTATGATGATGCTTCCTTAATAACTCATGTTGGTTCTTGTCTACTCTCAGAGCCAATTTAGTTGGAAAAGCACTCTCTTCCTTCGTTCCCTCCCGTCCTGGCCTCTAGCAACTGGTATTCATTTTGCCTCTGTTCCCCAGCCTGAAGGGTGGACACGGGCATGAAACCTATAACTTCATCTCTTTGGATTTAGTTTCTGAACAGAGAGAGAAGGTCTTCCAGACCCACAGTCAGCCACGTGCTTCTCCGGGGAGGCACATCCCCCTGAATCTTTGGTTTTTCTTTCTGAAGGAACTAGGTCCATGATTTCGGATCAGGGCAGTATCAGCTGGTAATGGGGAGCCAGGAGACCTAAACTGGAGAATGAGGTACAGTTCTAAGTGTCAGACTTGGGACCTGTGCCAGGGAGAGCGGAGTAGGTTGAGGGTTCCACCGCATCATACATGTAGAGAATTTAGGGACGTGCCAGATGTGTAGGGGGGTCCAGGAAAAGTTAAAAACAAGTAACACTGGGAAGGGAAGCAGGAAAGCCAAGGCAGTAATTTATTCAAGATTTATTCATTCAGTCAAGAATCATTTCTTGAAAACTCAAGTCAGTGGGGCAACGATTCTGTAGCCAGACTGTCTGAGTTCAAATCCTGGTGCAGGATTTTGCTATCTTTGTAATCTTGAGCAAGTTAGTTAATTATTCTCTGTTCCTCAGTTAGTTATCTCATTTGTAAAGTGGGCATAGTCAATAATAATAAGTTGGGGTTGTAAGAAAGACTAAAAGAGATCATGAGCTCCTGTGTTTGCTAGTATCTTCTTGTTTGTTTATTCCACGGCTGTTGATTGGTCTGACGTTGTGATCTATCTAGGAGATAGCCAGGGTCCCTGCTTTCACCAGTCTTCTGTTCCAGTAGAAGAGGCAGATTATCTAAAAAGCAAATAAACTGATAGATTTGAAAATAGTGAAAAGTGCTTTAAAGAAGTAAGAGAATACTGGGAAGTGAGTGATTAGAGGTGCGGATCACTAACACATAGGACAAGGGGAGAGGGAAAGACCCACACAAAGATCATTCTGTTGAAAACCATGAAATTAGCAAGCTTTTGGAATTTCTCTCTCTCTCTCTCTCTCTCTCTCTCTCACACACACACACACACACACACGAGGGAGGGAGAAAGCCCTCCTTGAGTTTCCAAGAGAGGCAAGCAGGATGAGCAGCCCAAAATAAATACAGTTAAATAAAGATTGATTCTGAGGCCAAACAAGCTTCAAGATAATTATTTCTCCCGGTAGTGAATCATTATGGCTCACAAATGAATTCATCTTTTCATGTTTTCAGTTCCAAAGGTCTCTGATAGATGGATTAATCCTCTTTTTCTCCTGGCTTCCTTCACCTGATCCCCTCACCTCCTTGAATTAGAATGAAGGGCCACTCATTCGGAGAAATCTATTAACTCGCAGCTCCTAGACTGCTGGCTTTCCACTCCTCCTGGCTTGGGTCCTGCCTCTCAGGGCGAGAGCCCTCATGCCTCTCTGCTGTCTCCCTTCATGTCCCCTTTGGGCCCGTGGCTGAGGCAGGAAAGCTCACCAGTTGCTCCAGTGGCCCCTGTATCTTTCCCAGAGCCCACAGTTAGGAGGGATGTGGGAACCTAGGAGCTGGGCATCACTTCCAGGAGGCAGAGGATACCCATGTAGTCCAGTGCAAGGTGGCAGGGCTTCCGTCAGCCCGGGCCCCACAGTGGGAGCATGGAGTGGACTCCAATCCACTGTCTTCATTGATCTCTAACTTCCTGGCCTCTCTGGGCCTCAAGGACATGTTACTCCTTGTATTTTTGTAGGCTTTCAAAAACCTCCGTCAATGGATTAGTCAGCCTTGGATAGGCCTGTTTCTTTTAACTTTTCCCCTCTTAAAATAATTCCCACACCTCTTCCTGCCTAATCACTCTATCTGACATCCCTGCTCTATTTTTTTTTCTCATATTTGCCATTCTATGATATTACCTTATTTGAGTGTGTATATATATGTGTGTGTGTATATATACATATATATGTACATATATGTATGTATTTCTGTCTACTCACTAGACTGTAATCTTCCATCTATTTATATATCACCATCTCCTCGGTGCCTAGAACAGAGTCTGGGGCAAAGAGGATGCTCAGTGAGAATGTGAATATATAAAACAGAAAAGCAAACACAGATATAGAGAACAAATGAGTGGTTCCCGGGAGAGGGGATAGGAAAGTGGGAAGGACAAGATAGGTGTGGGGAAAAAGGGTTATTTGGGGATTATAAGAAATCATGTGTGTGAAACTTGTGAAAATTGTAAAGCACCATAGAATTTAAAGAATCTTTCATTTACTTTTTTTTTTTTTCTTAAGTGGAAAGAAAAAAGACTGTGAATGAATGAGTGCCAATTGCCAGGGAGGCACCTCCCTGCCACCTGCTGCTTCTCCGGTCCCTGTGCTGACTCACTGAAGTCAAAGTGGCTCAATCATATCCGACTCTTTGCGATCCCATGGACTATACAGTCCATGGCATTCTCCAGGCCAGAATACTGGAGTGGGTAGCCGTTCCCTTCTCCAGGGGATCTTCTCAACCCAGGGATCGAACCCAGGTCTCCCGGATTGCAGGCGGATTCTTTACCAGCTGAGCCACAAGAGAAGCCCAAGAATACTGAAGTGGGTGGCCTATCCCTTCTCCAGGGGATCTTCGTGACCCAGGGATAGAACCCGGGTCTCCAGCATTGCAGGCAGATTCTTTGCCAGCTGAGCCACGAGGGAACTCAATAGACGGTAGAAAGTGTGGTCAGGATGATACACTGCAGAGCCAGGCTGCCAGGGCCTCAACACAACGTGCCAGCTGTGTGACCTTAGCCAAGTTCATCCATACCTCAGTTTCCTTATTTGTGAAATCTGAGAGGAGCAGTACCTTAGAATTGTTTTCCAGATCAAGTGAGCTGCAAATGGCTCAGAGAAGTGCCTTAACTGCTAGTAAGACGCTATGGGCTTCCCAGGGGGCGCCCGTGGTAAAGGACTTGCCTGCCAGTGCGGGAGCCACAAGAAACATGGGTTCGATCCCTGGGTCGGGAAGATCCCCTGGAGGAGGGCATGGCAACCCACTCCAGTGTCCTTGCCTGGGGAATCCCATGGACAGAGGAGGCTGGTGGGCTACAGTCTGTAGGTCGGACATGACTGGAGTGACTTAGCACAGCACAAGAATTGTCATTGTTACCAGTCATCAGTGGAGAAGAGGGGTCTGCCCATTGGGCAGCCCCATCAGTAACCAAGAAGCCTGGCCTTAGTGCTCACCGGAGGGGGGGGGGGGTGTTGCGGGGGGTGGAGGCCCTTGGGATCCATTCAGCAAGAAGTTACAGCCACACTGAAACCTGGTCCCTAGACCCCACTCAGTCTAGGGAAAGGATCCCTGGGAAAAATGACTGACCCAGATGTGGGCAGAAGGTCCTTTTCTCAAGGTTGAAGCTCTCCATGGCTCAGAGAGGCCACATCCTCAAGGCGCTGTCCTTGCCCTGACCTTCAGCAGTATTTCCATAATGTTATTAAAAATTGAGGAACGCTGACCAAAATAGTGACACTTTGCAGTGATGGGACTTCACCATGCTCCTCTGGGCACAGCGAACATGTTCAATTACATGCCACCCCTGCGATGGGCCCAATCACAGGTGCACACATTAGCCTCTGATTATACCCTTGTTGAGTCTCTCTTGACAGGAAGGAAATGAATTTACCTCGTGTCACCTCTGTAGTCTGCAAGCAGCCTTGGCTTCTGTGATAAGAGCACCTTTTGCTCTTAAGTGAGTCCAAGCAGGAAGTGTTCCTGTGGCCAGCCCTTCATGCGTCTGTGTGTTCGAGTCTGGGGTTGGCTTGAGCTGGTCATCAGTGAGTTAGTGCAGGAAACGCATTTAGAACAAACTGCTGGCACAGGGTAGGAGCTTAGGGAGATTGGCTGTTTTTCTTTATTATGGGTGAGCTGCCTCCCTTACTAAAGGGGGAAGTTGAGGTGCAGGGGAGGCCTAGAGAGGCAGGCAGGGAGAGGGGTCTCTGCGGGGTGGGCTAGTTTATGTAGGTTTTGCTTCCCTTTGAGGGCAGTAAGCTTCTGGAAAGAAGGAATTCTCCTTGCCACACTATTCTGAGTTCTGCTCAGGAATTCCCCACAGGCCAGAAAGTGAGTTGGGAATGGACTCTGTGACACTGTGATCCTTCCAGACTGAGCTGCTGAATCTAGCTTCGAAGGGTGTGGGACTCCTGGTGAGGGGCAGCTGACCTCTCTCTCTCACCAGTGCATCCCCTCTCCAATAAATACCCTGATCCTTCAGCAACCTGTCCACAGGAAGCCAGCCCTCCGCTCTCCTCCGTCTCACATCATTTAGACACACAAGGAGTCTGGGGACTGCCATCCAAAGAACTGTGCCTGAGAGCTGGGGAAGGGCTTTCCCTTGATCTGCAGAAGGGCAGGATTCCATCAGCACATCTTCTGGAAAGTTAGCAAGCCAACCTTTCCCCTACCATTTCCTTGGAGTTGTTTGCTCTTTGGTTTGTAAAGTGGACACATTTCCTGTCCTCAGTGAATTCCCAGGGGCCAGTATCAGCCTGGCCCTGTGTGGATGGGGCCCTGAGGTCCTGGGAAGCACTAACAGTTTGGTCTGGTCTCAGTTCAGAGGCTGAATGGGGCACTACCTCCAAGTCCTTTCTGGCTCTTCACAGCTGCTCCAGCAGAATCTCCTGGGGCATGAGCCACACCTGAGAGGTTCCACTCTAGAGGGAGGGCACAGTGGGCTTCTGGAGGCTTGGGTACCACTCTCTTCCCCCACTGCCAAGTCCAGAGCCTCAGCCAAACCTAGTAGCAGTGATAAGAGCCTGGGCCTGGCCTGTGTGGGGATGGATCTTTGCCTGCAAGGAATGAAGTCTTCAGCGACTGGGAACACCAGGCAAATTGCCACATCCTTCCACTGTGAAAATGAATGGGAGCGGGGGACCAGCAAGGGAAGAGTCACACAGAGACCTGCAGAGAAATGGAGGAGGGGAAAACTAGAGAAAAGAGCCAGACAACAAGACAGACAGACTCACAGGAAGAAGGATAGAAAATGGTCACTATAGCCATCGAGTATGTACCGAGTAGGTTCCAGGCGCCAAGATGAGCACTTTGTGTCTTGTAGCTCATTTAACCTTAGCAATGTAGGATGGTATAAGTACTATTCTCAACTTTTTTTTTTTGTTTTCTGTAGTAAAGGCAGAGGACATTCAGCAAGGTCAGGCGTCTTATCTAAGGTCACACAGCATTCAGTGGGAGCTCAGGACTAGAACCCAGGTTCTCTTGACTGCACAGCCCATATACTTATCCCCCTGCAGAAGTGCCTTGACCTTGGGAGTATGACCAGTGTGGCAGAGCACCTCTGAGCCCCACTGCAGGCCCACACGATGAGAGACATATGGTGCTGTCTTTTGTAGTAGAGATATACCGGTCTAGAGACTGCAGAGAAAGCAGATGGGAGACCATTATGTATCTCACCCTTGACCTCGTGTTATTAGGATGCCTTAGGGGACCACTCCAGTATTCTTGCCTGGAGGATCCCAGGGACAGAGGAGCCTGGTGGGCTGCCGTCTATGGGGTCGCACAGAGTCGGACACAACTGAAGCGACTTAGCAGCAGCAGCAGGGGACCAACAGAGAGCACCATTCTTCTACACATAATGAAGTCTGGACGTAGGGGGCTGCTGCTGCCAGTTCAGCTATTGTATCATGACAAGGTCGACCTCTCTAGAATGTCAAGATTCTTTTGGCTTTTCCTCGTGGTTGCAAGAAGAAGGGGCGACATCAGAACTACTGTGTATTTTGGGAAGAACAGAAGGGCAGCATCAGGTTAAGCTGTCTCCTTCTCCTTATCAGCCTTCTTCCCATGCAGAGTATATGACATGGCCATTCAAAGCTACAGTGAGGTGAGTAGGCAGCCTTTAAATCTCTAGGACAGGTAGAAATCCACCTTGGGCAAGCCTAACTGCAGTGTCTACAATATTCCAACAAACCAGTGAAGCCCACAGCCAGTGGTAAGCTTCATTCCCTGCCCACAACCCCCTGCCAAGAGGGTGTGCCTTTAGCTCCCATGGAAGTTGCAGGCCAGCCTGGACTGGCAGCCTCATCCAGGTAGTGGCAAATGGCAGGGGTAGGGGAGGCCAGGGCACTCAGCTCCTTCCTGCCCTGCTGCTGCTGGAGGTGGCGATGAACTCTATCCTGTCTGTCATGTCTGGAAAACCGAGCCTGGAGTCTCTCAGCTCTCCACTGCCTGCCTTCTCTGCAGCCTGTTGCACGGCTCACATCCCAGGAGAGGCGGCAGATTAGATCAGTGAAGGAGGGAGAGGCTGGGAAGGGAGCCGAGGAGGCATGAATGTGGATTTGACAGGAGTTTCAAAAAGATCGTATTATTGATTTGGAAGAGACATGGGAGAGGAAATGTAAGAGACAGGTGTTAAGAGGCTCGGCTGAGCTGGGTGTGAGAGAGGCTGCCTGTGTTTTGATTGGAGGTAATATCAGACCAGGGTTTCTCAGCCAATTTTTCATTACTCCCTGACTGTGGAGTCTTTCTTTTTTTTGCATTTTTTTCCCTAATCATCTTCTCTACCCTTCCCCCAATGAAATTTTAATATCGTAGATATACAGTATATCTGTTTAGGTACTGTATTTATATCTAAGCTTTTATCCAAGAGGAGTGGGGTTTTATTTTTTATTTACCACCCCCGCCCCCAATACCCGTGTTTGCCCCCTTGGAGGAGATATGTCCCCATCAAGAATATTGCAGTAGACACATCTCTGGGGTCACATATGGGCTTCCTTGGGGGAGGGGAAGGACTGGCCTCACCCACTATGCTTAGACCTTGTGCAGAAGGGGAGTGGGAAGGAATCTCCCATTTCTCGAGCACCTGTTCTATGCCAGGCACCAAGGCGGTGCCTCATAGACACGCTCTCACCCGACAGGTCACAACTGAGGGCATCACAATTAAGAGGTTCACCCCTCCCTTGAAGAACCCCAACTTGCCCAGATGAAGGAGGTAATGCTACCGCTGTGACAGAATGGAGCCAAGTGTCAAATGGTTTCGAGCTGGTGGGGTGGGGAGCAGGATGGACTGGAGTCTGTGGCGACACTTTCTGGAGGGGCTGGTTGGGAACAGGCCTCGAAGACCCAGAAATAAGACGGGGAGGCAGGCCAGGTGGTGGGAATAGCAGGAAGGTAGGAGGCTCAGGGCCCAGATGGGACTCTGGCTGGAGATGAGGAATCTTACCAGGGAGCTGAGGGAACCCAGGTTGGAGCCCTCCCAGGCAAGGCGAGGAAGCCCTGGGGAGGCCTGTTTATTCTCTGAGGTCTGGTTGGAACATGGTCTTCAGCCAGGAAGCCAGCTCTGATACTGAGCACAATGGCCTTGAGGCAATGTGGTTCACAGGTTAGGGCAGGAGACGATAACATAAAGGGCAGGCATCTGGGGTTCCTCACTCAGAAGATTCTGGAATTTAACTGGTCTTTTTGGAGTTTCCCAGTGGAGCAAATCTCTGAAAGAAAGTAGCAGAGTCTATGACCAAAAGAATAAAAGACTAGAATCTTCTTTCCTTGTTCGCCAAAGACCTGCCAGCCCTCTCCTGTTTTCCCATACAGGGTGAGGTACCTCTGCAGTGGACAGATAGTTACATGGGCCCTTTTGGACATGATGGTCAATGAGAAAAGGCTTCTGTGACAAACGACCCCCGAATCTCAGTGGGGTGGCGCCACAAAGGCATGTTTCCCCCTTGTGCATATGCTTTCCATGCTTTATATGGTACAGGCTTCTGGAACCTGTATTGTCTTTCCCCCAGAGCCTTATTTTCTCATATGCTTCCACTGGTGGGGGACGAGAGCATGGGGAGAACTGTGCACAGCTCTGTAAGTTTCTGCCAAGGCGTGACTCCCACCACTGCTGCTGACATTTCATTGGCCGTTGTAGGTTACCTGGCTTAGCCTGACTTCAAAGGGGACAAGGAAACATAATCCTGCATATAACCCACATGAAAAGCAGGAGATATTTGTGAAAGACTCTAAGGATGACCACAATGGTAATAATGAATGATGAAGATATTAAACTGATTTTTCAAGATCAGGGAGAAATGTTTTCTTCCTCTAGTTTCTCTATTGATCTCTCTATTAATGCCCATATTATGCTGTTCAGTAAATATTTGAGAAGACCCTTGAGAGTCCCTTGGACAGCAAGGAGATCAAACCAGTCAGTTCTAAAGGAAATCAACCCTGAATATTCATTGGAAGGACTAGAATCTGGACTTTGGCCACTTGATGCGAAGAGCCAACTCATTGGAGAAGACCCTGATGCTGGGAGAGATTGAGGGCAGGAGGAGAAGAGGGTGGCAGAGGATGAGATGGTGAGATAACATTACTGACTCAATGGACATGAGTTTGAGGAAACTCCAGGAGATAGCGAAGGACAGGGGAACCTGGCATGCGTCAGTCCATGAGGTCACAAAGTCAGACATGACTTAAACTGAACAAGAGCAACAAAATATTTGTTGGCCCAAGTTAAAACTCCCAGGAATAAGGACTATGTTGAGAAGAGACCTACAGATACTTACTGAGGACCCGCACATTGTGTACCAGGCACAGTGCTGGTAGACAGAGCAGAACCCCAGTCACTCAGGGTGGTGGGTCTTCTGAAGCTGACAGATGAGTTAAGTTCCCTCTGGCTTCCAGAACACCTTGGGCATCCCTCTGTCCTAGCACTAGTCCAATTGCTTGTTGATCGACTCTCTAAATTAGGAATTAAAAATGGGGTTGAGGAACCTTCCAGAAAAAATGGCCCGCAAACCAGTGGCAAGCACAGGCCACACACATGACAGGTCTGTGATGCATTCCTTCACAGTACTTTGCTTTTGACAGTCGTTCTTTCATCCTTTATTCTGTCTGTTCCTTTAGGTAAGGCAGGTATTAGTTGTCCTATTGAACAGGTAGGTAAGCAGCCTTAGAGTTGGCGCATTAACAAGGTCAGCCTATTTCCTTAAAGATAGAAGCTCATCTCTCTGGCTGTGTTAGCTGAGCTGGACCTTTCAAGTTCAGGCTTCCCATCAGCTCCCAACGCCATCCATCAAATATGCTCAAATTGGTGGAGCTTAAAAATGACAGCCATTTGAACCTGAGTAGAATTCACTATTATTAAAACAGCATTCTAAATTTTAATCTTGCGCACCGACTCTTTAATAGCTTCTACTTTTGCTAAAAAATTATGGGCCATGCTCAGAGACATTCAATTTAAATTCTGTCAGGCAAGACTGATTTCCAGTATCACCAGATTCTTCTTCCTTCCCTCCTGCCTCCTCCCTCCCTCCCTCCCTCCCTCCCTCTCTCTCTCTCCCCTCCCCTTTCTTCTTCTTCTTTTTTTTTTTTTTAATAGCCCTGAGTTAATTTTTCACTGCTTGGTGATTTGAGAGTAAGAACTCTGAGAGAGCATGTCTTTATTTGCAATCCCTTTATCCTCTCTCCTCTCGTTGTTGGCCATCTTTCCAGTCTATGCATTGGTGAATGAAGGCAGGCTCCTCTGCGGGGGTCAGATAATGACTCCTTTTTCTGGGGCATCTTCCTCATTGTCATGATACCAGATAAGTTTAGCGATAAGTACTGCTGCCCTCCCTGCCTCTTTCCGTGCTCAGTTTCCTTGTAGTTGCAAGAGTCTCCTGGGAAACAGTGGCCCTCTAGGAGAGACGCCTTCCTTTACGGATGCATCTCCTTCTATTTCTCTTTTCTATCTTCCACCCGCCCCGCCCCCAACCCCTTCCTGCAATGTTACCTTCTTCCTCTTGTTCCCATCCCAGTTTCTTACCTTGTACCAAGGTTGGGGGCGGGGACTGGAGGGGGCGGTGGGATTGATAAAGAAGGATAGACAAGGGCAGATAAAGGATGAGCATGAATTTTGGGGTCAGACCTGGTTTGAAGTTCTCTCTTTGCCAGTGGCTGACTGTGCAATGCTGGAAAAGTCACTTTGTTTCTCAGAGCCTCAGTTTTCTCATCTGTAAAATGGGGTTAGTGATGCATATCTCCTAGGGGTATGTATCTCATAAATGGAGCAAATGAAAAAACAAATGCACTTAAAGTGCAGTGCTGAGCGCTGTAGCTAATAGCATCTGTAGCAAACAGGCTGCTCCTCCCTCTTTTCTTCTCTGTACCTTCTGCTTTCCAACCCAGCAGGTCTCAGCCCGAAATACCATTGTACTCACCTAGGAGCCTCTCACATGGGCCCAAATCCCCAGGCTTCAGTCTAGACGAGTTAAATCAGATGTGGGGATGCATGGCTGCGGCTCTGTCACTTTAAAAATTCCTTGCAGGTAAGTCTGATGCATGCAAGAGCTGGGAATAGTTCCAGTTCCCTAGGGTTGCCTAAAGCCTGAGTGTACTGTTCTTTAGAGATCAGAGGAACCTTGGGTTAGTGCTTGTAGGCAAAGACCCAGATCTCTCATTAGTGCTGGGATGGGGTTTTAGTTTTCCTAACTGTACCTAAGAGAATAAAGGCAAGAGATGCGGTGGAGTCAGGGTTTGTGGGCAGGACTAGGTACTCTCTTCCTTTTCTTCTTGGGATGCCTACGCTTCCCTTCCACCATCATCCTTGCTTCCAAGGGGTGGGCAGAGGGGGATGGGAGGGAAGGAAAGAGGAGAAAGAAAGGAGGGAAGAGAGTGGTGTTCCTCCTGGTGGCCACTGTCCACACGTGGCTGTTAGACACTTGAAATATGACTAGTCTGAATTGAGATGTGCTGTGTCGTGTACACACAGAGTCGGACATGACTGAAGCGACTTAGCACGCACACATGTGCCATGCTGCTGCTGCTGCTGCTAAGTCACTTTAGTCATCTCCAACTCTGTGCAGCCCATAGATGGCAGCCCACCAGGCTCCCCCGTCCCTGGGATTCTCCAGGCAAGAACACTGGAGTGGGTTGCCATTTCTTCTCCGATGCATCAAAGTGAAAAGTGAAAGTGAAGTCACTCAGTCATGTGTGACTCTTTGTCACCCCATGGACTGCAGCCTACCAGGCTCCTCCGTCCATGGGATTTTCCAGGCAAGAGTACTGGAGTGGGTTGCCATTGCCTTCTCCTACACATGTACCATATACGTATTCAAAGATTAAGTACAAAAAAGAAAATAATACATCTCATTGACACAAATTTTTAAAATATTTGGTGCATATTAAAATGATAATATCTACTGTGGTTATGTAAAATATTACTAAAATTGGTTTCACTTTTTTCTTTTTACTTTTTAATGTGGTTACTAGAAGAATTTAACTTAACTGATGTAGTTCACATTATTCTGTTTCTATCAGACAGCACTGGTTTAACCTCTCCTTCGGCAGTATATGTTTCACATATACATGTAATTGTCTCTTAATGTTTCCTACAGATAGACATTTTGAAGACAGGGACTTCAATATCCTGTTCATTTTCTGTCTGCCAAACACCTATTATCAAAACATATTGTACTCAGCAGGAAGTAGTAGGTGTTCTCTGTAGTTGTCCTTGATGATGGTGATGGAGATGATGTTGATATAATAAAAGCTCAAATGTTATGTTGGGACTGTAATGCAAAGGTTTGAAGAACCCTGCAAGATGACACAGTTACGTTTCGTAGAATAATGATCCTCAAGTACATCTTAATTGCTTGATTAATTTACACATATAAAGATCCTTGGTACATGGAGCAGAAATATCTCCAGTCATTTCTGTTTCGAGATAGAACCATTTTTTAAAAGTCTTGTGATTAATAGTGAACTGTTGCTATGGGCCAGTACTAGGTAATAGGGCTGCAGTGGTGGATGAATGAGATAAAAGTCCCTGCTCTTAGGACCGTATACCATGTGTGAAAATAAACACATTTCCAAGATAAAATGTATATAGGTCAGATAGCATAATAAGCAGCCTGGGGAAAAACAAAACCAGGCAAAGGAGAGAACATGCGGTGGGGTCGTGTGGATGACTTGGGAATCTTCCGCGGGGCTCAATTGAGTAAATAGCCATTGATCAATGTTCTAAAGAAGGTGAGCAAGTCTCTTGGGACTCACTTTATCGTCTTGTTTCAATCATTCACCTCACATCGCGTGTCTTTGATTCATTTATTCATTCAACAGATACATGTGTCGAAACCCTTTTGCATGTTTCTGGCAGTGGTGAGCTAAGGGTTCTCCTGCCCAAGGAGCTCACAGCTTAGTCTCCGAAGCATGAGAAATGTGCCAATTATACATCACACCCTCATCCTCTTTAAAGCAGATCCTCAATTAGGCAACACTTCAGCAGCTGCAGAGTGACTCCATCATATTCTCAGGTAACACAAGTGCTTCTCGGAAATATCCTCTAACGCAGGATGAACTGGAGCTGTTGCCTGGGGAGACGCCTCTCAAGAGGCCTGCATCTGCAAGCAGATGTGGTGAGGCGCTTGTTATCATCTTGAACCCAAAATGAGTTGAGGGCTAAAAATGGTGCAATTTCACTGCAGTGTGGTAATTGGAATTTAGGCATGGAGTTTATTTTTGAACTACAAGCACAGGGCTGGTTTGGAGTGACGTGGTTTGAAAGGTCCCAGGCTATTCTTGGTAGAAGTTGTGTCTCATCCATTTAGTCCATTAAGAGAGGTACCAACAGATCCTCTGCTCAGGACAATCTAAGGTGTTAAGACTCACATCCTACCTTATATATCACCTGTGCCTTTACTATTTCCCTTTGTGGGATGGGCTGGCAGAGTTGAGACCCACCCTGACCAAGTGAAGCCATTCTGGAACTCCAGACAGGAAACAGCATGAAAAAAAACATGTTTATTTGACTCATAGCTGATGAGTCTGCATTCTTTATGTAAGAGCCCCATTGGTCAAAAGTGAAGAATCGCTCTTTTGTTAACTTCACCTTCAAAACTAGAAAAGTTATCTTTAGCAAGGTTAACACAGAGACTCATCACGGAATGAATCCATTATCTCTCTGAGTGTGTCTGAAATTTGGAAGCTAAGATGAAGCTGACTAAATGACTCTTCTGAGAGCCACATGCTTCTGTGGTTTCCACTTCTCTCTCCTCTCAGTATCTAACCTGTCTTTTCTGACTTCCTTGCTGCCACCTCACAGATGTGTTTATAATTCCCTGTCACTCCCAAACTCTCCTAGCTCTGCCTGATGACCCCACAAATCCCCAGTGTTCAATATCTGGTGCTCTGGGGAGGGAAGCAGATGGTGGAGTTGTTCATTCTGCCACCCTGGGAGGCAGGTGGAGGGGCAGCTAGGGTTACAGCAGGAGGTGGGGTTTCAGGGCTGAGCCTGAAGGAGACACAGCAAATTACCCAGGACCCAGGGCAGAACAGCTCACCTGGAACCAGCCCTTCTGGCAGCAGGTGGCAGCAGCTGGGAGCCACTGCAGCTCTTGAGCAAGCAATGATCTGTGTTGGGTAGGTGACTGCATTTATGGACTATCACTTTTTGCTTACCACCTCACATCTTTGCGTGGCTGCACTGAAGCCAAGTTCTCTGATAAATAGAGTTTTGCTCACGTGTTTCTTTGATTCAGGGCACCTTCTCATTTCCCCCTTCTCCTCCCCTGGCTGACTCCTGTGCCCTCTTTGGGTTTCAGCTTTGAGCTAAGTGTCCAGAGTTTAGTGAAAGGAGGCAGTGACATACACTGACTTCTAGGAAATGCCAGTGTCCTACTGCCCCCTCCCCCTCAATCCTCTCTGATGCACCTGCCAACCACCTGCTGTGTTCTGTCCTCTGTATTTCTGGAGCCTGGAAAAATACACCTGGTGCTGTGAATATTTGTAGCCTTGAGTAAATCCCATCTGTGTTCATGATATCATTTAATTAATTACAGACTTTTTTGATTATCCACTGAATGAGAGGAAATGGCAGCCTGGAAAAGCCAACATAGCCAAGAAAGCCAAAAATTTTCAGATAATCCAAAATTTATTTCTTTAAGGCTTTGCAGCCTTCTGTAGGGCAATGTAGGGGAAGGGGACAGAATATCTATCTTCTTGATCATTGCCATACTTACTAACTAAAAATGAGGATTTCAGTGTTTAAATATTATCAAATGCCTTTCACTGCCTCTGTCTTCAGTTCAGTTCAGTTCTGTCGCTCAGTCGTGTCCGATTTTGCGACCCCATGAATCACAGCACGCCAGGCCTCCCTGTCCATCACCAACTCCTGGAGTTCACTCAAACTCATGTCCATCGAGTCGGTGATGCCATCCAGCCATCTCATCCTCTGTCATCCCCTTCTCCTCCTGCCTCCAATCCCTCCCAGCATCAGAGTCTTTTCCAATGAGTCAACTCTTCCCATGAGGTGGCCAAAGTACTGGAATTTCAGCTTTAGCATCAGTCCTTCCAAAGAAATCCCAGGACTGATCTCCTTCAGAATGGACTGGTTGGATCTCCTTGCAATCCAAGGGTCTCTCAAGAGTCTTCTCCAACACCACAGTTCAAAAGCATCAATTCTTCTACTCTCTGCCTTCTTCACAGTCCAACTCTCACATCCATACATGACCACAGGAAAAACCATAGCCTTGACTAGACGGACTTTAGTCGGCAAAGTAATGTCTCTGCTTTTGAATATGCTATCTATGTTGGTCATAAGTTTCCTTCCAAGGAGTAAGCATCTTTTAATTTCATGGCTGCAGCCACCATCTGCAGTGATTTTGGAGCCCCCAAAAATAAAGTCTGACACTGTTTCCACTGCTTCCCCATCTATTTCCCATGAAGTGATGGGACCAGATGCCATGATCTTCATTTTCTGAATGTTGAGCTTTAAGCCAACTTTTTCACTCTCCTCTTTCACTTTCATCAAGAGGCTTTTTAGCTCCTCTTCACTTTCTGCCATAAGGGTGGTGTCATCTGCATATCTGAGGTTATTGATATTTCTCCTGGCAATCTTGATTCCAGCTTTTGCTTCTTCCAGCAGTATCATTTCACCCTTATTGGTTCCAGTCAAGGTGGAAAGAGTTGTTTATGGAAGTGGGTGTGTTTCATTGCCCCACTGTTGTCATGGTGCCATATAACATAAGGCACATTGTATAAACCAAATAAAAGGATGTTCAGGGTTATCTAAATTGTTAGTTATTATATTCCTCATGCTCAAATCTGCTGCCAGTCAGTGCGAGGAGCCTGGGAGTGTGCCAAGTGGGGTGAGCCAGGTCAGTATGGGATGTAAAAGTTTTCCAGATAAGTCACATGTGATAAGTGAACTCTTTGCTGTTTCGGCAGGTCAGAGGTATATCAGAGAGGATAGAGAGGGAGGGGACAAAAGGATACTGGCATTTGTCTGAAGCCAGCGTTGTTACAGTCTCCTTTAGTCTGATTCCACGTGGCTTTGGACACTGGAAAGAGGACTGAACTAGCCTGACAGGGACGATAATGACCCCGATGTCTCCTTACTTACCTCCATCTCTATGCCACATTTTTGTTTACCTGTCAACCTTCTGAAAAGAAGCTACTATTTCCATTTTACAGATGAGAAAAACTGAGTCCTCATAGGTTCTCACCTTTTCTACATCATTCAGCTAATAAGAGGTAGAACTGGGATTCAGACTTCTCCCTGGCTGCTTTCCCATGCTTTTCTCACTAAATCTTGTTCCCTGCACAGTCAGCCTGGGCTGTTTGGAATTTGCCATTCACTGGTAGCTGTGTGACTTGTAGAAAATCACATCAATCTGTGGACCTCAGTGATCTTTTCTGTATAATGTGTTGCATGCTAAGTCATTTCAGTCATGTCTGACTCTTTGCAACCCTATGGACTATAGCCCACCAGGCTCCTTTGTCCATGGGGATTTTCTAGGCAAGAATACTGGAGTGGATTGCCATACCCTTCTCCAGGGGATCTTCCCAACCCAGGGATCAAACCTGTGTCTTTTATGCCTCCTGCTTTGGCAGGAGGGTTCTTTCCCACTAGCGTCACCTGGGAAGCCCCTTCTGTATAGTGGGGATGACACTAATTGTCTGCTTTGGAGGGGTGTTAAGAAGATTGAAGATAGTAAGGTGCATGGCCATGTTTAAGAAAGTATTGTGAGTTCAGAATCAAATGGGGTCACTATCATTGCTTGTCTTCCATCCTGACTGCTGAACTTTCTCGGTCAGGGGCTGGGAAGACTGAGCATTCTTCACCGGAGCCAAGCTATTGGAGCCCGGGCTTTTGCGATCCGCACAGCTTGTATAAGCTTTGTGAGCCTGCTGAGCTGCTCTGGAAGCTGACAGAGTGATGGAAAAGCAAGTGGAGGGTGGTCTCAAGCATGGGGTTAAGAGTGGCTCTGTTGTCATATGGACTGAGGGCCCTTAAGCTCTCCATGGTTTTTAGGGGAATTGTAGCCCTTATGGGTCTGTCTTTCATTTTAAGACATTTATGAGCATTTTTTATGTTGAACTCAGTGGGTAGGTGAGTAAACAAACTTTCCCATCTCTTACTTGATCTGTCTCCACAGTTTGCTCAAGAGGGAGATAGAAGCAGGCAATAATAGGAGCAGGCAGAGTGAAAGGCATCATGCAAATCAGGATGCAGGAGGGATAAAGAAGCTTTCATATTTGTTAAGTCTGACTTGGAATAATAATAACAATGAAAAACTATGATATGAATAATAATAATTTTAACTTAATGAGTTCTTACAGTGTACTTTCTATGCAATTTATATCCCTTACTTATTTAATTTTTAAGTAAACTTATGAACTCAGTGCTATTTTTATGGTTACTTTTATAGATGAATGAACTGAGATATGAAGAGGTGAAATAAATTACCTCCTGATAGGTGAAGAGTTAGGATTGGAATCCAGGCAGTTTGATTCCAGAGGCTCACTCTTAATGAATATTCTCTGCCATTTCTTTGCAGGAGGTAAATTAGAGAAGAGAAAAATTAACTCATTTCAGGATAGGAGATTCATGTTGTTCAATTTCTTATTATCCAGGCCAGCAGAGGGGAGCCGGTGATTCCCCAAGTAATTTATGTTAGCTCTGGTATGCATTGTGAGGTTCTTTTTGACGATAAGTTTAGAATCAGGAGCACAATAGGTGGGGAAGCCCAATTAATGAGCCAAAAAACATTTATTCTCAATAGTTGCATGTATCTGAACAAAATTCCAAAGAGTCTCTCTTTCTGCCTTGTCCATCTCTTGGAAGTCACGATTTTCTACCTGCCTTTTGCCACTTGTCTCTTTCAGGACCACGGACAGGGCCCGGGTGTTGGAGCAGGCAAGCATTTTAGCTACGCTATACTCATGTCCTTGGCTCAGTTTCTCTTCCATGGGACATTTTTCAAAGCCTCGTAGGAAGTCACAGTAGCGTTGTCTGAGTACCCACATGCTGACATCAGAGTGCACAATGCTTAAAATATTTTCCAAGGGTAATCTGCAAAGTGGGTAATGAGCCCCTTTCTGGTTTCTCTGGCCTTCTTGGGACTTGATGGACTTGACCCTTTGCTTTACACTGAAGCCTGCCTGCCTGAGATTTTTATCCTTCAATGTGGTTGGTTCTAAAAATGAAAGAAAGAAATAAGCATTTGCCCATTCTTCAATATCACGGGTGAGGACAATGCAAATTTATTGAGTGCTTGTTATAAACCAGATTGTGCCTTGGGTATTTTGCATATTTTATTTTATTTAACCCCCACAAGCACAACAGTCCTAGGCAACATGGATATCTATTTCAGTTTTATAGATGAAGAAGATGAGATTAGAGAGACTAAGTAAATTGCTCAGGATAATTCAGTTAGGTCATAAACAGTGGAATAGAGCTCATATTCTGAATCTTAGGGTCATCCTGTATTTATTCCCATGAGATCCTCAGAATAGAAGGGCAGGTATAACCTTTTTCTGGGCAGAAATATAGGAGATGTTATTATATTTGATAAGATTTGATGCTCAGTCTTTTGTTCTGTTAATGACCCAAGCAGGAGGGTAGTGATATTCTAGAAGCCAGGGGTGGCAGGTTAAGTTGCCTTAAGAGTCATGAGGCGTGGGCCCAGAAGCAAAGATGGGTGTGCCGTGCAGAAGGGTTAATAAGCACCTCCAGTCAGGATCATTTTGCTGCAACATCTGTTGCTAACCCACTGCTGTGAGAGGGAATGTCAACCCTGATGCTGCCTGGAGTAACCTTTAAACAGAAAACAGTTGCCTGTTGCAGTGAGGACCGGTGTTCTTCTGGTTGGCCGACATAAATCCTCATTTCTATGTTTCCCCACTGGTGTATTTGCATTTGTGTGAAGGCATAGTGAGTAGGGATGACACATATGGATGGAGGGTCAGCTCAGTGTGGTGTCAACTAGTCTCATTAATAACCACTGAATTGTGTTATCATTACGAGATGGAACTTCAGATCCTTCCAGAAAAATGTTTTTCTACACAGCAGGGGAACCTGAGTCCCAGAGTGGGAAAACCGGACTGAAATCATTCAGGGTGAATGTTTGGAGGAATTCCCTGGCAGTCCAGTGGTTAGGACTCAGCACTCTCACTTCCGGGGGCCCAAGCTAGGTGAACAAAGATCTCACAAGCCTCACAATGTAGCCAAAAGAAACAAACAAGCAAAATCAAAAGTCAGTGTTCGACTACTAATCCAATGCTCTCTCCATGATTCTATGCTACCAAACGTGCAAACACAATTAATAATCAGTAACATATAATAACATTAATATTATCAATAAAGCTTCCACCAACAGTAGAGCATTGGGCTGCATGTTTGGAAGTTTGTCAAGACAAAGAAAGCCATGGTCCTTCTCTTCAAAGAGAGAATTGACAATCTAGAGTTTGAGATTTAGAAAGATATCATCATTGAATTAGCCTATTTTGAACCCTTATTGTATGCCAGGCACTGTGCTACATGCTTTATTTATACTGTGTCTTAATTTAAAACTTTTAGCAAACCTATTATCAACCATGCTTACAGATTAGGTCCAGAGGAGTTAAGTAACTATTACAGAAGCTTCCATTATGAAGCTCCACATGGGGATGCAGTTAATCAGGTACAATAGATGCTTAGAAAAAAACAGAACAATGAAGAGGCTTCACAGAGGTGAGCTTTGCAGGGGACCTTGAGCTAAGCCACGAAGATTGATTAGGATGGTGAAAATGAAGAAGGTAGACAGGACCCTCTATAAAGTGAGGAGTGCCTGAATAGTTTTCAAAGTGAGGGTGGAAGGTAGACTGGGGAAATAATGTGTAGCATGGTCTGCAAGAGTGAATGAATGGATGACCTTCTAGGTGCTACTGAGCACATTCCCTGACCAGGCCCCATCAAATGCAAGGTGGCACTGGGCATACAGAGGTGAGAGATATAGACCCTGCACTGGAGAATGGGGAAGAAGACCCTGAAATAGACAACCGTCACCCTGATGATAAGGTCTGGGCAAGGAGCAGAGTGAAGGGACCATGTGAATTCTGAGGAATGGAGTCAACCTCAGTCCTCAGTGGTTTGATGAGGGTTGGGGCTTTATACTGAAAACCAGAGGGAACCAGGGAAGGATTCTGAGTTAGGGGGTGACCTGGGTGGGTCGTCTATTTGGGGAGACACTGCTGATCCTGTGGGGGGTAACCTGGAGACTGTAGGGGCAGTGCAGGGAGCACAAAGCTCCAACTGGTAACTGGCCTTGAAGGTCATTCTCTTTCCTTGTCTATTCCCTGCCTACGAGCAGCGCAGGGAAAACTTCTGTTTGTGTTACTCCCCGGTGTGGTCAGCTGCCAGAGCTGCATCCTGAAGCCCAGAGCTCCCCAGAGCCAGAGCTTGAGGCCAACAGGGGATATTACTCCACGCAAAGGCTGCTGCCCCTCCTCAGCTGAGCTGGGGGCCTGTGTGTTCACCGAGCCAGCCATCCCGCCCTCCTCAAATCCCAGTGCTGAGGCTGGGCGGCTGCCAAAGGGCGGGCTTCCGGGAGACCAGCCTCACTGTAGGGGGAAGGAGGGGAGGGACGCAGCTGGTGCCAAGAGAAATATTAACTTGACATTTAGCAAAGGAGTGAATCCATTCACCGCGCTGCAACAATGAGGAGTTTGCATCCTGAGTCACCTTCTGTTTTCCTATTGTCTTTCCTCCTCAGTGGTCTGACCCAGCTGAAGTCTTGGCAGTTTAAATCAGCATGATAATGAAAGGCAGGCTTCTGATCAGTTCAGAGTTAATATATCTCTCATTCTGTCTCTCTCTCATACACACACACAGAGACACAGAGACACACACAAACACACACACACACACACACACACCCCAGACCTATAGTGATTTGTTCAGAAGTCCGCTTCTCCCTGGTTCCTTCTTTGATGACCCTAAATTTGCAGTTCCAGCCCAGACAACTTGGGCACCTTAAAATGCTTCTATCTTGGCCTGGCTTTCCAGCTACTAATGAAACCATTTCCAGGCAGGATAGAGCATTGATTGAAATTTTGCTGTATGCATTCAGGAAGGCCAAGAACATGACAAAAATCATCTACGTAGCCATACATGGATTTTAGTATTTCAGGGCTTTTGCCCTTTTATCATCTTCCCGGTGGCTTGGAGAGGTGGGAGGGGTGGATCCCATTCTAACTTCGGAAGCTAAGATCTGGATGGTTATAAAGTGCCAGACTCAGTACTGGGTTATTTAATTGTATTGTATCATTCAGTTTTCAGCAGGATCCAGTGGGTCCCATTTAAAAGATGAGGCACCTGGAGAATTTTGCAGTGTTCTCAGCTGGGAATTCCAGAACTGGGAAGGATGCGATATCTCCCTGACTCTAAAGCTGCCATCCTGCTGGTGCAGGAGCATGGGCCAGTCTGGAGCGTGGGCAGTATCCAATGCACGCCACTTCCTCTGGTCGCATCCACTCCAGAAGCCTGCAGTGGTCCATGGAGAGTCTGGAGTGTTAGGAGGAGGGAACACTCCTTTTTCTTCAATGCCCATGCTGCACCCAGAATCCTCAGAGAAGATATTGCTTCTTATCTCCTTGTCTTATTGCAACTGGATCTTGGCAGGCATCTGAATATCTGTTTCAGGACCAAGAAGCTCACAAAATGTCCTGTCCAGAAACTGCCTCCAGGAATGGATACAGGTATATGTATGACTGAGTTCCTTTGCGGTCCACTTGAAACTATCACAATATTGTTAATCAGCTATACTCTTAATATAAAATTAAAAGGTAAAAAATACAGAAGAAATTGCCTCCAGGCCTTACCCATGACAGCTATAGGCCAGTGGATGGTTCTGTTGCTTTGCGTCCAGTCTCAGCTCTAGAACACACCTACCCCTGAATCCCCAGGCCCCAGGCCCCTCACTCTGCATTATGAGGGGAATCCTACAGGCCTGATATGACACCTGACCTCTGAGTTTTGCAGTAGTATGCAAGGCAGGAGAGAGAAATAGAAAATATATATATATATATAAATACATTAATGTTACACAACATTTTTGTGATCTCTGAGCTATCACTGTTAGCTTTCCAAAGCTATCTCTACATTCATATCACCCCTCTCACAGCTTAGCAGGTGCATGGTGACTCTCTTGCTGTAAAATTATATTACTGAAAAGGGATGGGCCTGAGTGCATTTAGGGAGAGTATAAAAAGCCAACCCAGGGACTTCCCTGGTGGTCCAGTGGTTAAGACTATGCCTGTCAATGCAGGGGACATAGGTTCTATGCCTGGTAACTAAGATCCCGCATGAGGTGGGGCAACTGACACTGAGTGCCACAGCTACTGAGACTGGTCTAGAGCCCATGAGCTGCAGCTGTTGAAACCCACTTGCCCCAGAGCCCATGCTACACAAGGAGAGAAGCCACTGCAAGGAGAAGCCTGCACACCCCAACTGGAGAAAGCCTGAGCACATCAATGAAGAGCCCATGTGCTGCCAAGAGGTCATAGTGCAGCCAAAAGCAGCAGCAAACACGTCCAGAGCAAAGTGCTGTTCTTTCTGACCCATCCATGGGCCCGCGTCCAGGGAGGTTCACAAGTTGGTATGGAAAGGAAGGGCCATAGCTGACCCTTGACAAAGACTTTGTTCATTCGAACCTCTTCCCACCTCAGAACCATTCTTCCAGTCCTGCCAGGGATTCCCATTTGCCTCTAAAGGGAAAATCAAACTCCTAGGAGCTTTGGTTTCCAAATGAGAGGACCAGTTATTTCTGTGGCGCACCAGCCTGTTCTCAATATGAACACCAGCCTCAGACCTTTGCCTTCCGTCCGAGGTTGATAGGAGCCCAGTGCTCTGCTGATCTTAGTTTGGTTCAGCCACTTGCTTGGTCCTGGCTATCATTTTAAGACTGAATAAATCGATCCTACTGGTGGTGAACTTGCATTTTCCTCCAGGGCAGTGGCTGCCAAATATGATTGTTTATTGCGACTATCTAGGGTGTTTATTACTATGCAGATTCCTGGGAACTGCTTTACATTGACTAAATTAGAATTTCTAGAGGCTTTATATATTTTTAACATCTCAGTCCTCCTTCCAGGGTTTGGAAACAGTGATCTCATTTATCTAGTGGTTCCCAGGCAGAGGAAAATTTGCAATAAAATCCTCCCAGTATGGATACAGTGGAGCCAGTCCTCACTCCCACCCCCTGCCTGACAACTTTTATTTTCTTTTTGAGAAGCAGGGCTCTCATCAAAAGCTCAAGGCTATGCCTCTGGTCTGTCTTAAGCAGGGCTCTCATCAAAAGCTCAAGGTGATTTCTCTGGCCCATCTTCTCTTTGCAAAGCACAAGTGGTGGTTCCAAGCGACACTTCTGGGACACCCAGAGAACAAGGAGAAGGATCCTTGGATTCAAATAAACACAGCTGTGCCACATTGCTGATGAGGTGCACAACATTCTTTATCCCCTTGTCACCTCTGGTGGTGATTTCATAATGAGCTTGGAGCACAGACTCTAAGGACTGGAATTCAAGAATTGCTAAGTAGGTATAAAGTGTCCCAACACTGCAAAGTGATAACCATTGTAGAGAGACGTTTAATGGCCACCAAATAGCCATGAATTTTCCCACTCCTCCAAGCCCCTTGCAGCTGGTTTGTCTGTGAGCCGAAATGATGCAGCCGAGTCAACGGAAAGCCTCTCCTGCCTCCTTATGCTCTCTCTTGCCCTCTCGTGGTGATGGCAGAAGTTGTGTGTTGAGATGGTAGAATCACATGATAAAACCAGCCTGGATTCCTGAGTCATCTCTTTTAAAGAAGCTATGCTGGAGAACCACCAGACCCAAAGTGACTTTGCATGAGTGAGAAGTAAATGATGAAAAGGTAAATTTGGGGAAGTTTAGAGTTTCTCTGTTAGTGCAGTGTAGCTTCACTTATCCTGATTAATGGACTTTACATCATCTGGAGGCCAACTACCCTTATGCCTGAAGCCTCCAGTTCTCAGTATTTGTAGACTGCATCTCCTCCTCCTAAAGACTGAATGGAACCAGAACTTTCTAGGAACCCTTTCAAGCTGCAGTAATGATTTACTGAAGCAGAAAAAGCATGGTTATTCTGAGCCACAGAAGAAAAAAACTTAGGACTGTTGTCTTCCTTCCAGAAAGGAATTTAAAATACCAGCATATGGACAAGGGCAGAAAACAACACCGCCTGATCTGGTGTGGATGTGTTCTTTGAAAGTATTAATTACACACTCATGATGTCTAAAAGTATTAATTGAAATGCACACAACTTGTAAATATCTTCTCATTCTGTCTGCTGGATGACTTGAAACGGTGCTTAGTCGCACAGTCGTGTCCAACTCTTTGAGACTCCGTGAACTGTAGCCCACCAGGCTCCTCTGTCCATGGAATTTTCCAGACAAGAGTACTGGAGTGGGTTGCCATTTCCTTCTCCATGGGACAAAGCTAGCTGAGAATTAATTGGTGAATAACTAGCTACGATCTGTGTGTGTTTTCACTGACAGTATCCTCAGAATTTGGGCTTCTTCCAGCTTTTTCTATCTGTGGGAGAAGCAGTTTCCTATTCAGGAGAATTTTGCTGTGTAGCAGAATTATCTGATTTGATCCTTTCTCCTCTGACAAGGGCAAAGGTCACTTATTTAGAAATGGATACTCATGCGGTATTCTCGGAGTTGTGTGGAAGAGGCCTATTTGGCGTATATGATAGAATGACGTTTAGGGTAAGGTACCCAAGAAGAGGACTTTTGTGCATCATGACGTCAGAATGGTCTCCTTTCCATTGTGATCCATCACACAGCAAAAATTTCCACTGTGAGTAATGTGCCTAATTCCTTCCTGGAGACAGCAAAATTGTCAGTCATTAACAGCATAAATTTGAAATTTCTTTAGAAAAACACCGGAGAGAATGGATACCATCAGATCGGTTCTTCTCTTTAAATATTTTTTCAGAGTCTTTCTCTCTTCTCCTTCTGGGAACCCTATAAAGGGGAATTAGCGCACTTAATGTTATCCCAGAGGTCTCTTAAATTGTCCTAATTTCCTGTCTCTCTCTTTTTCCTGTTCAGCAGCAGTGGTCCCTACCACTCTGTCTTCCAGCTCACTGATCTGTTCTCCTGCACCATTTAGTCCACTATTGATTTCTTCTAGTTTTGATTTCAGTTATTGCGTTTATCCTCTTTGGTTGTTTTTTATGTTTTCCAACTCTGTTGAAAACTTAGCTTCTTGCTCTGTGCATCCATTCTCCTCTTGAGCTTTCTGATAGTCTTTACAATCTTTACTCTGAACTCTTTCTCGGGTAGATTGCCTACCTCCACTTCACTTACTTCTTTTCTGATGCTTTATCTTATTCCTTCGTCTGGAACATACTCTTCTGCCACCTTTATTTGAGTTGCAGGTGTTTTTATGTATCTCGACCTTGGAGAAGTGGCGTCTGTAGGAGGTGTCCTGTGCATTCTAGCTGTACACTCCCCTTTCGTCACGCAAGCTGTGTGCTCTAGGGGCTCCCCCTAAGAGGGCTGTGTGGGCCCTTTTGTTGTGGCAGGCTGGCTGTGCGGGGTCTGTAGACTTGGTTGGTTCCTAGTCTGGTTGGTTGTCAGGCGCTGCCTTGTATGGATGCTGCTCGCTGCTGGTTCCAGGCCTGGTCACAAGGTGGCTGGTCATGGAATCCCAGGGGGCCCTGGGGTTAGTGCTGACTGACTGGTGGGCAAAGTCAAGGTCCTAAAGATTCTGGGGCTATTGCCCATCCACTGATATGTGAAGTCAGATTCTCCAATTAGTCCTAGACTACTGGCGAGGCAGAGCTAGCTCCTGGAGTCTGGCTGCAGGGCCCAGGGATCCCAGAGTTTGTGTCAGATCACTGCCAGGTGTGGGGCTGGGGTGTCCAGTGGGAATGAGGCCAGGGTGTCCAGCAACTTGCACTGGACTGCTAGTGGGTAGGACCAGGCCCCGGCTGGCCCCAGGGGTAGGGTCTGGCCTGTGTTGTGGGGTGTAGTTTTCTTCCATCTGGAGCTTGCCCCTGGGTGGGTGAGGCTGGTCTAGAGGCTTGTGCAGGCTTCCTGGTAGGAGGGATCAATTCCTATCCCCTGCTGGGTGGAGCTGGGTCCTGGCCCTCTGGTGGGCTGGGCCACAGCTAGGGGGCATGTCTAGAGGCTGGCATGAGCAGTGTAGTCTTTAGGCAGCCTGTCTACTGATGGGTGAGGCTGTGTTCTCACCCAGTTAGTTGTTTGGCCTGAGATGTCCCAGCACTGGCACCTACAGATTGTTAGGCAGGGCCGAGTCTTGGTGTTAATAAGCAAATGGCACCACCAGTGCCAGCTACTGAGGCAGAGGGACTCCTAAACATGACTGTCGCCACTGTCTGTGTCCCCAGGGTAAGCTTCACACACACACAGCCCCAACCAACCCCACAAGTCTCTGAGACCAGCAGGTAGGTCTGGCCCAGGCTCCTATCTGATGACTGCTTTTTCCCTGTGGCCTGGGGCATATGAAGTTTTTGTGTGCACCCTTTAAGAGTGAGGTCTTTATTTACCCCAGTCCTGGGCTGCTTGCAATTAAGCCCTGCTGCCTCCAAAGCCAAATGCTCTGGGGGCTTACCTTCCAGGTGAAGGACTCCCCAGGCTGGGGAGCCCAGTGCGGGGCTCAGAATTCTCACTTCTATAGAACATCTGCACTAGAATTATTCTCCAGTCTGTGGGTCACCCACCTGGGGATATGAGATTTGATTGTATTACGAGTCCACCCGTCTTCCCCATCTCCTTGTGGTCCTTTCTTTATGCCTCTAGTTGTATAAGATCATTTCTGGTAGGTTCCAGTCTTTTTCCTCGATGGTTGTTCTGCAAACAGTTGTGATTTTGATGCATCTGTCAGAGGTGGTGAGTTAAACTGGCTCAGTTAAACTGGCTCCTCTCCCATCAGATCTATCTTATGGAGGATGGGAAATCAGGTGGAGAGCTGCTTAAAGATGGAGTGTGGCAGGGGTTGGGGGAGGTGAGCAGGAGGCTGCAGTGGAGGCCCCAGGCAGCCCGAGAGCACTGTCCTTGGACAATGAAGTACATTTGGATTATGAGCAGTCCAGATTTTTTCAGGGTAGATCGTGGGTTCCTGCCTTGGTGTATCATAAAAGTCCTGTGAGGTTGATTTCTTTCACATTAAACGCAGGCTTCCTGAATGTTTTAGAGTTGTATTCAGGTTTTTCCAGTAACTTTCAGGCTGTACGTAAGTCATATGATCTGTCTGCTTAGTCTCAGATGTAGTGGGGTTGGCAGGTAAGGAGGAGAGAGAAGCAAGACAGAATCCAAATCAGAAAGTGCTTTCCTTCATGCATCCTGGTCTGGTGAGTGACCTGGAGGATGGCAGGAGCGGGCAGGCCTGCCAAAGCTCTGACGTTTGTGTAGTGAGAGGGGTTTGGCCCAGTGACACAGGCCACTGGAAAGCCACCAGAGCACCTCCTTCCTTCTGTTCTTGCAAGTTTGTCTGGGATCCAGGCATCAGCTTCAGAGTTCAGAGTCACATTCAGATTCAATTCTTAGGGAATTGTTTCCTTCCTTTCTTGCAGAAAAACCTTCATGAGTTTTTTGGGGATATCACCTCCCTCTTACAGGTATCTCATATCCAAATAAGTCCCACTATTTCTTGTGTCCCCGTGGTGTTGACACCCATTTTCTCATGGCACTTACCAGACCGTATTTCTTTTGTGCCAGTTAGAAGCTCCTTCTCCAGAATTCCCCATGGGAGCATCTGCCATTTTGTTTAGGAAAAAAATATGTTGATGAATGTCTCTTGAGAATGAGGGGTGAGACCTCAAGGAGAATGCTTTAGCTATCAAAAGACGCCATCAACTTCCTTTTGCAGAGTGCGGATTCTGTTATCTAGAGGATCTTTTTTTAATGGTGAGCACCAGAATTAGTTGCGTATGAGTTTGCCTGTAGATCAAGGCAGGGCTGAATTGTCCTGTATCAAAGAGGCTGCATCAGTCAGGTTAAGCCATGCTATGCTACAGTAACAAACAACCCCAACAGTGGCATAACACAGGAAAGGTTTATTTCCTGCTCCTTCCACATATAATATCACCGGGACAGAAAGGAGGAGAAGGGAAGACTCTTTATTAAAGTCACTCAGTGAACCAAGCTGAAAGAAACTCCAACTTGGCATTTACTTCTAGGATCATCCTGGTTCAAGACAGTGGTGTACCTCTGGATGGAAAGCTTCCATCCAGAAATGGCAGACTTCATTTTGCTCATGATTTATTGGTCAGAGCAAACCGCTGGCAACACATAACTTCAAAGGAGACTAGAAGATATACTACCAATTGCCCAGGAAAAGGGAAAAAAATGCAATATTTATAAATATGCCTAATGATGTCCATAGAGGTGAACCCCTATCTAGTGGGAGGATGAGGGTCAAGGGGCTTTTAGAGAGACAGTGAGAGACTTAGGCTTCTTAGGCCCATGTTTCTACCTTAAGGGCTATATGGGGAAGGGTTGGGGAAGAAATCCTTGGTCGAACCATGGCCTTGAAGAAACTGGGTGAACTCAAAATCTGCTATGAGACCCACTTGTCCTGAGGTGCTCGATTTAAATCCATTCTCCACCTTACCTGTGAAATCTTCAACAGTCTGTGTTGGTCTCTGCTGCCTGTGTCTGAGGGCATGGGTTGGAGGGTAGGGCAGGAGGGGAGGCCTCAAACAAGTGCCACATCCAGGGTATAAGTCATTCAGGGCAAAAGCAGAGGCTGTATACATGGCACCGGGTACTGGATAAACCAGAGATGGCCGACATCTGAGCTAATATCACTGTTGTTTTTCCTCCTAGATCATAAATTCCTCAAGGTCAAGGACCGTTTCTTATTTATATGCATGTCCCCTGCAGAACATAGAACTACTCTGGGCACAGTAGGTGCTCCACTGCTTGAGGCTTGTTAGTGGGTGAATGAGTGAGTGAATACGTCCATCCCTCTCTACCCTGAGCTCTGAAGCCATGCTGTAGGCTTGCAGCCAGAGGACGATGTTGGGTGGACCAGAAAAGCTCTTCACTCAGCGAGCAGCTCTCCTCACTCCACACCCAGCCTTGACTTCTAAGTCTGTTAAAGCAGTGTAGGCTCCCACTGCTCTTCAAGTGGGAAACAGAAAGCTTCTTCGACTGTTCTTGCTTATGCCGATGGATATTCGACTCTGGAGAGTGACTCCACTGATATGCTGGGAGGCACATGGCAGTGCAGGGGCCCTGGAACAGGACTTGGTTGGAGGATGCGAGGCAGTGGAGTGAAATATCTGGGTGTTGAGGGTAATGGACAAGAGGCTGTCCTTGGAATCCCTTCCTTCTCTTACCTCCTCATTCATTTATTGCTCACTCCTTTACGCACATATTTATGACTTTATCCATTCCTGCTATCATCTGCGATGATAAGGTGGGATAACGCATATGGAGCTTCTGATACAATGCCTGGCATGTGATAAATGCAACTAAACATGCTTGTTCATTCAATCATCAGCAGTATTTTCAGAGTGTCTGTTTTGTTCCAAGCATTCCACCAGACCCTGGGCATAGAGTGAAGAACAGATAAAGAGGTCTCTGCTCTCAGGGAGCTTGCATTCATGTGGATGAATGGAGTTGTTATTACTTGGAAGTATTTATGCTATTCTAGGAAATCACAGAAATTGACAGTGTGGTTTTCCTCCTGAGGTAGATTAAAAACTAGTGGGAGACAAAACATAGGCATGTGAAATATAAAACACGATGAGGCCCCAAGGGCTGGGTGGGTGGGGCTGTCAGACCCCCTGGTGAGGGGTGCTCATAGCAGGCTGCAAGCTTTGGAAGGGTGGGGAGGCAGGGAAGGCTCTGCTGGGGGTGGGATGGGGGTGAGGGGTAGAGGAGAGTGGATTCTGACTGCAGACCGTTCTCCCCTTCCTGCCTTTGTGGCTGTGGGCAAGTTAACTAGCCTCTCTGAGCTCCTTTTCCTTCTCTGTAAAGCTTCATAAGGCTGGTGTGAATTCATATTTTGCGAAGCTCTTGGAGCACTAGCAAATGCAGGCGATCACTCTATGTAAGTGTGTTATATCAGCGCATGAATAAAAGTGGGGTGGTGGTGTTGGGGTGTCCACATTGAAAGGTGTGGCTGGCTACACGGAGAAGAGTCCTGAGGAAGACTGAACGATGACGGGTAGGCGAGAGCCCACTTAGGTATCCCTCCTCAAGGAGACATTTAGTTTCCTTCTTTCATGCCTGTCTCTCTCCCTCCTCTGTCTTTTTTGCAATCTCCAGCCTATGGGCAGTATCTTGATTCACCTCCTCGTTCCCAGTACCTAGCACAATGCTGGAAAGATGGATGGTATGCCAGGATTGTTCAGTGAACCAACGAATAGCCTTTCATCCGTGTCACTGGACTCTGTGTCTATTTATTCAGGATCCAGCCTCTGTCTTCCAGGTCCCCAGACTCTCTGCTCAAGTAGTCTGGCAGCCTAGAAATCCTTGTATTCCTCCAGCTTCCCCACCTACTGAATGTCATGCCACCACCCACCTTTGGCTGCTGGTCTTTCTCTGAGCCTCCCCCAGGGCACAGAGGGGCCGGGGGAGGGGGTCTGCTCTCAGCAGGATACCCCTTGATTCATGGCAGGTGATGGGTGGGAGCAGGGGCTGGACTCGCTGAGGAGGGGCATCCATCTCATCAGCTGTTGTTTCTTTATCCTGGGATAGCTCATTTTCCTGCTTGTCCTCCCAAGGCCAGAAGTAGTAATGATAAGCATCACAATCATCATCACCATAACAGAAGCTGGCACTTAAGGCAGAGTGTTCCTCCGTTACCGGGCACTATGTCAACTACTTTACCTGCTCCGAAGCAGATGTTCCTGTGCCCACCCATATCCCCTCGCCCAATCCCAGGGGTTGCTTGAGGGTGAATCCTGAAGGTAGACCCCATCTACACAGGTGCCTCCCTGCCTCTCTTGCCCTAGGGTGCTCGTCTCTAGGCAGAGAGGCAGGCCAGAAGCGCCAGCAGTGACCCTCTAGCAATGATGGGTGGGTTAGTGGAATAGATAACCCAGCTCTCACCTTCACTGGGACACCCCCTTTGAAGACCCCCTGGAGGGACAGGGACCACTATGGGAATAATTGCTCATTGCACCCAGCACGGGTCCCCTCCCTTGCCTGTCTCACTTACTTACACCTCACGTTGTTTCCCTGGATTGTCTTCCAGATAAATTACTTGTACCAGGTGTTGGACTTCAGGGCTGCTTTTAGGAGGGATTCCTATTATTATCCCCATTTTATATATGCAGTAAAAGAAGTGACTTGCCAAGGTGACACAGCTGGTAAGTGGAACAGCCAGGACTGAACCCGGCCCAGGTCCGGAGTCTCTGCCTGTCATGACTGTGCAGTCCCTACTCGGCCTCTGAGTGTGACTTATAAGTCGGGTGCTGTTTGCTCCAAGACTTGGGACCCCTGAAGCAGACGCACATTGCCCCCACATCCCTAGCTCGGGTTCTTTGAGAACAGGCCCGGTGGTAATCCTCCACCGGGTCCAGACAGAAGCCCAGCTCCCTCTTTGTTGCGTCAAGGAGCTGCCAGCCCCTTCCCCCTTAGTATTTGCTGGCAAGACACAGTATAAAGCATTCCTGGATTAAAGGCACAGTGAAATGACACTTGAATTCTCTGGGGAACAATTCTGCTATGATGGATAAACATGTTAATTACTCAGAATTTAACCTCCAGCTGCTGCCTTTGCAGAGCATTCTCCTCTCAGCCTGAGCCTGAGGCCTGGTGGGGTGGGCTCTCTGGACCCCTGAGGTTCCCCACCCCTGCACGCAGCCATAGCCAGCAGATAGTAAGTGGAGACACCCAAAGTATGGACTCTGGTGCTAGATGGCTTGGGTTCGAATCCCAGCTCTACTATTCATAACCCGTGGACGCTTGAGCAACTACTTCAGTCCTGCCGTGCTTCACTTTTTCTATCTGTAAAATGGGGTCATTGTGAAGATTAACTAGAGTAGCATCAATAAAGGACTTAAGGACTTTGATGTGTTTGTGCTGTGAAAGGAAGTGTTTGCTGTGAAGATGGCTGCTTCAGGGCCCAGCTTTCCCCTTCAGGATTTGCTGGGTTCTTTTTTCTTTTATGTTCTCACCGCCTCAATCCAAGCTTAGTGAACTTGAAATTCACGTTTCTCTGAGCCAAGTTTCACCTCTCCCAAAGGAGAGTGGAGTGAGGTACCTTTGCAGTCTTCTAGGATGTAAGTGTGTGTGTGTGTGTGTGTGTGTGTGTGTTAGTTGTTCAATTGTGTCCAATTCTTTGGGACCCTTTGGACTGTCACCCACCAGGCTCCTCTGTCCATGGATTCTTCAGGAAAGAATACTGGAGTGGGTTGCCATTCCCTTCTCCAGGGGATTTTCCCAACCCAGGGATCGAACCCAGGTCTCCTGCATTGCAGGCAGATTCTTTACCACTGAGCCACCAGGGGATGTGTGTAGGGACGTCCCATTTTTCTACTTGTATATTGAGCATTTAAAGAATGCCTACTAAGTGCCAGGCCCTACAGTAGCCATTGAGCTGCATCCTCCAGGCAGACATGGCTCATGACTGCACACAGCTTTCCTCCAGGAAGGTGGAAGCACAGTGAGCCATCTGCTGAAGCCTGGAGTGGTGGGTGCTATGACTGAGGCCGGAGGGTCCCCTCTGGTGCTGTTCCTGCAGTACTCTGTGATGAGGGCAACACACAGCAGCATAGACTTTGGAATCCAATCGTGAATTCTGGTGCCCACTGAGCATCTTTGCTCTGTGACCTCAGCGACACATCCAACCTCTCTACCCCTCAAGTTCCAGTTCAAAAATGGGGCTGAGCTGGTAGACTTGTGACAGTTCAGACAAAATCCTAAGCCCAGTCACCCAGAAAGCACTTAGTAAGTGACAGCCAGTATGATGACACTGATATTGCTAAGGATAACCCCTCTAAGTGGGAGCGTCCTTGCCTAAAAATAGCACCTCCGTCATTCAGCTTATGATAAATGAGAAGATAGGTACAAAACGCTTAGCACTTTCTGGGTGCAAAACACTGCCCGGTGACATTTACTCTGGGCGTTTTTTCATCAGTGCCCCTCCTCTCTCAGCTCCTACCTCACTTGGGGGCCTGGAGGAGCCCCACCTTCCAGTTGGAGCCCCAGTTGGGCTCCAGGTTCCGCCAAGAGCCAGGCGAAGAGATGCCAGCCTTCAGATTGCCTTACACAGAATCATAAACTTCTGGGTTCCCCAGGCTGGAAATGGCTTGCCGCTGATGGGATCATTAAGAGTGCCAGCCAGATCTGATCTCTGCATTCGGAGGTTTATTAATATCACCTCGAATTTATCTTCCTTGATGGGGAAATTTTGTCAGCATCTGATAAAAGCAAAATGCACAGTGGCCTTGTGCCAACCAGAGCCCTTTCTCTGTCATCAGCTGTTAGCAGAAAGCTAGTGCAGCAGCCTGCGACGGGGCTGATGAAAATGTAGGTGGGGAGGAGAAATGAGTTTTCTATCTTCAATGCGGAACTTGGACTTCAAAGCTCCTTTAGGTCCCTCCCCCAAACTGGGCTGTGAAAAATCAATCTCAGAGCTGTGTCTCTCTCTCAGAGTGTATGCCTCACCCTCCAATACCCATTTGAATGCAGCACTCTGGATGAAACCATACTTGTCCCCTCTGAACGTATTCATGTACCCCCGTTCATCTTCCAGTCTAGAATGCCACCATAAAAGAATTATCAGTGAGTGGAGCTTGTTGTAGATGGAAGGAGGAAAAACATCTTGGAGGAGTATAATAGAGCTTCAGCAAGAAAAATGCCAGGTTGAACTGCTGAGAAACTGGGGCTTTTAGCTTGTGTTAGCTGAGTCAGATGGGGTATAGCTAAGCGGGAGGACTCCAGGGCAGAGGATCAGGTCATGAGTCCAAGGCAGTCTTGAGTTGTCCTGCTGACGACCTGGCAGTGGGAAGTGGTAGGGAGTGTTTGGAGAGGCTGATCTGATGTATGGAGCTGAATGGAGGAGCAAAATGCTTTAGAATCGTTCTAGCTCAAAGGCATCCTCAGTCCATTATAAAATGTCACATGCCCTCATTTTACT
Organism: Capra hircus; assembly: GCF_001704415.2. Classification (NCBI taxonomy): domain Eukaryota; kingdom Metazoa; phylum Chordata; class Mammalia; order Artiodactyla; family Bovidae; genus Capra; species Capra hircus. The sequence goes on from NC_030835.1 coordinate 12,576,082, forward strand.
AATGAGGGCATGAAGCCCAGAGAGGACAAGCCACGTGCCCAGGATCACACAGTAAGTCTCTGGTGGCAGGGCTAGAACTGGAATGGATATCTGGCTCCCCTGTCGAATAGTCTTTCCATCAGACTGTATTCCCACCTCTCTTCCATATTCGAGTAACTTTAATGGAGCCCTTTCTACCTGTTAAGCAGGGGGTATTCTTCGTTGACTTTCACACCAACCTTGGGAGAAAGATGTTCTTGTGCTTTCTTTTGACACTTGACATCACAGGGCTGGAAGAGTTTAAATGATTTGCCTAAAGCCACAAGCTAGTAAGTGGTGGACTTCAAGGCCCAAACCTAGCCAGCTGGCTCCAGAGTGGTGTTTATAATCCTCAGTCTCAACCAATGTTTCTCGAAGTGGGGTGCCTGGAAGAGCAGTATCAACCTGGGAACTTATTAAAGGTGCAAATTCCTGAATCAGAAACTCTAGGGCTGGGTCTGGCCATCTGTGTTGGAATACATTTGAGTTGGTCTGAACTATTTAAGCCATGAATCTTCCCAGTTTTAGAGCAAGTCTTCCTTGCCATGCCCTGTAAACCAGATTGCTGACTTCTCACACCTGAGGAAATTTACAAGGTCACTGCTACTTCTCAGCAGCCCAGCTTCCCGTGTCCTCTTTTAACAGTGGAATTATTCCAAAATGCTGGGATTGGCATAGGTTTTCCACCACCCAGAGGGGTTAACAGTGCCTCTGGGCTTGAAGACAGCAAAATTATCATTGCTGAACCTTCTGTTGGCCAGAGGGGATTCTGAGAGTCCCGTCTGCTTCCATGTGAACTTGGACAATTTGGTCTAGTCAAGTGGAAAATTAACAAACCTGAAAGGAAGGGGATATGATTTGGGACCAAATGTTCATTGCTGCCAGACTTCTAAGCATCGCTCTTTTGAAGCCATTAGGAATCCCACACTGGAGATGTTTTCTTCTTGAGTCAACAGATATTTATCTTGCACCCACCAAATGCCAGGCATTTTGCTTAGGACTGGGAATAGAAAGATGAAAGGATGTGGCCCCTGCTCATAGGAACCCACAGTCTAGCGTGATTATCTAGCGGTGCTATTCTCCACTGGGGAAAGTACAATGGCTTTTCGTTGTTCGTTTGATGATGTCTAGTTAATAGAGTGTCATAAAAATAAATTCCCCCAATTACCCCACTGGTGATTGGTGGCACTGCGTACTAATGAAGGCGGCATTTTTTGGTGGTGTGGGATAGAAGCACTGGAGATCAGTGAAGGAGAGTCTGATGAAGACTTCATTATTTAATGAACCATGTCCTTGTGAACAGCCGTGATATAAACCAGCTAGGACAATTATTGCAAGTTGGATTATGTCTCCAGTAAATTGATTCCACTTTATTTGATTAAGTTGGTTCTCCAAAGACAGGTTCTTCCAAGTTGGGTCAGTGGGGTTGGGGGGGAATCACCGTTCAAACTTCGCTTCTAAGTTTTAATCTTTGAGATGCTTTTGCTCTCAAATCTTAAGAGGAAACACGTGATGGCTACCCTGTTGTTATCAGCAAGAGAACCAAGAATAATTATGTGTTTGCAATAGCCATTAGCATGCTCCGTAAAAGACTCACGTTGTCTTCTGTCAGTGAGTTTGCCCACAGGGGCAGTAGGAGGGAGCAGGGGACTGTGACCCCTCCTTTGTGAGCCCCCAGAGTGGCCGGGCTCCAGCTCACTGGGCAGTTAGCTTCCTTTACACACAAATATGGGCATGCAGATGAACATAATGAAAAGAAAGGGGATCGATGTGAAATTCTTCCCCTAGCCCCTTTCTGCCACTTTCAGAGTATTAGGCACTGCCTAATGCATCATACAGAGAAGGCAGTGGCACCCCACTCCAGTACTCTTGCCTGGAAAATCCCATGGGTGGAGGAGTCTGGTGGGCTGCAGTCCATGGGGTCGCGAGGAGTCAGACACAACTGAGTGACTTCACTTTCATTTTTCACTTTCATGCATTGGAGAAGGAAATGGCAACCCACTCCAGTGTTCTTGCCTGGAGAATCCCAGAGATGGGGGAGCCTGGTGGGCTGCTGTTTCTGGGGTTGCACAGAGTCAGACATGACTGAAGCGACTTAGCAGCAGCAGCAGCAGCAGCAATACATCATAGTCCATGATGTGTTAGTATGCTTGTGAAATGTAGTTAATGGGTCATCACCAACATCACTAAAAAAAATGAAAAAGAATGAGATAAAATATTATTTTATCTCAGTATATTACTCGTAGTATTGCTTCATTTAAACTGTATTTTGGTTTGTGTGTATGGGCATGTGGGTGTGTCTGATGTGATTTGTTCTGAACCATGTTGGAATCCCCACAGCCAGACTCTCTGTAACAGCCAACTTCTGGATGAAATTCATTTCCTAGGACAAAAGGAATCTAGAAAGGCTAGATAATCGCACATCCCAGATGTAGGCTCTGAGGTAGTGAAGCCACTGGATGGATGTTGGATTTGTTAGTGGGTTTGGACTTATGACAAGATACACCCAGTATGCTTACTTTTATTGCATGTGATGCATTCTGACCCATTCCATTCCCATGGTATTTATAAAATGTTTGTCAGAACTCATTAAGTTGATCAATTTCATGACCCACCAATGGGTTACAATTAAAAAGAACCCCACCAGATTAGGTTACATTCAGATTCCCTTTCCACCTCAAATGCTGTAAAACCAGTATAAATCAGCGCTGTATTCGGGTGTTAAATTCAGTGTGCAGCAGGCTCTTAGTTAAAGTTGTTTTAATCTCCCTACTAGCTTTGAGTGGAATGTTTACTACCTTTACTGTGTATTTGCCTTTACTGGTGATTCTTTTCCTTCCATAATTATCTTGTTCTAGTTGTGGCCTTTTCTTTTTTTGCCTAGTCTGGTTGGTTGCCAGGCCTGCCTTGCGTGGATGCTGCCGGTTAGTGGTGCCTGGTGGCTGGCTGCTGGATCCTAGAGGGTCCCCAGGGCTATTTCTAGCTGACTGGTGGGCAGAGTCAGGGTCTGGAAGATTCTGGGGCTGTTGCCCACCCACTGGCAGGTGAAGCCAGATCCTGGGGTTAGTACCAGACTACTGATAGGTAGAGCTGGTTCCTGGAGTCTGGCTGCAGGGCTCAAAGATCCTAAAGTTCCTTTAAGATTGTTTAGGGGGGTGGGTTCCTGATACAGTTGGCTATGGGGTTTAGGGGGTCAGGAAGGTTGCATTGGCTTGCTAGTGGATAGGGTCAGAGCCCAGCAGGTCCCAGGTTAGAGCGTGTCCTGCGTTGCGCGGGTGTAGTTTCCTTGCTTCTGGAGTCTGCCCCCTACTGGGTGAGGCTGGTCTAGAGATTTGTGCAAGCTCCCTGGTGGGCGGGGCCACGCCTGTCCCCTGCTGGGTGCAGCTGGGTCCCGGCCCCTCGGGTGGGCTGGCGTGTGTCTAGGGACGGGTGTGATCTTTAGTCTTTAGGCAGCCTGTCTGCTGATGGGTGGGGCTGGTGTCCTCGCCAAGTTAGTTGTTTGGCCTTACATGCCGTAGCACGTGTGCCTTCAGGCTGGTGGGCGGGGCCAGGTAACAGGTACTGCTAATGAGCTGCAGCCAGCAGGGGCGTCTGTGGTAGAAGCTCCCAAATATGCGCCCCCTCCCCACTCCCCCGCTAGCACTGACGCCCTCAGGGTGAGATGCAGCTGCGCCTGTCCCGCCGCTCCAGGAGCCTCCCCAAGACCCGCGGGTCGGTCTAGCCCAGGCTCCTATCAGATTACTGCTTTTGCCCTGGGGTCCGGGGGCTGTGAAAGTTTGTGTGCGCCCTTTAAGAGTGAAGTGTTCCTAGACCGTGTCCTAAACCTAAGAGTTGATGTATTGATGGGAGCAGCTGGAAGTTCAGGATGTTGTCGTGATTCTTTTTTTTTTTTTTTTTTTTTTGCTTCTTAATTCCCCCTTTTGTCTATGAGATATTAAGCAGACGATGACGCGTTCCTCTTGAAAGATTTAACAAGCCAGGAGAAAGACCCACATTTCTGGGCGGAGAAGGCTTTGCCCCTCTGTTTTGAAGAGTGGATCATGGCTGTTTTCAAGTCTGTCTCTTGGTAATTGCACCTGACTTTAGGATTCCCCCCAAAAAAGTTTTTTTTTGGTTTTTTTTTTTTGCCAAGTTGTGCCTTTCCTTCTGGAATTGTAAGTGAACACAATAATAGTACTTATTTACACTGTGAAGCGGATAGTGTTACAGAAAATAGACCAAAGACTTTCTCACTTGTTAAGCTTAATAATGCCTTGTGAATGTATCATCTACAGAGAAACCCCTGTAGTTTTTACCTGCTGATGCTGTCTGCCTGTTGGAGAATAAATTTTGAATGGTTCTTTTTTTTCACCAAAAATATAAAAATAAGAGAGTCAAGTCTTTATTTGCCCCGATCCTGTGGGGTCTCCTGCAGTTAAGCCCTGCTGGCCTTCAAAGCTGAATGCTCTGGGGGCTCGTCCCCCAGGTGCAGGACCAGCCCCTGCTGGCCTTCAAAGCTGAATGCTCTGGGGGGCTCGTCCCCCAGGTGCAGGACCAGCCCCTGCCCCCGGTGGGTGGGGAGTTGGGGAGCCCAATGTGGGGAGAACCTCTCCAGCTTGTGGGTTGCCCACCCAGAGGGCACAGGATTTAATTATTTCGCACGTCTGTTCCTCCTACCAGTCTCCTTGTGGCCTTTCTTTATTGAGTTTCATTGTGGAAGATCTTTTCTGGTAGGTTCTGGTCTTTTTCATCGAAGATTTGTTGCACAGATAGTTGTGATTTTTGTGTGCCCGTGAGAGGACATCAATTCGGGGTCTTCTTTCTACTCCAGCATCTTGGCTGCTTTCCCTACGTTGTTGATTGACTGAAAACCATCTGCTTTTAATCAATTATTGATTCATTTGCTCATTCACTCCATTTATTATTTACCAGCTACTGTGCTAGGCTATGGTAATGTGAGGTATGTAAAGTAAGTAAAACATGGCTCCTGCCTTCAAGGAGTTTAAAGTTAATAGGGACACTTAGTAGGTTTGATGAGGTTATAAGAGTCCCAAGAGCTGCTTGCCCTGCATTACCCTTGGGAGGAAGGACCCTTGAACTTCATCTCCAGCACATTTTCCTTGATGTTACTGAGTGAACTATTTGGCCCAAAAGTCTTAGTCCAATAGCAGAGTTTAACATGCTGCTGTTAAAAAATAAATTCACCACGAACACATATTAGCAAACGAAGGCTGGCTGAGGCGGTCCTTTCCCTCTCAGTCTCTTGGGAGCCCTAAATACTTGATTTCCTAAGGAGACCACTGATCCTGTGAGCTGACTTGCAGGGACTAACAAAATAAGATGGCTCAGTGTGTGTGCGTGCTTAGTCGATCAGTCATGTCCGACTCTTTGCGACTCCATGAACTGTAGCCTGCCAGGCTCCTCTGTCCGTGGAATTTTCCAGGCAAGAATACTGGAGCTGGTTGCCATTTCCTACTCCAGAGGATCTTCCCAAGCCAGGATTGAGCCCACGTCTATTTCATCTCCTGCATTGTCAGGGAGATTCTTTACCACTGCGCCACTTGGCAAGCCCAAGACGGCTCAGATGTCTTTCATGTGGACCAGCTTATGCTAGGGAAGGACTCTTTGACTCGAATACTAGAAATGTTCTGTTTAACCATCTGCCAGATGGTAAGAGGTGAACTGGGTCCAATAGGGGGCACTGGATGGTCCTTAAGGCCGCCCCGCCCACACCATGATGAGAGTCTCATCCTAGACGTCCCAGTCAGGGTTGATCCTTCCCTTGCTCTGGACTTCTGAGGGCAGTTGATAGGGTGGCCACATGTCAGTTTAGAGTCACGTGCCAAATTTTTTATGATCAGTTTACTGCCCTGCGAGACTGTATTCTCCTGGAAAGGAGCAGCTGGTTGCCTACGTTCCATCACTCCGTGACTCTGAGTTACTCATCCTTCATACATAAAATGGGAGCAAATCAGCCCACCCCCACCTCTCCAGTAGGCTCGAGGGGAGGGCTAAGTGACCACCCATGGCTCTCAGGAAGGGCCGTTACCCTCTCCCTTCAGCCTCTGCCACTCTGAAGAAAGTCAGCACTGGGCACATGGATTGTACCTCCAACCCAAGAACTCCCTTTTCTCCCCTCAGTCCGGCTCTGGAAACACCACTGTGTCCTCAGACCTCCAGACAGTCTTCCTCCGTGTTTGTTGTTCCACTTTACCCTCATCACATGCTGGCCCCTCTCATTTAGGTCATTCAGCCAGAATTACAGATACTTCCCCAAACCCAAGGGGCTGTTGGAGTTCCTGGCCCCCTGCTTCTACTCGGGCTCCCTCCTGCTTTGCCTTGGGGCTTCCCTCACACTCCTGCAGTCAGCTCACCCTGGCACTCTCCATACTGAATAGAATGACCTCTTACGTGTTCTTCTTGCCTAAGTTCCTTCACTTGCATAGTCACAAGAGGGGCCATCACTAGGGAGCTGAATTTGAGGTTTGAACTTAATAATGTCATTGAGATGGGATGCAAATGGCTGGGTGGGTTGACATTCCCACTAAGCTACTAGACCATGGCTTGAGTGAGCCCCAGGAGACCCGTGCACCCTAGACATGTGAGATAAGCTCACTGAGATGATCTCCAGAGCAGACCATTGTCAGGGAGGCAGCATGGTTTAGGGAACGAATAAGCCTTGAGCCTCTGAATGAGACAAATTGATTCCTGTCCCGTGGAATGCTGTATTTGTTTTTTTACACTGAGGTCTACAAGACAAGAGGCCATTCCCAGAGACTGGCCTGGTTCAATAAGCCACTGAATTCTGTGGCTTTGAATCTAGAAAGGTTTTGCTGGATCACCTGTAGTCCAGCCCCTTCTCTACAAATGAACAGACTGAGGTCCAGAGCTAGGGCGTGACTTGCCTAAAGTCATTGAGGGCAGTCACTGCCAGCATGTGGGGTGGCAGCTACGTGGGCTATGAGAAAGTGGGATGTGTTGATACTTCTCCTCCCGCTCATTGCCACCACCTTCTCTTGGGTGTCCTTGTCTTTCCCTGGAGCCAGGAGACAGAGAGGAAGAAGCATCTATTGCCATGGAAACCAGCCCAGAGCATGAGCAGGCTGCTCTCCCCACTAACTGTAGCTGCTTTAACAGGTGCTGATGTTGATTCTGCTGCTAGGCCTCGCTGGGGGCACCACGGCCAGTCACTGTATTTTCTAGGCAAGAAAACTGGAGGAACTCATCTAACATAAATTGTGGAGGCTTAGCAAAGTGGGCCACAGTGCCTGGTGCCATTCTTTTTGCTTTCTTACATCAGCGTCCCCTCTGTCAGTGACTTCTAACAGGATTTAAGAATCTTTTTAGAAAGAGCTCAGCCTTGAGCTGAGTTTGGTCTTCAGATACCAGTACTAAACTTTTGAACTGACAGCAGCTCTGGCTGGAAGGTTCTGTTTGTCAGACCTGCCAGAAGAATATTTAAAATGAAGAGTTGGATTTGGGGGAAAGAGAAAAAAAGAAAACAATTTATTTTGCTTTCAGACATAGTTAAACCTCCTAAATGTGCCAGGAGTTAAGTTGGGACTTTAAAAATCGATAGGCTTTCATGTTTGTGTGAGACAGAAGAGTTCAGGGGTTGGAAAAGGCCTTATTAGGTCAGCTCATCCATCCCTCTGCCTCCAAGCCTATTCTAATCCCTCTTGTGTATAAAACTCTGGAGAAGGTGACTTCATCAGCCCACATAATAATTTGTTCCACTGTCTAACAATTCTTGATCTTAAAACCATCTTCCTTATAGCAGGGCCAAATTCCTCCCGCTGCCTCCAAAGCTTCTCTGTCTGTGGTCCAGCGCTTCTCAGAAGCAGCTGGGATTTTTATGAAATGAGTGTGAACTTGGGCCTATTCGTCACTATTCAAGTCTGGCCATTTCCACTCATAGGTAAAATGACCTTGGACACAAACCACTTCACTCTTCCAAGATTCAGTTTCTTCATGAAAAGAGGTCAATGTGTAGGTTACAGGAAGTAATACATACAAATATGCCTAACACAGCACCTGAGATTTAGTGATGCTCAACCCAAGGTGCTGTGTTTTTTGGCCTGGGGAGGTGGGTGCCATGGTGCGGGCACCTTTTGGATCAATACATCCAGTATAGGGAGGGAGATTCCAGAGGGAGGGGACATATGTACACCTATGGTTAATTCATGTTGCTGTATGACAGAAATCAAACCAATATTGTAAAGCATTCATTGATTAAAAATAAATATTAAAAAAAGACCTGAAGTATGACTATTAACCTTTTCGTTGTTGGATGATAGGGTTGTTGGGGGTACCGAGAAGTGGAGCAGGAGGGGCAGCTGAGAGGACGTTTGTGGAGCTTGGCCATTGATTGTTTGCCAACCAACACAAAAGGCTTCAGTATTTTAGAAGGATGTTTGGTGGTACCAGCGCATCCTATCTAAAGTATGAGCCCTGGTGGTACCTTCAGAGATGCCAAGCAAATCCCCACATCCATGTCTTTGTGCCACTGGTACCCCCACCCATGCCTTCACTGCCTTTTTGAATCCCGCCCATCAAGGAAGACCCAGCTCAAATTCAACCTCATACACCAATACAATTCAGCCCTAAACCCATAACTCTCATGCCCTGCCTCCTTACTCCAGGAGGGAAGAAAGAGGAAGGAAAGTTGTTGGTGCATGGATAATTGAACCATTGGCTGAGTCAGGGGATTGCAGAGCATTTAGCCTGAGAAATATAGATGAAGAAACTGGGCCAGAGAGCGGGCAGGGACTTTTCCCAGGCCGTCCCAGTCATCTGGAACAAATCTGGAACCTCCCTCTCCAGCCCCACTGTGTACCCCACTAGTGAAGCTGTTCCTTTAGCCTGGAATTAGAACAGAGTCAGCCCCCACCCTGTGTAGCACCCTCCTACCCCAGCACATGCTTGCTGAGTCACTTGGATGGGAGGCGGATAAGGGGAAAGCACGCTTTTGGGGTGAGATAGCAGGCACCAGTTGGGAAAACTGGAGCCAGGCAGTGAGAGTGGGTGAGGTCTCCCATCCAGGTCCCCTGCCCCATATTTTACACCGGGATCGGAGTGCTGGGGAAATGAAAAGCATTGATGTCTTTCTTTCTTACTCACCTGGGCAAGGGGGTGAACTTTCACCCACATGCTAGGTGAAGTTTTACTGTTGGTAAGATACCTGCTTGGCTTAGGTTTTAGAGAACCTGTTTCAAATGTAAATTCCTTAGACAAACTTGTTCTGCTGTCTGGGAATTGCTGATGGGCCTTCCAAGCGTCTGGATTATAGGAACACCTGGAGGGGGTTATTCAGGCCAAGAGGCTATGAGATAAATGTGTTTGTATATGCCTGTGTATCTACGGTCCCCTCTGCTGGCTGCAAATTCTATCATTTCATCATGGAAAAATCCTTCTGGAGGAAAGTGGCAGGTGCAAAGATGCTGATGTGGGAACCATGTTTATGCACTGGGTTGGCCTGTGATTGGCCCAGATGGGGAAGAAAGACAGTTGAGATGGCCAGGCTCCTTTGGGTAAGGGACACACAGTGGCTCCTGGGACGGTAGGGACTGGAGTAGGATAGCGAAGCCCGATGCTTTGGCATACCCAAGGTTAGAGTTCAAATCCTGACTTTGCTGCCTTCCAGCTGACTGACCTTGGGCAATTCTACAACACTTGAGGCTGCTTTGTGGGTAGGGGCTCCGTGTAAATTCTGGGGTCATTCTCATGGGCTTTCAGGGATAAACACAGCTGGGTAGCTCAGAGGAAAATGGCCCAGAGCTTTGAGCTTCTCAGTCTCAGCCTCAGAGTAGGCTCATAGCATGAAGAGGTACACGTGGTGGTGGAGAGACCTGTATATAAAGCGACCCCTTGGGCTGCCCTTCTGGCCACATCTCAGGGCTAGGAGGCTGCCAGCTGGCCTGCTTCATTTCCTGAGCTCCGACAACGCAGCAGCCGGAATCTTCTTCTTTGCCGGGATCTGGAACAGCTGCTGGGACTTAATAGTGCACTTAGAGGAATTACCTGGAATCACAGCAGGCAATAAGAAATGGAGATGCATCTCTTCAAGCCCAGCTAATGTCTGAGTAAGAGAGAACAAGGCCTTTCCTTCCATTGGGGGGTGAGACGTGGAAAGGATTGACCTGTGATCGTGCTCTAAGTAAAACCTATAAGTAGTGATTTCATCTGGGCGGTGCTCAGCATGGTACTCGGTTGGATAGTGTGTGAAAATGATGACTGGATCTGGTTGGATCTCCTTTCAGATCCGTTGCTCAGGGAAGCCACTGTCACCTAGGGAGTGGCCGCCGTCTTGGGCAGTACATGAGAGCAGCTGTGGACAGCACAGTGCTCTGAGCCTGTTTTCCTACTCGCCTTTCCCAGTTCATGTGGTGTCACAATAGCCATTGGTGTCCAGTGTCCAACAGTGTCTTCTGCTTTAATTCCGTTCCCTGATATGGGCACTCCCATGGGACATCATGCTGCTGGGCATACTATACCTATCTTCTAGTGGTTTAAAGTCTTTAGGGGAAATATGATTCATAAGTGTTTCAATTGTAGATCAAAATAAGACAGTATAAATTATGGATATGAATTGAATCGAAGCAAGATAGATATATGTAGGACCAATGTAAATGTTCTTAGAGTTTAGAAGAGGGAGAAACTTCTGAAGTCTGGAAATGATTGGCTTTGGATGAGGCATAAAACCAGAGGCCTGCACAGCTGATTGGAAAATGGACCTACTGCAGGGGGGCCATGTCCCTTCTGCTAACTCTGCGCTTGACGCACTTGAGCCTGAGGCAGTAACGGAGCCTGGGTTTAATAGCAGGAGGGTGGCTCTTCCTCTTCGTTTTGCAAGCTGAGAGTTTCACCTGGCTTGGGGACTGCTTGGATTGGCCGTACAAGTGCCATCGTGGCCTGGATAGGTGGTCACTTGACTCAGTACCAAAACTGGCTGCCGAGTGGTTTCCAGCTATGACTCTGGATTAGAATCCAACTCTAATGAGATTGCATTCAAAGTATGTTACAAGTCACTGATGGCCATTTAGCTCTTGTGCAACTCCCTGGAGCAGTGCCCTGTGTCGTGCTGAGCACCAATGGAGCCCAGGTTGAGGCTGACCCCAATCAGCCCAACCTCCTCGGTGTCTCTGTGGTCCATTTGCTCCTCACCTAGTTCAGGCCCCCAACACTTCTTGTGTTGACAACAGTGATCATGATCTAAAAACCTGACATTCCCTCTTCATCACACCCCTATCCCCATCCAATCCATTCTTCCAACAGAGGCCAGGGGACATTTCTAAAAATGGTTTTCAACACACATATACGGAATCTAGAAAAATGGTATTGAAGAATTTATTTACAGGGCAGCAATGGAGAAACAGACATAGAGAACAGACCTATGGACATGGAGAGAGGGGAGGAGAGGGTAAGATATATGGAAAGAGTCACATGGAAACTTACATTACAAAATAAAAAAAATAAAAATGGTTTTCTAATAATGTTAATTCCCTTTAAGAAGCTCTTCATTTGTCCCCCTTGTACTTAAAATCCTATCTCCTTATCACGTATTTTCTGCTCCAGAACTTTTGTCATTCTCTGTGCGCTTCTCTTAATACAACTTCAAAACAAAAAACTACTGGCCTCGAGTTCTCTGGCAGTCAGTAGTTAGGATTCTGCACTTCCACTGCAGGCGGATCTAAGATCTCACAAACGAAAAAACAAAAAACCAGCCTCTACACACATGAATCCCTGTACTCGGAGTGTCTCCTCTCCTTCTCTGTGCGCCTTTGGCCTAGCTCCCTCCTGTTCATCCTTCATGAGCTTCATCCCTTACCAGGCCAAGAGGGCACCTCTCATTCCAGACCCCTCAGCTTGCTGAACTTTTCCTTTGTAGCACCTCATGAATTACCATGTGTTAGGTTTTAGTTTGTTTGCTTGTTTGACATTTGATGTCTGTTTTCCCCTTCCTTTCCTCCTCCTGACCCCTCACAAGTTCCCTGAGGGCAGGACCTATCCCCATCTTGTTGGCTCAGGACCCAGCTCCAGCCTGCAGTTCAGCATGATTCGGTGCATGGGTACAGAGGTGCTGGAGCCTTTGGAGTTTTGAGAGCTTCCTCGCAGGTTCCTGCCATGTGTGTCCTGGCAGGCCAGGGAACCGCGGAAACTGAAATGAACTCCAGGCAACTCGGACAGATGTTTCTCCTTTAGATGAGTTTTGTGCCTGGACGCAGAGCAGAAGGAACTATGTTGACTCATAAACCGGGCAAATTTATAGTGGAAATTGGTGGGAGAGAATAAATATGAATCCCCGTGATGTCATTTTATGGGCTGCTTTATAGATTGTAATCACCCATTTAGAGTTTGCAGCCTATTAAATTTATTTGCAGAGAGCCAGGACTCTTAGGGACAGGATTTACAGAGCTGTGTGGGGTGTCAGATGTGGACCCAGGCCTTCAACCTCTGAAAAAGGTTTTGGAAAGAGAAGGATAAGTAGTCTTTGAGTGGTTGGGACTCCAGTGTCTTTCCTCTAGCTCTCTTCCTAGCCGTAATTGTTTAAAAACATTAAAAAAGTTTTGTTCACTGTCGTATTATTTTAATTTTACTCTAGTCTTTGGGGGCCCTCCTTCCTGCTAGCTAAGTGGCAGTGTGGAATCTCCCATTCAACTCTTGGTGGAGAAAGCCTCGCTTCTGAGAGCTTGAGGAGGCCTAAGGAGAAGCTGCTCTGGGTTGGACAGAACCAGGTGGGATACAGTTCTGCACCTTGGCCTGTGATCTTGAGCCAATTTTTATTGAATTGGTTAATTTTTTGCCCTTCCTTTCTTCTTCTGTAAATCTTGACCACTGCCCCCACCCAACCTCAAAGGCTGATTGTAAAGATAAAGGAGATGAAATAGGAAAAGCACGTGGTATTCAAAAAGAACTAGAAGTAATAATATGATTATGATTGTTGCTGTTTTGAAGTAAGCCTGGTTCAGTAGGAAAAAAGTATAAACTAAGCATCAGGACACTTGGTCCCAGCTCTGTCACTAACATGCTGGGTGACCTTGAGCAAATTAGTCAGCCTCTCTGATCCCAGATTCTGTCTTAGGTCCTGTCCTAGGCAGTGCTGATACTACCATTAGCATTCTCCTTCTCATCTCAGATTCTGACAGATTTGATCTTGAAAGTGGTGAGACTCAAAGTGTGGTCTGTGTAGCAGTATCACTCAGTGACTTGTTGGAAATGCAGATTCTCAGACTCCACCCCAGCTCCCCAACTCAGAATTCTGTGGGGATGGCCAAACCTTTTGTGTTTTAACAAGTTCTCCAGCTGGTCGGTGGGCACAGTGAAGTCTGGGAAGCATTGCTCGCTGGTAACTTCTGGCTCTAACACGCCATGCTCACAGTCCTAATATCACACCCAATGTTGGCTTCCAAGCAGCAGTCACTTCTAGGGCGTTCCTCCTTGGGATCTTGAACCACAGTGGTCTTTGGCAAGAGGAGAACAGAGTGAAGTAGGAGAAAGAGCACAGGATTCTAAATCAAGACTCTATTGGGATTTAAACCCAGGTCGCCTGATGCAGCATCTGTCGATGGAGCCATTCTTACAGTACGGCCTCTGTCGCCTCCTTGCCTACTGACCTTAGACAGGTTATTTGTATTTATCAGACCTCATTTTCCTTCTCTGTACATGGGGAGCATACCAGGACCTATTTTATAGGGTTGCTGTGGGGACTATATGAGTTACATGAGAAAAGCATCTCTAGGGCCCGTACATCACCATCACTGGGTGCATTTGCTGCAGAGACCACCGTTAGCATCCTCCTCCCCTTCCTCCTCCTCATCACGGCTTCAAGAATATAACTACCTAGGTCTCTGAGTGAAAATGGCAAGTAAGAGATTAGAACTCAAGTTTCCTAATTTGCTCTGTGACCTTGGGCGAGTCGTTTAAGCTTAGAAGGTAAAATGTCTTCATCGCTAAAATGTGAATGTTTATTTTTTTCTGCTGATATTTGTTGAGTGTCTGTCATGTGCTGATACTGGGCCAGGCCCAGACAGTGTAGCCTGCGGTGGGCAGATGTGGCCCCTGTCTTCTCGTCTCCACGCCTTGAGATTTTTGAGGAATTTGGCAAGATCATCCATGAGAAAGCCTCTCGTGGTTGTTAATCGTCCTCGTTTGACAAACACAGACTCAAAGTATTGGAGTTAAACAGTGTTGACTCTGTTCTTGTGCTGATAGACCCCTTAGAAGGAGGAGGAGGCCTTGTCCAGACAGCCCTGGATACACCTGCTTTCTGATTGCCTGACCAACTCCTGGACCCTCCACCTGGAGGGCTCCCCCTCCGTGTTTTGAGCAGTCATTGGAGGCATTCCTCCAAAAGCTGTTGCAGAGGTGAGCTAACATCTGCCTTTACCATGTCTTCTTTGAAGTCTTCATTCTCTGCCTGAATGTGTTCTATCTTGGAGACCCAGTTAGGGGCATCTGTGCCTCAGGTGGCTCTGGAGTCTTTGCATCAAATGGGAGGTTGGAGCTGCAGAGGTGCAAGGGATGGGAGGGAAGGTCCTTTAGGTGGTGGTGGTTGGACTTCCCTTTGAGAAGGGGCTTTAAACATTTAGTTTAAATTCCCATTTACTGTGGAAATTGTACTTGGCTTTGCCCACAGCCTGCCCATGTCCAGATGAGGTCTACCTGTGGTTTAACTCTCTGGGCAATTAGAGGAGGGAGGTAATGACATTTCCCCTAATGCTGCATTTAAGGTGCAGCAGTCCTGCCAGTCTCTGGGGTCTGCAAGAACTCAGCTTCTTTTGAGAAAAGGACCTTTCAGGGCCACACTGCCCCAGCTCACTTTCCAAAGAGAACCTTCTGTTCAAGTTTCGAGCAGGGTTCTGTTCCTTCCATCAGCCTAGGGCTTGTTGATCATCTGCCCTAGGCCTAGCCCTTCGCTAGGCCGAGAAGGAGAAAAAATGATGTCATGGGCTCTGCCTTCCAGGAGTTTGGAAGTAGTGGTGAACTGAGTTGAAGTCATAGAAATAATGCCACATTTACACGAGGTGGAGTGTAATTTATGGTTTGCGTGGCATAGGCAGAAGGAGAGAACCTTACAAGCTTGGGATAAGGGAGGGCTCCGTGAAAGACATAGCACTGTAGCTGGACCTGATGGATGGAAATTTTCAAGGCAGGAAGTGGACATGGGATGGTTGGTTAATCCATAACTAGCACTTGTAGTGGGTGACTCAGTTTACCAGTGTAGATGTATAAACAAAATCATTTCTAATTTTTAATCTTCTAATCAACTGAAATGTGACCAAGTTTTCCTCCACATGTTTGCTGGGAGGAGTTGCCCCTCCTCTGGGTTGGTCAAAGCTGTTGGGTCTAAGGAAACACCCAGTCACAGGCATCTGGTCACTAATGTATGCCCACCTGGTCCTTGCTGAAATTGTTGTGACATCGAGTTTCTTTGGGTTTGGGCCTCTGCCTCACCTGTGCTGCCGAAGGAGCATGGGAGTAGGAGTCTCTGGACAGACATGGAACTTGTACCAGTGGTACATCCTCGCCAGGGGCCCATGAAGCCACCCTGTCTGAGATCTGGCTGTCTCACTGCCACCAGGAGGATGTGAATCTCTTGCTTACCTTCTCCTTCGTCTTCTCCTGTCTCTCTTCCGTGGTGCTCCCAAAGGTCCTCTCCACCACCATCTCTTCCATGAACCCCACTGAACCAGAAAAGCCTTTGTCATCAAGCTACCTATATTTTCCCATCTACAAAAATTCTCTCCTAAAATCCATTTGCTAGATATGAGCAGCCCATAGGGAGCACAAACATAAATTGGTATTTCTGGAAATTACTCTACCACTCATTTTAGAACCAGAAAAGCAGGAGCAACATCTTTAAGTAGCTGAGGTCCCTTTGGGCAAACGTTAATTTCTTGGGGCTGTGCTGGATTCAAGTACTAATCCTTCAGGGACCAGAAGAACCAGATCAGGCAGCTCCAACCAGTAACTCACCTGTGGGTGACTTAAGACAAAGGCAAATATTTCTTTGACCATGTACCTACCGCAAAATGTCCTCCCTATGTCATTTTACCATTGCAGCAATGACCTTGTCTGGAAGAACCAAGCAAACAAGGAGAGAGCCCTTCCCCAGTTGGCTGTCAGTATTCCCTGCTCCTGGCCTCAGGGACTGAATGCTGAGATCTGAAGGACTAGGGGAGAGAAGGTGTGGAGACCCTAGCACTCAGGTTCCTTCTCTTGTGGGGGTGAAGGTAGGAGATAAGACTCATTGTGAATGAGGGTCCTGAGTGGGGTCCTCTCCAGAGACCTCAGAGTCTCTAAGACATGCTTGTTAGCTATATCTAAGGCATAACAGATGGCAGGATAATATTATTTTTTCAGTCCCTTGCTAATAACATTCAGTCATTCTAAGATAACTCCTTAGTTGAGGAAGATTCTCACAGGGTAAAGAAGGTGGCCTCATTCTTTCTCTTTCCCACATTCCCTTCTGCATTTCCCCCTTCCTATCTTTCTGAGTAGTGAGGTAGTCAGCTCTGTGAGAAGGGCAAATGAGGTGTGAGTTCATAGATCTTTTATGGCCCTTTGGCCCATCAATATGTCCCATTGATTCCTTAGCATTAGACTGAAGTGTTTAGTTTGTTATTTCTTTGGGTCCAGGCATGAAGACAACTGCCAGTGTTATCTCCGACATGAAAATAAGAAAGGATGATAAACTAATATAATATTAAAAGCTAATAATGTGTTGGAGTCCACAGATCTGAAAATGAGTGGACTGAGTGAGTATAATTCTCAGTATTGTTGCTGATAAAGAAACAGTATTAGCATAATGGTTAAGAGCACAGACCACGTGGGCTCAGAGTCTGCATTTGCTAGATTGGATAACTTACTCAGCCTCTTTGTTCCTTAGTTTTTTCATATATTAAATGTGGACAGTATGAGTACTTGTGCCTTAGAGTTGTTAACAGATAAAACTCTTTGGTTAACATATATTAATACTTAAACAGTTCCTGGAATAAAGTAGGTATTATATAAGTGTTTGCTAAAATTCTATTGCCCAAAGTTTTACAGCTAGTCTTTGAAGTCCTGAAATTGAGATTTTTAGAAGCCAGTTGTTTAAATAGAAAGCTGTGCAGCCAAGACATTTTAGTGGTATGGTGTGGACCAAGGAGGACTGATGGCGAGAGTTCTATGTCAGAGCACATCAGGGAACTTTGGAAAATCCCAGTGCCTGGGCCCTCCATCCCCACCCCCACCCCCCACCCCCCATAACAATTAAATCAGAATCTCTGGGAGTGGGACGTGCTCCTTAGTATCTTTACAGTCTCTCTCAGGTGATTTTGATGGGCAGTCAGGGTGTCGAACTTGGGGTCCACAGCTTCATAAGCCTTATAAAGGTTGTCTTGTCACCTTGTTGCAATAGCCTCTGTCTTTCAGCCCCAGCTTTTATGGGTGGGCCCAAGCACTGGCATTTCTATGCAGCTCCCAGGGAGTGCCAATCCCCCTGGTCTGCAGGTCACACTGAGTGGCAGGTAGAGCCTAGCATTGGAGGGAATGTGCCTTCTTTGGTCCACACTGCAGAGTTGTGGGAGCCTAGTGGCAACTTAAGATTTCGACTGACTTACCTCTCTTATGGATTTTTATAGGATGGGGTTTACAGTTGGCTTTAGTAGTTTGTCAGAAGTCCCTAGGGAATTCCCTGGAGGACCAGTGGCTAAGAGTCCATACTTCCACCGCAGGGGCCACTGGTTCAGTCCCTGATTGGCGGACTAAGATTCTGCGTGCCATGCTGAGGCGCAGCCAAAATAAAGATATTAATTAATTAAATTAAATAAAAATGCAAACTTTGTTTTTTAAAAAAAATTCCCTTCAGTTTAGAAAAATAACCTCATTAGACTTCCAAATATAGAATAAGACAATGATTATTAAGCACCTACAGTGAACTAGGCCCTGAGGGGATAAAAGAGAAGCAAGACTTGCCCTTAAGGGGTTTACAAGACACTTTCCTTTGAAAAGGTAAATAATGGAGCAGTGAAAGACAGAGCCAGTGAAGGGAATAGCAGTAATCCATCACTGTAGGTGAGCTCATTTAATGTTTGCATCCTGGGTATTATCGTTTCCATTTTGAAGATGAAGAAATTGAGGTCAGAGAGGCTAGATAACTTGCCCAAGGTCACACAGCTTCTCAGTGGTGGAATGAGGGTTTATACACAAGATTGGTCACAGGACATTGTTGCTTAAGGAGCAGTGTAGGTGGGGAGCAATACAAAGATGCAAAAAAACCCCAGAATTCTCAACCAGGAGCTCCTGGAATCATCGAAACACCGTGTTCCCCAGGTCTGGATCTGTGGATGGGGAGCAAGTTGCCCCACCATTTTGTAGGAAGAGGCTTGGAAATCAGAGGGAGCAGGACTGAATCCCAGGTCTGCTATGACCTGCCTCCCGGCGACTGTGACAAGGACGTTCAGTGGGAAAGTATAGGCAGGACCCAACCCTCCTCCTGGCTCAGTGTGCCTTCAGCAGCTCTTCTCCACTTGGCCCTTTGCAACCTCGCTCCCAGGCCTTGGAATCCAGGATGAGAGGCCACCCTGCCTAACTTTAATTGGCTTTGATTTGCCACCGAGCTCTCCTGGCTGTCTGGGACTCTACCTTCCGACTGGTTGAAAACATTAAGCTGTTGTGAGGTGCTCCCATTATTGTGATTTAAAAGCATCTTGGATGACTCGTGTAGCTTTTGCCAATTTCTCAGAGAATTAAACATTTATTGCCCAATCACAGAGTTTCTAATGTTGGATACACGTGGAATTGTATGCACACCCCCTCTAGGGGGTCAATTAAAGTGCAGTTGAAGCTAGCTCATACTAATTCTCCAACGTTGGGTAGTATCTCTGTGGTCGGTGAAATGAGTAACGTTTATAATTTGCTGGAGTGTAGCTCTGAAAAGAGAACATGGAGGGGAAACAAGGTGTGTTATAGAAAGAAAAGCTTGGCATGGATGCAAGAGGGAAGGCGGCTGCTGCTGCTGCTAAGTCGCTTCAGTCCTGTCCGACTCTGTCGCCCTGTAGACGGCAGCCTACCAGGCTCCCCCGTCCTTGGGATTCTCCAGGCAAGAACACTGGAGTGGGTTGCCATTTCCTTCTCCAATGCATCAAAGTGAAAAGTGAAAGTGAAGTCGCTTAGTTGTGTCAGACTCTTAGCGACCCCATGGACTGCAGCCTTCCAGGCTCCTCCGTCCATGGGATTTTCCAGGCAAGAGTACTGGAGTGGGGTGCCATTGCCTTCTCCGAAGAGGGAAGGCAGAACCCCTCAAAAGTGGATCGAGTTTACCTGGAAACCGATTCACCTAACATGTTAGAAGAAATTGGCCTCTAACAATTATCTTTACCAGTCACCATTTTTTACGGCATCCAGCCAGCATTAAAGTTCTCTCGCATTCTCAACATGGTTGATTTGGAGAATTAGATCATTTGTAAGTCAAAATTCAAAGTAGGTTAATACCCAGGTATCTCAGCTTAGCTGGCTAGAAAGAAGGAATCTTTTTTTTTTTTTTTTTTTTAGGGTAGGTTTCCTCATTTCTGAGTTTAAAAATGCCTTTAAGGACTTCACCTCATCTCAAAACAACAAAGGCTCTGCCTGAGGAAGAGCCTGTCTTTTTTCGTAGTGTTGTGTGACCTAAGTTAGTGAGCGCTTCCATTCTCCTGGAATTAGGGAGGAGGCTGCCAGCTATTGTTAACTGTCAGGCCTGGGTGGATTCAGACATCATATGGTGATGAGACTAAGTCGAGCCATAATTCTCAATCCTGACTGCATTCTGTTTGAATCCTCTGGGGAGCTTTACAGGCACACTCCCACTAATTAAATCAGAACCTCTAGGGTGGCCCAGTTCCCTAGGATCCCAGGGAGCAGTCAGGGTGGGTAACCACTGGACACCCTGCTCCTCCTACAGGGTTTCTCAGGGTTTGGGTTTGAGAGCATGGAAAAGGGTCTGCAGGGGTTGGGGAAGGAAGGAGGTGCTGGCTAGGGTGGCACCTTTCTCCCCAGGGGCATGGAACTAAGCTGCAAAATTCCCCAAGAAGGGGCGAGTCTTGAACGAACATTGCATCTGTTGCTGTGCATGAAATGGTCATGAAAATATTTCCTTCCTATCTTTCCCTGATTCTAAAATATAATGCTTAGTAAGATGCACCACCAATTTAATAACTGCTTTTTTGGATGAAAGGCATAGAAGAAAATGCTATATTAGGTATGTATTAAAATATTCATTGAAGGTAAAATATATCTTGGCTTCATAATCATTCTGTGTTGGAAAATGTGACTCTTGGAATTGATCTGATAACATAATGAGACAGTGATTTAAATACATGTGCTCATTTAATCCTCTCGAGAGTCCTACTAAATAAGTGCTACCATTTTCCCATTTTATGGGGAAGGAGTTAAGGAATAGAGAGGTTAAATAAGCTGATCCAAGTCACAGAACAGATTGGTGACGGAACTGGGATTTGAACTGAACTTTGGTCTTCAGAAGTAGTCCAGAAAATGTAATGAGAGCCAAAGCTGCACTTTTCCGGGGTTCTTTCTTACTCCAGAGCCCGGGGAGGTGGCTTTCCCTTGATGAGGCAGGATTGTACCGTATAGTTGCTCCTTTTGTGTGCTGCACAAGGATACCTGGCCAGAGGGCATGAGGCCCTGAGCTCAAGGGGCTTGTTTCTTCTAATTCCACAGGGGCTCGGTGTGAGATGGTGGAGCCCTGCCCTCGGAGAGGAGCCGGTGGAAGTGAGCGGGGCTCTGCCTACCTTTCTGGTGGCTTTTTTACCTCTGTGCACAGCTTCATGGAGGATGCAGTGGACCTGTTTGATGGACAAGGACAAGGCAGAAGAAACTTGAGGTCCTTCTAGCTCTGGGGTGTTTGCGACTGAGCTTTCAGGACGAAAGTCTCTGCTTTCCCACACAGTTTGCTCTATCCACAAGCACTGTGGAAATGGAGGAGGGTGGCGGGCTGGCTGGGAACCACAGAAACAGACAGCTCTGCGTTCCTGACCCCAGGCCTCTGGCACAGATATTGTCTCCTTTGTTTTCCCCTTTTCTTAAGCTCCTTGACGGGAAGGCAGACTGCACCCCTTAGGAGCTGCATTCCAGAGCAACCTGGGTAATGGAAAGTATAAAAACAACCTAAACTCGTTTCCAAAGCCTGATGGGTTACGCTGGCTTCTCAGAAAGTGTCCACTTGGACCCAGAATATGAAATCACATTTTGCGGCTCGCTGGAGGAGGGCCAGAGGGTTACGCAGCTCCAGGCATGGGCCAGATGGGAAATCCAGACACCGGGTTGGTAAGGGAGGTCTTCTTTGCTGCTCATTTGGGCTGCCAGAGTGGCAGTTCCTTAAGACCCACGCTGAAAGCCTTAAAATGTGGCTCTTTGGGGAGAATTTCAGATTAGGAGGAATGTTTACTCAACAGGTGCAGCGTCTAGCTAGCACTATGATGATGTTTAAATGAGGGATGTGGGTGGCAGCAGTAAGGAGGGTGGGGGTGGGTGAAGGTTGGAAGGTGTAGACCATATCACAGCCCCAAAAGCATGCAGTATAAATGATCACAGTCTGCGAGCTCGGCAAGTGCATGATGAGAAAGCCCCCAGGCTCCCCTGTCCATAAGCCTGTGTGACTGTAGAGCTCGCTGGAGGGCAGATATTTGCGGGGAAAGAGCTACAACAGCCACCACATCTGTTGCTCAAAGACAGCTTTGTTACTCCTCAAATGGGAGCATCATCTGAAGCTCTGGGTACAGATTCTTTGGTGCTTGGAGAGTGGGTGTTGAGGATCATCTCTGCTCAGCTGCCCGTGGTGAGGACCTCCTACAGACGGTCCTCCCTGCCTATACACAATGGAAGCCCAGAGTGGCTGGGGCTTTGTGAGCACTGGAAAGGGCAGCCCTAGATGCTGAGGCCCACTCCTCTCTAGACTTGCCGACTGTCAGGCAGGGGGTGGCAGGGAGCCTTAATTGAGGGGACCTTTGGCAGATCACCTGACTCTGTAGGGCCTGAACTCAGATGGGTGTTAAAAGCATCTGGGGATTTTTTTTAAATTTTTCAGTAGAGTTACATGTCTGTTACTCATTACAAGATATTTCATAGTGCCTAAGTATGCATATTTAATACATTTCTTGTTTTTTTTTTTAAGTTTTTGGCTGTGCTCCGTCTTCATTACTGTACACAGGCTTCTCTTGTGGAGCGTGGGCTCTAGGGCACACGGGCTTCATTAGCTGTGGTGCACAGGCTTGCTTGCTTGCTCCTGGAATCTGCCTGGACCAGAATCTAACCCCTGTCCCCTGCATCGGCAGGTGGATTCCTACCCATTGTACCAACAGGGAAGTCCTCTTGGTTATTTCTGAGGCCCCTCTGAGAGCGCCTTCCTCCTCACTCTTGGGCATCTGTAGCCAGTTAGTTCTCATTGTTGACAAGCTTTCTCTGGTTTCCAAACTGAACCGGGTTACAACTGTTATTGAATTCTTACGAGAAAATTCATGCTGCTGGTCTGGATCACGAGTAGATGTTGCTAATTTTTTTCAACAACTTTGAGGGCCTGCCTTGGGAGGAAATGGTAAGCCAAAGGCCTTTGGGATGGATACTGATTTTGCTGCCCTGAGGGTTAGTCATCATCACTTGGTGTCACGGCTGGGACTACTGTGTGCGTTCATTTGGGGGCCAGTTAATGCCCAGGTCTCCTCATTTGTGTTCCCCTCTTGGAGTCCAGACGGGAGAAATTAACAAAGAGAGGAAGCGCATTTTCCTTTCTCCACACCTGTGGTTTTCAGATCATCCTGGCAATAAAGAGGCTGAGGGATGGGAGAGCAGATACAACCTGGCTGAACAAGAAAATGGGTTTTATTTTTTTTCCCCTCTTCACATAGGTAAAGGCTGTCTACCATCTGTCTTATTGTGCCGCCAGATTAATTGTGTGTATTTAGGGCTTAACTAGTCTTGCCACCAGACCTGTGTGTGGTGCTTCACAGTTTACAAAATAGGTTCACATACTAATCTCCTCTGACTTAATGAGATGATGATTCAATGGGTTATAAATCACCAGAGCAGAGCCGTGCACTGCAACCCCAGGGCTTGGGTAAAGCTGTCACTTGAATGAAAGAACATGATAAAGGCTTGTGTTCTTCAAACAGAGGGGGGAAAAATAGCTATAATGTTTCCATTGAGGTTCTTGCTATTAAATCTTTAGCTCTTTAATAATCTTGTGTTTAAGATATCTAAGAATTACGGTGACAGCATCCTGTAGGTGAAATGTCAATCGAGGCAAGAGATTTGGCTCCACGTTACATTGTGTTGGGTGTGACCAGGCCACCTGTTTGGACTCTATTCTTGGGACAGGAGATGATGGGACTCTGTCTTGGGCTCTGTGGTTCTCTGGAAGCCAGAGGCTGTGGTTACACACTTTACCTCTCATAGTTTCCTCTGTATCTTGGCAAAGTCTTCTTGGCAGAAACTAGGTCCTCAGTCACACAGTAGGGGGTGGTCTTAATTTCTGAAAACATTCTACATCCTCCTGAGATGTCTTGGGTGCAGTCAGCCGAATGGTTCCAAGGCAGAGGGAAGTTCAGGTTCACAATGGGCTATACCAGGGCCCCAGAAAGAGCTTTGTGTTTTTCTCCACATGAGCCCCCTGGACGTTCTTCTTGCGTTTTATAACTCCTGTTAAGCAGGACCTCTCATCTGTTTTCTTCTTGCCTGACAAGTGGGATCGACACGTGTTAGGGGAGAGATGCCGTCCTGTTGAGAGAGTAGCAATTAGGGCAGATGGATGCTAAGTTTACTCGTGTGTGGGGCTGGGGGGGCTGCTGTAGCAGGCTGACTAAGGGAGATGTTTGTCATCCATCAGACTTTATTGTAACTGACAGTTATGGAAAACCTGTCTCCAGCAGAAGGATCAGTCAGGGCCAATGAGCCACCACTTGCAGTAAGCCTGTCTGATTGTCCCCCCTCTGACACAGCAATTAGACTGTTTTAAAGGTATGCGTCTGTATTAGTTTACAATCACTGCTATAGCAAATTACTACAAATTTAATGTCTTAGCACAAATTTATTATCTCACCATGCTGGAAGTTTAAAGGCTAGAATCCGTCTCACTGAGTTAGAATCAAGGTGCTGGCCAGGCTGGAGGCTCATGGGGAGAATCCTTTTCCTTGCTTTTTCAGCTTCTAGATGCCACCTGCATTTCTTGACTCATGGCCCCTTCCTCACGTTCTTCTGACCTCTGTTCCTGTTGTCCCATCTCCTTCTCTGACTCTGAGCCTCCTGCTTTCCTTTAATAAGAACTCTGTGATTACATTAATGTCCACCTGGATAGTCCAGGACCCTCTCCTCATCTTCAGAGCATTAATTTCATCACACCAGCAACGGCCCTTTGGTCGTGTAAGGTAACATGCACAGTTTCTGGGGATTAAGATGTGGATGTCTCTGGGAGATGGTTATCCTGTCTACCCCAACTTCCAATGAATGATTTCTCTGTTTTAGTCACCAAAGCCTCAGGGAGCATTGCATTTGCTCTTTTTAAAAAAATATTTTTAAGAGAGAAATTGTAAAGAAAAAAAAAAACTACTGAAAAATACGTCTTCCCCCCTGGTTTCTAGTGTTCCGTTTCCCCATTTCTTCTTCCCAGAGGTGGAAGCTGTGTTCATCCTTATTTTCCAGTGTACCCTTCTAGTGAGAATCGATGAGTATATAAACATACATGCACGCATACATGTGTATATATGTATAACTGCCTATTTTTGAAAACACAAATGATAGCTCATTTTCACACTACTGTATTTCATTTGTGAAAATTTTTATTGGAGTAAGTAGAGTTGCTTTATAGGGTTGTGTTAGTTTCTACTGAAAAGCAAAGTGAGTCACTCACCCATATACATATAGCCCGTCTTTTCTGAATTTCCTTCCCGTTTAGGTCACCAGAGAGCACTGAGTAGAGTTTTCTGTGCTGTGCAGTCTGTTCTCATTAGTTACCTATTTTATAGATTCTAGTATGCGTAGGTACGTCAGTCCCAATCTCTGAATTCATCCCATCCTCTCTTTCCCCACTTGGTGTCCATACGTTTTTCCTGTACATCTGTGTCTCGATTTCTGCTCTGCAAATAGGTTCATCTATACCCCTTTTCTAGATTCCACATATATGCATTAATATACAATATTTGTTTTTCTCTTTCGGATTTAATGCACTCTGTATGACGGTTTCTAGATCTATCCTCGTCTCTGCAAATGGTACAATTAATGATCTGTTCACAGCAGGATTTCTATACCCACCCTTTTTAACAGCTACATAGTTTTCCATTGTATTGGTATATCAGAATATACGCAACCAGCCGGGCCCTTGTTCAGAGACCTCATGGTTGTTTGTAATCTTTTGCTGTAATAAACAATGTTATAGCAAGTACTGTCTTACTTTTTTTATTTTGCACATGTGTGCCAGTTTATCTATGGCATAATCCCCAATGAGTGTCATTGATGGGTGCCAGGTTATGTACATCTTAAACTTAGATAGCTGTCGCCACATTGCCTTCCAAGAGGAGCATATCAATGCGTGCTTGGAGACCATGGCCTCTGGGTGTAGCTAAATGTCATGCTTAGCAGGGCCCTGCTGTGACCCGCACTGACTGCTCCCGGCCCACTGCATTATGGATTGTTTCTGACCATGTCCACCCGTACTATCCAGGGGTTCAGTCCAGGATTTACAAGTCTCTTCGCTGGGGGGCAGATTTGGACCGAGAGTTGCAACTAGGAGGGATGTGGACATTCAAAGGTATATTCATAAAGGGTCACTTTCCATGATGCTATGTCAGGTGCCAGGGACACAGCACTGTCTCCTTGAAAACCACTGGTTGCTCTTGTCTCTCCAAGTTGCCAGAGCCAGACAGGTTCCAGACTTTGACTCAAGGGCCCGGGTGGCTGGCCATTCTGGAAGGAATGGCCCTGGAAGAGGCACTGCATTTGCTGGGGATTGCAGCCCCGCTGGTTGGCGGGGGCCAGAGTGCTTGGGTGTGACACAGCTATTATTTGTGAAAGAGATTTGATGCTTCATTAGAGAAAAACTGTGTACAGAAACCCGGCAGAGATTTCTTAATGGCATTCTGATGAAAGGAGCAAACAACCTAAATGCCAGATTAGTAGCATTTCAGGGAAGAAAGCACGATGGGGACTACATTTCTATTTTTCTCCTTTCCCTCAGCTTTGCTTGGCAGCATACCTTTGCCACTTTGAGAAAAATGAGAGAGAGCCTGGCTGATGTAGCAGAGAAACAACTGAGAAGCAGAGCAAAGCATGGAAGCTTGCAGCTCTCTGCTAGTCCAAGGAGGCAGGGGAGAGAGTCTCAGCCCCAGAGTCTGGACAGTCTGGTGGACCACCTCAGCATGTGAGGGTATGCTGAGGTGCGCTTATCTTTCCGCTGGCAACTTTCCAAAATGGTTAAGGGAGGGAGGGCTCATTAAGACCTTTGAGTGACGGGCTACTATGCACACACGTGTTAACCTCTCCTCTCCTTTGACCTCAGAACACATTAGAGCTGTTATCAGGGGGACCAAAACCCACACTTCAGGAGCTGTGGCTGTCCCCTCTGTCCTTCTTTGTGCAGGTTGGCTGGGACAATGGTTATTTGTCTCTTGGAAGGGGTGATATATCTGGGCAGGGAAGCAATTTGAAGGAGGGGGATTTGAGAATCTCTGTCTCTACGGACAAGTAAGGGACCTTGTCTAGACCTTGGCCAAAGTGATTCTGACTCTGAACACACACCGCACGGGTTGTTGCACCTCAACCTCTGTCATGCTGTTTGGGCCTCCCTGGTGGCTCAAACAGTAAAGAATCTGCCTGCAATGTAGGTGACGTGGGATTGATCCCGGGGTCAGGAAGATCCCTTGGAGAAGGGAATGGCTACCCACTCCAGTCTTCTCACCTGGAGAATTCCCTGGACAGAGGAGCCTGGCAGGCTACAGTCTGTGGGGTCTCTGAGTCAGACACAACTGAGTGACTAACACTTGTACTTCTATTTTCCTTCCTCTGCCTGAGTGCTCTTCCCTTCCTTTCATGGGTGGATTCTACTGTGTTCTTCAGATCTTGGGGAGGTGTGTCTTTGCCATTTGATACACCCTGTGCCCCCGACTCCTGCCACTTTGCTGCTAATTTCTTCATAACCCTTAACATAGTCAAGAACTATTATTTCTTTGTTTATTTTGTTGTTTTCTTGCCCTTTGGGATTCCCCCCACTGGAATATAAGTTCTAAGAGGGTGGGGATCTGGTTAGTCGTCTTCAATGCCTGTAGGAGTCAGAATCCAATCAGGAAAACAGGGTGGATTGAGAGAGGGAATTGAGTATGGGGAACTAGGTACCTGGGTTTAGGAAGAGTGGAAAGGTCAACTAGGCCACCTCAGGGAAACCCAGAGGTTAGAAAGAGAAGGGAACCTGGGCTTGGAGGGTCCAGGGATGGAGGTGGTGATTTGGAGGAGATCCCATCGCTGCTGGAGGCACCACCTGAGGGAGAGGAGAGGGAGAGGAGAGGGAGAGGGAGGCTGTCAGCAGAGAAGCAAGCTCTCCTGCCCTCTGGCCTCCAGCTCCCCCCAGTGCTCCCACTGGCTGGAGCCAGCTATGAGCCAGTTGTCAAGGCTGCCCCCAGGGAAACGTATAGCCTGCAGAGGTTATCCCTGTCACCAAAACACAGCAGGGGAAAAGCAGGGAATAGATCCAAGAAGACCCTTGTGACTGGCACCTTGCTCCATCACCAGCATCTTTGAAGCCCTTGGCACTTAATAGGTCCTCAATAAGCAGTGAATGGATGAATGAGCGGCATACGTGAGTCCACATAAATCACTCCTGACATCATTTCTCATAGGGTGGATCCCTGTTAAAATGCCAGAACCCAAGAGGGAGCAGCTCTGGGGCTTGTGCCTGACCGTTGCTCCTTGTGGCCCAGATGGGTTCCATGCCAGGTGTTTCTTTTCTCTCTGCTGCCCTAGCCAAGAGGAAGGGACAAGGATTTTTATTTCTGAAAATAACTCTCTTTCCTGAGTCCTTTAATCTGAGCCTGCTGATGCTTTTATATACGCAGGGTTGCATTACTTGAGGAATTCCTTTGAAGACAGTTTTCAACTTTCATTCCTATGTGACGTTTGAGACTCTTCCCAGCATCCTGGATTTATTCACGGCTGCAGGCTGTTAAGGGACGAGAGCTGAATCCCACATTCCCTATGATCTCTATCTGGTGACCTTGGGGAACTGATTGAACACATAGGAACATCTGGGCTTCCCCTGTGGCTCAGCCGGTAAAGAAGCCGTCTGCAATGTGGGATACCCGGGTTTGATCCCTGGGTTGGGAAGATCCCCTGGAGAAGAGAAAGGCTACCTACTCCAGTATTCTGGCCTGGAGAATTCCATGGACTGTAAAGAGTTGGACACGACTGAGTGACTTTCACTTTCACTTTTGTAGGAACAGCTGTTTGTCTGGAGTGTGGAATGCCTTGGAAGGAACATGAGATAATGAAAGAAACACCAGAGGCTCCTTTCCCATTCCCCTGAAGTGAAGTCGCTCAGTCGTGTCCGACTCTTTGCAACCCCATGGACTGTAGCCTACCAGGCTCCTCCGTCCATGGAATTTTCCAGGCATGAATACTGGAGTGGGTTGCCATTTCCTTCTCCAGGGGATCTTCCCAGCCCAGGGATCGAACCTGGGTCTCCTGCATTGCCAGCAGATTCTTTACTGTCTGAGCCATGAGGGAAGCCCCATTCTCCTACCCCAGCCAAACTGGGAGGTGGCCCAGGTGGCCCCTATTCCAGGTTCTACCCATGGCTCACACCAGCCTCAGCCTTGATTTTCAGATTTCTTCCTGCTGACATGGAAGGATTTGGTTGGAACAAAGGCA
The DNA here is from genome assembly GCF_001704415.2 of Capra hircus. Taxonomy (NCBI): domain Eukaryota; kingdom Metazoa; phylum Chordata; class Mammalia; order Artiodactyla; family Bovidae; genus Capra; species Capra hircus. The sequence goes on from NC_030835.1 coordinate 12,604,963, forward strand.
GTGTTTGACCAGTTATTAATATATCTCCTTGTTGTTGTGACATTTTTCCCTGGTAAAGGAGTAATTGTAGGTTTTCTATGAATTTGTCTTTAAGGGTTTTCTTCCTTTAAAAATAATTGTAGTCTGCCTACACTGATTTATGTGAGTAATTTGTGGAGTACATGTTTTTCCTTTGTCTTTACTTCCTCTTTTGCTCTTTCTTTTTTGCTGAGGTGGTGCCTTTTGCTGCCTCGCCCTCAGAGTTTTGCACAAGGGTTGAATTTTGAGCTGCAACAGTTTTCCCCATTTAAGTGTTAGGGTTGACTGGTGCTTTATCAAAACTTCCTAAGTACCTTTTATTACTGGAAATCTCTGCAGGTTCAAGTCCAGAGACTTTTATTTCAGACTCTAATGTACTAGTGGTGCCCAGCTGTAATTAGGACATTTCTGGAAGTTACTTCAATTGAATTGCAGGCTGGAGGGTGGCAGCTCATGGGGGCTGGCACTAAATTCATGAGAAAGAAATGCATAGGAAGATGTGGTTCTGGTGGAGAGTGGTGGAGAGTGTATATGTGTAATTTTCCAAGATCTGTCTAAATCGCTAATATGGCGGTAGGTGAAGGGTGTATTTTAAAAATGTTGTCTGGTGAACATCCTGCGTGTCGAATCTCATCATCTTTCCACAGCCACTCCCAGTCTGCCTCATGAGACACTGCTAAAAAATACGCCGCAGCTTTCCAAGCAGTTAGCCTCTCCCTGATCAATTCACAGGACGGGGCTTAGTCAAGCTTGCGGATGACGCAGGCTTCTCCGGGCTTTGAGGAGTGCTGGTTGAGGTTTTTTGCACCCTGCTCTTCAGAAGCAGAGTCATCGTGTTTTCCTTTGTCAGAGGCACTGTTAGGACTGTCAGAAAGTGGAATTTCCCACAAGACCAGAATTTCATCAGCTTTCATTCATAACCTTCGTACTTTCAGTTTTAAAGGACAAACTTGTTCTATTTTAAGTATTAAAGGAAAACAACTAACTCTCAATTATGGGTCTGTGCACTTAAGGAATTGTGAAATAGCATGGAAGGGCACAAAGAAATAATCCCCTCTTAGACGCCTCTTTCCACACATGAAGGAAATGAAGTTCCAAGGGCAACGGCCCTTGGCTGCAGGGCTTGGGGGCACCCAGGCCCTCAAACCCTTGTCTAACGGGAGGTTGTAAAGCCTAATTTGACTTCTTTCTCCAAGCACTACCAGGCCTATGACATCTTCCCTGTCCTTTCTACTCTAAAATCATTTTCATGTGTTATTTCATCCCTCCTGCAATTGTAACCATTGAAATGTGTGAGATAATCAATAGTATTCTAAGTATGACTCAAATTAGAAAAAAAAAAAATGATGCAGAAAAGTCATTTTCTGGAAGAAAACCTATTCATGGGTCTTTTCCACATTTTTATTTTTTACGTTGCTTATGTGTGTGCTGCGTCGATTCAGTGTTTGCGACCCCATGGACTGTAGCCCATCAGGCTCCTTGGTCCATGGGATTCTCCAGGTAAGAATACTGGAGTGGGTTACCATGACCTCCTCCAGGGGATCTTCCTGACCCAGGGACCAATCCCAGATCGCCTGTGGCTGCTGCGTTGTAGGCAGATTTTCTACTGTTAAGCCACCAGGGAAGCCCACATCATAACAGTAAGATGGGCTCCCTGCTTCTTTGTGTTCTAGGGATTTTAGCACATGCATAGCTGCTTGTAATCACCCTCATAATCAGGACACACACGTGTCCCTTTATTTCTGTAAAGCTCCTGCCTTCCACCCATAGCCCCTGGCAACCATTGATCTGTCTCCCATCACTATAATTTTGTCTTTTTGAGCATCAGATGAGTAGAATCCATAGTATGTGATATTTTGAGGCTGCCTTCTCTTATGGGCCTATTTTGGTTGAAGTACATACTCATCCTGTATCATTTCATTTTATTGTTGTTCAGTCACTCAGTTGTGTCCGACTCTTTGTGACCCCATGGACCGCAGCACGCCTGTCACTATCTCCTGGGGTTTGCTCAAACTCATGTCCATTGAGTTGATGATGTCATCCAGCCATCTCATCCTCTGTCACCCCCTTTTCCTTCTGCCCTCAATCTTTTCCATAATCGGGGTCTTTAACAATAAGTCAGCTCTTCACATCAGGTGGCCAAAGTATTGGAGCTCCAGCATCAGCATCAGTCCTGTATAAGCTTGGAAGAATTTGAGTGGTTCTCTAAAGGAGCACTTAGGAAATCAGCAACAGGGACTGGTAGACAGCTCTGAGACCTTCATTTCTGTCCCAGACACTGACACCTAAGAGGCCCTTAGTAACTTCTGGCTGCTGTCCATTTCTCTTACATAAGTCAAGTGTAGGCTGTGTGCCTGGAGGGAGGCTGGCTGGAATTCCAGGTACCTGCTGGAATATTATCCGCTTAGCCAAGTGTTCTGGAGCCATGGGGCTGCTCAAACACAGCCCACACGTGGTTGTGGTGACCAACCACATGGAGGAACCAACCATATTCATGCAGGAACCGCATGAATGCCTTCAGGAGCCCCACACCTCTGGAGTTGGGCTCTGCCAGAACAATGTGCTGTCTGCATGGGGACAGGAGGCTGCTGGGTTCGGGGTGGAGAATGCGCTGCTCTGGTGTGATCGCCTGCCAAAGAGGTAATTGAGAGAATTGTCTTGGTGATCTCAATCTGACAGCTAGCAGGGGACATCCCAGGAGCTGGAGGAGATAAACCTGTCAAGATCCTCCCAGCTGTTTTAGGCCCAGGATTGTCACTGCTTCAAGACAAGGTTTTGGTACTGCCAGAAGGGAAGTGAGCATATTGCAGTCTGCTTTCTCAAAGCCCCAAGGAATCATGGCTAAGTTGCATGAACCAGCATGTTTTCCGGTCAGCAGATGCCTATCAATCTGTCTTCTGGTTTAGCCAGTGGATTGAGTTCACTTTTGTGACACAGCCTCAGGTTGTGTTATATAATCCCATCTCTTGGTCTCTCAAGAAAACAAGCAAGCAAAACCCTGTTGAATTGGTTTGGTGAGAATAGACTTTCATCTCAAGTTTCAAATCTCCTATAGCTGACAGTCTGTCAATTGACTGGCTAAAACTGATTGACCATTGGCAGACACAGGAGATATAGGTGTTCAGTCCCTGGGTTGGGAAGATCCCCTGGAGGAGGACCTCTCCAGGATTCTTGCTTGGAGAATCCCATGGACAGAGGAGCCTGGTGGGCTATAGTCCATGGGGTCACAAAGAGTCAAACATGACTTAGCAACTAAACAACAAATACCTGCTATTAACCATTATTGAGGCATATAGTGGAGATGTTAAGAGCCAGACCACATGGGTTCCAAGTCCTACCTTGGCCTCTGGCTGGCTGGGTGACCCTAATGCAAGTTGTCGACCTTTCTGAGCCTTGGTTTTCCTGTCTGTAAAATGGGGGTGACAATAGTGTCTCCTTCGCTAGTCAGTACATTTAAGGAAACTAATAAATGCCAGTGTTTTGTTATAAGTTAATTTTGAAGACTATATCTGGGCTCTTTACCAGAGTGCTGCTACATTCAGATTGAAAACTGCTCATCAGTCTAATAGTTTCACACGCTAGAGAAGAAAGCTGAGATCTACAAAGGCTTAGTAATGTGTCCAGTGGCAGAACCAGGACTAGAGATGTCCCTTGGCTCTTAATCCCTTTCTTCCCAGTGCAAAGCAGACAACTGATGATCTGTGTAAACTGGATACTTGGTTAACTGGAACTCTCTATTAACTTGTCCGCTCATGCCTTGTCAAGACAAGAGTAATTAATTTTCAGATCAACAAACCCAAGTCACTAGTGAAAGAAGTCACTTACTCCGGTGGAGTTTTCAGGTTAAGTGTATTTTTAAGGTGCTTATTCATCTGCATAATGACCACCATATGTGATATGTGGAGCTGTTCATAATGATCTGTGTTTACTTAGCTTTTTGTTTGCTGACTAGGAGAGATAACAGAGTTTATTGCCACTTGATCCCATGGGCCACCCCATCTGGGTCAACTTGTTTCTCCCTGGGACACAAATTTCTTTCCATCCAGTTGTTCCAGTGACTAACAACTTGGTTAAGTGTTGACAAGTTTGTTAATAGAGGAGCTCAAGATAAGGCCGAGTTAACTCCCTCTGCCCTCAGAGTTTGCTGCCTGCCTGTTGAGTGATCAGGGACCTGTCAGCCCTCCAAGCTGATGTGTGAGGTGATGGGAGTGGGGAAAAGCACTTGACGTGCTTTCAGTTCGTACACGTGTTCCTGTGCTTCAGCGCTCAGCCTGCCACCCCCTTCCAGGAAACCTCTCTCTCTCCCTCTCCTCGCAGACAGTACTCATGCCAGCTTCCATCTAAGAAATAAATGCCTTTGACTTACAAATACATTTTCTTGGATGCACAGAAGGTTTTGGCTTTTGCTTAGTCCACAAATCAGATAACTCCCATTGTCCATCTGAATGATCTGTGGTCAAATTTAGAATCCCAGGTTGGGATTTCCTGTTGCTGACGGAGTTTCTGGGTGAGACAACATCATCCATCATTGCTAAAGCGAATGTGACAGGCAGGAGAGGAGGAACTAACATGGATTAAGCGCCTCTCTGTGCACATAGAGAGTGTGTGCTTTCCTGGGGCAGACTCCAGAAGTGCACGGATCGTTTGTCGGGTGCTTCTGAATTATCTGTGTAATACGTTCCCATGAAGCAGAAGTTGATTGCATGCACAGCAAAGGGACTCCCTCCATGTGTATGTCTTTGCTTTTTCATTCATCTTATTAGAGTGGTACAAACCCTGAAGCGTGAATTGGCTGGATCTGTGACTGAATGAGTTCAGATTTGCTGAGCAGGCTGATTCAGGAAAGCGTCTTCTATTCCCCTGCTATTTACAGTGTACAGACACCCTTCCTAAGTGATTGTGGCATTTATATTAGATGATGGCTGTAGCTTGGGATGAAACGTGATTACACGTCTACTTTAATCCTCAAGGGGTAGTGGTTCCCACTTGGGGTGTTTTAAAGGACATGTGTACTGGTGGACTCACACGATATTTGGGTCGAAGGCATTGATAGAGATGATTGGCAGAGATGGGAAATAGGATCCATCAACTTAGAAGTCTAACCTCAAGAGAGATGGGGGTCTGATTTGAGGATGCATGTAATTTAAGTAGCCCACCTCCCATATATATATATATGCTGATGCATTGCTGCTTGCCAGGGGAATTCACAGGTCTGTAAATTTCACAAATTCTAATGTCTCACTCTGCTGCTCTAGAAATGAATGGGCTAGGATTCATCGGGAACCTTCCTTCCAAGGGAATATTGGAATTATTCTCACCTGCCATGTGACACTGCTTGTTTATCCATAAAACCCCCACAAATTGTGACAGAAATCACTCTAGATGACATTGTGAGATGGACGTTGCCAGGATTTCACATGGCGGGTCGCCCCAGCATCAGATGATGCAGACTCACGTGGTGAGAGGGTGCATTTCCTTCTACATCGTGTGCCGTCCACTTGGTTCTGTCGTCTCTTTGGGACCTCTCTAATTTGCAGTCATCAGCTTCAAGCTCTGAGTCTTTGCTGGGGTAACAGTATCAAGAGAATCTGGATGATGTTTTTGTTGTTGTTGTTGTATGTTTATGGTTCCTTCCTAGTTATGACAAGTAAGGCAGGCTTTCCATTTCTGGCAGTAATATAAAGATCCACTTAAGAAACAAATTTAGAAAGATGCCGTTTCAAGAGAAACATATTTATAAGTAATTGTGCAGGTGGGACCCAGTTATAACATGCTGTCTCTTGGGATAGGATGTGATGGACGTTAGAGACCCTTCCATCGAGGATGATTTCAGGGGGCTGGGGAGGAGATGGGGACGAGCTCCTCTCCCACCTTGTAAATACTGCCACTCTTTCCAGCAGAGGGACGCTGATCACTAACCTTTACAGCTAAGTATCTTTCGTACTTCTTACTTAATCATTCCAACAACCCCATGAGGTGTGTATTGCTTCAGTCTCTTTGTTTCGAAGATGTGGTTGTGGCTGACTTTCCAAAGACACATGACTGGGAAGAGGGCAGACTCAACATTCGCACATAGGCAACTGGGCTCCAGATCCTGGTATTTCACCCTTACCCCACATCCCGTTGCACACCCAGTAACACTTCAGGCAAATGACCAGGGACACGGACCAAGAGAAAACTGGAGCCATTCAGTTTACTACCTGTTGCCAAACTGAGTTGCTAGTGAGGGAAAAAAAAAAACAAAAACATTTAAAAAGAAGAGAGAGAGACAAAACACCAACCTAAAATTAACAGCTGAAGGTGAAGTCGCTCAGTCATGAAGGTGAAGTCGCTCAGTCGTGTCCGACTCTTTGCGACCTCATGGATTGTAGCCTACCAGGCTCCTCCATCCATGGGATTCTCCAGGCAGGAATACTGGAGTGGGTTGCCATTTCCTTCTCCAGGGGATCTTTCCGACCCAGGGATCGAACCCAGGTCTCCCGCATTGGAGACAGACGCTTTAACCTCTGAGCCACCAGGGAAGACTTCCTGTATGTAATCCATGGGGCATCTTAATTCTCACCTCTGCTTCACGGTCCCTTCCCTGTTTCCCCCATGCCAATGATTGTTAAAGATCAATGGATGGTCTTGAAATCCCCGCTTTGCTCTTCAACGATTCAACTCGATCATTGTCTCTCTCTCTCAGTCTGAACCACCAAACTCTTTGGATTCGGAATGCTTGGCTTGGCGCTCTGTCAGTATTTATACATTGACATGAACATTTTTTAAACTTTAAAGGAGAGATCCTTTTGCAGCTTAGCGTGATTGAGAATCTGTCAGCAGTGTTCTTATATAGTTAGCTTGGCCATTGTAGGATAATATATGCTATCTATAAATATACGGGCTGTTCTGCTCAGCTAAATGCATTTACTCCTTTTTTGTTGTGGGTAAATTTCAAGAGCTTCAGGATGTTACTCAAGTTGGTAGATTTTATTAAACCTCCAAGAATATAATTAACTCATTTTACAAATTGTTAATGCTTACAGAAACTCACGATAAATGAGACCGTTTTAGAAAAAAACAGGAAAAGGCAGCTTGTTAATACTGGTCCCATTCTCTGATATTGTGAGAAATAAATGAATGTTTATCACTCACTGCTGTAACCTTCATTTGAGAATTCTTTAAAAGGCAATTACATATGTTTGCAGAGAAATACCGCTGCCATTTAGTTCATTTTCAGCTTAACAATCTCCCCTGAAAAAATTACAAAAGCGTGCCTTGTCAAAGATATATTTTAAGTTGGTTCTGCTTGAATGTTAACATTTTAATATGGTTGTATTAACCCTGCTCATTTTGAGAATTGTAAAAAAATTATTGATGGTCAATCTCAACCTGTCTTCAGTCGCATTTTATTCTGCTCTCCAAGAGGCCTACAGGACTTTGGTCCCGGTACTTTAGTTCTAGGCACTTACTGCAGGGGTATATTTCTAGCCCAGAGTGTACCCCCAGTCGCCTCCTCCAGTCATCAGGAACGGTCCTCGTCATAAGCCCCAGGTTTCATTCTTCCCTTCGGTGCTTGGGCTCCGTCACGTTGACTTTGTACCCTTCTCTTTGTTTGCTGTCGCTGGGCTTTAAACATGCTGTTCTTTCTGTTTGGAGAATTCTTTCTCTTTTTCTCATATCCCTTCCAACATACATCTTTCACATGGATAGCACTTCCAACTCCTTTTGAAGTCAACTTAAGTGCAACTTTCTTGGGATACTTCCCTTCACCCTGTTCCTTTGTTAGCTGCTCTCCTAGAATTGTGTCCTTCCTTCCTTCCTTCCTTTCTCTCTTTCTCTCGCGTTTCCTCTTTCTCTCTCTTTCTTTCATCGTGGAGTCTGTGGGATCTTACTTCCCCGACCAGGGATTGATCTTGGGCCCTTGGCCGAGTCCTACCCACTGGAGTGCCGGGGGATTGCTGTGCTCTTTCACATTCTTATCTCCGTTTGGGTTCACTCATTTGTTGAGGGTGACTACTGGATGAGTGTCTACCTATGTTGATCAATTGAGTTCCTTGAGAGCAGCTGCAGTCTAGCTTTTGCTACAGTTATGTCCATCCTCAGCGTCTCACTCTGTGCCCAGCACATAATAAGCACTCAGTTAAGTATTTCTGGAATATGAAAGTGGCTGGAAGTGTTGGACAATCAGCATGTTCTCTCCCTCTGCCCTCAGTGTCAAGGAATCCTGTTCTCCATCATCTTTCTTCAGTTTTCACCAATGTGACTTCTAATTTTGACCTAATATGACAAGTATGTGAAGGGGCCAGAGCATTCCTGGCATTTGCTGGGATTTATCAAGAGCTTTACAGGGAGGAGGCTGTCCGTCCCAGTCAGTCTGTACACCATGAGTCACTTTCCTGATGAGCAGCATCCTGGATAGGTGGGGGACCACTCAGGTTTCCTTGGGGCTGCGGGACTGCCAGGCTGCAGTGCACTGGCTGATAGGGAAATGGAATCCTAGCACTTTTCCCTTCTTCCTCGAGTCAGACAGTGGTGGTTTTAAGTTCTATCTAGACAAACTGGAGACAACCCAGAAGAGGAAATAAAGTCTTACTGAAATTATTGATAAAGAACAAAGAAGATGTGAGTGAAGAAAGGAAACAGACATTTACAAGCTGCTCACCAGTGTTGCAGAGACCAGGCTGTACACACAGCCATTGTTTCTTTTCATTCATCCCTCATCACAGATGAGTAAGCGGATGACAAACAAAGAAGGAAAGGGCTGCTATTTAAACTCAGGCCTATGTGCTCCAAAGTTTATATATTTTCCACTCAACATGGTTCCAAACTTCTGTTCTCCCTGGTCTGATTCCAAAGGTAGGGAAGGAAGCTCATCCTGACAGAGGTGGGAATGTGTTTGGCCCTGGGGCCACTTGTGTTTCTTATCAGTCTGTTGCTACAGGCTGCAGACTGGGAGGCAATGGAGAAAGGCAAAACAGGCGAAAATTATTCCACAGCAGGAGTCTGTCCTCCTCCAATTCCCTGACCATTATCTGGTCAACAGAATCTGATCATGTGTGAGTTTAACTTAGAGAATTCAAATGCACCTACTCTGCCTGTGTGAACGCACACACACACACGAACACCGCCCCCCCCCCCCCCCGACACACACACACGAGAGAAGTGTTGCTGTGAGAGCCAGTGGATTAAAGATCAGGAAAGGCTCCCCAGAGTGGCCCTTGGCTTGAGATCTGAAGGGATGAATAAGTGACCTGATGAGAAAGGAGTTGGATGAAGAGGATCAGAGAGAATGTTTCAGACAGAGCAGTCACATTTGCCTGAGCCTGGTGGGAAGTGGCGGAAGGCAGACCTGAGTCACTGAGGACAGGCTATTGTGGCTGAGCTGTAGAGGGGGCTGGAGCCTGACCTGGATGTCAGGACAGTGAAGGGACCCAGTCTGCACAGATTCTATTCTGCCATCTGTCAAGCAAAGAATAAAGGGGGTGAGGAATGAGGTCTTAGCGGTGGAAGGAAAGTGGAAAAAATTGAGGCAAACCGGCTCTGATAGTAATAAAAAATGTGTTTCTAAGAGCATATTAAAGGATAGAGGCAGCGCTAGCCAGTAATAAGCGTGGGGAGAATGAAGCCAGCTTTCCTGTGAACCTGCACTGCAGTCTCCCTTCCCAGAAAGCCCGATGATCGTCTTATCATTATCACTGTCACAACCCAGGCACACAGCTTGGGATGTCTTAGGGAACCTCCTTCAAATCTCCGCACCATCCGCCAACCCTAGACAACCATGAGTCTATTTTTTATTTCTATAGATTTGTCTGTTCTGACACTGAATAGCAATTGAATCATTCAATATGTGATCTTTTGTGCCTGATTTCTTTTACTTAGCATCATGATGTCAAATTTTATCCACGTTGCAACATATATCAGCACTTCATTCCTTTTTATGGCCGCTGAACTACTTCTTGAACGGCTCCCCCACCACCGCCCACCCCCAGCCCCCAGGGAAAGCATCCAGTCGTGGGGCAGTTGTCAGCCAGTCCTATGTGTGGTTGGAGCAGGGTGCCACAGAGTTAGTGATTGTCTGTTGGATCTCAGTGGTCTGGTTTGATTGGGTCAGCTTGGACATAGGCCTCTCGGTTTCTCTCTTGCCCTGCTGAGCAGCAGCCATTCTCTAGCTGTACTGTCCTGCTAATGGTTCTGGGTCTTGGGCTGTGAGTATTCCTTCTGTCTGGGTCACTGAGTACAGTTTTATAGGTTGAGCACTGCCCAGAGGTACCCAGCTGAAGGCACAAGAAAGGGCTCACATAAAATCTGCATCCCATATGCCAAACCATAAACTCCAATATAGGACTGTGTTTCATCCAGTGAGGGTGGGGTGTGGTGGGGCTTTTTCTAACCCTTATAAAACTGTGTCTAGGTTTTTAGCAGGACTGCCCTGTCAATCGACATTTGTCAGTGCTGAGTTCTTGGACCCAGTTAACATGGCTTATATTTGAGTTAAGATTTAGGTAGTGATAAGATAGAGGATGAAATATTGGATCCTCAGATATTTTATATATATCAGTTCAGTTCAGTCGCTCAGTCGTGTCCGACTCTTTGCGACCCCATGAATCGCAGCACGCCAGGCCTCCCTGTCCATCACCAACTCCCGGAGTTCACTCAGACTCATGTCCATCGAGTCGGTGATGCCATCCAGCCATCTCATCCTCTGTCGTCCCCTTCTCCTCCTGCCCCCAATCCCTCCCAGCATCAGAGTCTTTTCCAATGAATCAACTCTTCGCATGAGATGGCTAAAGTATTGGAGTTTCAGCTTTAGCATCAGTCCTTCCAATAAACACCCAGGGCTGATCTCCTTCAGAATGGACTGGTTGGCTCTCCTTGCAGTCCAAGGGACTCTCAAGAGTCTTCTCCAACACCACAGTTCAAAAGCATCAATTCTTTGGTGCTCAGCCTTCTTCACAGTCCAACTCTCACATCCATACATGACCACTGGAAAAAACTATAGCCTTGAGGTGCAGGTTTAGTTGCTTGGCAACAGATGTGGTCTTAGTTCCCTGATGAAGGACTGAACCTGTGTTCTCTGCATTGGGAGGGTGAGTCTTTTTTATTTTTGGAAGGCAGTTCTTAACCACTGGACCATCAGGGAAGTCCCTAGGGGTTTTTAAATTTATGGATTTGTTCCCCAAAGAAAAACATCCCTTAATCTATATTGGATTAGCCAAAAAGTTTGTTCAGGTCTTTCCTTAAGATTTTATGGAAAACTCAGACTTTTTGATCAACCCAATATTTAGAGCTCTACAGCTGTACCATGAGCAAGAGGAATTTTCAACCTCTCTATTTTTTTCATCGGTTCTCATCTGAGTTCTGACATCTCATGCTGTTCCCATCTGTGTTTCTAACTTTGGGGTACATCATTTCTGTGGTTGAATTGGTGTTAAAAAATAATTTTCACAACAAGGGTAAAATCATGACTGTCAGATAGCAAAATGAATACATGCTAAAGATTTTATTCTATTTCCTAATCAGGGAATCAGGCAGATGTTATAACCTATTGAAAAGAACAGACATATTTTGTAGATCAGAAATATTAGAATGAATGTGCAAATGTGCAAAAACTGTTTTCTCCACAGGGGGAGGGAGAAGTCAATTGGACCTCTCTTGGACAGGACAGAATTTGCATGTCTATGGACAAGAAGTATTTGCATTGCTATCACTTGTATTTGCATTGCTATCACTTATCTACAATTTACAGAATTGCAAAGTGGCTTCCATACAATCAGAATCAGATAACACAAAGGGGTGTTCTCCAGGGTCTGACAATGCATCTTCTTCTAAGGAGCCACACATTTCCCCCTCCACTGGTGATTCATGCTATCTCTGGGACATTGGTGAGTATAGATTAGATTCCAAGATGAGGACAATGTTTTCTTAGGTCTCAAGTGGCCCCTGGTGTACAGTGTCCTTTGTTAGAGGAACAAGAATTGGGATGTTTTCAAAGACACTGTGGTTGGTTGAAAGAACAAGAGTGAAAGGCACAGGGGAGTTTGAAGGGAGGAACCTGTTAGACCAGAGACTGGGCAATAAGGCTGAATTTTATTCTCAAAATCATTACACACTTCCTATGTGACCTTTGGGCTTGCCATTTATCTCCCTGCCTCTCTGAGACAGGAAAATAAGTATTCTCTGTAAAGTGCGTTGAGGTTCCCTGATGAAAAGTACCAGTTAGCTGGGAAGTGGTGTTATTAATTTGTCCAGGCTTGCCCTTTGTATTCCTGCTGGGTCAATTTGTCTTCCATTGCCTCTCTCTCTCTATCATTAATTTCCACTGTAGCAAGTGAGGCCCCCATCATGGGATTAAATATTTTCAGTGACTGCTTTGGGATTTTTCTATTTACCCTCAAAAAAATCTGTTAGAATAAAGCCTAAAACACCCACCTCAGTTTCTTTCCTTTCCTTTAAAATGTTTAAGTAAATAGTCGATGGGATAATTATTCTAAATGTAGTAGAGTGTCACGTTGTCTTAGAAGACTTGCTATAAAGTCAAAATTAGTCTTGTCACAGCTTAATGGAATTCTTCAGCTCTACCAGGCAAGCCTCTCCTGCCCTGGTGCTGCAGGTGGTAGAAAGGAAAATGCTGAAGCTTCCAAAAAATAAAAAAGGGAACATTTCTGAGATCTGTGAGCCTAGAATTGACTCCATTCCTATAAATCACCAGGGAGTCTTCAGGTCCATTTTTACTCTATGAGAAAAAGGATTTAGGAATGTCCGTAACACTCACAGTTTCATGTGTGGTGTGTCTACTCAATCAGCTTCTACTAACAAAGTGGACTAGCCATGGGATAGAGAATAGTGGCTGGAAGGCTATTTTCCTTTTAGCTGTGCAGCTTTAGTAACTTTGCTGTCCTTCAATTTTCCCACTGGACTGAGGTCACGTGTGTGCGTGATCAGTCCTGTCCAACCCTTTGTGACCCCATGGACAGGCTCCTCTGTCTATGAAATTTTTCAGGCAAGAATACTAGAGTGGGTTGCCATTTCCTGCTCTAGGGGATCTTCCCGACCCAGGGATGGAAACCTTGTCTCTTGCATCTCCTGCATTGGCAGGAGGATTTTTTACCACTGTGCCACGTGGGAAGCTGAGGATATATTCATTTACAAATTGAGTCACACGATTCTTAACTTGTACCACATCCAATCCCTTGTACCTGGCTTTAGCTCCTGAATTGCTTTGGATGACCCAATATGGTGGTGGGGAGGGTTTTTTTTTTTTATCTTCATCACCATGACAGGTTTCCCTAATGCTCGGATGAGGCTAGATTTTGGAGACTGCTACTCACTCCAGTATTCTTGCATGGAGAATTCCATGGACAGAGGAACCCATGGGATTGCAAAGAGTCAGTCACGACTGAGTGACTTTCACTTTCTTTTTGTGGTTTCCAGACAAACGCAGGAGTGAGGAACAGCAGCAGCATTTTAATCGAGTGCCCTGAATGTTTTTGCTTTACAGGACACAGTGCACTTAGGATTACATTTCTCGCATTTATCACCTTTGTTACTTCTGATAGATTATTTCCCCAGCCATTGTAGCCACACTGATCACCTGCTTCTCAATTCCTAAGCCTTTTATTATCTCTCCTACCGATAGTTCCTTTTAACTGTACGCAATCTGATTGTCAGGCTGTTTGTTGAGTATTCATTTTGTCAGCCCATGGGACCTATGTATTCATTAAGAGAGAATCATGTTTTATGTCTCCCTTTTGTTCTCTACAGCACCTAGCAGGTAGCCCAAGTTACCACAGATGCTGAGCCAACTGTTTTCAAATTCTTAACTGCAAATTGCATTGGCTAGATGTGCACTGAGTTAAGCAGACTGTCTGTCCCAAAGGTCAAAGCGCACTGATCATACACGTATGATCGGCAAGACTGACTTGAGAAATAAGCCATGCTTATTTTTGAATGGTGTTGGGGCCTGTGTGATTGAGTTGGATGGCACTGCTTAACCAAAGGGTTGTTCGTTGTTCAGTCACCAAGTCGTGTCCGACTCTTTGCGTCCTCATAGACTGCAGCATGCCAGGCTTCCCTGTCCCTGACCATCTCCTGGAGGTTGCCCAAGTTCATGTCCATTGAATTGGTGATGCCACCCTTCAATGGCAGGCTATAACCTTTTTTCAACTGTTTAGATGGAAAGGAAATATCTCCAACATCCTTTTGTCCCATGGAGGGACCCTTAGAAACCAAAAGGACTTGACAACTCATTTCCACAGGGATAACTGTCAATTTCTCAGGCAGCTTTGAAAATCAATACTGGCCCAGTGACCCATAGTGCTTGGAGTCAAGCATAGAATTAGGATGACTCGTTAGTAGATTAGTGGAAGAATCTGGTGCCTTGAACTCAGTTTGGTGCAATGTGTGGTGAGAAATGCGATCTGTTGAATGTATTTAAAGGGTAGAGCCAGTTATGTGGTGAACAGTGATCAGGCCCTTTGTGGTGATTCTGGGACACAGAGAATAAGCCCGAGGAGGAATATCACCCTCACTTTGAAGACACTCCCTGTTCATGGAGGTGGGCTGTCAGGGGCAGATCTTGGGCGCCGGTGTCCGTGTTGTGGTCCCAGGTTCTTTGTCGGGTTGGCACGTGGACAGTGCGATCGTTTCCTCTATTAATAATTCCTCTGCTTGTGGAGACAACATAAATCATTCAGAAGTTTAAAAACTCAGCGGCTAGTCGACAGTCCCTTCATCCAGAACTTGGCCACATCATGGGAAAGCTTACCAGGTGCCACCTCTGCGTTTTGCATTAGGCACCTTCTTCGTTGGGTGGGGCTAGGACTCTGTGCTCCTGGCGTAGAGGTCCAGGGATGATTCTTCCTGTTAAGATATGGCCTGGAGCCCAGCCCTGCAAACCCTGCTGGTGGGTGGGATAGACTGAGATAGCAGCTTCTCACCTCCTCCTCTGTTCCCCTGGGGGACAGAGGGCTTTTTCCAGGGGAAGTCAGAGCTCTCTATTTGGCAGGGACTGCTTGCTGAGAACATCTTTACAGATCTCACGGCAGAGACCCAAAGAGAGGAGATGAACCATGCAGCCAGCTTCTGTTTCAGGAAGGAGGAGCGGTTATCAGAACATCACCTCTGTGCCATTTAACTGCTGCGGGATGTTGGGCTGATGACCCAACGGTCCTGGGCCTTAGTTTCCCAGCTTATAATGTGGATATGATAGTAATAGTACTTATCTTCTAAAATATTTTGGTTTGATTAAATGAGTTATTACAAGTAAAATATTTAGAAGAATGCCTGGCACAAAATATATATCATATATATGGTGGCTGCTAGTAATACTCTATTATTAATTTATTATGTCATCAGTTTTATATTTGTTATATTAAGTTATTATAGGGTTATTATGTTGTTAGTATACTCCCATATCAGGCTGTCACTAGCCTTTCATTGTGGTTTTGGTTCAAGGGAGTTCCTGGATTGATCTCTGTGTATCCTACACAGATTTCACTCCTCATACAAACCCTTGGAAGTGAGTACCACTTAAACCTGGATATGTGCAGGAAACTTCACATCCATGAGCCGTATGCCTGTGGTATCTGCAGGATTAAGACCAGGTCTCCTGACCCCCAGGCCCCTCTCCGCGGTCAGTGTTGCCTATGCGAGGTCAGCGAGTGTTCTCTCATGTCCTCTGTCCACCCATTGCAGTGGGGGGCACTCTGAGGCTGTCATTCCCGACCTGGATGCAGATTCTGTTTGCAGTATCTGCATGTTAGTTTCAGAGCTTACTCCAGGCACATGGTGGGAGGCATATAAAGGATGACCCCAGGTCCCAAGCAGTCTGATTGTGGAAGTGATCATCTTATTAAATAAAAGTACTTAGCAGGTACAAATTCTGTGTATGTCTGCCGTGTCTGCTCTGAAAAGCAGCCCAGTTAACCAATGAGATTGTCCACACTCAGAAGAGGATGTTGTCGTGGGGACAGGAATGGCTAGAGGAAGGTTCATGAACAGGGCTACACAGACTGGTAGGGTGTGTGATTGTGGAGGAGAGCGACGAGGACAGTGTGCATGGGGGCACCCTTCGAGAAAGGTTCAGAGGCGAAAGGACTATGGCATGTGACTGGGGCGGTGAGGACCCCTGCTGGCATTTCCCCCCTCTCTCTGGTGAACTGAAGACCTTGCAAACTCAGTGTGTTTCTCATTGCCTTCCTGTGCCTTCACCAAGGGCCCCCTTGGGCAGAGACAGAAGGCAGCATCTCCTCACGTTTACTATTAATGCAGCAAGGTGCAGAAACGGGGTTGCTTGCATGGATTGGAGCTGGGCCCGTGCGGGACCTCCCTTAGCATTTTTTCTTTCCTGGTGACAGTGTTATATGTGGCTCTCTTCTCCCTGTTGTACTTCTGCTGAGTAATGATAATACAGTGTAGCTTGCTGAGAACTGCCTGCAGAGAGGAAGGGTGTCCATCTGTTTTGTGGGTTTTGTTATGGTTTTGTGTCTCTTGCTTGTGAGTAGTTTGGCCAGGTGTGCCCTCTCTGGGGCAGCAACCACTGAGTTGAAGGCAGACCCTTTGTGCATTTCCCCTCCTTCTTTGTCATCCATCCTCCTAATTTTACCACTGACTCAGAGAAGGACTCTGCACAAATCAGTTCCTCTCTCGGTCCCTGTTTTCTCCCCTAAACTTCAGGCCCAGGACAAGATGATCAAAGTTAACAATGACTCTTTTGAGTCCTTGGAATTACCCTTGGTGCTCAGTTTTCTTGGCTCTGAAACATCTTCCTTCACTATTAGGCTCCTGAGCCAGAGCCCAGATTTCCTGGGCTCAGTCTCCTTGGAAACCTCCTGCTAGACTGGTGCTCGATAAGAAGTCTGGAAGGGAATCCTGTCACTTGTGGCCATCCCTTCAACTCTCTGTTGATGAATCTTTAGTGGATAAAGGCTCTCTGAGGTCAAAGCCTTCAAATAGAAAGTACCTGTGTCTATGTGGTTGACCATACCTGATCATCCAGTGATCACCCATGAAAGAGATTCTTAGATGATAAACCCTTCCATACGCAGGCTAATCATGGCCAAGGTTTTGCAATGAAGCAAAGATCTGAACAGTAGCCTTGTGGTTAGTCCCTGTACCTTAACTGCAAAGGAAGCCACAAGCATCACTTTCATTTAAAGGGAGAATCTCCTGGAATGACAGACACCTTGGCAAGCCAAGTCCCACCCCGTCTTCATCTTCATCATTTCCCTTCTTAGCTTCTCTCCCATCAGAGCTCACCACGAGATCGCTTGTGACAGTGAGGTTTACCATCCAACAGAAAGGAAACCCAATGGCATTTGGCTCACAGACCAAACTTAACTCCATTTCCTCTGACAATCGATAACTGTTTAGTCAGCTGCCTTCTCCCCAGTGCTGTACACCTGCCTCTTTTCGCGTCTCTGGAGAGTAAATGGAGCCAGGATTAACCAGCCAGGGTTGGTGAGGCCCAGTGCACTTTTGTTTCTGCCTTTGGCTCGCAGGCTGTCTTTGTAGGATGAAATAGTGGGCTTTCTACTAGGCATGGCTCAGCAAGTCTGCTGGTGTCTGTGCTTTATTGAGCAATAAATTAATGCAGAGCACTGCCAAGAAAACAGATAAATGGATAGGACAGCAAACACATTTTTAACAAGGAAAATGGCTTTGTTTCTCACTAGCATCATTTAAATGATTAGCTCAGTAATTGTGTGTTCCTTGATTGCAGGGGAGAAGGGGATTCTGATTAAACACATATCTGGGAGGAACCATGTGGGCATCCTTTGGAGGTTTAGGAAAGAAGCGATTTGTTTCAGATCCTGGGTCCTGTGAGAGGCTGGCATTTTCATCGTGTGTGATAAAATTCTGCCTGGGTTTTAAGCCTATAAATAGCACGTGGTTCACAGCTGGGTGTACTTGCAGGCTCTGACCAGGGTAGTCACACTTGAAGAAGTTAGGAGAAATCTTTTATGATTTGTCAGGGTCATTAACTGTATCCCCTGATTAATAATGGCAAGAGGGAAGGAGAAAGGATGAGATAGGCTCCATGAGAGGAAGCTCCTTGTTGCAATGCAAATCTCACAAAGCCTAGAGAAATTCTAGGTGTCATCATAAAGGTAAACCTTCAGTACTCAAGAGAAAGGCAACGTAAAAATCTAAATGAATAAAAATCCTTCCCTGTCCTGTATGCACATGTAAACAGCACATTGTGCATATCTTGTCAAAAATAATTTCTAGAAAGGGGCCTCTGTCTGTCCCTTGTTCTATGTGATGTCCCTTCTGCTGGAAGTGTTATCTCAAATATAACAGGAGGTCAATACAGAGGCATGGATAAATGAAATCACAGGTGAACTGTTCCCGCCCTCCAGTTCCGCCCATTATTCCTTACTAGCTTAACCAGGGTTCTGCCAGCTCCTTTCTCAACAGCTTCCACCTGAATGACCACGCTCTCCTCTGCTCACCTGATTAACTCTTTACTTTTTTTGTTAGAAATTGAGCCCTTGCTGTGGACCATCTTTTCCCTGGTCTCAATTTGACATTAAAACCTTATGGTATTGATCTTTTTTAAGATCCATTTTCACAAACGTTTCAGGTTGCTATAAAATTTTTATTTGCTTTTCTCTAGGAATAGATGAGGTGCATAAATGTGAATTCAATTCATCTCCCATGCATAACAGTTAATCATAATAGACTCTTCATGTAATAAGTACATCAGAACATAATTTAGCCTTTATGGGATTTTTTTTTCTGCTTCAAATGATTGGTCTGTGCGCTTAATTGTTCAAGAACAAATGGGACTGACCTCCTGATTTCGGTTTTAGAAAAACAGAGAAGAAAAATGGACGAAAGGGAATGAAAGAGAGAGAAAGGAAATATGCATGTATATTGTTATCCTTAAGCTTTTATTATAAGTTCTGAGGACTTGCAGCTATCTTATAGAAAATATTTACAAAAAAATAAGTGTCATACGATTGGAAATTGAAGAGGGTGGACACACTGATGCTTCTATTAAAAGTGTATCCTGGTAATTTCTGGTAAAGAGAAATTCCCAAGCTTTCTCATCTCTGGTCCTTATAATGTTCCCATGGATCTCTTCTTGATAGGGGGTTTGAAAGGAATGGCAGCTCTTTGCCAAGGATTTGCTTTGTTGGAACAAATCATTTGCAGTAGAAGTGCGTATACTAAGATAAATGCCGTTTTAAATGTAGCGTGCTGTACCCTTGGCAAAGAATCTTAAAGATAACTCAAAGCTTTTTTGAAACACTGCCATATAATTAAAGAAAGCCGACTTAATGATCTAACATTTAATATTATTCTTTACAGTTTTACTCTTGGACTGGAAAGCAGTTGTAAAAATAGCTTCCTTTAATTAGAATGTGAAACATAACACACATATAGCTGTGTGCATATATATATTTACTTCATTTTACAAATTATTATTTGTAGAAATAGTCCACTCTGTGTGACCAAAAAATTTAGTTTAGGGACTGTGCTTTGTCCTTCCCGTTCATTCATCAACAAGTATTCACTGAGGGTGTGCCTTATGCTAGACATTAAGAGGAATGTAACATTCAGTACGCAGCCTCAAGGGGCTTGACCTCTAGTTGGGGAAACAAGACATTTACGCAAAAATAGTTGGTCGTCTCTATCAAGTAGTATGGAATAGAGTGTCCTCAGAATGTGAAAAATGTGTGCATTGGAACATCAAGCTAGAAGAAGCAGGAGAATCTATAATCAAGGGGGGAATTCATTCAACAATTTTACATAAAGCAGCTACTATTTTTCAGCCACTGATCTGTGTCAAGGAGTGTAGCAAGGACAAAACAGACCAGGTCTCTCTTATAGAATTTATCTTCTCTTGAGGTTAGGTAAGCAGTGAACGAGTAAAGAAGTAAACAGGCAAAGTAATTGCAGGGAATGATAAGCCAACAAAGGATATGAGTGGTGTAAGGGGCAGGCTGTGTGTACCTGTGCGCACAGGCCTGCTTGCTTGCACACCCATGACACAGCTTTAGGAAGTACAGTCAGGAAGGGCTTCTAGGAGGAGCCTACCTGAGCTCAGACCTGGATAAGGAAGGGAGCCTGAAGAGGGTGGCATTCTATCCTGGCCTTGGAGAGCTAGGAGGATATAGTTTGGAGGATGGGAAAGGGACTCACAATCTGGAACACATCTGAGCCTGAGGTTGCTGTCCTTGGTATAAAGTAAGAACTCAGTACATATTCCTTGAGTGAATCAATGAATGATACTGCCATCTAGGAGGTTAGTAGCTATTGGCAGGTGAGAGATATTTTTTGCGTCTTTAGTAAGAGCATCCTGGAATGCACTGTATCAGTGTGCTTACTGCCCAATCAGTGGACATCGTGCTAAAAAGTTATTTCTTTAACATCTGTTTATAGTGCACTTACTATGTGGTAAAGGTAAAGACTTAAGTGTCTTACAGTTATTAGCTTATTTCATCTTCATAATTCTTTGAGGTAGCTGCTCTTCTTATTCCCTTCTAGCAGATATGGGAATTGAGGCACAGAGCAGGATCTGCTCAAGGTCACGTGGTGGTGAGTGAGTGCACAGTTCTAGCCCTTAACCTTCAGGCTCCTTGCCATGATAGGAGGGAGCATCCATATCACTCAGGATACGTCCAAGCATTGTCATCCGGGCTGGTAGAAAAAGAATGGGACCTTTTCTAATTGTTTAAAAGTCTAGAGCTGTGCTACACCAAAGAATTCTCTGCAAGAAAGGAAATGTTCCATCTGGGTGCTGCCCAATCCAGTGCATACTGCTGCTGCTGCTGCTGCTGCTGCTAAGTCGCTTCAGTTGTGTCCAGCTCTGTGCAACCCCTGAGACAGCAGCCCACAAGGCTCCCCCGTCCCTGGGATTCTCCCAGCAAGAACACTGGAGTAGGTTGCCATTTCCTTCTCCAATGCATGAAAGTGAAAAGTGAAAGTGATAGCATGTGTCTATCGAGCTTTCGACATGTGGCTAGTACCACCAAAGAACTGCATTTTCAAATTTTATTTAACCTCAATTAATCTTCATATAAACTCAAAACTAAGGCAATACAAAATGTTTTTCTGCCAAGCACTACTTTGTTGTTTTAGTGGGACAGCTTTTCACTAAATGCAACAATTGCGGCGTCACAAAAGACATTGTGGTATTGAAGTGGGTGTATTGGGTGCACAGGTTGTGTTTAGTATCTCATTAATCATTTTTAATAATACTTGCCTGTTGAGCTTCACTGGTAGCTCAGCTGGTGAATCTGCCTACAGTGCAGGAGACCCGGGTTCATGTTGACATAATGAATAAGTGAATGAATGAATTTCCTCCTTGATGTATAGATTTCCCTGCTTCTCCTTGCTTGATGTTCCAAAGCACATATCATTTTTCACATTTTGAGGACACTCTATTCCATACAATTTAATATATATGTTTAATTATTTTTTGTGTATATGTTTTATCTTCCCAGCTAGACTACTAACACAGCTTATACACCCAACACAGTCACTGCAATACCACAAAGTCCTTGAGGCTCTGTTTTGAATGTTACATTCCTCTTAATAGGGCTTCCCTGATAGCTCAGTTGGTAAAGAATCTGCCTGCAATGCAGGAGACCCCGGTTCGATTCCTGGGTTGGGAAGATCTGCTAGAGAAGGGATAGGCCACCCACTTCAGTATTCTTGGGCTTCCCTGTGACTCAGCTGGTAAAGAATCCGCCTGCCATGCGGGAGACCTGGGTTTGATCCCTGGGTTGGGAAGATCCCCTGGAGAAGGGAACGGCTACCCACTCCAGTATTCTGGCCTGGAGAATTCCATGGACTGTAGAGTCCATGGAGTTGCAAAGAATCGGACACAACTGAGCTACTTTCACTTTTCCTCTTAATGTCCTTAAGTGCTTTGGATATATTCAGTTAAATATGAAATATTTAAAATGTGAATATTGCTTTAATTTTTTAAAATGGATATTAGGAAGTTAAAAGTTACAAATGTGGCTTGAATTCTATTTCTGTTGCATGGTGCTGGCCTACATTTCGCCCTCATGCCACTGGATAGGGTGCTTGACCAGATAGGAACTAGCTATTGTGTCTGGATGGACACTGAGCCATCACCCCAGTGACAGGTCCTCCAGGGACTTCTGGGTCCTCTCCATCCTGTTTCTTGTCCCAGGTTCTCAGGGATCAACATATGATATTGTTACTAAAGTTTTGCCAAGGTCGTGACACAAGTTAGGAGTTTGTGGGAACTCATGCGTTTACATGACCTTCATTTTGCTGAGAAAGATGTGGATTTGGTTTGAGTTGTGGGATCTCTGAACCAGATTCAACTTATACCTTCTGCTCTTGCCTGTTTCTTGGGAAGGACTGAACAAGGCCTGCATTGCCACTGGCAAGAAACAGCTGTCTATCCATCTGAATACTTGAGGGTCAAACCCTGTACCTGGACCCAGAGGTGCCAAGAAGCAACAGATGAGATGGCTGTGCTTGCTCAAAGGACCCTGCAGAGCCAAGGACCAATTTGCTGAAACTACTCAGGCTTCTGATGTTCAGGTGGCAGCAAATGGTCCAATCAGAATATTTGGAAGTGTATTTTTAACAAACAGCTTCAGTGAATCAAAGAGATATCTGCACCTCTATGCTCATTGCAGAATTATTCATGATAGCCAAGATGTGGAAACAACTGAAATCTCTATTGATGGTTGGACGGATAAGGAAAATGTAATGTATGTAAATGTCTGTCTTCAGTGGAATATTACTCAGTCACAGAAAAGAAGGAAATCCTGCCAGTTTTTAATAACATGACTGAATCTGGAGGACACTGCTAAGTGGAATAAGCCAGACCCATGAAGACAAATATTTCATGATCTCACTTATACCTGGAACCTAAAAAAATCTAACTTACAAAAGCAGAGAGAGTAGAATGATAGTTTTTAGGGGCTGGGTGACGCTGGGGGAGATGTTGGTCTAAGAGTACAGCTTTGAATTATAAGATGAAAGCTTCTTGAGACACAGTGTATAGCATGTAGACTATAGATAATAATGCTGTATTGCATATTGAACTTTGCTGAGGGCATAGGTCTTCAGTGATCTCACCACACACACAAGAAAATGGTAACTATATAAGGGGATAGATGTGTTAGTTTGACTGAGGTAATCATTTTGACAGTGCACATATATATCAAATTATTATGTTGTACACCTTAAATATATATAATTTTGTCAATTATGCCTCATTAAAGCTCTGCCTATTGCACAAGGCATTTAAGCTCCCCATGCCTCAGTTTGTCCACCTGCAGAATGGAGTTACCCTCTTTCTTCCTGAGGACAGTGGGTCTTCATTCAACTCAGTGCAGTCAGTGTTTCCTCTGCCCTTACCTCGAGCTGTCATGCTGAGTGAGTAGCACCATCTTGGTCCGTCCATTCACTCAGCAAACACAAATAGGATGGTTGCTCAGAACCTTAGGCTGTGCTGTTTTCTGTGTGTGAAATGCTCATCTTACTGTAGTTAATTCTTTCTCATCCTTCTTCTTTGGGGACATCTTCACGGACCCCACAATCAACAGAGCTCATCTCTCCTCTTTAGCGCCCTTCTTACCACGTGCAGTTCTCATTCATTCATGTGACCGCTGGTTGACTCTACCAAAGAGTTACATGAGGGCAGGGCCCGTTTTTATTTTCTGCTGTAAGTCCAGGCATTGTGCAAAGCTTGCTCTGCAGCAGGAAATGTTTACTGTACTCATTACATCTTTGTGGAATAAATAAGGGAATGGTGAGGACTCAGATGTGAACAGCACACTTTATACCCTCAGGGAAATTGTATTTGGGAGACAGAAGAAAACTAGTGATTAGTACAGAACAGGAAAAAATGCTTGCCATCTCCACAGGCTCCTTCCAAGGCCCCCTCAACAGAGCAGCAGAGGAAGGTACTTTTGGACGAAAGACTACGAGTTGTCACTCCACGTGCATCTGAGTGGCTTGATTTTTCAGTAGTAGAAATAGGCAAAAAAGAAAAGGAAAAAGATACAAGGCTTAAAAACATTCAACCATCCTGTGTTATTGAATAGCATTTACAACAAAATCTAGAATAGCGACTCAAGATGATAAAGTGACTGCTGTTGGAGAGATGCTGCCAAGCAGGCCTGCATTCTAATGAAGATAGGGCACCCAAATGACCTCCAGAAAGTTCTTGCAGGGGTGGAGCCCAAACAGAAGGCATTGTTCTGGCCTCCCTCTATCTTAGACACTTCCAGGGAGAAAACGCACAGAACCACAGCCTTTGGTCTCTTTGTTTTAGAGGCTATGAGGGCTTTTTCTTTTGCACATTTATTGATGAGCTCCCATCTTCCATTTGGTACTATCTTTGGAAACCAAGTCTCCTCAGCCTTTACAAATCTGTACTCCTGTGTGGAACTAGGACTTCAGATAGCTAAGCCTGTATATTGGAAATGAGGGTTTTAATCATTTTATTAGCAGTTGTTGTTCAGTCACTAAATCGTGTCCAACTCTGCAACCCCATGAACTGCAGCATACCATGCTTCCCTATCCTTCACCATCTCCCAGAGTTTGCTCAAATTCATGTCCATTGACTCAGTGATGCCATCCAACCATCTTATTCTCTGTCACCCGCTTCTCCTGTTGCCTTCAATCTTCCCAGCATCAAGGTCTTTTCCAGTGAGTTGGCCCTTCGCATTCAGATGGCCAAAGTATTGGAGCTTCAGCATCAGTCCTTCCAGTGAATATTAAGGGTTGATTTCCTTTAGGATTGACTGGTTTGATCTCCTTGTTGTCCAAAGGACTCTCAAGAGTCTTCTCCAGCACCACAATTCAGAAGCATCAGTTATTTGGCACTCAGTCTTCTTATTAGCAGTAGTGACATTATATCTAAATTCATGAGGTAGCTTTCTATGGGGCAAGATATATCACCTTAATTTAAAAACAACAACAATATCTTTCTGGCATTGTCTAGTTCATCGAACTAGAGTGTGAAAGTGGTTTTGAATAATGTTTCAAGATAGAGTTCTAGCCATTTATTTTCCCTTCCAGAAGTCTTTGAAGTATGTTTTTATAGATATTTTAAGGGAATTTTGTGCAAATAGTGCATACCTAAAATAATTAATCTAAGGTGTTTTTACATCCATATTCAAAAAGAAAGAATGTCCTGAAAAGGAAAACTTTTTATTTGATGAGGATTTTAAAGCAGGGATTCTCAAAATAGGGTCAAAATATTCTCAGCATCTGTTACACTGAGAGCCTCAGCATCACTTGGGTCTTTTTTTTCTTTTTTAATCTTTATTGAGTTTCCTACAATATTGCTTCTGTTTTATGTTTTGGTTTTTTGGCCATGAGACATATGGGATCTTAACTCCCCGACTAGGGATTGAACTTGCACCAGCTGCTTTGGAAGGCAGTCTTAACTACAGGAAGGAAGTCTTAACTACCAAGGAAGCCCTCACTTGGATCTTTAAAGATGCAAATTCTCAACTCCTCAGATCCTCAGAATTAGAATCTCTAGAATGGGTTCAGCAGTTAGCCCCTGATTCCTAAGAAAGTCATAGCCCACTTTGTGTATCAGTTAACGATGAGGATGGGAGAAGAAAGGGAAGGTAGGGACCCATATAAGGTCTCTATGGCTAAATGGGGAGAGATTCTGGAATCTAAAGGAGAAATTTGAATTAACTAAGGGATAAGATCAAACATCCCAGAGAGGAAAGAATCTTATGTATGGAATACAAGTTTCTTGGAGATAGCCACTGCTATTGAAAGTAGAGATATTTGTATCCCCCTGAGAAGGTGATTAAGTTTGAGATTTGAAATATAAATATAGCGCTGGATTCCACTTGCAAGTTCTCTGGATTTTTCTTCCATTTTTTCCTTTAATACATATAAAATAAGATATATTATTTTAGCTATTACAGTTCTGTGGCTTAAGTACATTAGCAGTGTTTACAAACATTATCATTGTCAATTTCTTTTTCATTGACACAAACAGAAACTCTTTTTATCCCCTGGTTTCATAAGTAAAATTTTGTTGGCAATAGCCATTCCCATTTATTTATGTGCTGTCTCTGTTGCCTTTTGCACTATGGTATCGGACTTGAGTAGTAGTAAAAGAGATCATGTAGCCTGCTGACCTAAAATATTGACTATTCAGCCCTTTACAGAAGAACAAACAGAAACTCTATACACACTAAACCACGTATATCCATCCCCACCCCCTCTAGGTCCTGGCAACTGTCATCCCAGTTCTGTCTCTGTGAATCTGACTATTCTAGGTACCTCAGATAAGTGGAATCATGCAGAATTTGTCCTTCTGTGTTTGGCTTATTTCACTTGGCAGAATGTCCTCAATTGTTATCCAGGTTGTAACATGTGCAAGAATTTGCTTTTTTTTTTTTTTTAATATGTGCAAGTAAATCTTTTTAATGTTTAGTTCGCTAGTTCACCTTACATGAAAAATAGTGAGCAAAAAGAAAAGTCCAAGAGACCCCCAAAACACCTCTACAGAAAACTTTTCTATATTAATTCCATGTATGACATTGATTCTTTCTATTTGCTTAGACCCAGATTGCTGAGGATGTTCTTCTCCAGTCCCAAATAACTCTCGTAGTCCATTTTCAACTCAGCCTCCAATTGTTCTTTTGACTTCTGAAACGTTTGACTTTTTTCTTCTCCAGTTCCAGCTCCATTTCTCTCTCTTCCTGTTCACGAATTTTTCTGCGCTGTTCTACGTATTCCAGATGTTTGACTTCTCTTTCAAAGTAGTGGCTTATGCTTGATACCTCATTGGTTGAAGGGTGACTTAATGTCCAACGAATTTCCAATATATGCAGTGTTCCATAATAATCAGCTATGGCTATAAATTGCTGCTTTGTGCTTTCTTTTTTAAAAAAATTTTTTGGTTGTGCTGCCCAGCATGTGGGATCTTATTTCCCTGACCAGGGATCAAACCCATGCCTCCTGCATTGGAAGCATGGAATCTTGACCACTGCACCAGAAGGGAAGTCCCCTAGAATTTCCTTCCTTTTTAAGACTGAATAACATTCTGTTGTATGCATAGATCTCATCATGTTTATCCATTCATCTATCAGTGGACACTTGCATGCTTCTACCTTTTGTCTGCTATGAACTTGAGTGTACAGGTATCTGTTAGAGTCCCTGCTTTCATTTCTATTTTTGTCTTTAATATACCATAAAAACTGGCAAAATTTGAAAAGTTGGGCAAGTTCAGTTCAGTCACTCAGTCGTGTCCGACTCTTTGTGACCCCATGAATCGCAGCACGCCAGGCCTCCCTGTCCATCACCAACTCCCGGAGTTCACTCAGATTCATATGCTTCAAGATGGTGATGCCATCCAGCCATCTCATCCTCTGTCGTCCACTTCTCCTCCTGTCCCAATCCCTCCCAGCATCAGGGTCTTTTCCAATGAGTCAACTCTTCGCATGATGGCCATAAATTTAGTCTTTGGTGACAATAAGTGGCAACTGGTGACCTGATAGTGCCCCAGAGGTTTTCTCATCCTGTACACCTAATTAAATTAACAGTCCAATTGGCCAAACTCACATGCTTTTAAGCCAAACAATTTTTTAAAAAGCTCATTAGCTGCAAAATTGGAAACTCCACAAGCAGATGGAAGGTTTTCCCTTGGATTTTCCAGTGATTAGACAGGAAAGCTCTTTCAAAGTTTAGGCCTCGAATGGAAGATTTTTGTCCTGTTTGTTAAGACATCAGTTTTAATGCCATTGGTAAAAATATGCAGAAATCAACCTTTTGAATTTTATGATGCAGTGACCTAAAGTTTCAATGTCATTAAACCTCAACTCTCAGGAAGAAGACAGTTTAGGGAAACTTTTCTGTCTTATTGTTACTATTGCTTTCCATCATTTCAGTTTCTTGTTTCAATTGTAATAGATTTAGACCTTAGAGGAACACATTGAACTCTTCTGTATTTTTAAGTTGCACAGAATGAGATGAGTATGGTCAGTAAAATCCAGGATATAAGACAGATGATCCTCCTGTGACAGCTGAGGACACTAACCTCCATAAGTTCACAGAACTGGCCCCCAACATGGATCCTCAGAGCAGAAGAGAGGAGGCAGTTGACTTATCACTTACATTCCAGATTCTTCTTTGAAGAACATAGCAAACCAAGGAGAACCCAGCCCCTCTATACTACTGTATTAATCAATTTCTCCTCCACCCTCTCTAGAAAACCCACTATTGTACTTAATTTGTCTGTTTTCCAGCAGACACATAGTTTATATTAAATGTGTTCTTAGCTTACACTGAGAAGGAACCCTATTATTGTCCAGGGCTTCTCTGTATCTACAGTCGTTTTGAAATGACTACCTAATATGAAAATGGACAGAGACACGTTGCTGGGAATGTAGTTGCTTAATTAATATTGGTAGAGATCCAGCATTTGTGACTGATCTGTGGACTGTCCCTTTGTCTCTGGATTCTTTGCAATTTGCTTATGTGTGTTTGTGTATGTGTACATTGTTGGCATTGTTCAGTTGCTAAGTCGTGTCCGACTCTTTGCGATTCCATGGACGGCAGCATTCCAGTCTTCCCTCTCTTTCACTGTCTCCTGGAATTTGCTAAACGCATGTCCGTTGATCATTGATGCCATCCAACCATCTCATCTTCTGTCGCCCCCTTCTCCTTCTGCATTCAATCTTTCCCAGCATCTGGGTCTTTTCCAATGAGTCGGCTCTTCGCATCTGTGGCCAAAGTATGGGAGCTTCAGCGTCAGTTCTTCCAGTGAATATTCAAGGTTGATTTCCTTTAGGATTGACTCGTTTGATCTCCTTGCTGTCCAAGAGACTCTCAAAAATCTTCTCCAGCACCATGTGTTAAAAGTATCAATTCTTCGGTACTCAGCCTTTTTTATGGTCCAACTCTCACATCCATACATGACTACTGGAAAAACCAATAGCTTTGACTATATGGACCTTTGTCGGCAAAGTAATGTCTCTGCTTTTTAATATTCTGTCTAGGTTTGTCATTGCTTTTCTCCCAAGGAATAAATGTCTTTTAATTTCATGGCTGCAGTCACTGTCCACGGTGATTTTTAGAACGCAGTACATGCACATATATTCACGGACAAGGCTTCCCTAGTGGCTAAGTGGGTAAAGAGTCTGCCTGCAGTGTGGGAAAGCCATGTTCGATCCCTGGCTTGGGAAGATCTCCTGGAGATGGAAATGGCCACCTACTCCAGTATTCTTGCCGGGAGAATTCCATGGACAGGTGAGCCTAGTGGCCTACGGTCCATGGCTTCACAAAGAGTCGGACATGACTGAGTGACTAACGCCATTTGTACATTGATATTATTCCGTATCACACCTCCTCAGGACATGGGCTACCCTTTGTTTCTGCAGGGTTCCTTCCTAATCCTTGCCTTAATCTTAATTCTTAGCCTCTTCATGTAACACTCCTAACAAACTGGATTTCCCTGGAGTTGTAGTGTCCCCCACTTTTCTGTGTGGAGATGGCTTGTTTCTTTATAGCCCAGGAATCACTGGACACTCTGGTCCTCCACTGCCTCTTCCATGCTGTTCAAACCTTTTCTCTTGAGGTCCCGGCCATCTGACTAAATCCTCATTCTGTTCACTCTCCCTACTGCTGCCATCTACCTACCTCCAGGTCCCTCTGGCCATCACCTTCCAGTCTGTGCACTTGAATGTCATAGCTGGCTCCTGGGCATCCCAGATCACCTCCTTGCTGCAATGCTGTTCAGCCCCACTCCCCTTCAGCAGGGCTCCCACACGCTGCCATTGCAGGGAGGACTTTAAATTCTGGAGTCCCACTAGGTGAGGGTTCCTATCTTCTGGCTTTCTTTCGCTTTCACTGCACCCAGTCTCCAGCTCATTCTTCAGTCTTTTCTCCCTGTGCTGCTTTATTGAACAAATGTTGATTGAGATGCTTTGTTGGCTCCTGGAAATTTAGTCATGAGTACAAATGGATATGGACCCTGTCTTCATAGAATTTGCATTCCAGTAGAGGAGAGAGGAGTTAATCAAATGATTACACAAAGAAACATACAATTTCAGATTGCCCCTGTGATAAGTGCCACCAGGTACAGACTGTACTCATGCAGACCGTCTCCCCTTATGTGAGCAGGGAAGTGGCAGTGGAGTTGAGATCTGAATGAGGAATAGCCTGAGCGGAAGTAAGTCTTCCAGGAGAAAGAGAGTACCTGTGCAAAGACCCTTTGCTTGGGGTGTGTGTGTGTGCATGTGTGAATAAGAACTCAAGTTTCTATTAATTGGAGTTTAGAAAGGGGAAGCGTATGAGATAAAGTCAGAGAGGAGGAAAATGGTCAGTTTTCAGGGTCTTCTAAGCTGTGCCAAGGATGTTTTTCTTCATACCAAAAGCTGTGAAAGTCGTTTGCAGTAATTGAGGGAGGCCTTTGGAATTTTCCATTATGTGTCCTGAAAATCCAGTTCATTCTACACTTCATGTATTGCATTTTTTGAGACACCACCTTTGAATCCCCTCAAAAATCACAGGTGTTTTTACTAGGTTTCCTTACATTTGAATAAATCACAGTTTCACTCTTATCTGGCAGTCCCATGTATTTTATTTTAATGCTGTAATTCTAATTACCAACTCCTGAAAGCTTTCTTTTCCTCCTTCCTATCTTTGATCTTGACTACGTCTATGCTTCAGCCATTGTTTGGAGTCTTGGTTTCCAGTGAACCCATTTATGGCATTTTTGTGTAAGCACTTGCATGAGTCTGATGTAATGTGCCAGAATGTTAGGTTGGAAACTTAGGGGGCTCTTCAGCTGTTTAACTGGCACTGTCAAAATATTGGTTTTGTACTTGACAAATCTTTTGTTATTTAAAATAACAAAAACACCTTTTTTGGTCGCAAGATGATGTCTTCTACTGAGAACCACTAATAGTTCTGGGATGAGAAAAATATACTCCTAATCTTGCCAGACAGTGATGAAAAAGAAATCCATCCCCCTCTCCCTTGAGAAAACATTGAGACTCAGGGTGTGAGCTTCTTTGGGTAAAACTGGCAGAAACGAGTTTCTAGAGAATCACAGAGGCAGGAGGAGAGGGGCTGCAGCAAACCACCACTCAGTGCCCTGTAACAATGGCAGGGTTGGGCATGAAGGTGGCAGAGCCAGGAGATGGCAGAGGCTGGCTCTAGGATGTTAGTTTTGTGGTAGGAAAAGCTACAGGGACAACTAACCGTGCTATTGGAAATGCAGACTCTGAACCTGCGTGTCCGTGGAGTCCTCGCTTGTGGTGTTTTGAAGGAAGCAAGCCTCTCTGACACAGATCAGTGTCACACACTGTTGACATCATGCTGAATTATAATTAGGCACAAAGGACATGCAGTTGGCATAAAAGAGCTCCACCTTTTCAAGCCAAATGTTTTTCATTCTTTCACCATCTAGAGTAACCTATCAAGGTCCCCATTGGATACAGCTGTTGCGATCCCACCATTTCACAGATTGGAAAGCTGAGTCCCAGGGACGTTGTATGATATGCTGAAGAGTGTGTTGCTTGTTGTGGCAGAGTTGAGATTCAAACCCAGGAGGGTCTCCTGACTGGAGTCCTGTGCCAAACACCCAATACAGCTGGTGCCTGTCCTTCCCCGGGCCAGCCAAGTGGGCCTGGAATGTCAGGAATTCTCCCTCCTCGTTGGTTTTCCATTCCCTTCTTCCCGTTTCACTGTGGGAGTTGGCAGTGGTGTTACTTCTAGCCACCCTCCCCTTCCTTGGACATTGCAAAAGGGTCTATTTATATGTGTTGCATTTACAAAATTCACAAGGACTCCTGAGCAATTTAAACTTCTGGATTCCATGATCCTTGAGGGCAAAGATCAGGCCTGACTTAGCAATTTCGGTTTTCTGTATCCCTCTCTCTCCCTCTGGGCCTTCTGTAGAGGAGTTCAATAAAGGTTGATTGTAGGGTTGTTAAATTCGCCAGACCAAACATTATAATTTGGATGCTAGAATGATGTTATCCTCATAAACAAACCGTCCCCAGATTGTTTTGCTTTGGAAGTCCTTACGTCTTTTTTTTTTAACATACAGTGAATTTTATTGTGTATGAATTATATCTCAATAATAATAAAAAAAAAGTAATGTGCCTTTGGGATCCTATATCGAAAATTGTTCATTCTCTGAGGGGTCGCTGCTGCCAGTAGCTGGCTAGGCCCCTATCAGACATGCAGAATCATTAATTAGGGTCATTTGTTCTGCCATGAGCTGAGCAGAATGTGTAAAAGCTGCTCAGGAGAGAATTAATGCCTTCTCCTCTCTGTACTTTTTAGAGTACTCCTTGCACGATTCTCAAAGCCTGCAGGCCTCATACATATGTTCTAATGGGCCAGTTGTTTAAGGGGACATTTGTAAATTAATCTCTGACTTGAGCTAAGTGATTTTCCCTAATGGGTTTAATTCAATGACTCCCATTCTTAGCCACACATCAGATTCACTGGAGGAGCTTGTTAAAAATAGAGATACCCAGTTTTCTCCTCCCCTCAGCTATCAACCCTCTGTTCCCCAGGTGAGGTAAGGGCATCTCTGTTTCAAGGAAAGCTCCTTGGGTGATCAGATTGGAGTGGCAGCCACCTTCCTGAAACTCTGCTCCAAATCCATGTCTGAAGGCCTGTGTAGCCTCAGATGTGGATTCAAAGCTTTTGGGCCTAAACCTGACAGCTTGAAAACCAGGTTCAAGAACAGACAACGTATCTGAAGAGCCAGCTTTCCAGCTTCATTCTCCTCCATACCACACCCATGGGCCTGTCTTTTCCTTGGGGAGTTCTGGTGACCTGAGAGGATATTCACGTGCTTTGTCATACTGCTTTGCATTGTTCTGCACTTCCTGAGACATTTGGAAGGTCATCAGGGCCCGCTAGAATTTCCACCATGAAAATGGCTGTGGCTTCCATCTCTTTGCTCCCCATGGATCATCAGACTCCTGGGGTCAGGTGTTAGGGGATAGACATTCTTTTAGTACACTCTTTGTGTATGTTCCTAGCGTTCTTCTGTGCAAACACACGTCATGTTTGATCTTGGAATTTTGAAAATAGATGACTCACGGGCACCATTGTTCCGGTGACATTTATCAGACCGCTTTTGTTTTTAGGAATCTGGTGCTATGTAAATATCACTCAGGACTCTACCACAACACAGCATATGGGTGTTTGCAGTAAACCTAAGAATACAGCAATTAGCACTACACAAGGTAGTCCAGGTGATTTGGTGACTGCAGCCTGAAAAGTTAGGAAGGCTGATCGGGCTCTCGTGGCAGGCGTAAGCTATGCTGAGAGGGACAACTCGCCTCATCCCGTGTGTCAGGCTGTGTCCACACACTCTTGTTTGGGATGGTTCTCTGTGAAGTGCGTGCTCACTGTAAGGAGTGTTCTGTGACTCAGCTGCTGAAGGGCAAGTGTTTTCTGATATCAATGTTTGTGCTTTTCTTGGTCTCATCTTACCACGTCCCTTGGGCTGCAGGGCCCTGGTCCCTGGAACTATAGAAGTTCATGGAGGAATTCCCATCAGCCCTCCTCATCACTGAAGAGATACTAAAGTAGCCATAACATGTCGGAAGAAGGGAAGCTTTGAGAAAGAACTGTCTGTTGAGACAAGAACTCCTATTGTTTCCCTTCCCTAGCTACTCCATTTATGTATGGACCACCTACTCAATATCTTACTATATATTGACTCTACATATACCGTACAGTTGAGCACTAATTGCAGAGTAGCCTCAGTTCAGTTCAGTCGCTCAGTCGTGTCCGACTCTTTGTGACCCCCGCCTCCCTGTCCATCACCATCTCCCGGAGTCTACCCAAACCCATGTCCATCGAGTTGGCGTTGCCATCCAACCATTTCATCCTCTGTCGTCCCCTTCTCCTCCTGCGCTTAATCTTTCCCAACATCAGGGTCTTTTCAAATGAGTCAGCTCTTCGCATGAGGTGGCCAAAGTATTGGAGTTTCAGCTTCAACATCAGTCCTTCCAACGAACACCCAGGACTGGTCTCCTTTAGGATGGACTGGTTGGATCTCCTTGCAGTTCAAGGGACTCTCAAGAGTCTTCTCCAACACACAGTTCAAAAGCATCACTTCTTTGGTGCTCAGCTTTCTTTATAGTCCAACTTTCACATCCACACATGACTACTGGAAAAACCATAGCCTTGACTAGATGGACCTTTGTTGGCAAAGTAATGTCTCTGCTTTTGAATATGCTATCTAGGTTGGTCATAACTTTCCTTCCAAGGAGTAAGCATCTTTTGATTTCATGGCTGCAGTCACCATCTGCAGTGATTTTGGAGGCCAGAAAAATAAAGTCAGCCATTGTTTCCACTGTTTCCCCATCTATTTGCCATGAAGTGATGGGACCAGATACCATGATCTTCGTTTTCTGAATGTTGAGCTTTAAGCCAACTTTTTCACTCTCCTCTTTCACTTTTATCAAGAGGCTCTTTAGTTCTTAACTTTCTGCCAAAAGCGTGGTATCACCTGCATATCTGAGGTTATTGATATTTCTCTCAGCAATCTTGACTCCAGCTTGTGCTTCCTCCAGCCCAGTGTTTCTCATGATGTACTCTGCATATAACTTAAATAAGCAGGGTGATGATATACAGCCTTGACGTACTCCTTTTCCTATTTGGAACCAGTCTGTTGTTCCATGTCTGAACTGTTGCTTCCTGACTTACAAAATAGCCTAGGATTCATCTATTTAAGTGTTTCTCCAGAAAAAGAGCATTATTTTGTGACTCTAAGTGGGCATCTTTCATTTTTCCTAAGGCCTTATGCATAGCAAATGTGAAATAAATACCTAGATGAATATTTGGGTGTACTCTCTAACATAACCATTACCACTTAGGCTAAAATCTAGTCATTTTGTGTAGTTGGACTGAATTTTTTCATATTTAGAGTAGGGTTCTCAGACAATGAAAGATGCGCGAGAGAACTAGCCCTTTGCTGGAGCCCTGGTGAAGATTCATCTCTGTTGGGTTCCTGTTTTCATGGCCACATCCAAAGGGTTGATTCCTTTTCTGCAGCACCTGGATCTGGGATGACAGTGTAATCAAGCCTGACAAAGAGCCACTTAGCAAGTTTGAAAATTGCATGCTTGGTTGCCTCAATAGAGGCAATTGATCAGAGAGAAGCAGATCCTCCCCCCACCTGTATCTGGAGGCAGGTGGGTGGGGGATGGCAGGGTGGGGCAGTTTGGACACCCAGAACCTCATTGAGAGAAAGTCTTAAAGCCTTCCTGCTGAACATGTGGACGCAGGAATAGGTCCACTTCTCAGAATCTTCAGCTCCTGGGAGCTTTTGAATTTTTCTCTCTCCCTGATCCTAACAGCAATGCTGATACTTGAGTTTGCATATGAAGAGGTTAGGAAGAGTGCTCCCCTCCAGTCACTCACTGGCTGATTTGCTTAAATAAGCTACACATTTTCCACATCACAGAGGCCAAGCTGGGGTATCTTGGATACATTAGTGTCGGCTACTTTGTCCCCACCTCCTCTGCCCTGATGCTGGGAAGTCATCACCATTGCAGGAGAGCTTAGATATTGAGCTTATTTCAGAATGATGTAGATAACGACTTGCGAGAATTTTATCCTTTCCTTTTTCTTTCCTCTTTCCTTCCTCTCTTCCTGTGTCTCCCATCCTTTCCCCTCATCCTCTCTCCAGCTTTAATGGCCTAGGCCTGGACAGCCACTCTGACAGAAGCTCTGCACTCATAGGTGCGCACACACACACACACGCACACACACAAGCACAGAAAAATTGATAGAAATTAGTCTTGCGTCAACTGTTTATGAATGAAGAGCAGGGCCTTTCCCTCTCATGTGGTCACGCCCCTTCTCTTTGCAGCATTATGAGAATGAGGTCAGGGCCCGGAACTAACTGCTTATGTCTCTGAAATAGCAGCACAGATCAAAATTAATCTTAAGCTATTTGATTCGCTGCCTCATTCGGATAATAGAGGGAAGAGCAGAGGCCCGTTGGTGTTTTTGTTTTTATGTACAACCGTGCAAGGAATGAATGAATCAATGTGTGAGGGGACTGAAGTGAGTCTGCTGGCAGGGGCGGGGCGGAGCGAGGGCGGGGCAGGGGGATTAGCCCTGGGCCGTGGGTCATTACTGACAGACTGCAGGAGTTTCCTTCAATTCAACTGGAGCCTGTTTTAGTTTTGAAAACAAAATGGAAGAATAAAGATAGCCCCAGTAGTGTATTATTTAAATGCTTCCTTTCCTAAGGAGAATTCGTCAGATGCTGTGAAAGTACGCAGTCCTTTTATAACGTCTGGTTGTTTCAGCTGTCAGTTGTCTGCTTTGTAGCCCACCATCCATGGAATGAATGGACATAGCTCCACAAAACTTTATAATGTTTTAAGTGAATATGTATGCAGAGTTCAGTTTCTATCAGCCTATTTGACACATGCATACGTGCACACACACACACATGACTCAATTATGTTTCATCATCATGTAAACCTAGATTCACATCCATCCACCTGCTAATGCTACGGGGATGTCAGTTTGTAGATAGGCTGAGGAGGCCGACACCTCTTGACACCCTTCACCCCACAGTCCCTTTAGGACATCAGCACATCTGCCAGGTACTTATTTTACAGGCCACCCCCACCCCCGCCTCAGGCATTGTATGTGATGGTGTTGTTTATTTTTTGTTCTCAAACTTCATTCTTGGCTCTTGGCATCTTTTTTATTTTTGTACATCCTTTTAGTTGCACTCCTAGTCTCCTTTATGAAAGAATAAATAAATTGGAATGTTGAGTGAGGACAGAAGCATCAGCATCAGCCTCATCTGCTACATATTCATTTGATAGACTTTAGCGTGACAGGTATTCTTTGAAGGAGATGCCAAAACCGTCTTTTGAATCCATGGTGATTAATTTTGAGTGAAAAGTATAAAGAAGAACAAGGATTGTCATATACCTGGCCGATCATATTACCTAAGTTGGCTTCCTGCACTTAAACTATCTCCAGGACACTTGAGAAGTCGTATAACCACGCGCGCGCGCATACACACACACACACACACACAGAGGCAGTGGATATAAATATGCATGCATACGAGCACGCATGTATATACATTTGTACAGACACCAAATTTGTGCTTTTTGATTAAAATTTCTTGTATAGAAACTGAAAGTGAGTCAGTAAATTGTTATTATTTTTTTTTTGTTAGTAAATTATTGTTTGTTAGGGATTGGGCTTCCCTGGTAGCTCAGATGATAAGGACTCTGCCTGCAATGCAGTAGGCCCGTGTTTGACGCCCGAGTTGGGAAGATCCCCTGGAGAAAGCCATGGCAACCCACTATAGTATTCTTGCCTAATGAATTCCATGGACAAATCATGGGGTTGCAGAGTCGGACACGACTAAGTGACTAACACTTTCACTTCACTTAGGATTGGGGGTAGGAACAGGTATTAAATGTAATGGACATGAGGGATCTTTCTGGGCTGTTGAAAATGTTCTGAAAGTGGATGAAATACTGGCTGCACAACTTGGTAAATTTACTCAAAGTTATTGAATTGTACACTTAAAATGGGAGTGTTTATGGTATGCAGATTATCTCAGCAAAGCTGTTAAAAGTTGATATCCCTATCTTTGATTTCCTTTGGGGCCTAGGTTACATATAATAGGAAAAACTGTATCACTGCAGTTGTTTTTACCTGCTCTTTTCCCACTGAGGTCTGTTGACTTCAGCTGTGGAGAAGTCGGACTCTGAGATAACAGGGCCAGATAAAACCTGGTGCCAGGGGATACAGAAGTCTGCCCTGACCTCTGTTGGCCAGCAGCGAGGTTGCTCTCCACTGTGATGTGAGGAGCCAACAGCAAGGGGGTTGGTCTGTGGGTGCAGCAAGGGGACGACATTGCTAAGCAGGCTCCCGAAAGCACCATGTTTCCAAGCTGCAGGTGGGTGCTCCACAAAATAAATAAGTAAACATCCCAGCGGTCAGCTCTTAAGTGACGGCGTTTTTCTCTTCTTTTGCAGGTTGTCTTAGTCTTTGCTCTCAGCATTGGTGCACTTGTAATATACTTCATAGATTCGTCAAAGTGAGTATTCAATATGTTTTCTTGCCCTCTTTTCTAAAACAATCACAAACTTTTACACTGATCTTTAACACCAGCCTTTGGAAAAGCCTCCTTGAGTGTGGAAGACTTTTGGAGGAAGGCAGGGCTGTCTGTGTTAATTTTCTGAACGGGAAAGCAAGCTCTCATGAGAAAGATTACTTTGATTATACTGTCCTAGGAGGGTGAGAGAGGAATCTGGGGTCATCAAGCTTTTTCGCTGGCTGTTACTGCTTTTAAAATAGCTGTTTCCTGGTGCAGTATTTGCGCTGAAGGTGGAAAGAAGTCAAGAGGGCTCTGATGTGAATTTGCAACCTCTGAGAGGGTCATGGTGTCCAACCAGTGAGGGCATGAGCCATGCTTGCCGTGGCGGTTTAGAATCCTTTCCTTATTAGGGTTGCCAATGCCTTACTCTTCTTGGAGGTCAGCTTAGAAAGCATGATGCCATCCTTTGCACTGGTAGTTGAATATTCAACTGAAGCATCGCTGGCTGGTGCTTCTTGACCTGTGAAGGTAAGGAGACGGGACAGAGGAGTTTGTGTTAACTCCCAGAGTGGAGGCCCATGGCTATCTGAGAATTCCTAGAGTGGACGCTCATGCAGACGCCTGGGATGCCAGCTGAGGGGACTGGTGCTCTGGGTGGGGTCTGTCTGTGTCACACAGAGAAAAGGTTTTGTTTGAGGCAGAAGAGGGCGCTGAGCAAAGCTGCTCAGTGGTGGCCAGTTCTGCCCTGGTTCCTGCAGGTGTCGCCCCCACTCCCACTGGTACGTCATTTGTTGCAATTGTTCCGTTGCAGGCTTGAAATTGACAGCATCTGGGAAACTGGAGCTGAGCT
Source organism: Capra hircus (assembly GCF_001704415.2). NCBI lineage: Eukaryota > Metazoa > Chordata > Mammalia > Artiodactyla > Bovidae > Capra > Capra hircus. The sequence goes on from NC_030835.1 coordinate 12,643,851, forward strand.
GGTTTGACTCCCTTCTGTGGGGACATGAGCCTGACACCTGATGGTGGCCTTAGGCTCTTTGTCTGCATTGTCCACTGTGAGAGTGTTTTTGATTCCCTGAACTCTCAGCCTAGTACGCCTCGGTGCTAGAGTTTGATCTGAGGAAACCTACTTGGTGTCCCTTTTGGCTCAGAGCCTGGTGTGCCTGAATTCTGAGCTTAGTGTTCTTTTTCTGTGGCTCGGGATGGTAGTAATTTCATGCATGCCTAAACTCTGAATTTCTCAGAGTTACTGGTCACCAGCCAAAGGATTTTGTGCATTTGGGTGCTGAGCCAAAATCATGTCAGGGAAGATAAAGAAAACATCTCCTCTCATCACCTGTCTCTGGGAATTGGCCATACCTGGAGTATCAGCAGTCCTAAGCCCATCTACATGCACAAGGCTGGACTGCCCTCGCCCACTGCAGGTGGACTCTTAAATGTTCTCCAGGATTGAGATTCCATGCACTTTTCCATCAGCTCTTCCTGGCCAAGAAAGAGAAGAGCTTTTTAAGTTTGGAAAACTCCAACTGGTATGTCATTGAAGGTAAGCCTCATTTAAATATCTCCTCTTCAGAATTCTGGATCATATTTGAATTGAACCGAATATCCTCTAGAGCCGCTTGTCTTATTTCTGCATTTTCTCCCTCAGGGCTGAGGAGTGTTCTCAAAAGTCTTGGAGTGCACCCTGTGTCAGCTTCCGTGCCAGGGCTCAGGAAACAGTTTCAGGCTTGTAGTCTGTGAGCCCCAGGCAGGCAGACCCTTACGTGGAAGGGAATGGGGTGATCGGTCAGAAGGACCTTGGCGCCTTCTTTCCTTGTCTCTCCTTTTTGGCTCCTCTGTATTTCTCAGAAATAAAATGCTCTTGTAAAATTGATTTGAACTGTGTCCTTTTTAACAGTGTCCACTGTGGAGTGGTCTTTGGCTCTGTTGGGTGTGTTGTTCTCAGCTCCATGTGAAAGGATAGAAGGGAATAGAATTCCCCAAGGCAAAGCCCTCTTTCCTGGATGCCCCCTGCACCACCTCAGTCTCCTTTGGATTTAGCTGTGATTCTGCTGAGCCTGGGAAAGCCAGCCCTGGGAACCCTCTCTGGTTCTGGTTTTCTTCATGGACTTGCAAAGAGTCTATTCCATGGATAGACCTCTGGTTCTGTGCTCAGTTTTTCCAAGCGAAAGTGCCAAGAATCTTAGAACCAAGACCGTCCTCACTCTCCCTGGGGACTGTTTTAGCCTCATCCTAACTTCAGTCTTTCTTCTGTCACTAAACTGTGTGGTTGGCATAGCGAGGCTTTGTTTATAAGACGGTCTAATGTTTATTTGTGTAGCCCTTTCTACTTTTCATTGGAATTACTGCATCGGGTTCTGAAGTCGAACCTCAGGAGTCTGTCTATGGGTGACCTCATCAGTATAGTCGATACCAAGGGTCTACTCTTCCTGGGGAAAGTCAGCAAAGATGCTCCCTGTAAGTAGGGGGATGAATTAAAGCAGAAGCTATAAGGTAACCTCCATGATAAGCCACAGATTCATTCCCAAGAATAAAAAGAAAGTCCATTAGACAAATTATAATTAAGCATAGTAAGCAAGATAAAAAGTTCTATCCACATATAAGATGCAAATGAAAAGCGAGTAAGAAAGCAGAATATAAATTCTTAAAATGCATCCCTTTCATTCAAAACTGTCACCAGTTTTACATACTCATGGTTTGGCTGGCCATCTGGGCATCTTGGAAAGAGAGCTTTAAGCATCTCTTGGAAGTTACGCTAAATCATCACCCTGGAAAAAAGTGCCTCGTATTCTTCAGATGAATTTCAGTTATAGCATTTATTATAGCCTTCAAGTAAATGAAAGACAATGCATAGGCTTTCCCTTGTGTGAACCTAATTGGGGAGACAATGAATGGTCCATAAAATGGCTTGTCTGAGTGAGTTTTAACCAAAATGTTGGGGGATGCTCAAGTTCAAGATGTGTGGGTCTCTGCACCTGGCCCTTTAAATCATGCAAGAAATACACATTAACATAGAAATCAGGCTCCACTGGTCATCGTGGCTGACTCGGTGTCAAGGCAGGACCGTCAGTGCAGGTGGTATGAATAAACAGGCAGTTCAGATAAATGTCGTCATTGGTGGGTTTATGATCTTCTTAACCTTTCAAAGCAGTAAGCACCATCAAGAAGCAGTGGGTAAGTCATTTCCAAAGATGACTTCTACACTTCTTTCTTTTTCCATTGTTAAGCCAAGATGGAGCCTCAAACAGGTCTTTTTCACTCAGGGGTCTGGGAAGCCCTTCTTTAAGTGTAATTTTCTTAGAGTGGTCACCACAGGAGAATCACTTGTGCAGCCTCAAGTGATTACTATCTGCTTGGGACAGATTGTGCTCAGAGCTCCTGGTCTGAAAAGCCAAAGAGAATTATACATGAAACTGTGTTAAGATGTTTCATTACCCCAGCAACAGTCTCTTAAGAAACCACCCAAGCAGAGGGAGATGTTCCACCCAATGATTGGATGGACACAGATGTCAGTTCCTGAACAGACACAGAGAAGCATTAAGCCCATTGCACACAGTAATTGCACCTCCCCTCAAAACATTAAATGGCCACACGAGGCAGATACTGTCCCAGAGAACTCCATTTCTTTTTCCTTCTTTTTCTCCTCCTAGTGTTATTGAGGTATGATTGACACACAGCCCTGTGTAAGTTAAGGTATACAGCATAATGATTTGACTTAATGTATGTCATTAAACAGTTACCCCCAATAAGTTTAGTGAACACCCATTATCTCATATAGATACAAAATTAAAGAAAAACCATTTTTCTTCCTTGTGATGAGCACTCTTAGGATTGACTCTGTTAATGACTTTCATTTTTTAAAAGGTACCTGATTTAAGGCGCTTCAGCTCCTAATTCTGATGTCTCTCCATACCCACATCCCTTTTACTCCTACACACTCTGATCATCTGTGAAGCAAAGATTTTTTAAAAAATTGCACAACGTAGTCAAAAGTGCCCCTAGACCTCCCATGGGTGATAATGTCACTGTTGCTGGTCCCATCCCTGTCTAGTTCCTCCCTTTGACATGGGAACAGTAATTCTTCTCTCTAAAAAAAAAAAAAAAAGACCCAAAGATGTCAGTGTGAGGGCAGGATCCACGGAGTGCATAATGTATAAGTTCCTGCTGCTTCTAGAATTCCAAGGGAACTGAGGCTGAGACTCAGGGGCCTGGGTATTTGCATTTTTTCCAAGAGCATTCTTGGGAAGATGACACAACCGGTGTGAAGGTATTTATTCCTTCGATTCGTGTGTAAACTCCACTACTTCTTGCGTTGCAGTTAGGTGGATTATGAATATTTAACGTTGCACACACTGAAAATGAAGGTCAAGTCCTGCTCACTGGTAACTTCACTGCTGGCTTGTGTCTCTAAAAAGGCAGGCTACCTGCCGTGAGCAGAGTAAGGCTGAAAGGTTATGCATTGTTAAAATTTTCCTTAATGACTTTATCTGTTCCAGAATGGCTGGTGCACAGTGGGGGGCACCTGCTGATTTCATCGGTCTTTGCTCTCTGCTTCTGGTGTCAGAAGTGCTGTTCCGGAGGGTTGTGGACGTTAGGCAGCAGGGGGTAGGGACAGCGGCATGTGTTTTGGAGAACATCTGATCCAAGGGCCAGATTCCAGGAAAACAGTGGTGTTACGATGTGAAAATGGCCTTCCCCCAGTCCGTAGAATGTTGTTTGTACTCAGTTATTCATTCATTTTATATTCAGTTCATTCATTCGAGACAACTTCTTTGTGATCACGATGAATATTTTCCACATGGCCAAATTGCTTATGGTTAGGTAATGGTTAGGGAAAACTAGACTGCAGTAGAAATTGACCAGACTGTTTTCATAGTCTCTAAAAATAGCACGGGCATCATTGATGTAATGGGGATACCCAGAGCTTTAGTAGAACTGGCTAGTTACCTACCTACCTGAATCTTTACACAGCCAGGCCTCTAATCCCTTTGCCTAGAAATTCTCCTTAAAAGGAGAGAGAGGGCGGAGGAACATTCACTGATCCTGGGCTGTGTGCTGAGGTATGGTGCTAGCCCTTCAGAATTCGGAGAAGGCAATGGCACCCCACTCCAGTACTCTTGCCTGGAAAATCCCATGGATGGAGGAGCCTGGTGGGCTGCAGTCCATGGGGTTGCTAAGAGTCAGACATGACTGAGTGACTTCACTTTCACTTTTCACTTTCATGCATTGGAGAAGGAAATGGCAACCCACTCCAGTGTTCTTGCCTGGAGAATCCCAGGGACGGCGGAGCCTGGTGGGCTGCCGTCTATGGGGTTGCACAGAGTCGGACATGACGGAAGTGACTTAGCAGCCTTCAGAATTAATTATATGTGCAGTCTCATTGAATTGTCCTGAGAACTTGATAGGATGGGGACTGTGACCTTTTTCCCTTTACAGATGAAACCACGTAGCTAGTGGATTTGAATCCACACGTCTAAAGTCACCTCACTTCCAAGTTAAGGAGTAAAATTCCAGATGTGGAAGTGTCTCCGTGGGTTCAGTAGATGTTACAGGAGAGTTCACATCGCCTTGTCCTGCCAACTCATCTGTTTCTTGTTTCTTTCTCCATCTCCCTGTTCCGCACCTTTGGGGCCAAGTCTGCAAGGCAGCCAGGCTTACAAGGGTCCTGTGAGCTTCCTCAATGGGACATGGGGTGTTTGGACCATGCACTGTCTGATGTCTGTTTGAGCCTTGATTCATTTCTTTCTAAACTATGGCTCAAAAAAGAATGTCTTCTCTTTCAGTCGCGAGGCAGCATTTTGTGATGGAATAAGATCAAGTTAGCAAAGAACAAGGAAAGCTGATTGTTTCTTAAAGACCCCTCCCACTAATTGAATTCTTCCCTGGCTTTCTAGCCCCTTTGCCTTCCCATCCTTACCTAGGCCTCTGAGCTTGTTATTTGGCAGGTTAAGAGGAGATAACCGGAGAGGCTCTGCTTCCCCATTAGTTTCTTTTATCTCTTTAGAGGGTTTCAGGATAGAGTTAATCTGTTACAGTTCTGCGTTGTGTGCTTCAGAGTTCGTTAGAGCACTGTGTGTACATCAAACTGGTTGACTTTAGGAAAATTTGATTCCAAGTGGGTTTCTGTGTAGGTCTTCGAAACCATGTAAGATATCTAGCCTCCAGCTCTGGTCTTGTTACTGCCCATCACACACACAGGTGTTGACCTCGAGCAGGCACCTGGCAGACCTGTGAGGACCATGTACGTTACTCCCACAACAGTAGCTGGAACCTGTAAAGGGCCATGAATGCCACTTTCCCTGTCGCCAGTAGCTCACCCCCCATCCCCACAGCAGGAGCAGCTGGGCAGCCTGTGGCACCACAAAGGAAGCTCACCATTTATTCTGGACCCAGCTCCTTTATGGAACCTGGTCTTTCTAGGTAACGTTCTGAGAAACTGGCTCCAGCTCCCCACCTTCGTGCCCTTTTCAAGACATCGTAGCATGCATTTAAACCTTTGTGGAGGAAGTCAACACAGATCCCTGTGTGTGTGAAGCATCTCCCTATTTTTCCCTTTTCCTTTTTAAATACTCCCCTCAATTTTCTCCATCCCTCACTGACATTTTTATTGCCAGGCTTTGGTTTGGAAAATTATGGGTAGGGAAAGTTCAAGGGCAGGATGTTCAGAATAGCGCTGCACATCTGTGAAGGGAACACAACAGGAGAGCCAGCAGCTGTTGAAAGAATGGCGTGTCAGATGGTGGAGGGGCCAGCCCACAAAAAGAGGGCTGGGGGAGAGGAGACGCCTTAGGGGCAAAGAGGCTGTAAATAACTCCCAATGGGAAGTCCTGTTCGCAATTTAACCTTAATAGCAACCCTCCATTCTCAGACATGGTTTTTGCAAATTGCCCTTTTTATATCAGTGGGCTGTAAGCCTGGTAGAGAAGACAGGTGGAGAATATGCTGAGAGGGTAAGCGACCTTGTGCCTTCCATCCTTCACCCTGTACAAGGGTCTAGGCTTTCTCGCTTGCTACTCACTGTGTAGGAGATGCAGAGGTACCACGGGCAATAGCAGCTAGAAACATCAAGGCAACTGCTCATCTTCAGCATTTCCTGAGGCAAAAATCAAGGGCTATTAGGAGTGGGAAAAGATGGAGCTAGACCTTCCAGGTTTGCTGCAAAAGACAGCTTTAGAGCAAAATGCTGGAACTTGCCGAGGCTTCAGAGTTCACCCGGAACAGAGTTCACTGTTCTCTGTGCCTCAGCATCCTCTCCTACCGACTGAGGGCTACGTGACCTTCTTAAGGTCACCCCACCAACCACAGACAGAACTAGAGCCGGAAGTCAAAGTCCTTCCCTCCCAGGCCAGGCTCTTTTCTACTTGATCTTTTGGTTTCTAAATAAAAGATACAGATGTGACAGTATTACCCATTGAATAGCAGAAGCAATAATGACTTTTTACACAATTCTGGACTTTCAGGCTGTCATCTTGGGGGAAATGTTAGGGATGTGGAAAAGAACAGAGATAATCCCAGGTGGAAAAGAGCAAACCCAGCCCGGTGGGTGCTTGGGATTGGTTTATTTCATTCTCATTGGCATGAGGCTTTGAGTGTTTTTTTCAATTTAAGATCCTGCTTTTTCTTTTTGTGCGTGCGTGTGTACTATTTCAGAGAGGAGGTGGGAGTCCAGCTCTGCTGTGGCGGGTTGGCAAGGCTGAATGCATTGGTCTGGCCTGTTTGGAATTTGTTACACATAACTTTTGAGTACATGTTGCCCCACTGCTCATTTGTTTCCTCTGTGAAAACACTATCTGGTAACTGTGTCTATAAATCCATATGTACTCGACTCAGCAAAATTAGAATGAAGTATTTCTTCTCTTTTCACTACTCTCTGGAATTTAAAAGAAAACCTCAGATTATCTGACCCTCCTTTAGGCCTCTGGCTTAAAAAAAAAAAAAGAGAAGAATTGTTTTAGGGCAAATGAAGAAGATGCATTCCCTTTCAGACCCAGTTACTTATTTATGTCTTCTGCAACTAGTGTGTGTTTATACCACCAGAGGGCTGGATCGTCTCCCCATTGCCCAGCTCTGGTCCTTTACCTAAAGTTGCAGCCAGGCATGCATTCAGCAACTGCTGAGAGCTCAGTATGAAAGCCAGCTGGAGGGAAAGATTAGAGTTCAGAACAGTTTGATCCAAATGCAGGGGGAGATCGCATGCTTAACACAACCATGGCTGTTCTGAGGTGTGGTGTTGACTGGTACAGCTTCATCATGGGGTTTATGGGCTGCAGACAGGAGTGGAGATGTGACCTCTGCCTCTTCTTTTATTCCTCTTGTCCTTCTTCCTGACAGCCTGACAAAAGGAAGCTTTGGGGAGACCCTGGTCAGTGATGAGTCATTTGTGGAATAAAAATAGAGTCCCTTGCAGCAAGGATGCCCTTGGGACTTTTTGGATATACATGTCACTGTTCCCAGAATTTGGGAGAAGGAAGTGTATATGTTTGTGTGTGGGTGTGCACACACGTGTGTATATCAGAGACAGTCTTGTCTCACTTATAAATGGATGGGAAAGTATAGCATGGACGGATTAGCCCCCAGTCTCATCATCATAACAGAGATGGGGCTGAAAGCCATGTACCTAACTTAAAGCTATCAATCAGGAACTCTTTGTGACCCCATGGAATATAGCCCACCAGGCTCCTCTGTCCATGGAATTCTCCAGGCAAAAATAGTAGAGTGGGTAGCCATTTCTGTCTCCAGGGGATCTTCCATTTCCTTCTCCAGGGGATCTTCCCTACCCAGGGATGAAACCTGAGTCTCCTGCATTGCAAGCAAATTCATTACCATCTGCGCCACCAGGGAAGCCCATTGATCAAGCAATAGATGTCTTATTAAGTACTGATTGTACGTGAGGTATTTTTCTAGATACTGGTGTTTTCAAATACTATGTATGAAGCTAGATATTTTCCATTGAGATTTTTAAATTATAAATATTTTCACGAGGGGACGGCCATAAATATAGGAAAAATAAGGTAACAAAACAAGATAACCAGTGAGATATCCCTAGGCTATATATCATCAGTTTCTAATAATGAGCTTTGTTAACAACAAGTGCTAAAGTTTCAGAAGCTGAAAAGATAGCTGGGTTTTATAGGGTGCTTGGCTCTGGGGCGATTTTGTGTTGAGGAAACAGGAAGCTCAGTCCCCCCTACCAACTCAAGTGATCCATAAAAGGGGCTCTTATTATGGCACGTGCTTTTGGGCTTCTTGGATTTTCTTTTCAGTATGTACTGAGTCCAGTGAAGCCCTGCCTCAAAATTGGCCACTGAGATTAAGAATTGAGAATGCTTTCAGGATGGCAGAACAGAATCGGAAAAGCAAACTGTCCCTGGTGGCAGTAATACTCTTCTCCAATTGTGTGTGGTGAAAAACCTTTGGACACTTCTACTTAGAAATTTCCAGAAAGGACTGGATGAAAGGCATCTGTTCCAGCTTTTTGAAACTGAGGTCTGGGTGTAACGTTCCCTACAGGGGCCTCATGTATGAATTTGCCATGTGCCACAGAGCATCCATAGGGGAGGTGGGAGACAAAAGTCATGGCTAAGGAGGCGGGGCTGTGGGCAGACCCACCACGGCTCCACCTGAGATGCTGGCCTGGAGACTAGCATTTGCTTGGAGGGCTGCCCTGTGATTTCCACGGGCTCTGGGTGCTTTCGCATTCTTAAGTCCATTTCTCTATAAAGAATACTAAAAGTTATAGTTTACTACTGTTTTTCTATAAAGATAAGTATAATCCAGGCTAGAGTCCTTATGACATATTCTTATTTTTTTTTCTTCTGATTTTGAAGAAATTGGAACTCAGTCATTTTTGTGGGTCGCTGGAAGCATGGTGGGCCCTCGTCACTGTGTCTGCAGCGCCTGATGGAGAATTTGGCTCCCTTCCCTCCCTCCCTGTCAGCCCCAACCGTCTGGAAAATTTCGCAGATAAGAAAACATGCCCAGAGACAGATGCTTTATACCACAGCCCTCCCGGTGTCATCTAATTGTTTCAGATGAGAAAATAAAAACAAACATTCCATTTCAAACCATGTCTTATGACTTGGCTTTGGGAAATAGTAATGTCATTTTATATCATTTAATAAAAATGACCCCTATAGATATGTCCATTAAAAAAAAAAAACCTAATAGTCTTGCTTTTCTGTTGAGTTTTGAAGACGCATGTGCTTTGTCCATCCTTATATCTGAAAATGAGTCTTGCCAGTATAAGAGATCTGTTCACTGAAAGTGCCACAGTCAAAAAAGAACATTTCCTGTACTGAGGCGTGGAGGCTCAAGCGGAAAGGGGTGGGCAGATGTTAGAAATGAGGCTAGCAGATATGTGAGGACCAGGATGAGCCGAGAGCCTGAGCCATCCCTGAAATAATTTTCCAACTGATTGTCCCCAAGTAAAAATGCAGACTTGTGCGGGCAAATCTTCCCTGTTTCAAGGAAAAGAGAAGAAACTGGGCTTTCATGTTGAATCACCAGTTTTAAAATATTGCCCATGACTCTACCACTTGTAAAAGTACTCTACAGGCCAAACAAAACATCTCTGTAGGTCGTTTTCAATCTCTATTCTAAACTGTCTCTCTTTCTGGTCTTGAATTAGCTCTGGTCCCTGAGTGCCAGAAAATATTCTTAACTCTTGGCCTTCTGATTCCCAAAAAGGGGCCCTTCTCTTTCCATGGTGAACAAGCCCCAGCTTGTTTCCCATTTAACATGTTTCCAAACGCTGCATAAGTGAATGTCCACCTTTCTCTAGACAAATACTGTATGTTGCGGCAACAAATCACCCACAACTTACTGTAAATCCCCAAAGACACATATCAGTAAGTCTACGTCATCCCTGAAAATAACATCGTTAGGACCTCATAAACATACACTCTGTTTATTTAAGAACTGCAAGAGCTTTTTAAACATGGTTGCTAAGTCACAAGAGTCTATTTTCCAGGACATAAATGGAAACGAACATAACCCCCTTAAATTGTCAGATTATTTATAAGAAATAAAGGTCCAAATCTGTCTGTTCTGTTAGTGTATTACTTCACCAAAAGAGAGTTGGCTATACTAAGTGTGTCAGTGATAATTGCTCACGATTATTTTCTGACTTACTTGGTTAAATGGACACATTTGAAACTTAGTTTAATCTTTAACATATGTTGGTATGAAAGCATGGGTTAACATAGATAAACCCTGGGTGTAGTTTCATCAACCTTAAAGTTCCCGATTTGCTGAGCATTAGGGGCAGCTCATGAAATTCTTACACTGTGACCCCTTCAAGGACAAAATACAGCATAGCATCTCTGTACCTTCCTCTCCAGATATAGTCTCAAGTCTGAGCTGTGGCTCCATCTCCTGATTTTTCACTGATTGTGATTCTCTCAGGAGGAAACCATAGGTAGGGCTCCAGGGTCGACCTGTTAACATACTGTATCCACATTCCTGTTCATGCAGACATCCTATTCAGAGTCCCCATTTCTTCCTTTGAGAGCTGGTGTTTTTACCTTGCCTTCCCAGTCCCCACAGAAAATGAGCCCATAGCCCGGTTGGAGGTACACTTGATCTTGATGCCCTAGAGGAAACTGCAGGTACTGTCTGCAGAGAAAGGTGAAAACATGATGCTATTAGGTGGCTCCACCTGGCACATGCTTTTTCTTCTAGCAGCGGGAGGAAATGGGCGAGGACTGCATTAAGGATTTTTCCCTCTTCCTAATAGCATGAACAGCAATAATAAGACAAGGTCTGTAAAGAGTAGCATTAATAATTGAGCCATGCAGCCTGTCTGTGCCTTCGAGCACGATCTGTTATCAGGTACGTGATGAGGCTGGGAGACAGGCAAGGAGAGGGTACTTGGTGCCTGTGTGTCTTGTGCAAGGGTGTGTATGTGCTTGAAGGAGGCACAAATGGGTGAGAGCTGGGGGCTGCAGCAAACCAAATGATAGAAAGCGTGTGTGCATTGCCGTGCGTGATGGTGGTGGTTCTTTTGTGGGTCAAGCACCCTTTGGGGGATTTGATGAGTGCTATAGGAATTTTTGCTTGTCAGGGATTCTCAGGTTAGTCCGTGGACCCAAGTTAAGGATTCCTGCTCTGTTAGGGTACTCTTACCTGCTCACTCACTCCATTTTTTGTTTGTTTGTTTGTTTGTTTTCCTGCCATTAAGATCACATGGCAGAGGGCAGTCTTCATACCCAAAGTCAAGATTGATTGGGAACCCTCCCCTTCCTGGGCATACAAGACAAGTCTCAGTGTGAGTCTGTCTGTCGTGTATACCTCTCCTTGGGTCAAACCCCTTCCCTCATTGCATTTGAAATCTTGAAAACGTAGGGGCAATGCTGATGTGACTAGGGAAGGGAGGCCCTAGACTTCCCAGCTATTCCTCTAATGCCAAGCAACTCAGGAAGCAGTATGTAAAGTGAGATGAATCTAGAGGGCAGAGCCTAAACACTGTGTGTTCTGCCTCTCTTACGCATTGAGTTAGCACCTGTTTTTAGGGGCAGTTTTCCTCCTTGAGCTATGAGTCAAATATGCAAATAATCTCCAGTCAAAACCACTCCTTCTGAGGTACAGCTCTGGGGCACAGGACCTGGGCATCATTGGGGTGCCCAAACAGACGCAGAAAACAGCTGCCACCTCTCTGCGAGACTGTGACTCTTCCCTACTACTGGAGAGTCACTGGGGATCATTGTGGACACATACAACCTATCTTCAGACCAGTTTGACAAGAGAACAGCAGAGCAGCTTCTTGGAGAAGCCCCATCTCCCTTGAATTCCCTGCCTCCCTCAGATTCCTTGCTGCCTTAACCTGTCTCCACGCTGGTCGACTATGACCATTGAATTGGTGCGGGGAAGGCGGGAGGGGTGGGGAGAAGCAGGCAGGGGTGACTGGAGTTCTGGAAGACAGAGATTTCCTGGAGATGAATGAGGGGAACCGTGACGGACAGGCCTGCATGTGGGGCTGCATGCAGGCAGAAGGTTCCTGACCCTTGCTTAAAAAGAGCATTGACTGAGGAGGAAACTTTTGCCAGTTCTCTCTTCCCTGAGCCGACCGGGCCAGGACTCGGCATTCATGTGTGTATGAATGCCCTGTCCACTGAGGGGCAGCAGGGTTAGCTGGGAGCTCTGGCTGGGAATGAGAATGAGTGAAAAGGAAAGACAGTACTTCCTGGTCGTTAGCAGCAGGCTCTGGGATCTGGCCTTCCTGGGCTTCATTTGCTCTGCCTCTTTACTGCTGTGTGTCTTTGGGCAAGCTGGTTAACCTCTCCAAACTTGTGAAATGGGGTGAAAATGGTGATGAAGGATGATGATATTACTTTCCTTGGGGTAGTGTGCGGAAAGAATTACATGATGCGTGTAAAAGCTCTAAGTATGCTGCCTAGCATGAATGTGGCCAAAAATGTATCAAATATTGTTGTTTCCCTTGTGAGGTTTATTTTGAAACTTTTAAGCATTTCTTTAAAGGGACAAGGTGTAAACACTAAGTTAAGGGAAAAAAACAAGATGTATTACAAAGCAGCCATGTGGTTAATTATTGAGGTAGTGGGCAAGACCTGAGTTGCTTAAAATTGCAAGTCTCAATTCATTACTAATTTGTAAAAGCAATAGAGTGGGACACAGTAAGCATTTTTTTTTTTAAAGAGATTGAATCGACTTAGATAAAAATACTGCTTGGGAAGGTCAATGTTGATCATATGAAAATTTTCTCTCAATTATGTACACAGATCGCTATATAATATATAAACATAGGTGTGTGCTGGTTTGTGATGTAAGATATATTTCTTCATTTGGGTTTTGCTAAAAAGTGGTTTGAGAAACACTAGCTTTAAGTCCAGAAGAGGGCATGCTTTCTGGGCTGCAGTAGTTTAGGACATCTTCAGGTAGGAAAGAAGACTGGATCTGGGTCCCCAGGCATGGGTGGAGCTTAGATGATACAGAAGAAGGGGGGGAAGGTGAGCTGTCCACAGGACCACTCATTTCTGACACCAACTGCAAGTTCAGGGAGCTCCCTAAACCACCCCTGACTTGTGAGAAGGACCATAGCACTCACTGAACGCTGTTATGCTCACAACCAATTTACTACAAGGAAAGGGTATAGGTTAAAATCAGCCAAGGGAAGAGGCAACCAGGGCAGATCAACCCAGGGAAGTACTAAACACAGAGCTTCCACACTGTTCTCTCCCTTTGGAGTCATGACCATGGTACCTTTCTAGCATTGATGTGTGACAACATGTGAGGAATTCTGCAAACTTGGGAAGCTCACTGAGCCTTGGTGTTCAGAGTTTTTACTGGGACTCAATCACATCAACTTATATTGGCTGACCTTCTTCAGCCACGTTGGAGCTTGACAGCTTCCACCTGACCCAAAGCCTCCACCATATATCACGTTGTTGGACTTTCTCATGTGATTTACCACCCTTTCTCTATTTCCAATCTCACTGTTCCTACCCAGCTGACCCAAGACCCTCAAAAGACTTTGTTCAGATATGACATCCCAAGGGCTGAGAGATTGCCTCCCAGCAGCTGATGGCCAAGGGCAGACGTCTCTTGGGCAAGGCTGACATCTTTGCAGCTGAGTCAGTGGAGGGATTGGGCTGGCTGGAGAAGGGGTCTCTCTTGGAGAAGGCTGGGAGTGGGTCCTTTGACTACATCCATGAATAGCAGAGGAGAAGGAAATACTACTTTACAGGATGTGGTGTTTCCAGGGTCTGTTAATGTCAGCAAATCACCACTGAACATGATTATCCATCTCCTTAGCACCCACCTACACCCAAGCTGAATAATTTGTCTGGTGAGGCTGCAGCTGGTAAAAATGAGACTAGGCACAGGGGTGAGGAAGGGGGCTGCTGGAGGCTTGCTCCTCGCGCGACTGAGCTGCCCCGGGCACAGGGGGCCCCTGGTTTGACCCCATTTTGCTGCCATCTCAAAGTGACCACAGTCTTCCAGTGCCCTGTCCTTTTGCAGACCTGGTAGATGGGCCTCCAGGTGCCCTCAGCAGATTTGGTAAGGAGAGCATCTGTCTTCCTGCTCCAGTTTCACTTCCTTACCATAAGGCTTGATGAGGTCAAAACCGGAGAACACCGAGACCTCAAGCTGGGGATAAAATGTGGATCTGGCATTTCATCAGGCCATGCTGCCCCCTTGCCACCTGACAAATGAGACAATCCCCAGCCAGGGACAGTCTGTAATTGTGCAATCAAATTAACTTGGATTTCAGCTTAATGAAGTGCTTAATGTCCCGAATGAGGCCGAGCCCTAATATTTAGAGAAGCAAACTGGACCCCAGGAAAGCAAAGAACAGACTTCAGCTTAATGCCTATTAGTATTAATTGTGCTTGCAAAATAAACCTTTTCAAAAATTCATCCTTTCATGTGAGGCAATCCATCAGCACCTAGTTTTGCTATATTTTTGCTGAGGGGTTTTTCTGCTCTGGCTCATAAACAGGACAGTGGAAAGAACGGTTTTATTGAAAATTTCTGCTAAATTCTACGTCCTAGGGCATATTTCTTAACTTTCCAGGATCTCAGCTTTCTCAACTGGACAATCAGGAATATCCCCTGCTTTTTCTCTGAAATTCCTATTTTAGTCCCCCTACAAGTGTCTTGTAGTTTTTTTTATTTTTTTTTTTTAAAACAACCAAAAAACTGATAATCTGGAGGCAGGTAGATCTGGTTACAAAATCCTGACTCTGTTACTCACTAGCTCTGTGACCTTGGGAAGAATATAACTGCTCTGAGCCTTTATTTCCACAACTGTAAATATGGATAATAATGATTCTGGCTCCTTAGTTCTGAGAACAATAAAGCAGACGCTGAACATAAAGCATTTGCTACAGGACAGAGGACACAATGGCACTTACTAAATCTGATGATGGTAATATAAATGTGAAATTATTTTCAGTATGAATTATACATCACTAGCTTGGTATGAGTAATTTTTGTTTTCATTAAGATGATGGTTTCACTCTTGTTTAGAAAATGACTGATGATTCAGTAATTAGCTCAATAAATATTTATTGAGTGGCTATAATATGCCAGGCGCTACATTAAGTACTAGGCACTAACCAATTGTAGTGTCAGAGGAATGCAGGCAATAAACACGTCAACCAAAAAATAAATAATTTAACTTGATGATCCTTGTTGTGGAGAGGGTAAAACTAGTAATGGAAAAATTGGGATTCCTTAGCTTGTTATGTGCTGAGGAGTCCTTCGGTGGTCTTGTGAAGACTATGACCCCATCTCTCAGAATATTTATAAATGCGTAGTATAAAAACACTGGATTGTAAGAAAACCAATAATATTGAAATACCGTTATCATAATATAAAAAAGTTCATTGTTGAATGTGCCTCTTGATTAGTGCATTATTATGAAGATCAAGAGCAATGGTTCTAATACACTCCTATAATTTTAAAGTAGGATTAATGTAAATGATATTTTGAGATATGTGCATCAGTTATAATCCTCCATGTGAATATCTGGGGGGTTTATTGCTAACAAACAAAGTCAGAAGTATGATGAATAGTTTTCTAGTTTGCTCACATTTTTATGTACATATAAAGAAATGCCACATCTGAGTTAGAGGTTCATAAAAGTAAAGGTGTAACTTTTCTCATCCAAATTGGTGGACTTCCTGAATATTATCCTAGGACCTCTTGGGAATTTGTGGCCCCTGGGCAAGAACCTTTGGAACAGAGTGTGATTTGTGATGGGGGGTGAGCTGTTTTATTGAGAGAGAAATCATGTGATTTCTACTTTTGAAAGTCATTCTGGATGTATAGGTTAACAAACTAAAACTCATAGTTCAAAATAAAACCCATACATTTATAGTTGACTGATTTTTGATGAGGTGCCAAAATCATTCACTGTTGAAAGAGTAGTATGTTTTTTAAAAAGATGCTGGGACAACTGTATAGGTACATGTAAAAGAATGAGGTTTGACCTTTACCTTACATCATAGTCAAAATTAACTCAAAATAGATCAACGACCTAACGTAAGAGCAGAAACTGTTAACCTTTAGGGGAAAGTAGAGTAAACCTTTGTGACAATAGATTTGGCAGTTAATTCTTGAGTAGGATACCAAAAGCATAAGCAAGAAAAGAAAAGAAATACGTAAATTGAACCTCGTCGGAATTTAAAACCTTTGTTTCTTAAAAGACACTATCAATAAGTGAAAAGACAGCACAGAATGGGAGAATACATCTGCATATTGTATATCTGATAGGAGGCTTGTATCTAGACTCCATAAAGAACTCTGCAACTCAGTAATAAAAAGACAATGAAACAATGAGCCAAAGAGAGATTCATCAACACATTTGTCATCAGTGAATTGTAAATGAAAACTTCAATGAAATACCACTTCGCACGTAATAGTATGGCTGTAATAAAAAAGAGAGCTCATAGCAAGTGTTGGCAAGGGTGAAGATATGGACAAACTGCAACCTTTGTAAACTGCTGATGGAAGTGTAAAAGGATACAGTAGCTTTGGAAGACAGTCTGGCATTTCTTCAAAAAGTTCAACGTGGAGTTGCCATAAGACATGGCTATTCCACTCCTAGGTATATACCCCAAAGAAATGAAAATATATGTCAGACACGACTGAGCGACTGAGCTAAAACTTGTACCTGAATGTTCACAGTAGCATTACTTATGAGAACCAGAAGATGAGAACAACCTAAATGCTCCTCCATGGACAAATGGGTTAATCTAACATGGTATATCTATGCAATGGAATATTAGGCCATAAAAAGGAATGAAGTACTGATAGATGCCGCAACATGTACGAACCTTGAAAACATTATGCTAAGTGAAAGAAGTCAGTCCTAAAAGATTACAGATTATATGACTTTATTCATGTTGAAGTTCAGAATAAGCAAGTGTATAGAGACAGAGGATAGATTAGGGTTAGCTTTAGGCCTTATAGAGTGGGAAGATTGGCAATTGACAGCTAAAGGACACAGAGGGTTTTTTTTTAGGTCATGAAAATGTTCTGAAGTTGATTGTGGTGATGGTTGCACAACTCTGAATATACTAAAATCTATTGAGCTGTACACTTTAAATAGGCGAATTGTGTGGTACGTAACTCAATAGAGCTGTTGTCAAAAATAGTACTTTTGACTATGATGCAAATGATAGAGTGTAAGGCCCAAGATTTTTATCTCACAAAGAGAATATTTGGGAGGCTGATGTTTCATTAGTCCCAGCTGAGAAGGTTATCTCTTGGGCTAGGAGGGATAGAGGTGGTGAGGACATACTATGGGGTGTCATGGCCAGAACGTGCTGTTTAGTTGAAAATAGAACTCAAGAATGACTTCTAGGCTGTGAATCTTAATAACTCGTATTTTCCTCCTAGAGGACCAGAGTTTCAGTTCCAGTCTGTAGAAATGTTGAGAGGATTAGTGGCAGACCTAAAGACCACAAACTTTCAGGGAGCTGGGCAGCAGGGTGTTACCACCATCAATTTCACTGTACCTTTAACAGGGAAAAGTATTCACTGTATACATGCACGCACTCATAAATCTTTACATGCACACGCTTGCATTCAAGGCGATGACGTAAAAACCACACACTTCAGAAAGCCAAGCCAGCGCGGAGAGAATGAGCCCTGCACCTCATGACTTCTCAGGCCAATCCAGATTTGTTCAGTGGAAACAGATCGGAGCAAGCAGGAAAGAAGCTGTTTGAGAATGTATGTATCTTAAACATGTCCATCAAGCATAATTTTCTCCTAGTCACATGTACAAATAGTAAAGGAGAGAAAAGTGTCATTTCAGGGTTTTGGGTTATTATGAGATTTTGATGTCAGCAGAATAATGGATAAAACAACCATGATTTCTCCAGTCACTTGGCCCCAGCTAAAGCCCAGGCTTAGTAAATCATCAATCCTGGGTGTGTTAAAACCCAAGTTACTTAGGGTTCTTCTCTAGAGACAGCATGGCTTCAGTAATGGATGAGAGCTCTGGAAATTAAAGCAGTAATCATTTTGTTAATAGAGATTATCCACTTTACTTCAAGCAAAAGCAAATGAAACAGATTCTTTCTGAGCATGTAAATCACTCTATTGAGGAGAGTCAAGAGTGTTTCATGATGCTGAATTCTCCAAGCATGGTGCTTACCTAGAAATAGAAGGCCTCTCTCCCTGGGTTGGAGATGGAGAAAGCCTTCCTGGAGAACCTTAGCCTTGAGCCAGAGAAACAGGAGTTGGGATACAATCAGTTATGCTTGAAGAAGATATATTTCCCTTAATATTTTTCTCCTTTCCCTCTAGTGCCCTTGGGGAGCAGGAATATCCAGCTGCATTGTCCAGCTGTGTTAAATTAATTGACAGAGGGCTCATTTCTAATCCCAGTGAAGTTCACCAATGGAACTTTACTGTAGGACTTTACTGTAGGTTAGGCAAGTCTGCATGGCTCCGTTTCCTCATTCACAGAGGACAGAATGGGATAGAGAAATTGAGGGATCATTTTCTACACTTTACCACCCTTGGTTGTCTTTTTTTTTTAATTAAGGTAAAATTCACATAACATACAATTAGCCGTTAATCATACGAAAGTGTCCAATTCAGTGGCATTCAGTTTATTTCCTGTTATTCAGTCATCACCTCTGTCTAGTTCCAAGATATTTCATCACCTAAAAAGGAGACCCCATACCCATTAGGCAGTCATTTCCGGCTTCCCTGTCCTCCTTGCCCCTGACAGTTCCAGGTCTACTTTCTGTCCCTGTGGATTCACTTTTTCTGGATGTTTCCTATAAATAGAATGATATGACCTTTGTGTCTAGCTTCTTTCCCGGGGCATATTTTCAAGGTTCATTCATGCTGTAGCCTGTGTCAGTGATTCATCCCTTTTATGGCTGAATAATATCCCGTTGTATGGATATATCCCCTTTTATTTATCCTTTCATCTGCTGATGGGCACTTGGGTTGTTTTCACCTTTTAGCTATTGTGACTAATTGCTGCTGTAAACACTTGTACACAAGCATTTGTTTTCATTCCTTTTTTAAATTCTTTTATATCTGGGAGTAGACTTGCTAGGTTATCTAACAGTTTTGACTTCGTGAGGAATCACTAAAGTATTTTCCATGGTAGCTGTACAGGTTTACATTCCTACCAACAAGGTGTGAAAACTGCGGTTTGTCCACATCCTCGCCAACACTTGTTATTTTCAATTCTTTTGTTTTTGTTTCTGTTTGCGTATAGTCATTCCTCTTTGATTTCTAGAGTAGAAGCAGCTCGCGCTCAGCGTTTGATACCCACCCTGGTTCATGTGAGGCAGTTTGCTCCATCTTCCATGACAGGTTTAGGAGTGGGCCAGCAGGGCAATGTGGGAAGCGCAGGTCTGCCTCTTTCTAGGAGTGCAGCCTTGGGCAAATTATGATCTCTGTATGTCTGGACCATTTTATCTGTACACTGGCCATGATATTGCCTTAGCACTGAGTGAAGATAATGAGCCACTTCATTCCATGTGCCTAGAAGATAGTAGACTGAATAAATGATCTTCTTTCTCAACAATGAATGCGAGTAATGGGAATGGGATGGATTTCAAATAATCTGCTTTTAAACTCTCACTATTTTTGGTATTGGACTTCATCATAGAGTGCCCTCTTTGCAGTAGGTCCCTGTCAAATCATGCTTGATTAAATTAACAATTGAAAATTTAATATATCTATCTTCTGTGTTTTATTCCAATCCCAAAGAAAGGCAATGCCAAAGAATGCTCAAACTACCACACAATTGCACTCATCTCACATGCTAGTAATGCTCAAAATTCTCCAAGCCAGGCTTCAGCAATACGTGAACCGTGAACTTCCTGATGTTCAAGCTGGTTTTAGAAAAGGCAGAGGAACCAGAGATCAAACTGCCAACATCCGCTGGATCATGGAAAAAGCAAGAGAGTTCCAGAAAAACATCTATTTCTGCTTTATTGACTATGCCAAAGCCTTTGACTGTGTGGATTACAATAAACTGTGGAAAATTCTGAGAGAGATGGGAATACCAGACCACCTGACCTGCCTCTTGAGAAACCTATATGCAGGTCAGGAAGCAACAGTTAGAACTGGACATGGAACAGCAGACTGGTTCCAAATAGTAAAAGGAGTACGTCAAGGCGGTATATTGTCACCCTGCTTATTTAACTTCTATGCAGAGTACATCATGAGAAACGCTGGACTGGAAGAATTACAAGCTGGAATCAAGATTGCCGGGAGAAATATCAATAACCTTAGATATGCAGATGACACCACCCTTATGGCAGAAAGTGAAGAGGAACTAAAAAGCCTCTTGATGAAAGTGAAAGAGGAGAGTGAAAAAGTTGGCTTAAAGCTCAACATTCAGAAAACGAAGATCATGGCATCCAGTCCCATCACTTCATGGGAAATAGATGGGGAAGCAGTGGAAACAGTGTCAGACTTTATTTTTCTGGGCTCCAAAATCACTGCAGATGGTGACTGCAGCCATGAAATTAAAAGACACTTACTCCTTGGAAGAAAAGTTATGAGCAGCCTAGATAGCATATTCAAAAGCAGAGACATTACTTTGCCGACTAAGGTCCATATAGTCAAGGCTATGGTTTTTCCAGTAGTCATGCATGGATGTGAGAGTTGGACTGTGAAGAAGGCTGAGTGCCGAAGAATTGATGCTTTTGAACTGTGGTGTTGGAGAAGACTCTTGAGAGTCCCTTGGACTGCAAGGAGATCCAACCAGTCCATTCTGAAGGAGATCAACCCTGGGATTTCTTTGGAAGGAATGATGCTAAAGCTGAAACTCCAGTACTTTGGCCACCTCATGTGAAAAGTTGACTCATTGGAACAGACTTTGATGCTGGGAGGGATTGGGGGCAGGAGGAGAAGGGGACAACAGAGGATGAGATGGCTGGATGGCATCACTGACTCGATGGACGTGAGTCTGAGTGAACTCCTGGAGTTGGTGATGGACAGGGAGGCCTGGCATGCTGTGATTCATGGGGTTGCAAAGAGTCGGACACGGCTGAGCGACTCTACTGAACTGATCCTCTGTGTATACCTGTTGATGGGGGTGAAGGAGATAAATCTTCATGATGAAATCAGGAAGATAAACTGGGCTACCTTTTGATTTTGAGATTCTCCAGGTGGATGACCCACCTTTGGTTTACTTTCCACAGTGTCCATGGTTCAGGATGGACTTGGAGTAGTTACTGATCAGACCATAGCCTTCTTATCATTCAAGCAAAATGAAAAAAACTGTGGACCACAGGCTGCTATATTAACTTTGGAAAAGTCAGCAACTGTTTATATCATTCACGATATAAACTTACATCCCTACAGAAAAATTTCAGCCACACCTTCTAAATAACACTGATAGGTCCCAACAATATTTTAATAGTGAATTTTTCTTTTCTTGGTCTTAAGTGCTGTAAGTCTTCACACGAGTGCAGAGGGTCACTTCTCCCTTGGAGTCTGGCCCCAGTGGAGGGAGATGCCTTGTGACTTGACTACAGGTGGCTTGAACTGGAATTTCTGACCACTGATGGGTGGTTAAATAATGAGAGAGAATGAGAAGAGCAGAGAGAGTGTTTAGGTCCAGTGCCCAAATAGCTCAGAGCATGGTAGACCAAGGAGACACCTGGACAGGCTAATAAATGTTCATGCCTGCAGATTGGCATTCTTTATAATTTGTTACATACTTCTTTAGTGAAGAGACTGAGCTTCCTGTTGGGGAAGAGAGGAAAGGGGAGGAAGGAAACTATTACAGAGATACCCCTAAGGCCCTGGCCACTTGCTCCAGGCATTCAGAGACCCTCTGTTGGTCTTTGAATTTATCCTTACAGAGTCTTACCTTCTCACAAGTGGTTTGCTCCAGCATTCTTCCTAATCATGTGTGGTAAGTACTCTTGTTGAAAATCCCATTTTTTGATCTTGTTATGTTTCTAGTGATTTCTTGGGCATCTTATACATTGACCTCCAGGAAACTGGCCAGTTGGCCTACCTTTTCATCTCTGGCTGAGAATTTTCCAGAAAGTTTTTAATGAAATGCTCACTTACTCTGTGGTAGGCATTGTGCTAAGCTGCTTGCGTCACCTCAGTTCATCCTCATAGCAGCCTGTAAGGTAGGCACCAGTATTACCCCCCTAACATTAGGCGAGGAAGGCTTCCCTGGAAGCTCAGACAGTAACGAATCTGCCTGCAATGTAGGAGCCCTGGTTTTGATCCCTGGGCCAGGAATATCCCCTGGAGTAGGAAATGGCAACTCACGCCAGTAACAGGTGAGGAACCCAGGGCACAGAGAGGTTTGGAAATGGCAGCTAGGATATGGCACAAGGAGGATTTGAATCCAGATTTTTAACTTTAATCTCTACATTTGTCTTGGGCAAAATTACATATTATTTCTTTCAAAGTCAGGATTTCAGATGCTCTGACAATGATAGCAAATGAAAACAGCGTTGGCACCGTTTCATCCTGCAACAGATCATACACACACCCTTGTGATTTATTTCAGAATCAAAATCGCTACAGTCATGAAGTATCTGTGCCGCAAATCTTTCTGAGAACTGGTGCATCTAAAAAGGTGTTTCTGTTTTAATTTGCTTCCTAGGAAGTTAGCATCCCTGTCATAATTTGCATTCGGAGGACTTTCCAAGTCACTGGTTGATCACAGCTGTAAAAGGATGGAACTCTGAAGTTCACAGGCATCTTTGTGGGCCCAGTGAACCTCAAAATCTGAACCTTCATTTAGTCAGACACTCTGCAAGGAAAGTGATTGATCGCTTTTCTCATCTGCAACTAATTACCAAAAAATGCCAGGAACTTAACGAAAAATTTTCCACCTTCTGCTTTTCTTGATGGACCTCAAATTGCTTGATAGTCTGTCTGTTTCCAGGGTGTTGACGTCAGTGCTAATGGCATGCACAGAATAATGATCTAATATGCCATAAACGCCATGCTATGGTCTGGCAAAGGAAACACTGCCCTAGGCAAAAGGAAAGTCAGATTATATAGAAAAAGCAACCAGCTTTTCCTTAATTACTCCTTAAGAAGGAGAATTCTAGCTCTTAAGATGAACTAAAAGTACAAAAAGAGCATATTTTGCAATGAGGGAGGTACAACTCTCTCTTAGGATACTAAAATTGTTTTCTGGGCATTGACTTAGTAAAATGGAGAAAATAAGAAATTTCCAGTTATGCACCCGGGAGTCCTAATATAGCATCCCACCCTTTTATCTGAAGCCCCTCCTTACAGGGTGAACGGGTGTCCTCAGAGTTGGTATGACTCATTCCCGTCGTCTCCTCTCCTGAATGCATCAAGTCCTGGGCTGAGAGAAGGAAAGATAAATGACTCCCAGTGGCCATGCTGTAGATTACTTAGTGCTAGTTGTCAGTTCTTCTCTCCCTGGGAAGGGTTTGAAATGAGATTGTTTTCGACAGACTGTGCATGATAAATGATTTTCTGAGTAAGAAATTGCTTTCAGCGCTGGATCTCACCAAATCACCCTGACACATGTCTGTGGCTGCCGGGGATCTTCTGTTGCTGTCTCCTGCTTGGGGACGGGGTGGCAGGAGGGGTGTGGGATGCTGGGGTCTTCAGGCAGGATGGGTCCAATTGGGTATCTCCTACGTGAAGACAAAAGAAGGCCAGAGACCTTTATTTCTGGACTGTGCATTTGGTCAGTTCCTTTTTCCTGATGTGAACAACCTTTTAGCTGAACATCCAGAATCCTCGAGACCTGAGAGAAGAAGTAGTAAGTCTGCAGGGGTGGATACATCTGCTAGTTCTGGATTCTGCTGTTGTTGCCATGTTAGGAGTAAGGCCACTAATATCAGTTATAAATAGAACAGCACTATGTACTCAGCGGGGGCATGGACCCTCTAGGCAATGTTCTCAACCTCTTATTAGTCCGTGACCCTTCCTGAAAAATCATAAAAATAGCGTGTGCTCCTTCAGTATGATTTGGCATTTCAAAAGAGATTGAATACCATGTCTGAAATCACAAAGGGCAGGTAGAGCATGCCTATTCCAGCCTTTCAGAGCCCTCCTTCCTCCCCTAGATTCTGGGAGAACGTGGGCCTCCTGCCTGATAGTCTTATATCTCTTGGCAACAGAAGTCCCAGGGCACCAGCAGGACGTTACCTCCAAGCTAGAATCTGGGGTCTCAGCGGTAGCACCACGGCGTTGTTTAGTCATGGCCCAGGTGAGATAACTGAGATAATGATCCCTTGGGAGGGGTCCAGCGTGCTGTCTGAGCTGCGAATGGGACCTCAGCAGTTTCGGTTTCAAAGGAGGTTGCTACCCTCCTTTTTGTGGACATGTGGCCACCACGGCTACCTGACTGCCTCCTGGGTCTTAGTCCCTAGGCTCCTCCTGAAGTCACAGGAGGAGGGCCACGATGTCTCTCTAGTGGTGGTTACATGGTGGCCAACAGCCCAGGCCAGCTCTGTGAGCTGTCTGTGACCAACTGTTGGGGTGTCACAAGCTTCTTAGGTGGATAATGGGGCCAGCACCAGCATCTGAGTCTCAGGAGCTCCAGCTCCAGGGCTAGATGCTCTAATTGGTACTCCAGCAGAGGTGGGTCTAGGGCAGGATGGGCATAAGAGGAGGGAGCAATCAGCAACTCGGTGGGTGAAGAAAAGCTGCTCTAGGGAGCTGATGCTTGAACTGGGTGCTGAGTCTCCCCAAGGCTCCCTGGTCTTTAGGCTCATCCTCTAGGCTCAGGCTCTAGACGTTGGATTACCCCATAGCCTTTCTAGTGGTGTGAGGCCCTGCAAAGAGATGTGCTTCCCTGTATGCTCCCTTTAGATCCAGAGACTTGGGAGCTGTATGCAGAGAGGAGACCCGCATACCCATGTGCTCAGCTCTGTTTTCAAAACAGGCTTTCTGAGTCACTGTCATGTGGGATCAAAAGTCTTCTAGGAACCTTTCAGAAGGAATGTGACTCTTCTCCCAATTTGGGATTAAGAGTCACAAACTTGGACCATGCCTTGTTGGTTAGAATGGAGCTTGGGATCACTGACTTTCTATTCTGGGAACAGACTCATCTAGCACTTAGGTGAGCAGAACCCCAGGTGTGTCTGGGTCTGTGGAACCATAACATCCCACATGTATAGCAAATATGGCCAAAGAAGAGAGGCAGAGGCTGAGACTGAGACAGACTGACTCATGGAAAGCTCCCCTTTGGAGAGCTCTGTGCCCCAGTGTTAGCAGCAGGCCAATAGCAGAGGCATGGCAGAAAAAGCTATCCAAATCCTTCTGTGGGCACCAGGTTTGTGCTGGGAGAGGCAGCTGGTATGCTCAAGGACTGCCCTCTTCTGGAACTTGTGTGATGTCAGGTGGATATACCAAGTAGTGACGCTTTCCGTATACTTACTGCCCCGGTTCTCTGGCTCATTGGACTGTTTGGTTCTTTCTGCAAGTGAGTCAGCATCACCAAGGTGCTCCTCTTCCCTTTGTCCATGACCTCTGCCTAAGCTCACTCTCTGTGAAACTGTGCTGCCTTAGGGAAGTGACCCTTGGTCAGGGGACAACCCCTAGAACTGAGGAAGGAAGGGAAACATGGTATTCCCCCGGCAGTGGCTCTTAGAACATTTGGCCTGACCCTTCTGCTTTCTGCGTTTCCTGCCACCACGTATGCATGTCCAGTCAAGAAAGTATCCCAGGAGGTCACCACTAGCACGTGGTTCTCATTCTTGATTTATTCTAGGCAGGCTCTCACTCTCCTGTACTCTCTTTTAAACTTGTTTTGTTAAAGACGGTTTCTTTAGCTGGAGAGTGAGGCTGATAATTAGCACTTTAAGGATGACAATACGAGTGGACAAGGATCACCTGAGAAGTATAAGATGAGCAAGTGGCAGGGTCAGTGTAATCCAGAAAACTGACACAGTCTCTGTCACAACATGGTCTGATGAGAAAGAACTGTGACCACCATAAGGGGCTTCCAAATTACAGTTCCTCACAGCCAAAGAGAAATGCCATAGGTGTTTAAATGCCGTTCAGCTCTGCAGTAGCGCACACCGGATCCAGTTTGTAATATAAAATCAAGTATCTAGAGAATAGTCATCAGTTCCAGTCCCTGACCTAGTCTCAGCTAATTAGGCTGAAGGTTGATGTTGACTTTTTTGTTTTTTTCCTGGCGGTCAGGACAAGTTTGTTTTGGGAAGCAGAAATGCAGAGGTGGGGTCTTCTTATCCCCAGTGTTTTCCTCGCCCTCTCTCCCTGGAATCTGGCCAGTAAAACAGGAGCCAACTAATCAAGATATTTCTGGAATCTACTGCTGCTGTCCTGGAAGCCCCAGCAGCCAAAGGATCTAGAATCATTCAATTGGCATTCACCCCAGAGAGTCAACTGACCCAGGTAGGACCGTGCTGCCTTGGGATGGAGGAGATGCGAATCTTGCCGCAGGACCCCTGGCGACTGGCTGTGCAGACTCCCCCAACTCACGCTAGTGTCTTTACAGTGATACAGCTTCACATTTTACACGACTGAAATATTCAGACCTTGCTTACCATGTTGGGGGGCGCAGGGGCAGTAGATTAAAGTGGGTGGGGAAGCAGAAGGTTGGAAGTTTATTTTAATTCAGATTGGGCATTTCACTATGAGATCCATAAAAGGAATTACAATCTAATATGAGGCTCAGAAAAGATGTCTCCTACTATCTGATTCTTGTGGATTTCCTAGGGACCATCCCAGCCTGATTGTCTCTTTAGAGCAGTGACCTTTATCTGTAACAAAGCCTGGGATGCGCCTCCCAAAGACAGGAGAGCAAGTTTACCACGAATGAGCCTAGATATACCTTTTTTCTCCTGTAGAGAAGATTTTTGTTTTGCTTCTTCTGTAGATGAATGCTATGTACTTTCATGTATTATTTTGTTTAATCAAGCAATAATCCTGCAATGAAGATGTGATTATCATCATTTTAGAGATGAGAAAAGGAGGCTCAGGGAAGTTAGGACACTGGTCTAAATTCATGCAACTTGTAACTGACAGAGCTGGGATTTGAGTCTGCCTGGCTCCAAAATCCAGACTCTTCCATTCTGCATCTTAAATGTCCTTATGATACAGTGGTTAGGTAGGTATGGAGTAGTTCTTTAATGCTTAATGCTCTTTTTTGGAAGGTGGTGGGGAACATAGATTTTCTGAAAAGTTTTATGAAAATTGTAGACCCCTGGATAGGCAGAGAGTCAGGAAACAGCTAGACTCTACAGTTTTGCACTCCATTTCCAGCAGTCCAAGGGGCTGTGGACCTCATCTGTGGATTATTTAGGCCTCCTTGAGCCTTGGGATGTCAGGATAAGCTGATTAGGGGTTAGAAAACGTCATTAAAAGATTTGTGGGAATTCCCTGGCAGTCCATTGGTTGGCACTAGGTGCGTTCACTGCCGGAGACTGAAGTTGATACCTGGTTAGAGAACTGGGATTCCACATTCCTTGGGGCGTGGCCAAAGATACAGAAGGCAAAAGGTTCATTAATAGTTTTTGGAGAAAACAATTGGGTGATTGGAAGGCCTTTTCCAGAAATTTCCTATTGGTTCTTCAGGAATAAAGAGCAAGAAAGGAGAGGGGAAGATGCAGAGGGGATGAGAGAAGGGAAGAGGAAGAAAGATAGACCGCATTAAGGAATTATCCAACAAGCAGTAGAAGCAATTTGCATTGTGAATAATTAAGGTTGTTCAGACCCTAAGGACTTGGCTGAAGCACCATTCACAAGCACTTTCTTCTTCAGGTTAAAATTAATTGGAGTGTTGGTTTATTTATCTTTTCCCTGGGTGAACCAAATGATTCATCCTGATTTATAAACTTTCCCCCATCCACTCTCTATTAATGTCATTGGGAGTGAGTGGCTGATGATTTGATTGTGTTCCTCAGGCCAGTGTTTGTAGGACCCAGATGCCTGTGACCATGTCACAGGCCACTAGAGGCTTCTCAGAGCCCGGAATTTCTAGTTCCTTTGAAAGGGAAAACAGGTAACGTTGTGAGTGTGGGTGTGTTATATGTCTTCAGGCACACTTTTTTTTTTTTTTTCCACAGAAACTGGAATATATGGCTAAAAGAGGGTAAGAAAGGTTAGACCCAAGAGCTTGGGGAGTTTTAGATTTCAGTGTGTGATGTGTGAAAGTCACTCAGTTGCGTCCGACTCTTTGTGACCCCATGGACTATACAGTCCATGGAATTGTCCAGGCCAGAATACTGGAGTGGGTAGCCTTTCCCTTCTGCAGGAGATCTTCCCAACCCAGGGATCGAACCCAGGTCTCCCACATTGCAGGCGGATTCTTTACCAACTGAGCTATCAGGTTTCAGTACTAGATAGAATTCCAACCCCCTAGGAAGGAAACTTAATATAATTCTGCTTCTTGTATTTAGAGACGACACCTTGAAAGGGTCCCCTACTATGAGAGTGGCCCATGTAAAAGGCGCCATCATGACACGGAATTCTTTCATATGGCTTATCTCCTCTGCTAGCGGTTCTCCTGAGATTTCACAAATAAATGAGACTAGGAAAGATCTTTCAGCCTGGCTCTGAGGAGGCAGAGCGTCCATCCCAGAGCCTCTGCGTCAGTCAGTGGAGACAACTGCAGAGGAGACCTGACTGCAATGATCTTGAGAAGTTGCAGAGCACATGGCTATGCTGTGGGTCTAGATTCTGACCACATGGAGTAGACACTTTGCTCTCACCCTGACCAGTATATGACCTTGACCAAACAGGCTAGAGATTAAAACACCGCTTTGACAGCCAACTGCCTGAGTTCGCATCCTTCCTGATCACTTGCTGGCTTGGTGAGCTTGGCTTTGGCCTCCTCCCTGTGCCTCACTTTCCTCCCCTACAATAGGAAGATAATGACATAAATCGTAACACAATTAAGGCTGTTATGAGGATTAATTGAACCAGCATATGGAGGCATTTAGAACAGTGCCTGCTGTGTTTAGAGGATTAGAACAGTGTTCTTAAAGAATTCTAGTTTTATTATTATCCTTTAGACTCTAAGTTTCAGGTTCTCCTTATAGAAAGGCACTGATGGTAATGAGGCTGTCTTGAGGATGAGAAAATACAGCCGGTGTGCGTAGAACAGTGCTGGGTGGGGCATTCGTGTTCATCAGGGCTCGCAGCAGTGGTCATAACCCCAGTGACAAGAAACAGATCAGCAGGTCTTGGCAGTTCCCACACGGATTAAGACTTGTGGTTGCTGAGAAACCTTGTAGCGGGTCAGAACCCTTAAAATGTTGATCTTGACCTCTCCTGTCCTGGGTGGCTTCAGGCAGTGCCTGAGATACAAGGCCTGGGGCAGCATGTCACTCATCTTGGTACCCAAGGTGCCAGGCCTGCCTGAGTATGGGGTTTACGTCTCCATCCACCACCTCCCAGTTTGGGCACAGCGGGCCCGAGTGTCTGCATCCTTTGTCGATTAAGCTTCTGGTAATAGTGCTTTGAAGAAATGAGTGTATTGGGTAGGGTTCGTTTTGAAGAATGATTTTCAGATTATATTGTGCTGACGTAAAGCAAGAAGAAACAAAATCGGTGCTCCTCTCTAGGCTCTGCGCTCTAAAAGGACAAAGTTAATTTATTAAGCATGTCTGTGAAGCAGAAGCTTTGGAGACGTGGTTTCACTGCTGATTCTGGTGACAGCAGCCATGTAGAGTAATGATGATCACTAGACGGAGAGACCCTGGCAGGCACTTCAAGAGCAGAGGGTGTGAAAGATTTGGGGATGGATCTTAAAAAAACAAAAACAAAAACAAAAAAAAAACTGTTGTTTTTTTACAAAAAGGAAAACAAAAACAAAAACAAAAACCCAGTCTTAGAAGTGTTGAAATCTGACCCAGAGTAGAGCAAGATTTTTGAGATCATAGGTGTTTGTGGGCTATTGGTGGGAATGGGCAAAGCTGAACTGCCTCTCTCATGATGTGGTTGAACCACAGGGTGGGGCTTAGCTCTGAAGGGCCTTCTTCCTTCTTCCAGGGTTGAGCAGAAAATGCCCATAGGAATCAGGTGGGATGTAATCCAATAAGGAGTGGTGGGGACTGGGTCACTTGTCTATAGGGGACACGCACTCAACTGTAGTGAGTAAATCCCCAGTAGGAACATGAAACAAGTCTTTCAGATCTTTTGATTCCACTGATTATGAAGATACAGTCTTTTTTTTTTTTTTTAATGCAGTACTTTTGATTTTGAAAAACCACATGGGTGGCTGGTAACCTTTGACTATAGAGGAAAACCAGGGAGCTTGTTACTTTGTAAGCGCAAGGCAGTCATAGGTGTCACCTGGGGACAGAGGGCTATACTCCTTCAACTTCCATCACAGCCCTCTCAGCTGTCAAGAGAGAAGGGCTCATAGCTTCTGGGGGATCTGAAGGAGGTGCTCTTATTCTCCAAGCCTTTCCATCTCATCACCTCCAGCGGTGGTCCTAGAATCTTACCCAGGGCTTACACTTTCTCATCCTTTTTCAGATAGCATTCCTGCATCCCTCCCATTAAAACATTATGGAAATTACTATTATAAATAGGGTAGATGGGCATACTTTCAGAGTCTTTTAAAATTCTCTTGGTCTCATGACATTCCTGTCCATTAAGGATCCAAGGGAGTTACAGGGTATTTATGTAGAGATGAGCCCCCCCTTGAAAAAAAAAAGAAACAAAACCAGAATTCAAAATGGAGATTGGGAATTGACTATCCCCAACACAAAAGGATTTTTCTCATTATAAAAATTTCCATCCCAAGGTTCTATCACAGTATTCTTGTTGAATTTATGATAGGATTTAGTTTATAAATCAATTTGATCTACACATAATTTTCAGCAAAACACCTGCAGCATAAATTGAGGTGCACCGCTGTACTTCATACCACTTTTTTTTTTCCATTTTCTGCTTTGTTCTGTGTCATCTTTAAGTATCTCTGTGTTTGTATCCTTACAGTTTTGGAAGACTTCATAGCAAACCCACAAATTAAGTGTCGGAAGCCCAACAATGGCCAGAAACAATCTTCATAATTGAATAAGTGGATCATAAATGAATCATAATTCCCCTTTCTTTAGTATGTACCAGTTGCTGGAAAGAGATGGTCGAGGAAAAAGTGGGGGATGAAATGGTGGCGATTGATCTGGCATCTACATCTCTATGTATACAAGCTCAGTCACTTCAGTCGTGTCTGACTCTTTGCAGACCGACTACTTATGGACTATAGCCCGCCAGGCTCCTCTGTCCATGGGGATTCTCTAGGCAAGAATACTGGAGTGAGTTGCCATGCTCTCCTCCAGGGTTCTTCCTGACCCAGGGATCAAACCCGTGTTTCCCTCATTGCAGATGGGTTCTTTACTGCTGAGTCACCGCGGAAGCCCCCTACACCTCTATAGCCAATACTGAGAAAGGAGGCTTTATTAAAACATCAATAACACCAGCATAAGGAAGGCCTCTGCTCTGAAGGTTTTCACTTTGAACTTTTCATTTATGATGCTGCAGGAGAGAAAAGGCTTAGACACAGGGCTTAGAATCCTGGCTCTGCAAGGTACTAACAATGGGAATTTTCCACAGCCCATTTTCTTGTGTAAAATGGAGCATAATGCTTATCCTGAAGGGTAGCTGTAGAAGATTAAATGAATGATGTGTTCAAAGTCAAAGTCACCTATGAGGCTAGTGTCCAGCCAATAACACTTGTTTGATAAATGTTGGGGTTTTTTTTCTCATGAATGAGTTCAGAATTGAAGTTATACTATCAGGAAGTAAAAATATGATTTTGAACTCATGGGAATGGGTGGGGTCATGCAGAGGAAAGAGGAAAAAGTGGCCCAGAGTGGAGGGAGGAGGGCTGCCAACATTTAGAGGCTTGGAAAAGTAGGAGCAGCCTGGATGGGAAACTGAGAAAAGAACATGACCCAGGAGGGTAGGATGATGGAAGCCAAGGGATGTGAGTTTTTCAGGGAGGAGGAGATGGTCTACTGCCAGATGCTACTGAGATACCGGGGAGGACTAGGGTTCACAGTCATCTGCAGAGTTGACTACACAGGTGTCATTGGTATCCCTGACAGGGGCAGACTTAGCAAGTGGTAGGGAGAGGGGGGACCAAGATGGAGCGCTTTTGGAAAGTTGTCTGTAGAGACAATGAAGTGAGAATCTGAGTGGGATCTGGGCTCAAGGGAAGTTTTGCTTTATGCGATGGAAGATATCTGAGCAAGTATATATTTTCGTGCCCATGTTCCAATAGTGACGGAGAGATAGCTAAGGAAGCACAGACGGAACAAAGCTGAAAGAGCATTCAAGGAGGGCACGGCCTTTTGTAGGAGGAGAGGAACCTGCTCCACTGAATGAGAAGGCAAAGAAGAGGGACTGGGTGCCTGGGGGTGCAGGCGTGGAGGGCTGCTGGTAGGAAAGAGTGAAACTTGATCTGATGTCATGTATTATTGTTAATGACAATATGAAGTGAGACCTTCAGTTGAGGATAATGGTGCAGAAAAGCATATGAGAGGCTACAGGGGGAAGAGAAACTATGAATAATGGGAAATTGGAAAACAAACCATTTTAAGAGAAATAGCCATTTGTCGGTTAATAATGAGTGCCAGTTTGATTTATGAGATCATGCGTGTAAAGTGAACCTAGTCATTTCACTCGTGTAGTTTTTATCCAGGAAATTTTGCTGCCCAGGAGCCTGTGTAGAGCAGAGGAAGAGTTAAGGCCATCATGGGGAGCATTTTTGTTACGGATGGAGGGTGGCTCCAGATGGTAAGGCTGGATTGTGGAAATTAGGCTAGATGAGGTGAGGCAGGAGCGAATGGCTGGCTAGGGGCTGGGGGTTCGGAGGTTTCCCTGAGGTTGAAGAATGATGCCAGTGGGGACTCGGGCGAGTGAGCCCAGGAGGTAAGAGGCTGGGGTTCAGGTATCAGACATGCCATAGCTGCTGTCACTGGCCAGGTCCAGAGTGGTGTCCATGGGTTGGGCGGGGGGCATGCCATACAGGGAGAGGTCACAGGTGTGAGCACAGCAGGGAACTGAGAGGCTAGCTCTTCTGATGATCCGTCCGTGTCGTAATTACAAGAAGAGAGGCAGTGGCGTGGATGGGGAAGACCGTGAGCCAGGAGTTGGGTTTTTAGTTCCCTTTGCGCCCGCTTGTAATTGTGTGTGTGATCAGGATACATTTTGCCACCCTGTTTCTTGTGCCTTGAATACAACTTCAAATTTAATATCAATGTACAGGAATCAAAGTTTCAGAAATTCAAGATAGTCTCTTATAGCTCCTATTTTAATATTTTAAGGGTGATTGTTTGGGTGACCTGTCCTTGGAGATGTGGGTGCCTCTACCCTCACATGAGCCTTCTCCAGGCCTCTTCTGCTGCTGCCTTCAATTTGCATAGAACATAAACATCAAGGATTTGATTAAGAAGAGAAAAATGAATAGAAAGTGCAAGCCTAGATGCTGAAAGCTACCTTCCTGGTCTCCAACCTCAGCTGCATTCCACGCATGTAGGACCAGAGCTTTTTGCTCTTTTGCAGGGTGCCCTGTGAATCAGGCCACATTGTTGCACATCATAATTGTATCATTGCATGTCATGACAATGGGATTTCAACAGTTATTATTGTACATTCTAATTATGTGATTACTCAAGCTCTCACCAATTATGTAATTAGATTTAATTATACCAATTGCACAAATAAACGATAGTCAACTACAAATTACTTAAAATAAAATCCAGAACTGTGCCTACATTGGCAATTGCCCCAAAAACAAGATAAGAAAACATGAGAAGGAAGAAGGCTTATGAAACCAGTCAGCAAGTGAAAGGAATGATGTGGTCGGGACAGATCTTTGAGAACCATGGCAGGGCAGCCCCTTGTTTAGAAGTGTCCTGTCTGTTTTTCTTCTAACAAAGTGTGGTGGTAAGAACTAAGGATGTCAAAAGCAAGAATATTTATCTGCCTCTGCCGTGTCTTTAAGAGCAGGTAGTTTTTATTTCTTTAATAAGGAAAGGGGGAAGGGGAGAGAGGAAGAGGGAGCAAAGAGGAGGAGATTGATGAGAGAGACTATAGCAATTTTGACATTTAGTGATTAAAAACACTGCAATATGACTTAAAGAGCCCAGAATCAAACAAATTTGAACAATTCCAATTTATTTGAATCTTACCTTACTCCTTGCCTGCTCCATTCTGGCATTTGTGACTTTTGCTTTCCTTCACCCTTAATTTTGTTTCATCAAACTCATCCTGAGAGTGTTATTTGAAGTTAGAACTTTAGAGACAGGAGCCTGGTCGTTTCAAGACTTGTGAGACCAGAGGTTAATAGAGGAGATAGCCTATATTTGGAATATGGATTATGGAATAAATATGGCACTCATTATCATTTTTCATTTGCCTTTTCTCGGGCAGTTGGGTAGTTTTGAACTGGGGTGCCGAGGTCTACTTGAACTGGTCGCTGTATCACATGGGGCCAGCTTTCTTTCTATGGAGATACCCCAGAGGAGTGGCCATGTCTGAAAGTAAGTTTCCTCTGGCTCACGTCTCAGAGCCAGAGTAGAGAACAGTGGTAAATGTCACAGTGTTCCCAGCTTCTCTTGTGTCCGGGAAAAGTGCTACCCTGGGGCTGCTAGACAGGAGAGGCAGGGAGTGCTTTGTGGAGGTGGGAACTGCTCCCATCTGGGAGGGTGGGCTCGCCGCCTTTGTGCTCCAACAAAGAGATATAATTGGTAGGTGCCATTTAAGCACATGTATACTTAGGGAAAATTATCCGCTGGGCTTGGCTGAGTACTGCATAACCACTGAGCACCAGGCTTGCTTAGCATCTGCTCTGGGATCTTACAGTGGTTGACAGGATGAGGATTACTTCAAACGTACACATAATGGCTGGTGCGTGTAGTCGACACTGCTATAAAAATAAGTCTTAATGCTATTGCAGGTCAGATTGGGGGATCAGTGTGCTGGGTTAGCTCTTGCCTGTGCATTAAAAATGAACAAACTGCATAGCTAATAGTAGCACAAATGAGGAGGGAAATTTGCATTAATATCTAAACAAAGGCATATTCATGCATTTTCTTCTCTTGTGGGTTCTTCTATGGAAGCCTCCATATATACAGTGGAATCTAAGGGACCTTAACCTAGACATATTCGTCTGTCCTTTGGTTTCTAGATAATCCCAGCAATGTGTTTTACTTTCTATGTGGCTGTGGTGGGCATTCCGTCCTGCATGGAGGTTTTCTAGTTTCTAGTGTTAGTGCAATTCTTTGCAACCCCATGGACTGTGGCCC
Organism: Capra hircus; assembly: GCF_001704415.2. Classification (NCBI taxonomy): domain Eukaryota; kingdom Metazoa; phylum Chordata; class Mammalia; order Artiodactyla; family Bovidae; genus Capra; species Capra hircus. Next base: position 12,679,066 of record NC_030835.1, read on the forward strand.
ACCAGGCTCTTCTGTCCATGGGATTCTGCAGGCAAAAATATTGGAGTGGGTGACCATTCCCTTCTCCAGGGGATCTTCCTGACCAAGAGATCGAACCTGGGTGTCCCAAGTTGCAAGCAGATTCTGTACTGTCTGATCCACCAGGGAGGTAAGTTCAACCCTCAGCTATGGAAAGGGCTGTACAGTTATGTTGGAAATTAAGAGAGTGGAGTCATGCTCGAACTTTGGAGCCCAAATCTCTCTTCTTCTGCTGCTACTGCTGCTAAGTTGCTTCAGTCATGTCCGACTCTGTGCGACCCCATAGACGGCAGCCCACTAGGCTCCCCCGTCCTTGGGATTCTCCAGGCAAGAACACTGGAGTGGGTTGCCATTTCCTTTTCCAATGCATGAAAGTAAAAAGTGAAAGTGAAGTCGCTCAGTCGTGTCTGACTCTTAGCGACTCTTAGGACTGCAGCCTACCAGGCTCCTCCATCCATGGGATTTTCCAGGCAAGAGTACTGGAGTGGGGTGCCATTGCCTTCTCCGAATCTCTCTTCTACATCTCCCCAACCCACCAGCTCCAATATGGTTACAGCAGTGCTGATCAGCAGGTTTGCAGCAGTGTGATATTCTACTCTCCACCCTCAGAAACTTAAGAGTGTGTGAAATGGAAGATGTGCTGATATTAAGCAGCCAAAGCTGTTTTCTAAATGAAAGCCAAAGAAACATAAGCTGTTTGCACAAATCAACTTGCCGAACTGTCATAATCTGCACTCCAGATTCTTGGCCCAGCACTAGCCACTCCTGGTTTGTTCTTCTAACCAGAAATGCCAGTTCAGAGATTAAAGTGCACTGTGCTGATGGCTAAAGGCTTGAGAAGGAGCCAGCATCAGAGTCTTACAGAGACTGCCCCACCTAGGCTTCTACCGTTAGTATGCAATTCTGGGATAATCGGCTCAAGGGAAAAGAGTCTGCAAAAAGGCATCTCACAAGCACAGAAGCACCACACAACCTTAACAGGTATCAGCAAAGAAAAGAAGAGAGGGCCCCCACCTGGCCAGTCACAAGGAAGCAGCCATTCCTTCAGCCAATATGTATCAGATAATCAGGGGGTCAGTTCAGTTCAGTCGCTCAGTCGTGTATGACTCTTTGTGACCCCATGGACTGCAGCACGTCAGGCCTCCCTGTCCATCACCAACTCCCAGAGTTTACACAAACTCATGTCCATTGAGTCGGTGATGCCATCCAACAATCTCATCCTCTGTCGTCCCCTTCTCCTCCCACCTTCAATCTTTCCCAGCAGCAGGGTCTTTTCAAATACGTCAGTTCTTCACATAGGTGGCCAAAGTATAGGAGTTTCAGCTTCAACATCAGTCCTTCCAAAATCAGGGTGTCAGGCACCCACTTAACTTGTTGTCATTAAGGGATTCGGACATTAGTCCTTATATTCTCTCTCTAGGCCTGTAAGTGGTTTCTGTATTTATTGAGAACTTACTATGTGCAAAGATAAGCCCTTGACGAACTGATCTCATTGTATTACTCAGTAGCACTATTGTGATGTTTTCCACTTGACTGATGAAGAAAGGGAGCCTCACCAAATTTAAATAACTTAGTTGAAGTCACGCAGTTACTAACTGGGACCAGAATGTGAGCTCCTGGTCTGAATCCAGAGTTCTTTATCTTAAGTCCGAGATGATACATCCTGTTATATACCAATATCTGTGGAATCCTGGATAATTCATCATTGTAAGCATACTTTCAAAGTACGGGAGATTTGCATGGGTGGGTTCAAATTTATTTTGGGACACTCCTTTATTAATGAACATAACAAGATGAGCTTTGGGGCAGCCTGGCAATTTCTTCTTCACATAACCTAGGAAAGCAGTTGACAAGGAAATGTTCTGTTTTGCCATCCAGTGAGACTGGAAGTATGTAGTTAAGTGTAAGTCAAAAATTAGGTGTCAAACATCTTTCCAGGTGCATATATTATAGACTGTTAAATTATCAAGAAACTCCTTAGGTTGGAATAAGAGAGATGAAAAGCCTTTGATGTGGGTACGAACGTCATATATACATGGGAAGTGAGGTGGCAGCAATCTCATGCTAATAATCATGGTGTGACAAGGGAAACACTATTATTAACCAGAGGCTTAATCTTATTGAGGTCGATCTAGGACTTCAGTCCCCTCTCCCTCTCCCTCGCTCTTCCTAGCTCTTACTTTCCTCTTCTTTTCTTCACTTGCTGCTTTCCTCCCTCCCCTTTTTCAGTCCTTTAATTCCTCCCTTTGGGCCTCCACTTATTTGTTTATTCATGCAGCAAAGTTTATTGTGTCCTACCATGTACTGTGTTCAAGGTACTGTTCGGGCTCTGATGAAGCAAAGGATGAAACAAATACGTTTCCTGCTTTCATGGAGCTTGCATTTCAATGACTGGACAAAAACATGGGGATTTGGGGAGACAGAAAGAAGATGCTTATGACTGGATCTTGGTGGGCAAGAGAGAGTGGTATGTGGAGTAGGAAACTTAACTCAGAAGCAGAGGTGGCCCAGTGTGCGGCGAAACCTACCCAAGGCAGATGGAGGCCTGGCTCCTGGCTTCACGTTTAACATCTTCAACAGAAGTAAACTAGTGAGCGCTTACTAGGTTCCAGTGACTGTCTAAGTGCTTGTCACATTTTAACTCATTGAAACCTTATAACTCCGTTCACCGGATTTTAAAACATCTCTATCAAGTTGAAAAGCAATGAATTCAATGTCAGACTGATAATTCTAAAAATCCTTTTTATTGAATTAACAGAGTTAGGACACAATGACATTAAGACTTTTTTTTTTCTTTCCAGTTTTAAACAGTGGTGATGCTGTTCTAATATAATGGCCTTAGCACTCATACACGCATACATACATATATTTTTTTCTCAGTGCAGACAAGTATTTTATACTTAATAGGATTGTTTTTAAGCTTGAAATTAAACCAGTGTTCTCCCTCTTTATGGTGGAACTGGCTCATTTGCAAATGGGTTTACTAAATGGATCCGTTTATTGTGTTTGCTCTGTTCACACTATGATATCATGCTGTTCATAGTTTTGTCTGAACCAAAGTGGTGTTTTGATTCATAGAATTTTGCTGCGGCTCATAATAAATGAATATCATGTCTTTGCTTCACTATTGTTAGCTCATGCATAACTACAGATTGTCTTTAGAATTACTTACACAAAGCACAATGTTTCAGAAGCTAGTGACAGCTTAATTTTGCGGGGGGGGGAAATCTCATATAATTTTAGAAGATAATCCTGACTTTTTAAAATCAATTTACTGTTCAGGGAGAGTCATGGCTAGAAGGAGCTGTCCATCAAAATATATGCTGATTTGAGAGGACAAATTAAAGGGAAAGTCAGTGTTAAATGATTTGAACACTTGGTTCAGAGACAGTCTCTAAGTGGACCTTTACCAGATGTGCAGTATTGAGGAGTAGCTGTGATAGGCCCCATCTTCATCGATGTAAGACTATATTAAATGTTATTGTATTTTTCAAAGTTTAGACTGCATTGCATTCAGCATTACTTGAATAGTACAGCATGTTGTTACGAGAAGGCAATGGCACCCCACTCCAGTACTCTTGCCTGGAGAATCCCATGGATGGAGGAGCCTGGTAGGCTGCAATCCATGGGGTTGCGAAGAGTCTGACACGACTGAGCGACTTCACTTTCACTTTTCACTTTCACAAACTGGAGAAGGAAATGGCAACCCACTCCAGTGTTCTTGCCTGGAGAATCCCAGGGACGAGGGAGCCTGGTGGGCTGCCGTCTATGGGGTCACACAAAGTCAGACACGACTGAAGCGACTTAGCGGCAGCAGCAGAGAGTGTTGCTGCATATCCAGTAAGACTGATCTGTTTGCAAACACACCCTTCGGGTTCAAATCCTCATCTCAACTCTTGCCCCCCCGCTTTGTGTTTTTATAGAGATCCTCAATTTGTGTCTGTTGTTACTTCAACGCTTTACTGGGTTCCTAGAGAAGTGGATCAGACAGAGTGACCTGCATTGACGTCTCTAGATTTTCAGTTTATGCTGCTAATATGCTAATGCCAAGTTTGGATCACCTTCTTAATCTAGAGCACAAAAAATAGAATAATGAATTGAGACTCCAGTCGTCTCTATGTATTCTTTTCATCCTGGCCTCCGTATGACAGAAGACAATCCTTCTATGAAGAGAAAAATACCGATTCATTAGTTTGAGAGAAATGAGGTTTAATCTGGCATTAGGCATTTCGTTTGGGGATGCCTGAGTGACACAGAGAAATCAATGCCCCCGTGGAGATCCTTCCCATTATAGGATTCAAAATCTCCTGTGTCCCTTTTGGAGCTTTGGTTTTTCACAGCCAGTGGGTCAGTTGGCCTCACTGAGTGGTGAACCTTGCTATCTCCAAGATCAGTCTCATTCTAAGGCTTAAAATCTCCTTATACATCTTAGGGGAGATAACCTGTAACTCTCATGGGACATGGAAGGCCTCCATAAATTAGTCTTTTGCGGATACTGCATCCACTAGGCATTGTAGTAACATCATGGCTACAATAGTTATTGTCGCACTGTTAAGTTCTCAGTCCATATGGGAGCTCTGGGCCCATTTAAAGTTAAGTGAGAGGTTGGGGTTTCTCTAGAAGCCTTGGCAACTCATCTAGGTGCTAATGGATTGTGATCAATTGTCCCTAGATCCATCCATTTCTTGGTTCTATCCTTCTCCTCTTCCGTAAACATTTGTTGAGGGCCTGCTTCTTGGGCACTCTGCTAGCAGGAACACAGATACAAAAAAATGACCCCACAGTCTCTCTTAGGGGACTCACGATCTATAGTAAAAAAGGGAGAGAGATGAGAAAACAAATGAATGACCACTGAGTGAGTTAGGAGTGCTGCAGTGAAAACACCCATGAAGCACGGGAAAGCCAGAAAATGGCTAACCTCCTTCCAGGTGAGGGAAGGATTACGGAGAGCTTCCTGGAGGAGGTAACCACTGAGCTGTGTTCCAAGGTGAATGAGAAAGAGCTTTCAAGTGAATAGCACCAGCATGAAAGAGACAGTTGACTTCACCAGAGCATTCTTTCTTAGCTGGCGTTCATTCTTATGGATGCTGGATAGTTCTGTGAGTCTTCTGTCTTCCACTGGTTAAAAAATTCTTAAAATATATATAGAACACAGTTAAGTTAAGTTAACTACCTTTTTCATAGTAGGAGCTTCTGGCTCCTCAGGGAATGGTTTGAATAACTCATGTATTTCCAGTTTGAGCTGTTCTGATTGTCTTTTAAACAACTAGGGAAAGATGGAAGTTTCAGACGCTTCATAAGCCCAAACCACCTGCAGGTAATAACAGTGTTAGGTTAACAGCAGGGCCACATCTTCTATTTCAGTAAGGATTGAATTGGCTCTTCCTGGATATTCGTTTGTGAGGCTTCAGTTCCAGGAGATTTTATTCTTTGCGCGTTTCTCCATTTTTCTTTTGTTTTAGAGAAAACATCTTAGAAAGATAAAACAGATGACATATTTCTTGAAAAGTCATTGATATTTTAAGGATCTATCTTTACTGCCTTACTTTGGCTTGAGTTTACTTCCAGAAGAATGACCTAGGACAACATCATTTTGGTAGATAGAGTGGATAGTTACGCTTGGGTGACTTGGAGGATTCTGCAAAAACCTTTACTCCAAAATATCTCTTTCTAAATTGCAATTTAGAATTTTATAATTCTACAATTATAAATTCATTCCTAAAGTGTTTTAGGTTATTTTTAAAAAATCTAAGTATCTCTTCATAGGTCTTGTTAGATGTTCAAGCTAAGTTTAGGAAAGGCAGAGGAACCAAAGATCAAACTGTCAACATCTGATGGATCATAGAAAAAAGCAAGAGAATTCCAGAAAAACCTCTACTTCTGCTTTATTGATCACACCAAAGCCTTTGGCTGTGTAGATCACAGCAAACCGTGGGAAATTCTTCAAGAGACAGGAATACTGGACCACCTTACCTGCCTCCTGAGAAATCTGTATGGAGGTCAAGAAGCAACAGTTAGAACTAGACTGGGACAACAGACTGGTCCCAAATCAGGAAAGGAGTACATCAAGGGTGTATATTGTCACCCTGCTTATTTAACTTATATGCAGAGTGCATCATGTGAAATGTCGGGCTGGATGAAGTACAAGCTGGAATCAAGATTGCCAGGAGAAATATCAACAACCTCAGATACACAGATGACACCACCCTTATGGAAGAAAGTGAAGAGGAACTAAAGAACCTCTTGATGAAAGTGAAAGTGGAGAGTTGAAAAGCTGGCTTAAAACTCAACATTCAAAAAATGACGATTATGGCATCCAGTCCCGTCACTTCATGGAAAATAGATGGGGAAAAAATGGAAACAGTGACAGACTTTATTTTCTTGGACTCCAAAATCACTGCAGATGGTGATTGCAGCCATGAAATTAAAAGATGCTTGCTCCTTGGAAGAAAAGCTATGCACAACCTAGACAAGATATTAAAAAGCAGAGACATTACTTTGCCAACAAAAGTCCATCTAGTCAAGGCTATGGTTTTCCAGTAGTCATGTATGTATGTGAGAGTTGGACTATAAAGAAAGCTGAGCACCAAAGAATTGATGCTTTTGAACTGTGGTGTTAGAGAAGACTTGAGAGTCCCTTGGACTGCACGGAGATCAAACCAATCCATCCTAAAGGAGATCAGTCCTGAATATTCGTTGGAAGGACTGATCCTGAAGCTGAAGCTCCAATACTTTGGCCACCTGATGCGAAGAACTGACTCCTTGCAAAAGACCCTGATGCTGGGAAAGATTGAAGGCAGGAGGAGAAGGGGATGACAGAGGATGAAATGGTTGGATGGCATCACTGACTCGATGGACATGAGTTTGAGCAAGCTCTGGAGTTGGTAATGGACAGGAAAGTGGGGCGTGGGGTCACAAAGAGTCAGACACGATTGAGCCACTGAACTGAACTGATCTCTTCATATCACCTTGTACCATAATTAATCAGGTCTCAATTATTGGCTCCTTAGTATGGGAAGTATTGAGCTCCAGGAGGGGAAATGAGGATGAAAAAAAACAAACAAAAGGATAGCTTAGTCCAGGAGCAGCTTTAAATAAGGGGAGATCATCATAACATGAGCAGCATCACTCAACAAAGCTCGTCATCCAACATCTGCTTACCTGAGGAGATTCCTGCTGGTTAATCTAGGAGTTTCCCTATCACATTAGTGACCTATGTCTATTGACAGTTGATTTTGTCTTGAGGGATCGTCTGTGAATATTTGCATAGTGGATAAACAACATCTCTGCCTCAATTGATATTCCTCTGAGAAAGGGAGAAAGCTGGTTAATACTGATGGGCATTGCAAGCTTCTCTTGTACCTCTTTTGTATCTTTTGGAGTTGAACACATTACTACACAGACAACAGGTGCCAAAGAAATGACTTCTAAAGAAATCAATTTATATATATATATATATTTAAGGAGCATATTAAAAAAGCAGAGACATTACTTTGCTGACTAAGGTCCGTCTAGTCAAGGCTATGGTTTTTCCAGTGGTCATGTATGGATGTGAGAGTTGGACTCTGAAGAAAGCTGAGGGCCGAAGAATTGATGCTTTTGAACTGTGGTGTTGGAGAAGACTCTTGAGAGTCCCTTGGACTGCAAGGAGATTCAACCAGTCCATCCTAAAGGAGATCGGTCCTGGGTGTTCATTGAAAGGAATGATGCTAAAGCTGAAACTCCAATACTTTGGCCACCTCATGTGAAGAGTTGACTCATTGGAAAAGACCCTGATGCTGGGAAAGATTGAGGGCAGGAGGAGAAGGGGACAACAGAGGATGAGATGGTTGGATGGCATCACCGACTTGATGGACATGAGTTTGAGTGAACTCTGGGAGTTGGGGATGGACAGGGAGGCCTGGCATGCTGTGATTCATGGGGTCGCAAAGAGTCAGACACAACTGAGCAACTGAACTGAACTGATCACCGTAAATAGAATACCTGCCTGACACCTGGGTGAGATAACTGCAAGCAACCAAAAATAACTGATTATTTTGCTATTATAACTTGATTTTGAAATAGTTTCAAGGAGTTGCAAAAGCAATACAAAGTTACTGAGCACATTTCCTCCAATGAGAGTACCGTATGTTGAGTACTGTATGTTACGTAGCTATAGTATGCTATTTAAACCAGAAAACTGACATCGGTACAATATTGCTGACTCACATACTACCTTTTTTAGCTTTCTGTTGGTTTTTTTCCTGTATAGTTTGAGGATATTTTATTGCATGTTTTTATATTTTAACCTCTCCAGTAAGAATACAGAATTCTTCCATCAGTACAAAGAAATGCCACTGAGAGAAGCCAAACTTTAAAAAAAGATCAATAAATTGAAAAATATACACCAACGTTTTCATAAGGTCACATTAATGAATTTTAAAACGGTACTTGTTTCAAAACGGCAGATTGAGGTTTAAAATCCCACTAAAAACTATTGTAATTAGTTGACTACTTGTGAATACGGTATATGTGGGTTTTTGTTTAAATCATTTTTTTAGCCTCTCCAAATAAAACCTTGGTCACTTCTGTTGATCAATATGGAAACTTGCTATCTACAGAAAAATTCTTCTCACTGTGTCCTGTTGATCTGATACCACAGGTGGATGGGCGCATATGGGCGTGCACACAGTTGGGCGTCACTACTTCTTGGCTGGAACACAGGTTTGGGCAGGAGGAGGTGAAGCAGAGATACTGAGTTGCTGGGGAAGATACTTGGGAACGTCGGTCGGAGCTCTTATCTCTTGTGATTTTCCAGTTGGTTTCTCAGAAAGTTGCTCAAGAATGTTAATTCTGGGGAGGGGACTGTGTAGTTTTCTTTTGGTTTGAGTCAAGATAGCAAGAGGGAAAATACACCACTTTTGATAGTATACTTTCCCTTTAGAAGTTACCCAGAATGTTCGATGCTCACTTAACTTTCTTGTAGAAGGATGGTGGGGACTTGGTACTCTCAGATGATGAAGCAGAAACAGGCACGTTTTGTTTATATACCATTGTGACCATGTGATCATGCTTGTCTGGTGGATTTTCATTTGTTCCAAATTCATTCTAATTTGGAGTTTCCATGAAGCTAGGACAGGCGTACAAATGCTAATATGAAGAAAATGAACCCTCTGCCCTCAGACTTTGTGAAAAAGAAAACATGATTAGCTAAACTCACAGTAAGAACACAGACCTATCACATTATCTTTTGAAATGAGATCATGGTCCAGGGGCTGCCCCACTGTGATGCCTTCCCAACTGTACCTGACCATTTCCTGAGTGTCTGCTAAGAGCCGGGTAGCAGTTACTTTAGAGAATATCAGTCTGTGTCCCTGGAACCAGCAGAGTGCAGGTCACAGAAGGAAAACCTCCGAGAAAATTGCCAAATTACAGACTATTATAGTTTTGTTCAAAACTGTAGTGTTTTTAGAAAACATTCAACTTAAATGTTCAAGTTTGTAATCAATAAAATGGAATCAATTGCAATCAAGTGGCAACAGCTACACCTTGAGGCATGAGGAGAGGTGCTGGGAGGAAAATGGATTTCATTTCTACCGGCATCCGTCCCCGTCCACACATTCCAGGGATCCTGGCGGATGTCCAGCTCTCTCTGAGCGTGTCAGCTTGAGGGCATGCCCTGCCCGTTCATGGCTGTAATCACAGGTGCAGGGAAGGTGAAGTTTGAGCTCATGTGTCTAGAACATTTTAAGAGGACTACTATTTCTGGTCAGAACCAGGAGAGAGAAAGTGTGAGTTGGGGCTAGATTGCACCATCCTTTGAGTTGTGTTCAATCTGTCAGTGATCATTCCTGTCGCCTGTGGCCTTGATATCAGAGAGGGGCATGATAGGCCCCTGCTGAGTCAGTAGTATTTTTGTTTCTTTAAAAGCAACTTTAAACTTCTGTTTTTATTGTTTTTGCTATTCAACTGATTTTGATAGAAACACCTTTAGGAAATCTCACCTGTAACGAAGGTTCTGTGAAGTGGTCAAGGTACACATGGGGTGAATTCACTTCTGACCTGTTGTGCATGCTGAGATGATGAAAAGACTGCTCCCCTCAGGAGTGGGTTTAAAGTCAGGCTCATAGGTGGCTTTCGGGGATCATACATAGTAGCACAGGGTTACCTACCCTTGCACCTACCCGAGTTTTCATAACTGATGGGTTCCTTTGATATGCTTCACACTGGAAGTCACCGTGAGCTCTGTAATTAGTATGTTAAGGATTTTGTCATTTAACCATCTATATTTATCTGACCAGCTCAGCTCTGCATCTGTAACGAACAGTAACCCAGGAAATCATGGTGTGTATCTTCATGTAACCAATGCCTTGCTTTTCCTGAATTTTCAAAGCGTTGAATTGATAATTACAGATGATGTTAAAGAGTCCAATGAGTTATTTGTTCAATGCAACATACATTATAAAAAGACCTGCATATATTGGGTGGGCCAGGGACACCATCTCATCTGAGTAACGACTCGTTCTGTCCCCAACTTCCCCGCTCTGTCTGTCCCCTCCTTGGCCCCAGAGCTGCCTCTCCTCGCGTGTAATGCCAGTGCTCTGGACAGTGTTTTGTTTAGAGTGGTTTGAACATTTTTCTGCCTGTGTCTTTCATTGCTGAAGTAACTCACCTCTCTCATATCGACTCTTACCCAGGAGCCGCACTGCAGACTCTTTGATGTAGGTCTTTTCTGCATGGCAGCTAAGGCCAAGCTGTGATTTTCATTGCATGATGCAACCTCACCCTTTCGGTTTGTCGCCTCCAGGTTAACCAGATCCTTTCCCTGCACTGCCCATGCATGTCACATGCTTCCCCGCCAGGCCCGGACCTGAATGTAGTAAGCACTGGGTGCATGCATGGAATCGAAGCGGCGAACATTCTGATACACTGAAGTCCTAGGATCTAAGATTCTCTTTGCCTATCATTGAGGGCCCCCAGTTTGCTGTGATATCACAAAGGCCACGCAGTCCATTGAAAGATCAAGCCTAGAAAGTTGGGAAAGAGAAATGAATCTGCTGTTGTTAAGGATAGGCTGAGCAAAAGTTAATGACAAAGAATTTAGAAGTGAGAGTCATTTTTCCAAATAGCGTTTTACCTACAGTCCTACAGATGCCCACCTCTGCATAGATGTGCCCAAAGTGACCAGAGTTACAATACCTTATCACATTTTTCTGAAGAGTGTTAGCTCATTTGCTTTTGCTTAGATCTAATCATTTAGATCTAATCTTTTGCTTAGATCTAAATTTATATACCTAATTAAAAAAATACCTCTTAAGCTACACATCCTGGGATCATGGATCTTTCTCTTAGATTATTGTATTAACAGGAATACCACTAATTCAACTTTAAAAGATGTGGACTGGTAGCACTGAAAAGGACGATCATAGCCATTGAAACATGTTGACACTGTATTTGCATTATTAATTAGTAATTGCAATCGCTGTCTCTCTTTGAAATATATTTTGCCTTAGGGCTTTCTTTAAATGTGTTCTTTTTTTAAAAAAGCAGGTTTTGTTTCCTCTTTTTCACTCCCTTTTATTCTCAGAATGGACTTTTATAAAGCGTACTTGTCAGAAACTGTTTTCTTACTAGAGTTTTTTGTTATGGTATATAAATAGAGACATTTTAGATTTCAGTGGCTGTAAATTGAGTAGGATGACAGGTGGGCATTAGCAGACTTCTGATAATCCTAGGGTAAGAATAATAATTCCTAGAGATTCTTGGCAGTGCTAGCTTGGCGGCACCCCTTAGATTAAAACTATGTGCTGAGCAGTCATAATAACACAAAATTGAAGGCTTTGTATCTTGTTTTTAGTTTTCCCTCATGAATCGTGAGTTCTTTATATCTGGGGGATTTAGTAGATTGAAGCTCTTACCATACTTCTATTTTCTCCTGTTTTATTAAACATACCCTAGTCACCCTATGTAAATAGGCTTAGCTTAGAATTTTACAACATGTCCTTTTGGTCACCAGTGTGAAGGTCCTTTGAATGGAGGCCTTTCCCTTTCTGAAAGGAGCTTAGATGGCATTACTGTGCAGACAGACCTGTGCAGAGCAGGTGATGCTGCCCCCCAGCATGCTGAAATGCTCTCACTTGCCCAGGGCTTTTATCTGGGGGTTTGTAAATGCAACAACTGATCCTTCTTTTTAGGTTCTTCAGCAAAGAGGCTAATTCCTCTTTCTCTGAACACCACAGTGCTCCTGGATAAAATGAAAGAATTTCTGAAACCCAACACCGTGGGAGGATAAGTGGGTCCATTCGTGGAGACAAAGGAGAAGATTATAAGGAATCAGATTTCCAGGGTCTTCCTGAGTCCTTCCCATAGATGGTTTTATAGTGATGGGAAAACAATTCTCAAGGAAAAATCAAAGATGTAGCAATATAATTGAAAAGAGGACCTGCAGAAAAGAAACTTCGCCCCATAGAACATGTCATTCATGGTATTCTTTACTAAATTTGGATCCAAAATCATGGGGGCACCATTGATTGATAGGATAGAAAGAGCTTTTTTTTTTTTTTCTGAGGCATGAGCAGGACTATTTTGATAAATAAGTGATTTCCAATGCTAAGAAAACTAAATGAAGATAAAGAAATATTCTAAGAGATAAGTTGTTTTCATGAAGTAGTTAAGGATAGTATAAAAGAACGTATACTTGAAGATACGGTTGTAAAATCATGGGATTTAACAAGTTACCATTTTCCTTGTTAGTGATGATGGTTTGTTTCTAAGGCAACTTCTATGGAGAGGTTGGTCTCCATGGCCCAGGTCACTTTATAACATTCCTAAGGAGTGACTCTTCTTGCTTTGTACTCAGCAGACTCGAGACTTCTAATCGGCAACATCTCAGACTCTCCTTTTTGGCTGTGAGGCTGCTGAGCTCTCAACAAAATTCCTAAATAGGAATACTTGCGAAACTTTCATGCCTCAGCTGTCAGCCAAAGACAGAGCTAAGACACAGCTATTTTATTTCCTTGTAATAAAGGTATAATTGTTCTGTATGCCAGATGTCAGAAAGACTTGTACCAGGTCTTTCTCTGTGTCTTCTTAAAAATCAAACACCAAAAAACAAATGAAAGAGGAAAAAAAAAAAAAAAACTCAGGTTGTCAGAAACAAAGCTATTATCACTATACTTTGGTATCACTTAAAATTCGTATGTAGCTTTTAACAAATGTCAGGGTCCTGGTGTTGAGGATATATGTTATGTGACAGTGTTTTCTATTCTTCAAAGCCAAGTTGCAGGTAAAGGGGGCAGCTGTTTCTTTAAATAATTATTTTTTCTCATTACTGTCCCCCAAAGGGCCTTGGACCGCCAACAGTCAGTGCCAGGCAGGCCCTCAGTGTTAGCATTCTTCATCAGGGTAGCCCTTTGAATGAAACCACTGAGGGGAGTGCTTGCCATTCTGCTTGGGTCCTGATGTGGCTGGGGTGAATAGCAGGGTTGAAACTGTAGTAGTTCTTTTAGGCTGCTGATAGAATATTCAGTTTTGTCAAAGAGAATAGGAAAGGGAGCTATTTCATGCACCCTTATTAAATGTATCAAGTGAGACTGCCAGGCTGGTACCCAGTACAGGCTTCGCCACCCTAATCCTGGCAGGTAGACCCATAGCAAGGAGGCATTGCCAAGGTCAGGCTGTCCAGGTGCATCAGGATTATGTCAGGGAGGAAGATAGTGATGGAAGCATATGGCATAAGCTGAATAAGTAGGAAACAAATGAATGACCAAGAAGTGTCTAAGACAAATATAAGAAGAAGGGTCAGAGAGAAGAATTTTGAAGTCTATATCCAATAATAGCCGAAAGAGATTCCACGATGATTTGAAAACCTGTTGTACAGTGGAAATCCCAACCCACCTTCTCAACCTTGCCCCGATGAGCCAGCTTTTGTAAATAGAGGGCTCATGCTTTTTCTAGAAGACTTTGGCAATCCAGAGAGTTTCTTCTGTGGGCAACCTTGAGGCTGAAGTGCCTTGAGACTATCCCAGGCTATTCTTCAATCTTGCTCTCTCTTTAAGAAGCAGGCACACCAGACAATTGCTCCCCGGTGTCTCAAAGCTGATGATTGGTTATTACTAGTTAGAAATGATTGTTTATGGGCCTCTTAAAACATGTTGAAACGTTTAACACCCAGAAAAAAATAAAAAGGCGTTGGACGCAGAAGGCAGTGGTGGGATGACTGCTCATTTTTTCCTTCCTCAAGTCTAAGCTTTTGTAGACATGAGCGGAATAGCGCTCCAGGAGTCAGAGGCGCTACTGACCATCCCCTTTCCCCTCTGCCAGGCACTATGTCTGAATTCTTTCTTCTCCATGCAGACCCAGGACTTCTTTTTCCCCCTTTCTTCTCCCCATTTCTAATCACCTCATCCAGGCTGTCTGGTGTTGTGGATGGTCCCAGAGTGAAGCTGGAGTTGGGTAGAGAGCAGGCATGCTGCTGGAAGGCTGTGGTACCTGCACAAGCGTGTGCCCATCCACGGGCGCCACCCCACGCCTGTGCGTGGTTCACTGACCCAGCCCTTGAAGAACTCTGTTTCGCAGTATCTCTGTGTGAGTGTCTGTGCACCAAGGGCTGTTTCAACCATGTACTCCATCACGTTCCTCTACCGGAAAAATAAGAGGAGCTCCGCTGCAGAGGAGCTGACTCGAGTCAGTGGAGGCAGAGAAACAAGGGAGTAAGAATCACTCAATCAGCCTCTTCAGACAGTTTGGTGAAAACTGAGGCAGTGCTCATTTGGCAAGACTTTGTTTAACACAGTAGCTTAACTCTGATTTATTACATAAAAGTTTCTGGCAAAGACAAATAGTAATTCCACTCTGGTAACAACTATGATTGAAATAATTGTAGTCTGTAAATAAACTGCAGAAAACAAGCATTAGTGGGTAGGTTGTCTTGGATATCATTTCAAGAGTCCAGCACTGAAGAAATACATAATCTTATGGACGTAGAATTGGAAGAGATATTCAGAAGACCTGTGACTGGTTCAGCCCCCTCCCTTTCCTCCAGATCCATGCTAAGCCATCCAGGCAAATGAAACTCTTTCCTCTGCTCAAGACCCGAAAAAAGGAGAATACACGTGTCCTGTGGCCCCTTATTAAAGTGACTCATGGTCTTCTATGCTGGGAAATCTTGGTTAATTATTTAGTATTTATGAGACTTGTATGACTGCCTTCATGGAAATATCTTTTTGCCGGTGTTTCTGTTTTTCAATGTTACCCAAATTTAATGTTGTAATATATAGAATCACACCAGATGTCAGCTCACTGCAAATCCTAATGGGCATTTGAATTATATTGCAACACCTGATAAGGAGGCAATAAAGCAGATACAAAAAAAAAAAAAAAGAGTGTGAAATAACTAATTCTGTCTGTTTTTGTTCATTTGGATAATTGCCTTTTGGGGCATTTTTCTACAAACATTTCTTATTATCATCATTACTACTATCTTTGTTTTTAAGATAACTATCACTTGTTCAGTAATTAGTCTTCACTCATTATCTGATTTCATTCTCACAACAACCTTTGAGGCTTGTGCCTTATATCCAGCTTACAGATGAGAAAACCAAGGCTTGGAAAGGTCAGATCATGTGCTCACCATTCTGTATGGCTAGCAAGGGAGAGTTGGTATCTTAACTCTTCTGTTGAAGTCTAAAACTACCCAACTGCTAACCACTCTTGAAGTCAATTTATAATGCCCACATTTCACTTCTGATTTACTTATTTAAGTGCTTTAGTGGATTAGAAGACGGGAGAGACAAAGATGAGAAAGAAAACCTAAACTCAGATAGCATATTGAAATCTTGTGAGAAAATTCAGAAGAGCTCCATAAGAAAGTGACAGGGGTTTCCTGAAAGCAAATTGTCTGTGTGTTTCACTGAAGAATCCAGTGTGTAAGGAACTGACATGTTTTGTTCTCTCCATCAGCAATCTGTGTCACTTCCTTTGTCTCCAGAAGAATGCTTAATTATTAGGGCTAAGCATTCGGGTAGGCACCCTGAGCCGTACAGCCACACTGAAGCCTACTGCCACCATTGTTGAAGGTTCTCGGATCACTCAAAGCTCAAGAAGACAGAGCATGTAGGATTCCAGCGAGTAGTGAGGGTTTATATACTACCTCTCCATTTGTTCCAATTCATTTCAACGTGACCCTAATGAGGCATATGCTTGTGGCTGTTGGATTACATCTCATCAGTTGAGCAGAGGCATAATTAGAAGCCTGCTGCTGTCAGAAAGATTAATAGGCCGATTGATACAAACCCATAACCGAAGATTTCCCAACAAAGCCATTTAACCAGCTGGCTTGAGATCATGGTACGGCAGTACTGCAAGTAACAAAAAATGTTTTCTGTGCACATCAGAGCCATTGCAAGATCTAAGAAAAGTGTTTTAAGATGAAACAAAGGGCCTATTCTGATGTTATTATTACTGTTAGTGTTGAATAAATGAATGAATAAATGAGCACATTTACCCATCAACAGTAACAATATCTTAGAAGGTAACAACTTCAAGATGTTCGATGATAAAGTCACCATGACGGTGAACAGAACAGGTCAACTTCTGTTTGGTTAAACTCATGAAAACTACACAACTTACTTAATACGTACCCCACCCAGTATAAACACCAAAGCACCAAAATTGGAAAGATTAGCGATTGCCTTGACACTGAGAAAAGCAAACAGATAGAAAGCCTTCACCTTGGATCCATTCAAGACCTGGGCACTCCTGAGGTGCTGTCTAGTTTAGAAGACCATGTTCTACATAAAGATTCTTGCTTTATCATTGACTAGTAAGTATTAGACCATTCACAAAATCCACTATTGTGATTAGCTTGCAAGAGACCTAAAATTCTTGCAAGAGACCCAAGGTACCAGCTCATGGTAGGAAGAGCTTTGGCCTGGAGCATGGTAGAAGATAAAACTAGAGATACAGGCTGAGACTGGGTTTCAGAGGGTTTTCTCAGCCAGACTTCGAGTTGATGCATGAGGCAGGAGGGAGCCTCAATAGTGCATGGATTTTAGGTCTCTTTTGTGAGACAGAAAATTATATGAACAATAACATTGATTTCTAATTTGGAGTATATTGTAACGTCTGGCCTCCCTTTTAAAATTTCTTGGTCTCAAATATTCTGATTAGCTGGGTGCTTTTATTTCTATTTTGTGGGCAAGAAAACCAAAGCATTTTACTTATCCCATATATCCTAACAATACTAAAAAATCACAGTTCACTTAGATTTACTCCCTCTTCATCACAGATAGGTTTCTTAATATCCATGACTATATGATTAACTTTTCTATATTTTGATTGAATGGAATGCAAAACTTATTCATTGTCTAATCCATGATTAGAAGTATTAACAGTATCTAAGGATTATCACCCATTGCTGTATGCATTCTTGTTCTTCTAGAATAAGAGAGGCTGAGAGAAAATAGAGGTATCCATCTTTAAGACTGTGGAAAATTAGATTTATTTCTCTATAAGCAGAGGAACTTACCTCAGCAGTTAAGGTCAAGCTCCATGACACCACGACTGTGCAGGGTCCCAGGAAGGCCTTTTGGGGATTAGTAATATCTCACATGTCAGTCTTTACAGAGGAGGGTTAGATACAGTTTGGACAGTTCAGCTTCCTCTGAATTTTCCCAGAACATTCCACAAACACATACATGTTTTTCTAGGACAGTTTTACCTCCTCCATGAATCAGTCACACCCCCATTGTCAACTCCTATTGATTTATATAAGCTTCATGCCAGGCCCTGTGGATGGCAGATACTATGCCTTATGCTTCTTTCTTCCTCTCCAAGGATACTGCAATCGGTCTGGAGAAGGGAGGTGGTATGACAGAAGGGCACTGAGGTTTTCTATCCCACCTCTACCGCATAGCTGCATGATCTTGGGTAGGTTTCTGAGCCTCTGCTTCTCTGTATGAAAAATGAGGAATAGACCAAAATATCTG
Organism: Capra hircus; assembly: GCF_001704415.2. Lineage (NCBI taxonomy): Eukaryota > Metazoa > Chordata > Mammalia > Artiodactyla > Bovidae > Capra > Capra hircus. The sequence continues at coordinate 12,697,050 of NC_030835.1, forward strand.
CTACTTGATTTTGCCAAGTTGTGAGGACAAGTGCAATAGTATGTGTAAACTCTATGCAGTTGCCAAGTATTATTATATTGAGTAAGAACCAACATTCCAAAGCAGTTTAGAATTCCTTACTCTTTCTTAGTGCTATGAGAATTCAAGATGGGGAAGTTCAGCGATGGCAGAAGCCAAGGCGTGCCTTCTGGTTGGCCTTGAAGACTGCCTGAGACCTGAACTCAGAGGAAGGAGCATTTGAAGAGTTCACAGCAAAAGCATCGAGTTAGAATTAGGAATAAGAGAGTCACATACATGAAGTGGCCAAGGCACCAGCTCTGGGTAGGAAGAGCTTTGGCCTGGAGCCTGGTAGAAAATAAAACAGGAGATGTAGACTGAGGCTGGGTTTCAGAGGTTTTTCTCAGTCAGACTTGGAGTTGATGCATGAGGCAGGAGAGAGCCGCAGTGGTGGGTGGATGACACCTTTTAATTAAATTAATCTGGCAACATTGCAGAGGTGAGACTAGGAGGAGAGTCTGGAACCATTAAACTTATTGTATTCATTCATGTCTGCAGTTCTGTGGGCCTGAACTCCCGTGGTCCATAATCCTGGTGGGAATTGAGATGGTTTCATCCAATTTAAAAAGGGACTAGCCACAAGAGTGAGGAGAATGTAAATGTTGGAAATTATTTCCCAAAGTGCTATTTTGTTCCTCAGCTAGTCCCTTCCCTCTCATGCAGTTGTTTATTAAATCCTTTCGAATGTCTGCTGCTGCTGCTGTTGTTCCTAAGATGCTTAACATTTCTTTATCTCTTATAAATGACAGTCTCCATAACCTCTCCCCATCCAACCCTCATTATTTTTCCTTCTAATCTTAAACAAAAAATATGCTCCTCAGGCACTCTCTGGTTGTTAACTGGAATGTCATTGGTGAAGCTTGCATGGTGGTGGTGTATTTATTGGCTTGGCCAAAAGGTTCATTTGGGTTTTTCCATAAAATCTTGCAGAAAAACCTGAATGAACTTTTTGGCCAACCCAATAATTACTTCCCTGTATTGTCTTAATTCCGCTCCACCCCCACCCACCTTGTTCACATCTGAAACTGAAGGTCTCCTTTTAACCCCTTGATCACAGCACTTAAGTAGTAGACAGGTGGTTGTCCAGGGATGGGCCCAAATGCTTAATCCTCTTTATTCAGGTCTGAATGGGAATCACCTCGAGCAGCAACACCTATCCCTAATTGTGTAGTTGCAGAAGAGTTCTTCAAGAGCTGTGATTCTCAAAGTGTGGCTCCTGGATGAGCAGCAGCATCTGGGAAATGCAAATTCTTAGGGTCCCATACCAGACCCACTGGATCAGGAGCTCTGAAAAATGGGGTCCACCAGTGTTTTACCAAGCCCTCTAGGTACATGCTAAAGTTTTAGAAACATGGTTCTGGGGAAATATTTTGAAAGGTTTGGGCAGCCAGGCTCAGAGAGTTAGGGAAACAGACTTCAGAAAACATTAGGAAAAGTGTAGAGGCTGAGAAGAGAGGCAATTACTTCCTTCTTGGAGATAGTCCAGACATCACAACTGCCAGAAGTGAGACTTTGTCCTTAGTCCCCTACCCTTTGAAAAACAACCTGGGCAGTCACTGCTTACTTCATGCTTTGGAAAGACAAGTTCTTAAGTCAGTCTTCAAGGACTGTTGGATCTTCCTGCTCAAAGGTCTTCATCTGTATTGTTAAATAGGTGGAGAAACAGATATATTTCCCACTTTGGTCAGTCTCATTCTCCTCTATAGCGGCATCTGAATACTAAGAATATGCTTACTTGATGGTCAAGAGGAAACAGAGGTTTGTATTTCAGTCTCTGTTCTACATTGAATGTTTATCCCATCGGAAGGAGCTTTTTATTGAGGTTCTTTTGAAGGTGCCCCGATCACAGTGTCCTGATCAAAATGCTAAATTTGCCTAAAGTTTTAGTACCAGGCTTGGTCCATGGACTGTAGGAGCCTAGTAATTAACAGTCTAACAACTTACCAAGTATCTTAGGTCCTCTAATTAGTAAGTTACTAGTTAACCAAGAACAATTGACAGAAAGTCAGCTCTACCACTGGACTAGTGTTGTTTTGTTTTGTTTTTCAGTTTTTAAAACCCTTCTTTTTTATCTGTTGGCAACATATCTACAAAAATCCTATTCTAATGTGGGCATGCCTCATCAGAATGGCAATCCAAATTTAAGTGTGTAATTCAGAGTCACTTCCCTTTGTAGGGAAGAAGAAAAAGTGATTTCTAACTCCTAAAACTTCTAGACAAGGAACTCTATTTAACACAAAAAGGAAGAATAGTTTATATTTCATTCTCCATTCTACAATGAGCATTAATCATTAAGATAAAGTCTCGTTGGGAGGGAAATAAATCCTGGCTAGTATGGCCAACCCTTTTGTTGTTGAATTCTGTGTTTTCTTTTTATAAGATCAATGAACTTCTCTGGGGGTTGTTTCCATTTGAGGAATGAAATGATGGGGCTTTAGAGTCTCTGCTCTGTGGTCTTTGATGTATGAGTCTGTGGACTAAAGGCACTTGGAGGATTTATCTCAGAGGGGATCCTGATAAACAGTTCTGATCTCTCTTGAGAAAACGAGGCAGGAGCTTTCTCCTTGGGCTCACATGCCACCAGGAAAGAGCTGAGAGGGATAGAAAATAGACTGATCACTCTGGTCCTATCTGGGTTCCAGGGGCCAGCCTCTTCCATCTCAGAACTTCCTGTCTCTCTCCTACTTCATCTTAGCGGAGTGGCTCATATTACTGGTGAGCTTCAGCCAGAGGGAAAGCTGCCAGCCCCAGCAGCATAATTTACTCCCTTTTTTATTTCAGCTCAAAGTATAAGTCTCAAGGAATGATATAAAAGGATGATTAAATTAATTCTTTAAAATTCTGAAAGACCAGAGAAAAGGTCTATTATGATTTCAACGTTGTTTTCGGTAAATCAGGGTGTTGTAGAGGTATATTTTTCAGCATAGTGTTCTTTACCATCAAGCTCTCTTATGGCTGCCTTTGGGGTTGGGCAATATAGGAGGAAGTAGCAGAAATGACTGGAGAAGGCAATGAATGGCACCCCACTCCAGTACTCTTGCCTGGAAAATCCCATGGGTGGAGGAGCCTGGTGGGCTGCAATCCATGGGGTTGCTAAGAGTCAGACATGACTGAATGACTTCACTTTCACTTTTCACTTTCATGCATTGGAGAAGGAAATGGCAATCCACTCCAGTGTTCTTGCCTGGAGAATCCCAGGGACGGGGGATCCTGGTGGGCTGCTGTCTATGGGGTTGCACAGAGTTGGACACAACTGAAGTGACTTAGCAGCAGCAGCAGCAAAAATGACAAGGAAGGCAAAGGATAGTGGAAATTAGTTGCTACAGCCTAATTCCTTATACTCTCTTAATTATCTGCTTCCATTTATGTTGAACCAAAATGTCTTCAATGGTATTGAGCTAGCATCTCTTCCCCCACTGTCCCATTCTCTCCCACAGCCTAGCAAATACTTCCCCTACTCAGTGTGTTTCCAGGTTACTATGCAGTTGATCACAGAAGCCATGAAATTAATAGGAGTTAAGGAACTCACAAGGACCCCCAAATATGCCACCAGTGACTATTGTGAGGGCAATAAGTAAGGTGATCATTTGGCCTCGGTGAAGTGATAGTGGGTTTTCCATAACAGACTTGGGACATCTCTGTCCCCTTGGTAATATACACATCAATCTTGATATGGACAAGTTTATAAGGTACAGCTAAGTCACTGCTGGCACAAGGGAAGACATGAGTACAAATTGTATTTCCCTGCAGGATCCCCACCCCCGTCCTCAATCTCTTGCTCACTCTTATGCACACACCTACACCCACACCTACACCCACACATATACCACTTACTCTTCAATATTTTGGTAGCACATCATACCTGTAACCTACATAGTATAGAGATACAGAGTCTCCTCATCCCTTGGGATCAATAGTGGACTTCTGGTCAACCTAGTTCATATACTTCTTTCCACTGCACCTAGAGTAGCAAAGAACTCTAATACTTGTGGGACCCTGTGGGTCTTGCTCTTAAAACAGAACAAAATTCCATCATAGATTGAGGACTGCAGAAGTGTCACTTGTTAACTCCTGTCCTGGATTCTCCTTTTTTGCATTGAATCTGAGTAAGAAAGCAGGCCAAGAGCAGTGGCAGGCTATGGTGTCCAGTCTCTGTTGCTCCTGCCTGCTTTCATCATTGGAGGAAGCAAATTCCACGCCGTCTTTCCTCCCCCTTTACCTTAGTGAAAACTGAGTACTTGCCGTTTCCTTTATACCAATGGTTTGCAGTGTTCGTTTTCCGTTCAGTCTGCTTAGTTTGTGAATGCAAATGTAGATTCCTCTTCAGGCTTGTCTGTAGGGTTTTCCACACATGTGATTTGGGAGATGACAAACGGCATGTTTGACTTGTCATACAGGTGAAGAATGGATAAATCCAGTGCATGTAACACGATCGGAGAGTCCCACAGACTGAATCACCCTCCCTTTAAGTGGGCCCTGCGTATCTGTACTGCACAGACTCCTGCCTGTTGAACAACCAAGAATTGTCCTTACTGAAGTACAACTATACTAACTGGTATTGTGTGCAGCAATTTCCAAAGTGGTGATACTTGGAAATCCTCCATCCTGCACCTCTCAAGTTAGCCCTCTCCCACCCTGGAGGTCCATGTTGCTTCCCATCTGGGGAAAGTATTTTACTTCTCCCCATCCTCCCCTATCCGTTCCCTCCTTCTTGACATTCCTGGCCTGAGTGGTTCCACTGGCTTACTGATGACACTGTCCTATACATTTTCATTCACAGCTTTGAAAGGCTTATGAGGCTTTCCTACTTCCCATCCAGCCCAAACTTTGGGACTTCTCACACTCTGATCCTCTGATCAGTTTGATGCAGGGAAGCACATGGAAGCCACGTACCAGTTTGTGTAGTTGTACCCTTTTGAACTGCCTCCTCTCGAGCAAAGTAGAATGTGCTGGGGATTCGCATTTGCTGCTTGACACACACAAGGGCAATTAACCTGCATGCCAAAGAAATAAAAATTAACCCTTAGAGTACTGCTTCAATAGATTGATTTAATGGTCTTGAATTCTACCAGTTGGGCAATGCTTCTTCCCCAGATCAGAGTGCTGCAGAAAGGTCCATATTTAGTTTCACCAGAACATCCACCAGGAGCCTCTCCTCCACGGCTTTCCCGAGATGCTCCTGGTCCTTTATCATTAATCAACCAATGGCTTTTAAAAGGTCCAAAACACAACTACTGTGTTTAATTGAAAATGGACTTCATTTCTAACGTGCTGGAGAGTGGGAGGGACTGCTTTTTAGCTTAGGTTTGTGTCCTCTCAAAGAAAGAAGTCAGTTCTTTAAGGGTTAATATGAAATTGAGGAATTCGTTGGTCTCTTCTGCTTGTCCTTCCTTCAAGGTGTCTGCATGATCCTCTTTAGATTCTTAGCTCAACTGTTGAATGATGATGGAAACAATACATGTATCAGATGACAAAAACAAAGAACAAAAGACTGTATGGTTGAATGGAAAGACCCCTTGGCAATGCTTGCTTGATGATCACAGGGGATATAAAGACCAAATGTTTTATTTTTTGAACGTTCATTTCGTCCTCTTCCCTAAGCACCGTCACTGCACAGCGATGTGGAACATGTGATGATGCTTTTCATTTACCTCTTGCTTTTCTCTTCTTCCTGTCTAATAGCCCAATAGAATCCTGCCAGAATTTCTACAAAGATTTCACATTACAGATCGACATGGCTTTCAACGTATTCTTCCTTCTCTACTTTGGCTTGCGGGTAAGTTTGAATGACACTGCCCAGTATCACAGTGGAGCGCGTGAGTCTTGTACATAGGGACCATTCCCCATCAGCATCTGCTCCCGCAGGCAAGATGAAGCCCAGTGTTTGCAGGGGAGACGAGAGACCGAATTCTGATTTTCATTTTGTGAGAGAGCCCTTTCCTTAGGTCAGCATTTCCTTGTATATATGTTAATTTTGTTCTGAGCAGGAGAAATAAGGATTGAAAGGACTATTACACCCTTACTGGTGTACTGTTCCTCATCCGTTCACGCACGAATGCATGGTTGCCTTAAACAGGAGGAAAAACCTTCCGTTCTTAAAATTATGTCCATCAGTGCTCACTTAACTGAATCCTGAGAGAACAGTGAGTTGTAAGGGTTGAATCAAGGGGGTGGATTGGCAGAATTGAGGGCGTGGAGGATTTATCCAAACCATGTCTATAAAGGGACCTATACACAGACTGTGTGGATGAGTATTTACAGTAGAGACTTTAAGAAAGGTGAGGTCACTCAAACTGCCCTCTGATGCTCTTGAAAACCACAGAAAAATGTACGCCCTGATCTTTCTCCAAGGCTCTCAGAGCATATAGTCACTCTCTAGAAAGGACTAGATCCAAATTCTAAGGCAGAAATAGCAAGGGACTGGCGTAGATATAAGAACATAACATCTCCCTCTAGGCCCCCGTGAAAAACTGAAATGTACCCTTTGGAAGAAAGAGTATAGTTTGTTGCAGAGCCTCAGTTTGAGTTCCCTGAGTCATACAGCAAATTCCCACTGGCCATCTCTTTTACATATGGTAGTATATATACTTCCGTGTTACTCTCTCCATTCCTCCCACCCTCTCCTTCCTCCCCCATACCCGTGTCCATAAGTCTGTTCTCTATGTATCTGCATCTCCATTGTTGCCCTGTAAATAGGTTCATCAGAATCAACTTTCTAGAATTTAAGGGTGGGAAGAGGTGGGAGGTGGAGGGGAGGCTTAAGAAGGAGAGGGGCACATGTATACCTATGGCTGGCTCATCTTGATGTTTCGCAGAGACCAACACAATGCTGAGAAGCAACTTGCCTTCAGTTAAAAATAAATAAGTTTTTTTTTTGGGAGGGTGGGGGGGAGAAAGAGTGTAATTTGCATGCCAGCACCATGCTTCTCATTTTTCTCTCTCTCTCTCTTGTTTTTTCTTTCCCCCAGTTTATTGCAGCCAACGATAAGCTATGGTTCTGGCTTGAAGTGAACTCTGTAGTAGATTTCTTCACGGTCCCCCCTGTGTTTGTGTCTGTGTACTTAAACAGAAGTTGGCTTGGTAAGTCGATCTCTCTCCCTTCTTTTTTGCTGGCTCCTGAGCCATGGCTGAAATATATAAGGTGGTGCATCTGGGATGCATTGGAGGTCTGAGAATGCATGGAAAGAAACCTTCCTGGATTTTGTGAACAACGCTCAGAGTTTTAGAAGTTGATGGTGAGAGTTTTCTCTCAGAAGCAAGCACTGGCCAAGAAGAATGTGAACAGTGGATGCTTCAGAGAATGCAGTTCTATCATTGTTGAAGCCCAGTGGTCATCATGGTCCAGCCAGAACCTCTACATTCACGGTCCTCTTACTCTTCATTCAACAGAGAATGGGCACAAAGCTTTCCACGTAACTGCTTCAGGTGCCCCAGGAGGCCTGCCTGCCAGAGTTAGCTTCTGTCTGCTTCACAGTTTCGTGATGGCTGGACCCTGTGTGGTTTAATTAAAATTGTGAGCTCCTTTGTGGGGTGGGATAAGACACCTTCACCTTGAGGAAGATCCAGCTTCTTCCCGGTGTTAATGGAGGAGCTTTTGCTGGAGCTGTGTTCACACCTCACTTCCTGTGTTTGCTTGACAGGTCACTTCCTGTATCAAGTCTAGGATAATTTAGTGGGAAAAGTAACTAACTCTGAGGATGGTCAAGGGGCCAAAGGTTTAGAGAGGCAGCTGTTGGGTTCTTTTTGCCACACTGAGGAATTTCCTCACAATGTTCTTGCTGTCACAAGTCTACAGGGGAAGAGGGGAGGCTGAAATAGGACTTGGAGGACTATTTGTGGGTTCCCTCTGTCTTTATTTTCAGAGATTTTTGGTCTTAACCTATTTCTTCAAAGTAATATATATATAATAGCATCAATAGTGAAAGATGTATAAAGAAAATATTAAGTACCTCTTCCGCCCACATCCATCACTACCGTCTCCCCAGGATGCTTAGAGTTACAGACTTCCACATCTTTCCTTTGTGCTGATTTCACCACCAGCAAACGCAGATGTGCACACATCACAGTGTTAGAGGTGGTGGTCTTCATATGAAATCATTGTTATCAGTCACATCACACTGCAGTTGACTCTCTTACTGCTGGTAAGTGACGGCCGTCCCTTCAGCTCTGTAATGACTCGTTTTATGACAGTTGTACAAAATCCCATACATGGCTCCAGCGCATTTATTCAGCCGTCACCCAAATGATGCACCACATGACTGTTTACTTTTCTGCTATCAACAGTGGTTTAGTAAGCACTCTCATCCATGTATCCATACAGTTCTAGCTTTAGAGAGAATTCCAGGTTCCTGGAAGAGGACTTGCTGGATCAAAGAGTATGTGTATTTTAGTTTATAGATGTTAACAGATAACTTTTTAAAAATGTTGTGTCAAAATATGCTTCTGCTAGCACTTTTGATGTCCTTGCTAGTCCTGTAACTTCATTCTACCTAGTATCAAGTACTTTTAAAACAAGAATCTTTCGTATATGGTGTGTGCAGTAACGCATACATGTATGTAGGTATGTGTGTTTCTCATGTGGATTCTATTTTCTGCTAGTTTTCTCATTTGAGTCGTATTTACTTTCTCAAGGGGAATGTTTTTGCCCTTGATCTGAGATGTGCTCTCTCAGGTGGGATTTTTCTGGCCAGCATGGTGAGACCATTGGAGCCAGACACCCAAGTGAGAAGCGTTCTGAGTGTCCTTTCGTGGCTCTGATGCCCAAGATCCTGGCTGTTTCAGCTGAGCTCTGAGCCTGCCTTGTGATGTGAGGAAGTCACTTTTCTTCCCTCTACCTGCTGTTTTTCACCTATAAAATAGAGGTTGGGCTAGATGATCTCGAAGATTCTTTCATTTCAGAAAATTTCTAAACCTCTTGCATTGTTCATGGGCACTTTGAGAAAATTTGGGATCTTGGTTGTTGTAGAGGACAGGAAGTTAGTGAAATTAATCACCAGCATACCTGGGTCACAGTTATGTATGGACTGCTAGCCAGAGCTCTTTCTAAACCAACACATGCACGCACGCACACACACACACCCACCCACCTGGGTCACACTTATGTATGGACTGCTAGCCAGAGCTCTTTCTAAACCAGCACACACACATACACGCATGCACGCACGCACGCATACACACACACCCAAGCAGGCAAAGGGAGGGAGAGAAGGAAGAGAGTGGGAGAGTGAGAGGGAAAGAGAGAGCAGGATGGAAGGGAAAAGAGAATAAGGGAGGAGGAAGAAAAGGAATCTTCCTTCTCTTCTTGGTTGGGCTCTACTTCCTCTGTGCACTTGAACAGACACTACTTTTCTGGACCCTCAGTTTTCCCACTGGAAAAATGGGGGATTTGGACTTAACCTACCTTCCAGTCCACGCGCTTTCCAAACCTGAATTTGATGTCAGGGTCCCTTGTGCTCCTGGAAGATGGAGGGGACCCCTTCCTGATTGCGGGGGAGACATCTCCACTCTGCAGCTAGCAGGGCTCACCCCTGGTGTGGAGCCAGGTCTCCTTTTTTTGAGTGAGTGAAAGTCTCCCTGAATAGTCACCATCAGGAGGACTTAGATCTTGTAAAAACCCATTCCTTTTTGTGGATGATGTCATTCTGACTTTTGGAGGGGTTCTGATCTAGCAAAAATCTATCTGTGCAAACAGGAAAAGGGAAGAAAGAGGAAAGGGGGTTGGGGGAGGGATAAATTAGAAATTTGGGATTGGCAGATACAAACTATTATATATATAATAGATAAATAACAAGGGCTTACCATATAGCGCAGAGCTTCTCAGGTGGCTCAGTGGTAAAGAATCTGCCTGTAATACAGGAGACGTGCATTCGATCCCTGCTTCGGGAAGATCCTCTGGAGAAGGAAATGGCTACCCACTCCAGTATTCTTGTCTGGGAAATCCCATGAGTAGAGGAGCCTAGCAAGCCACAGTCCATGAGGTCATAAAGAGTTGGACATGACTCAGGGACTCCCATGGACGGAGGAGCCTGGTGGGCTGCAGTCCATGGGGTTGCTAAGGGTCGGACATGACTGAGCGTCTTTACTTTCACTTTCACACACGTACTATATAGCACAAGGAACTGTATTTAGTATCCTGTAATAAACTATCATGGAAAATAATATGAAAAATTATGTATATGGCTTCCCAGATGGCACTAGTGGTAAAGAACCTGCCTGCCAACGCAGGAGATATGAGATGCAGGTTCGACCCCTGAGTTGGGAAGATCCCCTGGAGGAGGGCATGGCAACCCATTCCAGTATTCTTGCCTGGAGAATCCAGAGGAGCCTGGCGGGCTACAGGCCATGGTTGCAAAGAGTCTGACACAACTGAAGTGACTTAGCACACGTGTGCTGATAAATCAATTTGCTGTACACCAGAAATGAGTACAACATTGTAAATCAACTATACTTCAATTAAACAAAAAAAGGGGCAGGGACGGAAAAGAGAAGAGTAGTGAGAGATGCTTTGCTTCAGTTGTAGTTGCTTTTCAAAAAAAAAATGCTCTAAAATATGCTTTAATTTGCTCATGAATTGAACAATGTTATAAAGCAGCTATTATGTGCCAGGTACATTTTCCATATGATTAGGAAACAACAGTGAATAAAGTAGGCAGCATCCCACCCTCCGACATTGCAGTGGGGGAAGAACAGAAAAAAAAGAGCCTAATAAATAAGTAAATTATATAGTATGTTCGGAAGCATAAGTGCTCACTCACTTCAATTATGTCCAACTCTGTGATGCTATGGACTGCGGCCCTTTAGCTTCCACCTCTGTGGGATTCAAGTGCTATTGAAACTGGAAACAAAGACCAACAACCTTTGAGGCTAAGAGATAATAATAACTACTAATAACCTTTCTCCTCTTTTAGGAGAAAACACATTTAATGAAATACTTTTGGTTCTTTGGTGACTAAGCCTCTTGGGTGAAATCCAAAACTGGTCTGCCTATTATGGAAGAGAATTCAGTATAGTAATATTTCAAGGAGGTCCCCATTGTGATTTAATACATAGGTTATTGCACCGTGAAACAGTTATTGTTCTGATGAGCTGCCAGAGATAAAATGAACATTCCCATGAGATGTGGCTTATAAAGTAAAAGGAATAATTCTATTAAGTAGGGCATTTCAGAAAGCGCTGCCCTCCTCTTAGTAAATGAAAAGTACTGCCTTTGCTGGCAGAGGTTTAGGACAAAATGCAGGAAAATTGAAGTCTGTCCCAAATCTGCACATGCTTGTTGCTGCTGCTAAGTCGCTTCAGTCGTGTCCGACTCTGTGCGATCCCATAGACGGCAGCCCACCAGGCTCCCCCATCCCTGGGATTCTCCAGGCAAGAATACTGGAGTGGGTTGCCATTTCCTTCTCCAATGCATGAAAGTGAAAAGTGAAATTGAAGTCACTCAGTCGTGTCTGACTCTTAGCGACCCCATGGACTGCAGCCCACCAGGCTTCTCTGTCCATGGGATTTTCCAGGCAAGAGGACTGGAGTGGGGCACCATTGCCTTCTCTGACATGCTTCTTGAGCCCACGGTAAGTCGTGTTGGACATTTCAGTCATGTCCAACTCTATATGACCCCATGGACTGCAGCCCGCCAGGCTCCTCTGTCCATAGGATTTTCCAGGCAAGAATACTGGAGTGGGGTGCCATGCCCTCTTGCAAGGAATCTTTCCCACCCAGGGACTGATCCTGCGTCTCTTATGTCTCCTGCATTGGCAAGTGGGTTCCTTAACACCTCAGAAGCCGAGAGCAGAGGACTGTGCTGCAGCTGGCCCCATGGGGGATAAAAAGTGAAGTATCACATCCCCTGCCTTTACCTTTTCTGGAGCATAACTTGCATCACATTTGACTTCCTACTCTTAACACATGTTTGCATATTATATAGTACAGTCTTTATTTTTTTGCACGCATCATCTTAGTCCATTGGACAGTCTGTTAATAAAAACAGCTAGTATTTATTCCGGTTGTGCTATGCACTGGGCCCTGTGATTAAACCCTTGCATATGTGAACTTGGTTCTTAGAGCAAACCTGTAAAGTAGGAATTATTTTCCCATTTTACAGATAAGGAGATGCAGGCTCAGAGGAGCTCTCTCTCCTGAGGATTTTGTAGCTTGGGAGTAGGGGAAGGCCTTCCTTACCCAAAATCTAGTCTGACTTCATGCCCGTTTTCTTATGCTGTTCTTCTGCCTCTGTTCTGACCCTTTAGAGAGGTTTGGGGTTTTGAGGACTGGGTTGGGAATAACTGAGCCACGTTTAGTGCTTTATGTTGGCATCTCTCTAACTCATCCTATTGCTTCAGGCAGGCAGGGAGGGGAAGAGGTCTTACTTAAAAACGCACAGCTCGTAGCTCCTCTTCTCAGTCTCCCTTATCGACTGCCAATTTCTAGAACTAGAGCTAGCGTGGAGGCTCCCGAGTCTCAGACTATTCTAGCAACCCGGGGGCTGGGCCTGCTCCGCCTGAACAGAGAGAGAGAGACTGGGGGCAGGTCCTTGATCAGTAGAGCCGATTGGCTCAGAGCCCTGTTTCGGGCTCCACCGCCTCAGTTCACATTGTGCTCAGCCACTGTTCATGGGTTGCTTTGAGCACGGTCATTTTCCCTGCCATAAACTCAGTCTTCTCGCCTCTCCAATGGGGATAATGATAGCACTCACCTGAGATGAGTGTAGTGGGGATTCGGTGAAGTGTTACAAGTGACCAGGCACACGGGACCAGCTTTGTGAACAGAAGCCATGGTTATCCACAGCCTTTCTTTCTAACCTCCCTGTCATATTTTAAAGCCCCAGAGAAGAAAACAAACCAGAATGGAACCAAAAATAAGGCAGTGGGATGTGAGGACATCCACGTCGGCAGGCAGCAAGTCAATGCTTATTTTAATTCTTGTTCCCACACACCAGCTTATTCACAAAACCCTTATCCTGCCTCCCTAAAATAAATGTACCTTGAAATGAGAGATGGATCTTATTTTGAGACTCAAAAAACATGCTCTGGGGAGAACTCTTTTGTCTGTTTCTCTCATTCTTGTGGGAACTATGTCCCCAGCGTGGGTCAGTGGGTGTACCTCCTTGGTTTATGGATATGTCTTTGTTGAGGGGCATCTTACAGAATTAAAGGCAGACGGTAGAGGAAAAAATGATATACAGACATCAGTCAGTCATCTAACTGACTGTTACTGAGTACCTGCTGTGTGCTCAGTCCTAGAGTAAGAGGGACACATGCTTGGCCGCCTTCTTTCCTAGTTTTACTGTGATTTCCAACCTTGCCCACCTCCTCTCTGACTGCTGAGATCAGGGTATGACGAGGAGCTCCAATCACTGGTCAAAAACTGAACCTGCTTCCCTAGTCTGTGTCAGACCTGGCCTTAGGCCTTTTAGTAAACTCTGCTAGAAAATAGAAAACTTTGCTAAAAAAATAGAAAAATGAGTTAGTGTCCAGTCATGGAACAATTAAAATGATTGAGTATCTGCTTAGAAATGTATGCCTGAGCAGTGACTCTTTGTGTCAAAGGTGGTTAAAACAGGACTGTAAAAAAAAAAAAAAGTACAGGTCCTTGAAAACAACGACAGGATGAAACACAGTTCCTGTTTGAGACCAAGGTTTCAATTTAGTTTTGGAACCGAAATAAACACACATGCAGCAACAGCAGGTAGCACTACCCGCTGTATAATTACGTCCGAAATTGCGAGGTCCGGGCTGTCAGGGCAGTGGGAGTTCGGAGGAGAAAGCTCACGTGGGCAGAGGAAAGAGAGGAGGCTTCTGCAACGGGCTGGGGCCCAGCTGAGGCTTGTGATGCTCAGTGAGATGGGCAGAGCAGGAAGAAGTGAGCATTCTGCAGGGAGAGGCGCTTACCACGTCCAGAGAATGGCAGGTGCCCACGGATGGTAATACCACCCGAGATAAGAAAGTAGCTTTACAGTTTGCCAGGCATCAGATCAGCCTCACAACCCTGCCAGACAGAGAGCGCCCTGTTGCTGCAGTGACAAATTGCCGCAAATGTAGTGCCTTAATACAACACGTATCTATTATCTTATAGTTGCGTAGGTTAGAAGTCCAAAACAGTATCTTCAGGGCTGTGCTCCTTTCTGGAAGCTCCAAGGAGGATTCTATTTCCTTGCCTTTTTCAGCTTCCAGAACCAACCCACATTCCTTGTGGTCACTTCTCCATCTTCAGAGCCAGCCACAGAGGGCGGAGTTCTCACAATGCATCTCTCTGATCTCGCTTTCTGTTGCCACCTCCCTCTCTGCCTCTCTTTGCTTCCTCCCTCTTCTACTTTTAAAGACCTTTATGATTACACTGGGGGGTAATCCAGGATGCCCTTCCCATCTCAAGGTCAGCTGATTGACAACCTTAATTCCCCTGCTACCTGAATTGCCTTTTGTCATGTAAGTTACCAGATTCACAGGTTCTGGGGATTAACATGAATATTCTTGAGGGGCCATTACTCTGCCTTCCCTGATAGCTCAGTTGGTAAAGAATCCACCTGCAGTGTAGGAGACCCTGGTTTGATTCCTGGGTCAGGAAGATCCCTGGAGAAGGGAAAGAATACCCATCCCCATATTCTTGGGCTTCCCTTGTGGCTCAGCTGGTAAAGAATCTGCCTGCACTGTGGGAGAGTTCGATCCCTAGGTTGGGAAGATCCCCTGGAGAAGGGAGAAGGGAACGGCTACCCACTCTAGTATTCTCACCTGGAGAATGCCATGGACTGTATAGTCTATGGAGTCGCAAAGAGTTGGACATGACTGAGCAACTTAACTTTTTCTTTCTGCCTACCGAAAGCGGTATTATTATTATTATTATTCCCATTTTGCCAAATAGGAACTTTTGAGGCTCAGAGGGAGTGAGTCACTTGCCCAAAGTCATAGACAGCCAGAAAAATTTAGAGCTGGGACCAATGTGCTGTTCAGACCGGCGAGTGGCTCTCCATAGTCCGTTGGAGTCCATAAACTCTTGTAGGCATTTAGGGCCCTCTGGGCCCTTGACTCTGCATTTTTCCAGCTTATCATGGGAGGAGACCCTTGGGGAGATCTTGTTTGGAGCTTGAGACTTTCTCCTCCCTGCATTTCTATGGAACATTGGGTCTTTTCTTTCTTTTCCTGGGAACAGATGAATTACCAGATAGATGTGCTTGTTATCATTGTATGTAAGCAAGTTAGAGAGGTCTGGGTTCCCTTTCCTTTGAGGCTGTACTAGAGAAGAAGAACCTATTTAATTTGCATATCATTTGCTTAAAAGCCCTCTTTCCTTACATCTCATGCTTTCTTGATTTTGGGGGAGTTTACTTAAGGGTGGAGAGAAATGGAATTGCAGAGTACCAGATGAGTGAGGCACAATGGCCTGTCACCATTCTTCCAAGGAAAACCATGTGTCGGGTCAGACACTCTCCCCTTTAGCAGTCAGTCTTCCAGGGGCTTTACTGAAGTGCCAGGAGTCTCTGTGTCATCCATCCACTTTATAATGTGGTCCCAAGACCCCTCCCTTGCTTGAAGAACCCCACAAAAGGCAAGGTGAAGTTCATATCAGGACCTTCATTGACTACCCTCTGCATTGGGGGAGAGTAGTCAAGAATAAAAGCCTTACCCTCTTGCACTGTTGGTAGGAATGTAAATTGGCACAACCACCATGGCAAACAGTATGGAGGTTCCTTAAAACACTGAAAACTAGTATCAGTTCAGTTCAGTCGCTCAGTTGTGTCTGACTCTTTGCGACCCCATGGACTGTAGCATGCCAGGCTTCCCTGTCCATCACCAACTCCTGGCACTTACTCAAACTCATGTCCATCAAGTCGGTGATGCCATCCAACCATCTCATCCTCTGTTGTCCCCTTCTCCTCCTGCCCTCAATCTTTCCCAGCATCACGGTCTTTTCCAATGAGTCAGTTCTTTGGATCAGGTGGCCAAAGTACTGGAGTTTCAGCTTTAGCATCTGTCCTTCCAACGAATATTCAGGACTGATTTCCTTTAGGATTGACTGGTTGGATCTCCTTTCAGTCCAAGGGACTCTCAAGAGTCTTCTTCAATACCACAGTTCAAAAGCATCAGTTCTTTGGCATTCATTAAAACTACCATATAACCCAACAATCCCACTGCTGGGCATATACCCTGAGAAAATGGTACTTCAAAGAGACACATGTACCCCTGTGTTCATTGTGGCACTATTTGCAATAACCAGGACATGAAAGCAACCTAGATGTCCATCACTAGATGAATGGATAAAGAAGTTGTGGTAAATATATGCAATGGAATACTACTCAGCCATAAAAAGGAGCAAAATTTGGGTCATTTGTAGTAATGTGTATGAATCTAGAAACTGTCATGCAAAAGTAATTCAGAAAGAAAAAAACAAATATATGTTAATACACACACACACATATATGGAATCTTGAGAAATGGTACTGATGAACCTATTTGCAGGGCAGAAATAGAGATGCAGATGTAGAGAATGGACTTAGGACACAGCAGGGGGAGGAGAGCGCGGGACATATTGAGAGAACAGCATTGGCATATTTACACTGCCACGTGTGAAACAGATAGCTCATGTGAAGCTGCTGCATAGTACAGGGAGCCCAGCCTGGCACTCTGTGATGACCTAGAGGGCCTAGAGGGGTAGGGTGGGAGAGGGTGGGAGAGAGTGGGCGGGACCCTCCAGAGGGAGGGGATATATGTATACTTACGGCTGATTCACTGTACAGCTGAAACTAATACAGCATTATAAATCAATTATATTCCAATTAAAAAGTATACTTCCTAAAAAATTAAGTCCAAGAACTAAAAAAAATATATATATATATAAAAAGAATGAAAGCATTTGGCTGGTTTCACTTTCTAGACTTCGGTAATTTTTAGCATACTGAAATTTAAAAAACAAAAGCAGGGTGTGATTTTAGGCAGAGAGTGGAGGCAGTGCTCAGCACACAGTCCTACCTGCCTGCTTCCCTTCTCCTTAGCCTTCCCGCCCTGGCCCCTCCAGGCTGCATCTGTCTTGCTCATCTTCCCTCACGCCTGCCTCAGGAGTGAGTTTTTCCCTTTCAGTCTGAATGTCATCTCTCTCTCTGCATGAATACACAGCTCTAACCCTACCTCCTGGGTGAAGCTTCCCCATTCTCCCAGTTGGTACGAATTCTCCCCTGACCTTTACTTCCTTCGTTCTTGTGATTTGTGTTGTAAGAGCTATATAATCAGTCCATTTTCTCCTCTCAGTTAAAAGTCCAGTCGTATGGATAGTGTGGCAGAGACCTTGACCATCTTGTTTTGTTTTGGGTCTTTTTAGCCATGTTCCCAGCATCTGGAGCAGTGCCTGACACAGTCTGTGCTTATTGAATGAATGAGTGAATGGGTATCTCTTCTTACACTAATGATAATAATGAATAATGAATTTGATTGCTTATTAAGAGCAGACACTGGGCTCAACACTTCATATGCATTACCTCAGTTATTTAATAGCATTCACGGCAACCCAAAATCTAGTTTTACAATTTAAAAAGCTATGGTTTGGGGATTAGTTAACTTCTTCAGGTAGTAAATAGTGGATCGAGAGCTCAGCCCAGGTCAGTCTGATTCTAAAACCTGTGCTTTGAAGAAAAATGACTGAGTGAGTGGCTTGCCAGACCAGCAGGCAGCATCAGCATTGCCTGAAAACTTGTTCGAAACACAGATTCTTAGACCCCACCCCAGACCCAATGAATAAAAAAACTCCAGCAATGTGTGTTTTATAAGCCCTCCTGGTCATCCTGACATCCACCCAGTTTTGAGAACCACTGTCCTAGGCTGTGCTGGGAAGGTTCTCATATTCGGTGTCCGTTAGAATCCCTGAAAAGCTTTTAAAACTCTCGATGCTCAGGCCAAACCTCCCACAAATTAAATTGGAGGATCTAGGTTAAGGGGCAGGCAGTGGCCCAGGCTCAGCATTTTTTTTTTTAACACTCCCCAGTTGCATCTAAAAGCACAGTAAAGAAACACAGATTCTTAGAACCCAACCCAGACCCAACAAATCAAAAACTCTGAGGAACTGCGAGAGATTGAGAGACCCACTTGCATATACACATACATATATATGTACATATATAGAAGAGATATATATAGATATAGAAGAGATATATCTTCTATGACTGTTGAATGGATGCTTCCCTAGAAGAGTGCTTCCTAAGACTCAATGTGCAGATGAGACACCAGGAAATCTTATTCCAGTGCCGTTTCTAACTCAGGAAGTATAGAGTGAGATCAGAGACTCTGCTTTCTGCAGGCTACAGGGGATGCAGATACTCTGGCCTGGGGATCATGGGGACCAGTCTTAAGTAGCATGGTTTTCCAGTCTAGACCATGCTGTCCAATAGGGTAGCCACTGGCCACATCTGACTATCTATATGTAGACCAATCAAAATTAAATAAAGTAAAAACTCAATTTTTCAGTCATGCTAGCCACATTTCAAATACTTGAGAGTTTCACATGGCTAGTGGCTAAGATATTAGCGGAGATATAAAGTTTCCATCATCATAGAAATTCTCCTGGACCCCACTGCACAGAATGTGAGTCTTATGATGGAAAGTACTATGAACTTTTTCACTTTTTGTACAGCTGGGACACTTGCATGCAGTGGAAGCTTAGCAAATGTTTATTGAAGTTATTTTTAGTGGAAGGATACTAATGGTACAAAGTCTGTATCAAAAAGAATTAAATAGCTTTCTTAGATGGATGCTAGGGAATTCATTAATATGGTGAATGAAATGAAACCCCTCACTAGCCTACCCAAACTGAATTAAATGCACTTAAGGCTTGTGTAGGCAAAAAAACTGTAATAGAGGCCCTGGCTCCAGCCCCACCTTTATCTCCAGAACTCTGAACGCGCTTTTAAGCTCTGAAAAGAAAGGACTCTGGCTCCCCCTACAGGACTGTCCTGGAGTTTGCTGGATTAGCGTGAGATAAGTCTGATAGAAGAGGGAAGGGGGACGAATGAGCTCACCCTCAAGCGGGCAGTGCATGGTTAGCAGAGGGAAGGGCAGACTGACTTTGCCCTGCCGTAAGGTACCTGGCAGCTGATAATTTGACTCAACCACCATGGCCAAGGGGGTTCCAGGTCACAGTGCCCAAGGTCTGGAAGAAAGGGCCTTTGAGAGTCCCCAGAGGTCACCTACTCCAAAACTGAGATTGCTGGACTTTTAACTCTTACATGTAGAGTCTCTAAAGCTCAGAGCCTTCGAAGCAAACTCTTCCCTGTAGTCATTGATTTTATTTAAAATAATAATAATAAAGAAAATGAAAAGTTTGGGGTTATTTTGTTTAGCTTCTCTTTTTGGGGTCAGATGTGTTTTGGGAGTGGAGAGAGGTTGAAAGAGAATGGGGGGAGAGAAAGAACATGCTGTAAAAGAGAGTTCTTCTGTAACCAGAGTAGAGATGGATGCATTCATATTACGCATTTATATTATACATATTATCTGTATATGTACATGTATGTATGTCATGTACATATGGACCATTATCTCAGGTAGTATTCCAAATGATGCTGTGAAATAGGTGTCATTTTATAAAGGGGGAAACCAAGGCGTGAAGAGATTCAGTAGCTTGCTGAAAGTCACAGAGTGGGTAAGTGACAGTGACTTTGGACCTGGACAATCTACCTTCAAGGTCCGTGTTTCTTAATAATGTACTATGCTCAAGATATAAGTGTACGTGGCCACGATAGTTACACCTTAAAAATTAGCCTAGCAGTCTTGTCCAATAAGATCGAAGACTAAAATGCAGCTCCTTCCTTGCTCCAGTCCCCTGGCAAAAGGCAGAGAGACTCCCTATCAGTATTGATTGGTTCTCCCGTGGGAAAGGAAATTGAGAAGCAAAGTAACTCATTCTGTTCTTTGGAAAAATTGAGTTGATGATAATTTCTGTAACTTACCAGCTTCCAAAGTACTTTTCTAAACTTTTTTTTTTTACTTCCAAAGTACTCAGCCCCCTCTTCTGAGCTTCTTGCTTTATTCCATATGAGTACCCTAATAAGTAGAAATAACCCATGCTATTGCTTTTGGCGCTATGGTGGTGGTGCTCAATCGTGTCTGACTCTTTGTGACCCCATGGACTGTAGCCACCATCCAGGCTCCTCTGTCCATGGGATTTTCCAGGCAAGAATGCTGGAATGGGTTTCCATTTCCTGCTCCAGGGGATCTTTCTGACCCAAAGACTGAGCCCAAGTCTCCTGTGTCTCCTGCATTAGCAGGCAGATTCTTCACCACGGCGCTACCTGCTGTTAGTCCATCTTGAATGGACCATCCTGTTAGAGATTCTGGGCTCTACTCTTTGCCTGAGCTTTTGTTTTGTGGGGTGGGGGAAGCCTCAGTGGCTCCATGCATCTTGGCAATGGCATTGAGACTGGATTGCTGTTGTGGGACAAGAGAAATGGTCTTAGTAAGTTCTGTTCCTGTGACTGGGCTCTGAAGAAGGCAACCCCAGCAAAGTGCAATGATAAAAGTTTAGGGTTTTTTTTAGGAAGCTTTGCTGTCCCAGTAGCTGCTATAGCTGTAGAGAGATTATTCTCCTGTAGGAGATTTCCAGTTGTGCTTTCTTGATATTGCTTTGTCAGGGACATGCTTTAAATAAGATGCCCTCTGTAGGTAGCAGGGATTCTAAATCCTCTCTGACTTGTACAGCTCTGTGATGTGCCAAATTGGAAATAACATTCTAAAATGAATGTCTTCCAGGAACAAATTCAGCAGTAGGTTTCCATCGATGCCAAACACTCTCCAGATGGCTGTACTTCATCTGGGGTATTATTGGAACAGTCTCCCCAAGCAACCTAAATCTCTAGGACTGGACGGATATTTACCTTCCCGTCATCTCAAAAGAAAAATAGATGTCTCGATTCTTCTTGATGAGATCAGGGCCCCTGATGGATTGGCCTGGCTAGCTTACCCAGCAGGGAGAAAAGAAGCATTGGAACGCGGTGCTGAGACACTTGTGCACTTATTCACCTGAATACCTACTGAGTGCAACTCACTGATTCCTATGAGTGGCCCACAGATGGGGAGAGCATAGCTCTGCCTTAAAAATGTTGCTAATTTAACTGGATGGGTACTTTATAAGGAAGAATGAATGATAAATGCATAAGAGTTTGGAGGAGGAACAGAGGATAGAAAGTTGGCCATCCCAGCCCAAAGTAGATCCCAGGCATCTAAAAAGTAAGCAGATTCCTCTAGAGTGGTATCGGTTAGCACATCACTTGGGAATTCCTTAGAAGTGAAAGTTCTAGGGCCCGTACCCAAACCTATAGATTCTTTGTGCAGGGGGGCTGAGGAATTTGGTTTAATGAATTATCCAGGTGATTTTAATACATGTTGAACTGTATATTAGATACACTAATGTATTAGTGTACATGAGTGTATATTATAGTAAACTTGGCAATATACATGAGAATTGCCTGGGAACTTTGAGCCAAGCCAGGCTGTACTTCAGACCAAGTGTGAGTGGCTGGGGTAGAACTCAGCCATGGTAATGCTTAAGAATTCCCTGGTTAATTCCAGTGTTCAGCCAGGTTTGAGAAGCCCCCCACAGGAGTGGTAATCAGAAACATAGCTGGATGCCTGAAAACCTTAGGAAACGAGAGCAAGTACATGTGATCCCCTTCCCAGATCTACTGAGTCAGAGCCTTTGATCATGATAAAGGATAGTTGCTTTGGAACACTCACATGACATATTCTGGATATTAATAGATCAGTGGTTCTCAAACTTTGGCGTGCATCAGAATCACCTGGAGGGATGGTTAAAACACAGCTTGCTGGGCCCCATTCTCAGAGTTTCTGATTCAGTGTATCTGGGTTGGGACCTGAGAACGTGCCTCACTCACAAATTCCAGAGGAATGGCTGATCCTGTTAGTCTGGGGTCACACCCTGAGGGGCTTCCCTGGTAACTCAGTGGTAAAGAATCCACCTGTAATTCAAGAGATGTAGGTTCCATTCCTCGGAGAAGGCAAGGGGACCCCACTCCAGTACTCTTGCCTGGAAAATCCTGTGGACGGAGGAGCCTGGTGGACTATAGTCCATGGGGTCGCTAAGAGTCAGACACGACTGAGTGACTTCCCTTTCACTTTTCACTTCCATGCATCGCAGAAGGAAATGGCAGCCCACTCCAGTGTTCTTGCCTGGAGAACCTCAGGGACGGAGGAGCCTGGTGGGCTGCAGTCTGTGGGGTCGTATAGACTGAAGCGACTTAGCAGCAGCAGCAGGTTCCATTCCTGGGTCAGGAAGATCCCCTAGAGGAGGGCATGGCAACCTGCTCCAGCATTCTTGCCTGGAGAATCCCGTGGACAGAGGAGCCTGACGGACTATAGACCACAGGGTCTCAAAGAGTTGGACAGAACTGAGCGACTGATCACACACCCACGCACGCACACACTGAGAGCCACTAGGCCAGCCTCGTAGGAGACTAACTTGACTTCTGGTATTGGCTGTTCTGCCAGTTTCCAGGATTCTTGTATTCTAATAAACCTCACTATCTTTATGTACCAAAATATCAGTTTCTTTATTGTTGTAATCCCTTATTTTAGTATGTTTGTTGAATTAGAATCAGAATCATTTATATCATGAGATATACCCAACATATTATAGTCCACATTATAATTTCAGCTTGAACAGAGGGGCCCTCTCTAGAAAGACCTCTGATCATTCATGTGTGACTCTGTGCTAAGATATTTCAAGTCCTGTGTTACTAGTGACATAAGGACCTTTGTTTGTGTTTATTAGTCACTCATATTTCTCCCAGAGCCAGTTTGGGTTAATATCTCTTCCTAGACTCCCTTGAACTGGCGTAGAGTTGGCTCATTAAGGAAAATTGAGGATGTATTGGAGATTTGGAAAGAAGAGGTGGTGAGAGAGATCCCAGGTTCATTTCTCATCCTTTCCCTCAAGCCTGTCCTTCTCCCTCCTGTGGGATACAGTAGCTCAGCTCCCTTCTCCAGGGAAGGATTCTTTTAGGGCCTGCCTCTCCTCACCCTCCAGGATGATTTATTTTAGCATATATTCTTTCCAAGTCATCCTACCTGGAGATACTAAGATGCCCAGGCCTAGACTTTGGCCTCCTGGCAAAAGTTAAGGGCAGGTAATAGGCAAATGAGCGGAGCTCCATTTTTAAATGAAACACATTGTATTACTAGAAATAAATACCAAATACCAGCATGACACCGCTTTGCTCCCATATGACAATGACTAAATTCAACTTCTGTCTTCCCAGATGAAAATTTAGCAACCTACCCCACAAAGGGTACTGTTCACTTCATTATTTCCTGGGCGGATTGAAAAACAGCCTCCTGGACAGACTAGGGGCACAGCAAACTGTTCCTTTTTGTAAAAATTCAGTCTTGCAGTCTTTGACCCTTATTCTTATCCATCCTCCCTTTCCACTCCTGTTGTCTGCCTCTCTACGAATTTCTCCCCTCTTTTCTCCAACCAGAACTACTGAGTGCCACCCCAGACCAGTGACTCCATGACTCCATGACTCCATGACTTAGGAGCTGTCCTCTCTAAACACTAGCTATCTAGCTGTCCTCTCTAAACACTTACCTGAACTCAACCAGTTAAGATCTGGCCTCTTCTAAAACCATTAACATCTGAATCTTGCATGGGTGATCTTCGGATATTGGCTGTGTTTTTATAAGGAATGTTACAAGTCCTCGCTTATCAAACTAGATCTGGAATGGACAAATCTGGCTTGCTGCCTGTTGTAAATAAAGTTTTATTAAAACACAGCCACAGCCATTCATTCACGTATTGTCTTTGGCAGCAAAAGACTAATGGTGCCCAAAGTCTGTAAACAATTTACTACCTGGATTTTTACAGAAAGCTTGTGATCTGACCCCTCTAGATCAGGAGCTACATTTTATATCCTTGTACATTCCTCTAAAGTTCTCGTGCAGTTTTGCACATGGTAAACTAATAATCAGTTTTGATAAACGAGGCATGAACTTGCCTCTGATATCAGTTAGTGACGTTCTAGTGATGATGTGAAATTTTGCTTTTGCTGTTGTTCTTTTCATTAGAGGTACCATGTATTCTGTATCAGGTAAAAGCCCAAGCTCTTTCTGCACCTGTCTCATTTCATCCTCTTAACAGCCCTGCGAGGAAGAAGAACCTGGAACTGAGGGAGGTGCACCGTCTCCTTAGCAGTATGACTTCTGCAAGTGATACTGTAAGGATTTGAACTCAGGACTTTGTGATCTCAGAGCCCGAGCTTTTAATTACTACTAGGTAATCACTGCTCTGGCTGCCAAGGTGGCGCAGTGGTAAAGAATCTGTCTGCCAATACAGGAAATGCAGGAGACGCGGCATTCGATCCCTGGACAGGGAAGATAACCTAGAGCAGGAAATGGCAACCACTTCAGTATTCTTGCCTGGAAAATTCCAGAGGAACCTGGTGAGCTATAGTGCATAGGTGCAAAGAGTTGGACATGACTGAGTGATGGAGTGCACGTGCAGGCGCCTCTCCCCTCACCAGCCCCCCGCCCACCACACACACACTCAATCTCTGTTCACTACTAACCTTTATATGTGATGAGAGATGGAAATCTTCAAAAACCCATTCAGGGAGATAAGGCTCATAAGCAAAGCTGGCATGTGGTGAAAAGAGCTAGGAGGAGGTAGTCACCCTAAAAGCCAGCACCTTCTTAGATTTTGTTCACTGGGCTCTTCATTTGCCTTATGCTAATCTCAGCCCTAGTTAAGAGACTATTATATTGGCCATTATTTTATTATTTTTATTTTCTCTTATCCACTCAACAAACCTTGAAACAACTGTGATATGTTGCTGTGTTGGCCTTGGAGTTTAAGCTGAGTAAATTGTCTTTCCCCTAAGGTGGGAAAGCCAAGTCCATAGAGCCCAGGTTGTAAACCCAAATGTTTACAGGGACAGGAAGATGACAGATGAGTGAAGCCTGCCAGGTAAAGGAGGTCTCTAGCTGCAGAGTGAATACTTTTCTTGAAGGAAGCATAGCTGCTGATTCTTTGACCGATTCTTGCTGTATTGACACCTTCCCATGTTCAGTGGCAACTTCTCCCCTCCCCCTCCCCTTCTCTTTCTGCACCCCCCTACCCCGCTTTCCTCATTCCCCTCCTCCTTCTCTTGTCCATCCCCCTTCCTCCTCTCCCCTCCCCTCCTCTGGACCAATTATTTTTGACCACAGCCACTTGCCTTTTAGAAACTGATATAGGCTATTTCTCTGCTTGGGACACAAGGAGTTTTGGTGTCTTCTTTGTTCAAAATGGTCTTCTCAGACTTTATTCCCTTTTACGACATGTCTTGACCTGTATCATTACAAAGCCCATGACGTGGTGTCGCTGACCAGGTTATAGCAGATTCGCAACTAAATATTCTTAATATGGTGGGTGAACATCTTAGGTAGCTTAAGACATCATAACTTGACTTTGCAAACCAAGTCAGAAATCCTTTCCCAAATGTTATGGCTATTGGAGCAATGAGTACATTGTTTGAAGACCTCTTATTCTGAGTTTTGGGTTTTTTAAATTTCATCTCAGGTGATAACGCATTTGCTTCCCTCCCATTAGGCAAAGCACTCCTAGTCTGGTGAAGAGGCAGGGACTGCAAACACAAAGGGACCTGTGAGAAATGCAGATGCCACACACTTTTCCCTGCACTCGCTTGCCCATATGGTCTGTCCTTTCAGCAACTCAGGCTCTCTGCAGCCCTTCACTTCAGCACCGCTGCCTTTTCCAGGTCCCTGTTCTGCAAAGATTTGCTGTGCAGTGCTGCCCCCTAGTGAGGGTAAGTAGGAATGGACGCCACAGGAGCTGCTGTCCTCAGAATCGGCTCTTTCCTGAATCCTGGTTAACTAACCTTGGCTGAAATGAGGTGTTAACGTTTTTAATGCCGAAAAGATAACCCATTCCTCAGAGAGTCTCTATACTGTGTGGAGAGCCCCCAAAAGATGACAGTCAGTGCAATAGCTAGGATTTTGAGAAGGCGGCATATGTATTTAGGCTAAGCATGTGCTACAACCACTCACCTTAAAAAACCAAATCTCAGTGGATATCCAGGGCAGGTCAAGGAGAGAAATTCTAGCCTGATTCCAGAGTGAATATCTTATCTGTTTCATGAAAGGGAAGGCCCATCTTCAATTGTCTATATAACCTTGTTAGGCCCAGGAGGATATTTTCCTCCCATCTTTTGACTGAGTTGGTTTGGGATTTGAAAGAAATATTGAAAAGATCTGTCAGTTTCCTTTTTGTACATCAAGCTGCTAGCTTCCAAAAATGAAAGAATGCACAGATTCTGAATATACATGTTTGTCAAACCTAAACAGAAATAGGAGCTTTATTAATAAACTTGAGTGTAGTCATAATACATATACTTTAACATAGCGGCACTGATACATGAAACAGAACTGCAGGGTTGAAATGAGACGCTGCTGTGTTAGTAACTATTATTATTTCATTCTTTCCTCCTGGGAGGTGAGTTGGCAGAATATTACCATTGATTACCATTGGGTGGGTTTCATAGGTCATTTCTATAAAAGAGAGTAGAGCTTTTCATATAATGTGCTTTCGGTCCCTCTCGTAGATGCAGAATAATATGAAAAGAGACTGAAAAAATGGTGAATATTTTTTTATCGTGAGTTGCATCAACTCATTTCAGGAAAGAGAAAGTTTTTTTTTTTCCTCCTGTTATGACATTTATGTCATTTCTGTTGACTCTCTAGCTAGACTATCTCAGCCAAGTTGGAAAAATATATATATTTTAGATGGAAAAAAAGATGGGAAGAAACCATAAAGGAGTGAGAGCTACAACAGAAAGAAAAGCAGAATTCTGGTTGCCCTCTTGCCTTATGGAAAATTTGGAGTTTTCAAGGGGGAAATGCATTGGAGCAGTTGGCCATTTTATTCCAGGGCTAACAGAAATCCTGGGTGCTTTGTGGTTGGTGAAGGGGCACTTCAGTTATCTGGCTCTGTCTGCTGTCGAAGGAGATGGTTCACAGTACAAGGAAAACAAGTACCCATGGGTGGAAATCTCCTTTTGACCAAACTGCTTCCATAGGATGTAGGTAGCGGAGGAAAACAACAGCTTCCAGTGGGGAAAGAGCTCTGGAGTCATCCTGGAATTAGGTTTTGAGAGCCCCATTGGTTCCAGTATCTTGTAAAAACAATCACTAATGTGTGTGTGTCTGTGTGTGTGTCCAGGAGGACAAGCGGGGGCTGATTCATGTGTGTTTGTGTGTGTTTTAAAATAGCCGCCCATGTCAAAGTTGTGATCTAAAAGTGTGTGGAAAGAAAATCTTCATGATTCCTAGCTCTCATGGGCCAGTTTATGAAGCCCGCGTCGTCTCTCTTCTCTGCTGGTGTGTGTTCAGCCCGGCCACCCTTTATGCTGAAGACCTTGAGCAGACCTTGGCTGAAACCCCAAGGTATATTCCCTGTGCTCTGTCAGCAGTGATCTGTGGAATGGATTGGTGTGGGCCGCATCGCCTTGGGCAGAGTTCATGTGTCATTCAGGAGACGATGCATCAGGCTGCAGAGGCAGACGGAGGCTGCCTTATGTCCACGGAAATGAGTGAATCAGAAAGCCAGATGGGGGCTGGCTCTCAGGATGTGAGGAATCGCAGAGAGCAAAACCAGAGGGACTTGGGAACAACATGTCCTTTATTGTACGTATGAGAAAACTGAGGCCCAGGGATGCCGAGGAATTTGCCCACGTTTCTTCTCCTAATTAGTTAATTCTTCCCTGTATTCAGCACTGACGCCTGCATGCCTCTCAGGGGTCAGGCTTTGTTCTCCACACTGGGATTATGAGTGTCACACAAGGAGCAGAAGCTTGTCACAAGTCAGTCTGAAAGTGAAACCAGATTGTGAAACAAAGTCTAGGGGCAGGAAAAGGGGGAAAGGAGAAAAAGAGATCCACCTTGGTGTTGTACAGTTTGGGCACTGATTTGAAAATCTGTAATGATGATAGTAACTATCAGTATATAATGGTAAGTCAGCCTGCGTGCCTTTTCTTAGCACCCATCAGACTTGTCATCACAATGGTGCTTGGAAGGTTATTTCTTAGTCTCTTTATCCTGCTCCAGACCCAGACTATGAGTCTCACCATGCAGGTACCTATTTTGGGTCCTAATTATTTTTATCCCTAGCACCCTCCAAAACACTTGATAATGATAATGATCCAGCTCTAGTTAGAACAATTTTAAGTGCACTAAAAAGTTCCATTTCAGAGAATAGCCACAGAATTAGTAATTTGTACACATTCACTGATATTGTCTAAAATTCCTAACAGTGAAACAATAGTTACCCCAAAGGGAAGAACATTTTTCTTTCTCTATTCCACCAAGGATTCTTTGTTCAGACTAAATAAAAACCCAAAAGGATGAGGGCTGGAAAATGGAGATGGATAAATCATGTTTCCCACTGAACCAGGAGTCAAGGTCCCTACTCAGCCAGCCTAGAGGAGGAGCCTAACATAAGAAGCTAATTACCATACCATGTGATATGCTGTAGTAAGGCTATGTACACAGTCTTGCATCTGGGTCACCTATACACATGTTAGAGAAGGGAATGAATAATTTAGGAAAGGTAATATTCATTAAGTAAATAATAAAATGGTAAGGCTGCCCAAGTTCCATTCTATAAGATAAGGATCAGCAAAATTCTATAAAGAGTCAGATACTAAATGTTTTAGGCTTTATGGGGATGGGCATGCTGTCTCTGTCACAACTATTCAACCCTGCCTTCCAGCAGAAAAGTTCTCCCAGACAATACGTGAAAGTATGGGCCTGGGTATATCCCACTAAAACTTTTAAGAACACTGAAATTTTAATTTCATCTAATTTCATGTCCATGAAATATTATTGTAATATTTTTGAATTATTTAAAAATGTAAAAAAAAACCTCTTGGCTTGAAGATTGTATAGAAAGAGGTACAAGGTCAGATTTAGCCCGCAGGCTATAGCTTAGCATCCCCTGATATAGGAGTAGATTAATGGTTAGAGTAAAGGTTTTAGGAGATTTTTAATTGATTGATTGGTTCTTCCATTCAGGCATTTGTTGAGGACCTGCTCTGTGCCAGGCTGTGTACCAACCAATGTACATATAACAGAAATAAGATGCAGTGTCTGTCTTCAGACGGTTTAGCATCTAATTAAAGAAGATACTTCTAAAAAATAAAAGTGTAATACGCTGCTATATTTGAAATGGATAACCAGCAGTGACCTCCTCTAGAGCACCGGGAACTCTGCTCACTGTTGTGTGGCAGCCTCTCTGGGAGGGGAGTTTGGGCGAGAATGGACACATGTTTATGTTTGACTAAATCGTTTTGCTGTGCACTTGAAATTGCCACAGCATTGTTAACCGACTATACTGCAATATAAAGTAAAAAGTTTTAAAAAATAAAAATGCAGTAAACATTTATAGTGACCTAAGCTCAGCACAGGGAAAGTTTTAAAAAGTTTTTAAAAATAAAAATGCAGTAAACATTTGTAGTGCAGTGACCTAAGCTCAGCACAGGGAAAGGCTCATGAGCTCTGTTCATGGAGATGGAGTTCTTTACATCATGGTCTGAACGATGCCTAGAAATAGACAAGGAAGGAGCCACATGGAGAAAGGCTCGGAAGCGGTTTATTTTGTCGGCCCCAAATCCCTCTCCTTCAGGTAGATGTGATGACAAAGGCCTGGAAAGGCAGCGCTAGGAGGAAGGGATCGTATCTGCCAGGACTTGGTCTTGGGTGAAGTAGTTTGCAGTGTGCACATCTGATCTTGGAACTGTCTCTGAAAATCTTTTAGAGTCCACAGTCTCCAGGGAAGCATGTGGAGAGCACCCTGTGGAGAGAAGTAGGGAGTGAGTTAGCTTGGAGATAGGGTCTGCTTGAGAATCAGAATCTCGCGGAGAAGTCTTGTGTTCATTAATGCAGAAGCAGGAGTTATGGAGGGGTTGGGGAGATCAAGAGAAATATTAAGGGAAAAGATCCTGCTGGGCCTTGTGGCTGATGGATGTGTGGAGGATGAGGGAGGTAGAAAAAGTCTAGAATGACTGCTTTGGATGTCCCCTCATGAATGGTACCATCCCCCTCACAGACAATAGGAAGGAGGATGTGTTTTCGGAGAGGGTAAATGGATCTTTTGTTCTTCCTTCTTTGGTGAATTTTAAGAGAGTTCTCATCATAAGGTTTAATTCCTGTGTCTGTAAAACAGGAATAATTACTTCTCTTCTTCTTTGGGGAAAGAAGTGGGGAAAGACTTGGAATGACCAGCCTCTCTTGGCAGCCAGAATGATGATTATTCACCGGTGTAGAGACAAGATCATTACCCTCAGCAGGTCGGATCTCTGAAGGATGAGTCATGACTGCGTAGAAAATAAGAACCACACCGTCCACTTCATTAATATATGGGAGGCACTCTCGAATTAATTAGGGATTTGCAGCCCACAGCTTTCAAATGTCACAAGCATCTTTCCAACATTCTCCATTTTCAGATTGGAAAATCCATATAGATGGAGTGATTTTCGCACTGTCAGTTTGCCTCGCTAGTGCTCAAAAACTTCCTGAGAGTTCTCTCTCTCATTCTTTGCCCACTGCAGAATGGAATTTGTTTTTATTTTCCATGCAAATTTCACAAATTCTGTTAAGAGCCATTGTTTTAAAATTTCCAGATATTTCTCATCTAGGTGAAGTGAAGTGAGAGTCTCTCAGTTGTGTCTGACTCTTGAAATTCTCCAGGCCAGAATACTGGAGTGGGTAGCCTATCCCTTCTCCAGTGGATCTTCCCAACCCAGAAATTGAAATGAGGTCTCTTGCATTGTGGGCGGACTCTTGTGCAACTGAGCTGTCATGGAAGTCTAGGTGAAGTGAAGTCGCTCAGTCGTACCCGACTCTCTGCAACCCCATGTATAGTAGCCTGCACCAAGCTCCTCCATCCATGGGATTTTCAAGACAAGAGTACTGGAGTGGGTTGCCATTTCCTTCTCCAGGGAATCTTCCCAACCCAGGGATCAAACCCAGGTCTCTCACATTGTAGACAGACGCTTTACCGTCTGAGCCGCCAGGGAAACCTAGGTAGAGGCCCCCAAAATAACCTTTCCATTGACTTTTATTTTTTTATGTTTTTTATTTTCTATTTTTTTCTTACATTTTATTTTTTTGCTGAAGTATAGTTGATTTGGATTTTCCAGACAAGAATACTGGAGTGGGTTGCCATTTCCTTCTCCAGGGGATCTTCCTAACCCATGGATCAAACCTGGGTCTTCCACATTGCAGGCAGACTCTTTCCCCTTTGAGCTACCAGGAAATCCCTGTATTAGTTTCCAGTATAGCACAAAGTGATTCAGTAATACATATATGTTCTTTTTCATATTCCTTCTCGTTATAGGTCAGGGTAAGATATTGAGTAGGGTTCCCTATGCTATGCAGTGTGTCTTTGTTTGTCCTCTATTTTATATGTAGCAGTGTGTGTATGTGAAGGGGACTATCCAGGTGGCTCAGTGGTAAAGACTCCACCTGCAGTGCAGGAGGTGCAGGAGACGTGGGTTTGAGCTCTGGGTCTGGAAGATCCCCTAGAGGAGGGCGTGGCAACCCACTCCAGTACTCTTGCCTGGAGAAGCCCATGGATAGAGTGAGCCTGGTGGGCTACAGTCCCTAGGGTCGTACAGAGTCGGACACGACTGAAGTAACTTAGCACACACGCACATGTATGTTAATCCCAGACTCCTAATTTATCCACACCCTCTCCACTTTCCCCTTTGATAACAGCAAGTTTCTTTTCCATGTCTATAGGTCTATTTCTGCTTTGTAAATGCATTCATTTGTATCTTTCTTTTTAGATTCCACATACAAGCGATATTACATGATATTTGTCTTTCTCTGAGTTTTTAGATAATTTCCTTAGGGAGTAAAAGTATTTAGAAAAAACCATTCCTAGCTCCTCTCAGTTGGCTTGGATTTTCCGTCTCCATCGTGATCAAAACTAGAGGCAAAGACACTATCTGTCCATTGTAGTCAGAAAACAATAAAACTCTGTCTTAATTTCTGACAATGAAAAGTCGTCCAGGAAAATATTAGTAATGATACAGGTAACATAAGGTTAGACACTAAAAGGTTTTGCATAATACTTTTCTTGTTTGTCTGTTTCTGGCCAGTTTTAATACAATAATCTATTATATTCTAACTAATGGTTTATTTCTCCATCACTAACAATTTTGCACCTTTCAAAATTCTTTTGGGGATTTCAGAGCAAATGGCCTTAAACATCAGCTTAATTGTCTGAGAGATTTTCTTTGCTTGTTAGAACCGTTGGGTCCACAGCATTATCTGCATGGGGGAGTAATTCCCCTGCTGCCGTCAGTTTTACAGTTCCTCGCTTATAGGATTATGGTTCATTTTACATAAAAGGATACTTGGAATGCGGCTACTCAGAGTGCTGGTTTTGGGTGCTTTTAACTGGGACCAAAGTAATAACAATTTGAGGAGACTCCATGTACCTCTTAGAGCCTGGAAAAAGGTAGAGAAAGCAGGATTTGGGGATGCAATTTGAGATTAATACATGATTCAACAGATAATGTATTAATCTTAGCTCTGCACCTGCCTTGCATGGGATACTGTACAACATAAAACACACTTTCAGCCTAGAGTAGCTTATTTTGGTTATGAATGGGGGAATTAAAAATACCCATTTCAACAGGAGTGTAAAGTCTTAAAGTCTTTGATGAGTATGAGATATATAACAATATATATAACAATGAGAAGGAAATGGCAACCCACTCCAGTATTCTTGCCTAGAGAACCCTATGGACAGAGGAGCCTGGCAGGCTACAGTCCCTAGGGTCACATAGAGTCAGACAGGACTGAAGCAACTTAGCATGCATGCACATATAACAATATATATAACAGATTAACATATATTAAATATAGTTTAATATATGCAAGTGAAAGTGAAGTCGTCAGTTGTGTCCGCCTCTTTGCGACCCCATGGACTGCATCCTACTGGGATCCTCTGTCCGTGGGATTTTCCAGGCAAGAGTCCTGGAGTGGGTTGCCATTTCCTTCTCCAGGGGATCCTCCTGACCCAGGGATTGAACCTAGTGTATTTTAAATATATGTTGGTAAAATGTATATCAGTATACCCTCACATTTATACATAAATATGTAAATGAGTAAAATTTGTCCATAAATAAGTAATTGGGTTAAATTTACATCTTAACATATTAGTAAGTGAAAGTGTTAGTCAGTAAAGAATCTTCATGCAATGCAGGAGACCCAGGGTCCATCCCTGGGTCGGGAAGATTCCCTGGTTAAAGGAACGGCTACCCGCTCTAATATCCTTGCCTGGAGAATTCTATGGACAGAGGAGCCTGGTGGGCTGTAGTTCATGAGATCGCAAAGAGCTGGACATGACTGAGCCGACTAACGCTTTCACTTTGTGTACTGATGGTTGTGTAGAGCAGAGGAATACATAAACAGTTAAATAATAGCACTGGAGAGTAGCCATGAGAAGATGTGCATTGAAATGTAAATACACATTTTCTACTTGATTTGATTCACATGTTACCCATATGTTGATTGCATGAGACACACACATGTCTACACACACATCATTGAGTTCAGCTTTTAGGAAGAGAGTAACTAAATGATAGAAACCTATGTGCCTGACTTTCTCAGATCAGGTATCTGGTCTGAGCACAAGGCAGTAACTAATAGTAAAAGCAGTGGAAGACACCGGTGGGTCCAAATGGACAAATTCTTCCTGTCCTGCTCACCTTGCCCTGAGTGAATGAGTGCGGCATCAGCAGAACAGCTGCTGTTTATGTCCCTACTGCACATCTGTCCTTGAAGACCATCACGTGGGCGAGGATCGGGCAGACAATGTCTCCGTCATCAGGCGGCACCAGCCAAGCCCGCGGCCGGCCTTACCGAGTGGACGAAAGAGCCTTGGAGAGACTGGGCCTCCTAGAAAAATAGGCTTGTAAGTCAAGAGCAAGGTGGCAGCTCCCTGCGGAATTTGGTGGCAGGAATGAAAGCAGGCCTGAATTATGAGTTGTTGAGTCTTCTGCTTGAGTATTCAATTCTCAGCTTGAAAGAAGTCGCAGTGCCGAAGGAGTGTATATAGGGAGGAGTGGCCTCGATGACAAACAGAGACTGGGCTGTGCAGGATGGCTTCCATTGGTGTGTCTTTGTGAGAAACACGTTTCTCTGACTGTCCCGCTGCATGAAAGCATTTTGTGAATGCTGTTGTGTTTAACCAACTCTTTGAGCAGGGCTTCTTTCTCTCCCTAGTTTGGCAGGTGTGGATAAGGATGTTCCAAGAGGTCTGTGATTGGTCCCGTGTCTCACCCCTGGAAAGTGACATGGCTAGGGCTGCAGCTAAGGCTCTTTTTTCCAGTCACCTCCCTGCTCTGATATGAGAACCATAGCATGGCTCTGCTTTCCTAACTGTTGACCAGTTTGTGTTTAGATGAGGGGAATTATTCTCTGGTTAGGGAGCCCCCTTTGTGCGGCTGTTAAAAGCAGAGAGATGTGCCTGTTCCGTGGGAACTTGCTGGGAAAATGGGATTTGAGTTGAGCCTTAAAGCATAGCTGGAGTCTGACTCAGCAGAGTGGAAGGGGAGCGGTGTTCCAGAAAAGAGCATAAGGTAAGCTGGGGGAGGAGTTTGCTTGCTTCTTTGGGGAGCCAGCAAGTAGACGAGTGGATATTTCTGAGTATTTGTATGTGTGTGTGGGGGGCGGGGTAGCTGATGGATCTGCGCTGGTGGCAAAAGCAACTCAGATGGATTTACTCCCAGTGAGGCAGGCTGGTTGAAGCCCTCTTTGAGAAAGATCAGGAAATTCAAGGACAGCCTTCCCTGTTAACCCTATTCCGTTCCTTCTCTTTGACGACCTCCTACAGATGCACAGTAGATGGAATTCATCGCTTACTTGTTGACTCCCTCCTTCCTTTCACTTCGTTTTGTTTCACTTGACACACCTTTATTGTGTACCTACTGTGCTGCAGGCACTATGTTAGGTCTTCGTGAAGTTAGTAAAAGAAACCCTCATTGTTAGGCGAATTAATATATGAATGAGTGAACAAAAGATATGGGACAGTAATGTAAGAAGAAGGAGAGGGGGCTTCCCTGGTGGAACAGTGACTAAAACTCTGTGATCCTGATGCAGGGAGCCTGAGTTCAATCCATGGTCAGGGAACTAGACCCCACATGCTACAACTTAAACCTGGTGTAGCTAAATAAATAATTTTTTTTTTTTAAAGAAAGCGTAAAGGCAGAGATATAGTCGAAGAAAAGAAGAAAGGGAGGAGATGGAGCTACTGGACTGTTTTTGTTTTTTCCTAATATAAAAGCAAGAAATGTCATATATTTTAAAAACTGAGCTAGAATGCCATTCTGGGGGCTTAGGAAAAAATCAAAATGTATGAGAGCTCTCTTCAGGCCTTAGATGGCTTATGGTAGCTTCTTAAACTGCTGGCACAGTTGTGACCTTGTAATT
Source organism: Capra hircus (assembly GCF_001704415.2). Classification (NCBI taxonomy): domain Eukaryota; kingdom Metazoa; phylum Chordata; class Mammalia; order Artiodactyla; family Bovidae; genus Capra; species Capra hircus. Next base: position 12,732,581 of record NC_030835.1, read on the forward strand.
CACAGCTGTGTCGTGTAGTCCTTAGCATACAGTGTGATTTAGGTACCAAGTCAGTTGCTTTAAAAAGGAATGGGGGAAATACTCGCACAGCAGAACATTTATACAGTGTTGTTATTTTTAACGTATAATTCTTTCATCTAACCCTGCAGTGATAGGAGGGGCGGTGTTCTGTGGGTCAAGGTTATTGACATAGTTCTTGCAGGGTGGGGTGGGGGTATGAGGAGTACTTACAGTACTTATTCACTGGGGCTGGGCTACAATATCCAGAACACAGAATCCTACCCACTGTCTCCTAAAGAGAGCCATCCCCTCGAACCCCTTCTTCCCATGAAATTATACTAAGCATTACCGAAGCTTCATCTTGACTTGCATTAAACCCAAGCAAGAAACTTAACTTTTTCTGGGAATTGTTTCTGTAGGACAGCTTGTCAGGAAACCATAAATGGGATTTTTTCAACATGTTTTTTGAGTCAGTATGGTTTTGATCCCTGTGAAGGTGTAAGGGAAGGAGCCAGGAGTAGGCTAGGACCTGTGGAGCAGGGACTGTGGGAAATATCGGATCCATCCAAGGCTTCCTTCTGTGAGAAGGTGATGGCAGAGGAGAGCCCACAGCCCAGTAATCAAGGGTGAGAAGCCCTGCAAGTTGAGTCCAGAGACCCCGCTGTGGTCCAGGCTGGGCCCCTGCCAGTCTGGTTGACCTTAAGCAACTCACCTGTAAAAAGGACAGGAGCTCTTGCCCTTGCTACCTCAGGGAGTTTTTGTAAAGATCAAAGGAAATACCTCTTTTAGTCCTGAGCCTATGGCTCGGATTATTTTTCCCTTGTTCTGCCTGTTTGGTTTTCCTCTCGTTGCACACAGCCCTTTTACTTCAGTGAAGAGTCTCAAGGACAGTGACCTGACTCAGACTTCCTTCTCTCTCAGTGCTTTTTCTTTTGTTTAGTCTCATTTCTGTCTTTCCACTTATTCCTGATTGTTTTCTCTGAGCTTGTTAAAAATCTGGTCTCTTGCCTGGCTAGGGCCTGTTTGTACTCCCTTGATGTGACCACACGCTTCTCTAGCCAGATCCTTCTCCCTTAGCTCATTTCCTGCCTGCCCCCGACCCATGGGGCACCAGAAGCTAGGATAATAGAGGCAGCTCGTTGCTGAGCAGAAGGACCTTGCTGGGCCATTTGGGATGCAGGTGACCAGAGGCTATGGCGCACTGCACTGGTCCTGGAGAAGGTGCCAGGATGCTGTTCCCATTAAAGGCAGCGGGGCTTGGAGGGCACGGAGATGTTCTGTTCAGAGCCTCCTAGGCTTTAGCTATCCTTGAGGAACTTGACCTTAGGATGACGGGCAGGGCACTGGGGCTTGGAGGACACTGCAGTGTCCTGTTCAGAACCTTCCAGCCTTTGGCCATCCCTGAGGAACTTGACCTTAGGATAACCGGCTTTGATTTCGGTTTGCATGTTGCTTCCCCAGAAACCCTGAACTTGCTTCCAGTCCCTCCAAGATAAGCTCTTATTTTATTCCAACATGAAGATCTTATTTTATGAGGTCGAGAAAAAGAAGTCGAGATAGCTTAATTATATCCTTCCAAAATATTTTTAAAATAATTTTTATAAAAATGACACACTGTCACTTAAGAGAAATGGAAGCAACAGAGAAAATGCAAAGAATACATCAAACTAAAGCATCATAAAATTTTTGACAACATTAGGTGAAGATCATTTTAGACATCTCTGTGTATTAGATAGATGAATGTTAGACAAACAGAAATTATATGAAATGAGCTCATACTGCATAGGCTGCTTTAAAAATAAAAATGTCAAATTTAAATTTATTTGAATATAATAGGAAAAATTGAAGTGAAGGAATTGCTAAACATGGTAACTTTTAGTTCCTTAAGGCTGTGGGTATGATTAGGAGAAAGCAGTTAGGAAAACTGGTGGAAGTAGAGTCATGTTTTAACTTTATTTTTTAATTTGATGTAATAAGGATGAACTTTCTGCTGTGAAAGGAGTGAAAATTGCCACATTTACCTTTCCTCCCACATCCTTTCCCCTCATAGATTAGTTATGTTATTATTTGTAATTTGTCAAGGTTTTATAATATTCTTTTCTAGAACTAGAGTTCCCATTTTCATTTGGTTTTAGTTAAGAATTTTAAGATGTGAGATACTTAGCCGAGGTCCTGTTTTTGCACAGCTTCTTCTTACAGGTTTAGTGATGATGGTATGGGGAAGGAAGATCCTTGAGCTGAGGTTGAGGATTATACAGGATGAAATCTCTCGGGTGGGAGGGGTGAAAAGGGAGAGGAGGCCTGAGCGGCTACCAGTCATGGACCTAGGGGAAGTAAAACAGTGCAGGAGTGTTGCTGACCTCAGGATCAGGACTGCCTAGCCGTGAACCCTGCTCCATCACCTAATTGCTGGGTGGGCTTGGGCAAACTTTAACCTCTCTGTGCCTCAACGGCTGCATCTGTATAATGGGGAGAAATTACTGCCCCCTCTTATATAGTTTTGAGGGAATGAAATGAGTTGCTTAAAAATGCTTACAAAGGTATCTGACCCACTGTAAGTGTTTCTCTTATTAGAAAATCATGCTTTTTGGAGACCAGTATGTAGCTGGTGGTCAAGTCAGTTCTAAGAACCTCCCAGGCATCTTCCTTCTCTAACCATTTTCAGGAATCTTTTAAAATGTCAAATCTCTTTCAGTCTGATCATGTCATTCACTTGCTTTTAAACTCTTTTATGCCTTCCCTTGTTCTTAGACTAAAACCCAGTATTCTCCACATGGCCTCCAAGGCCTGCCATTGGGTGTTCCTTCCCTCTTCCAGCCCCGCCAACCGCAGGCAGGAGGTGTCCTCACCGCTTCCTGGCTCTGAACACTGCACCTGCCCCTCCCCACGCTGGATGAGGTGCCTGCTGCTTCACCTGGGGCAGCTCTTCCTCACCTTCAGTTCTCACCCATCTCTCACCTCCTTAGAAAGGCCTGGTATGTCTGGCTGGCCACATTCTAATATGGCCCCCATAGAAGTTTGTTTGCTTTGTGACCACGGGTAGCAATTTGTAATTGTTTGGTTGGTCGGTTGGTTGTTCTTATAGTCTGTCTGTCCCTCTAGATGGTAATTCCTTGAGGCTTAGGATCATGTCTGTCTTATTCATTGCTACACAAAACAGTGTATAATGCCTGGCACCAACAGGCCCTCAGCATACAGTTATTGAACAAAATATTTATCTATGTACCTACAGATAGCTGTGCAAAAATAGATCTACCTACCAATCAATCATCTGCCTTTCTGTTCCTACCTGCCTAACTAGTTAGGGGGCAACAGAGGATGAGATGGCTGGGTGGCACCACTGATTCAATGGACATGAACTTGGGCAAACTCCAGGAGATGGTGAGGGACAGGGAGGCCTGGCGTGCTGCAGTCCATGGGGTCGCAAAGAGTTGGACACAACCTGGTGACTGAACAATAACAACCTACCTACTGATGTATACCTTACTTTTCATTTCACAGGATTATTCTGGTGTTAGAGGATTTGAGTGGAGTCACACACTTTTGAGAGCTCAGAAAGTAGCAGGCAGACTTTATGCCCATATAGATATAGGTAATCACCAAATAGCTTGATTTATTCAGGCACGATTCCTACCTGCTCTCATCCATTTTTCTCTTCACATAACAATTATGAGTCAATAAGCACTCAAGTCAGGATCCTTGTGGGAGGGGTTCACGCAGGAGATTTGAGAGGCAGGTGACATTCATTGAGTGTCAGCTGTGTGCTCCACAGTGTTGGATACTTTGTGCTGTATTTTACTCAGTCTTTATAGCAACCTATGGGCTGGAGTCATTTTCCCATTTACAAATGATACTGGAAAGTTTATTTAATCTCTCGCAGGTAATAAGTGGCAGAGCCAGGACTGGAGGTAACTGCCAGTTAAAGGAGGATGATGTAACCACCGACCAACCTCAGACAGCTTGCAAGGAGCCCTTTCTTTGGAGGCATGAGCTGAACATATGGGTGTCAGAAAGAGTAATTTCAAATTGAAAGCTAATACCAGCATGAGCCTAAGAAATGAAAAGAAAGGGAATCATCAGTGTGGGTTTGAGTTCACCAAGAAAGGAGGTGAAATCAGAGGATTTGGGTGGAAGGAAGCAAGCATCATATTTGTCAGCAGAATTTGGTGGGGGTGGGTGAGCAAAAAATTATAGAATGGTTTCCTAGGTAAAATTCATCAGTCTCAGGCCTTCTTTTCCTGAAATGTGCTTCATGGAATTCTACATTACAGAGAAAGTTGGTAAGCATTACAGAAAAAGAGCACTATGGTTGAGTAACTTTGGCGATTTCTAGTTTAATTCAAGGATTTCTTAACTGCAGGAATTCTCAGAGCCTTTAATATACTGGTACTCATTGTCAGTTTCCAAGAACAGTACATGGCACCTCTCTGGACCTCTTCTGATGGCCTTGGGATAGTGTCCATCTGCTTGGCATGGCCTTCCAGGGGTGTTAGGGGAGAGCCGCAGCATCTCCTTGCTCTCACATAGCAGGAACAAGCCCTCAGGAAGTGGAGGCACAGTACCGAGAGCAGTGCTATCGCCAGGTCATTTCTATGTGGGCTTCCCAGATGGCTCAGTGGTAGAGAATCTGCCTACCAGTGCAGGGGATGCAGGTTTGCTCTGGGTCTGGAAGATCCCTGGAGAAGAAAATGGCAACCCACTTCACCATTGTTTTTTTTGCCAGAAAAATCCCACGGACAGAGGAGCCTGGTGGGCTATAGTCCCTGGGGTTGCAAAGAGTCAGAAACGACTTAGTGACTAAAACCAACAACATCATTTCTGTATACTGTTTCATTTAAGCCTTTCCACAACCCAGGAGGTAGGTTTTCTTATTCCTTGGTGAACAGACCCTGTTGATACTCCCATCCACATCCCCTTCCTCTTACCTATCCTGCAGGTGGAGGTGGCTGGAATTTGAATTGCCAGCATCAGCATGTCTTTGCCTGGGGTCTTTCTCCAGTCACTGAAGCCTGCCTGGGGGCCTCTAGGTCATGAGCACTTAGGGATTAATGGTCCCCTCAGCCAGTGGAGAGCTTCGAATGCTGCCTTCTACATAGTCCGCCATGATGCTTGCTTGATAACTTTTCATTGCTGCCTTTTCCTCCATCCTTTTCCAATGTCTCCCCTCCCCTCCTGGTGTTTCCTGAGATCATCTCCCAAATAAATAACGGGCAGCCAAATTCTTTTCTCATGTTTTGCTTTGGGGAAAGCCAAACTGAAATAGTTCATTTTACATGCCCCCCCCACCCAACACACACAAAAAAGGCAAAACAAAAATACAATAAAAAGAAAAATTGAAAGTCTCCAAGAGGTTGCATAAGGTAGCCCAACTCACAGGTTATAAATGGTAATGCCAGGATTTAAATTAAATGAATGAATTTATTGAGCACCTAATATATGCCTGGAACTAGCCTAGATGCTGAGATGATAGGGAAAAAAGAACCTTCTGTCTTGAACAGTAAACAGAAATAAATTAGTCCAGACCTGTCTTCAGAGTCTCTGCCCTTAACCAGAGTACTCTACATACTCTCTAAGCATAGATGCTTGACCCCTTCTAATCTAGGAGGCCTTTTTCATATCAGACCCCTGTGTCAGAAGCTGTGATATTCAGCTCCTATACTGCCCTTTAGGCCACCCCAAAATGTATCAGCTAAAGGCTTTTGGTTCATGATAAGTGCTGGAGAAAATTGCAAGATTCTCCCAACTCAATGATTTTCCTGCTCAGTGTAACATCTTTCTCAATTAATGAGTTGCAGTTAGCATTTATAAAAAGAAACTGTTCCATAAGGTGAGGCCATTGAGATGTAACACTTGTTCCAAAGCTGTCCTCCTGGTGTGAGTGGGATCATTTGGAAATTAGGCATCTTAATAAGCTCCAGCATCCAATGCATCTGGTCCAGCTGGGCAGGCAGGCTCTAAGACAGACACGTGGAAGTTTACAGGAGTGAGTCCCTGCTCTGCAGACAGTAGCCTCTGTTCATGGTTACCGAGTAGCTTCAGAAACTATAGAGTTATGAGAATGATTCTTAGTTTTCCTTTTTGGCAACTTAAAAAATATTCTTTCTTTGTTCATGAATGACCTCTAGAAGCACAGAGACATAATTAACAGAAATTTGATGTGAAAGAGACATTAGAGATTGCTGCTAAGTCGCTTCCGTCGTGTCCAACTCTGTGCGACCCCATTAGATGGCAGCCCACAAGGCTCCCTCATCCCTGGGATTCTCTAGGCAAGAATACTGGAGTGGGTTGCCATTTCCTTCTCCAATGCATGAACGTGAAAAGTGAAAGCAAAGTCGCTCAGTCGTGTCAGAATCTTTGCGACCCCATGGACTACCAGCCTACCAGGCTCCTCCATCCATGGGATTCTCCAGGCAAGAGTACTGGAGTAGGTTGCCATTGCCTTCTCCAACATTTCAGATTATCTACTACCAATTCTTCACGTTTCCTGATTCCTCCTCCCTCTGCTGCCTGCCACTCCCTCCCTCCCTCCTCCTCCTTCCTTTCTTTCCTCAAGTGAGAATTCTAAATCATACGGAGAGAAAATGACTTGTCTAAGGTGACAGGGTATGCTGGAACATTCCTGAAACTAGAACCCACTTAGTTCAAACTTTCGTACAGACATTCTTTCCATACCCACCAGAAATCTTAAGTCTGTATGCTTTTTCTTCCCTCTCTCAGCACTTCAGACATAAGAATTCTATTGACAGGAAGTCTGCATTATCAAACAATGTATCGCTTTCACATCATCTCTGGATTTCTGCCTTGTGAACCCTGCTCTCAGCACTCTTAAGATATTCATAGTCAGTTCCAATAAATGGTTATTTATTTGCTGTTTTTCACTTTCGCTTTTATTTATTTATTTGCTATTGTTTGTGCTCCTTTCGAGGAGGGAACATGTCTTACAATGTTTCTGGCCCTAACAGCTCCCTGTAAAGGACCGAACATGGTAGGGATGCTGTGAATTATTGCTGATTAATTCATGTTTTAAATCAATGTTCTTCCCCTTGGTTTGCTGGGTTTGAAACTGGTTCCCGTTGATTTCCTCTCTTGTCCCCTCATGCAGTCAGTGAAATAGCCACAAGGAAGGTATCTGATGGAAGAAGAGGGCAAGACTGTCTGTCCTCTTTTACCCACCACCCCCCCCCAATTGAAAAATCAGTGCAGAATAATAGTGGGTTGATTTTATTTGCAAACCCACATTTCAGGCAGGCCATTGGTAAAGAAAAACAGCGTAAGTAATAATGCAAGTGCGTTTGTTGTCTGTTTACATCCTCAGTTTGTCTGTGGCAGGAAGAATCCACTAATTGTTGATGATAAAGGAGTGACCCACCTTATTTATTTTCACATAAATCACATCTCGGCAGGCATTTTCATAGTCCCAGACCAGCTTGCTGCTGTTTTTCTTATCTCTGAGATTGTCCTGCTGTGGATGAGCTGTTTCGTAGAGATCAAGAATCGCTGCTTAAGTGTGATCCATCTTCATCAGTGAAGTAATATACTGTAAGGACTTTTGAGATGCTATCTGTTGCCACGTGACCATTAAGCAGATGGTTTTGTGCCTTCTGCCCTGGTTCTGTGAAAGGATGACGATTTCAGTCCTCAGCTCCTGTCACTCAGAGCCTATAGGCAGAGATGGGTGAGGCCCATGGAACTGGTGGGGGTCAATGAAGCCTGCCATTCAAACTCATATCAGGGACCTCCTTGTGCTCAGGGACAAATCAGGGTTAGGGGATGTAGGCTGAGATTGGAGATGGATTATTCCACTAAGCAGTGCTAAATGTAGATTTGAACTGGGCAGCCCCACAGCTCAAGGTCTTGCCTAATAGATACTGTAACTGCCTGAACCAGTTGGCAAAGGTTTTGAGCAGAACAAAGGGTTTATGAGCTAAGCCCAACTTATATTCATTTCCTCATTTCTTCAACACAATATTTAGCAAATATTACCATATGCTGGACACTGAGGATATGGGCAGAAAGAGACATAATTTATGTTGCTATTTATTTTTTGGAAGAATATGCTGATGAAAGCACGTGAGCCAAGGACTTTGGAATCACAAAGTGGGACTTGCTTTTGATCTGGACAAATTGGTTTATACCTTTAGCATAGCTTTATTCAGAACTTACTAGAAACATGATGCACGTGGAGAAGGGCATGACAGTCCATCCTTTGGTAGAAACTTTTTCTCCTCTTAGGTTAAGAAGATTTCCAGCTCCTTGCGTATCAAAACCAGGGATGTGAATCACCCTTGTTCATCAAGGGAAAAATCATTTTAAACAAAAGCAATGTGCCTGGCTGTGCTTTACGGATTATACACAAAGAAGAGGGGCACAACCCCGGATCTTGAGGAGTTCATGGTCCAAAATGATGTCTAAATACATGAATTAGGCTAGGAAAATAAAACCAGCATGATATCAGACACTGCAATGAGTGTTACAGGGAACAGAAGGAAATACCAAGAGTTACTAGCTTGAAAAAGCACCTGTTGGCAAATTATTCCTTCCTCCCTCCAAAATGTCATTAAATCAGACGCTGGCAAGCTAGGGCCTGCAGGCTAAATCTGGCCCTCCAGCTATCTTTGAAATAAAGTTTTATTGGAAGGCGGCCAAGCTCATTTTCTTACTTATGGTCTGTGGCTGGTTTTTGCACTACAGTGGGCAAGTTGAGTAGTTTCAGCCAAGATTGTGTGGCTCACAAAGCCCAAGAGATAGTTATTATTGGCCCTTCATCGAAAAAATGTTGCCACCCCTGATTTCAATTATCCAAATTTATCCTGCTGTTAATTTAAAGCATCAGAACAAAGCATAGCTGGTGGCAAATTAATCCCCCCCAAACCAAACACTTCATTTTCATCCTCTGAGTTTACCTTAAATTAATTTTGAGCATCAAAATTAAACATAGCCAAATCCCGAAGGCACCTGAGGCCCTTATGAAAATGTTTTTACTGACCTGAGATTCAGTGTTCTGCTTTCTGCCTTTATAGAGAGGTAAATCAAGAGAGCCTGTTTGGAGGAAATGCCTCTGTTCTTTGTAAACTATAATTGAAGATATAATTCACGGTGTTCCTCAGACTTTATTCAAAGCCTCTGGCACAGAAATTCTGCTTGAACTTAATTTTAGGACAACGTGGATCTCTGAATTGACTTTATAGGTTTTCCCAGTTCACAATCACAACCCTGGTATGTTTCTCTCTTGCCATAGGTGACCGAATAAATGCAGAGCCAATTTCAGAGAGGAACTTGGTAATGGACTCATTACAGGTGCCAGAGCTGGGACTAGGATGAGGCGAGAGGCATAGGGTGCAAAATTTAAGGAGGTACTCATTCTCAGGGCAATGAAAGGTGGAGTTGGCCTTAAAATGTGGTACCTCCTTAAATTTTGTGCCCTAGGTGCCTCTTCAGCCTTACTCTTGCCACGTTGCTGGCAGGTGCCTGGTGGCATCCATCCCCTCTACTTCCAGAAAGCAGGTGCCCTGTCCTAGTTTATCCCTTTATGTAGGTTTTGAATGTTTTCTGATCACATAAGCTGATTCAGAGCATCCCTGTGGCTCAGTGGTAAAGAATCCACCTGCCAATGCAGGAGACACAGGAGACACAGGTTGGATCCCTGGGTCAGGAAGATCTCCTGGAGAAGGAAATGGCCACCCACTGCAGTATTCTTGCCTGGGAAATCCCATGGACAGAGGAGTCTGGCAGGCTACAGTCCATGGAATTGCAGAGTCAGATAGGACTTAGCAACTAAGCAACAACAAATTGATTTGGGTTCTCCTTGCAGTAGGAAGGGGTACAGACCTCAAAAATCAAATTGGCGTGTACTTCAGTGACCAGGAACTGCCATCTGTCCCCTCTGGGTCCAAATGTCAGGCAAGAGGGAGGCACAGACCATGTGTCAGCTTCCCGGTGGGGGCTCAGCCTGGGACATAGGATTAGGGAGGATTAGGCCAGTTCTCTTTGTTGAGCTCAGGTTTTCATGTTGAGAAAGAGAAGGGGATATTGGATGAAGCTGGATCTGTTTGTCTGTAGTATCACGTGGTGTGTCAGGACAGACGGAACCTGTGATTTCGGAAGTGGAGGAAACTGCAGGGATTAGGAAGTTCAGTGCTAGTGGGTGGTGATGAGAAGGCTGGGGAGGGCAGAGCAAGCTGAATCTCAGACTGTTCTGCCCCTTAGATGCTTAGTTCTTGGGAGGAAAGAAGAGAAGGAGGGAGAGGAGGAGAAAAGAAGGAGGGAAAGAAAGAAGGAAAGAAGGAAGAAAGGAAAAGAAGGGAGGGAGGGATGCAGGAAGACGGTGTACAGTGCAGGGAGGCAGATGGGCTGGAGATCGGGCAGAATTTTCTTGAATAGCAGAACCAGAGACCAAAGCAAAGGACCCTTTTTCCTTGTAATTTGAGGCCTCTGAAAACACCACAAACTTCAAATCTCCAATATTAAAAGAGTAGGGCTGTGGGGAGATGACCTGGGAGACACTTCATTCAAATAGTCTGGCATTTGGGAAATAAGTTATAGTACAAATAATATGTACCTGGTCATAAATCCATCCTTAAGAGAGGGGCTGGCTCTTTTGCCAAGTGAAGATAGGGCCATGACTTGCCTACAAGTGGAGTTGGTTTTAGTTCACAATTTGCCCCTTTCTTCTTTATTCTCTGCACCCTCTCCCCTCCCCCATGCCCAGGTAATACTCTAGTTTTTTTTTCACCCCCAACAATTCCTTATTTCTAACCTGTGGATTATGATTCCTAGGCAGGCATGCGTTTTAATAGGACCAGATCATAAGAGTCAAGGAAGAGGGACCAAGTATGGGGACTTCAGAGACCAGGAATGGGCACTGCTTCTGTGACATATTCTCTGTTAGGCATTGAAAAACATATGTTAAATCAATTTACTTTCACAACCCCTTAGAGGCAAAGTTATTTTTTTATATTTTATGAAACCTGAAGTGATAAGCTTGCAGGTTTAAACCCATAAACCTGGGTTTATGCACCGAGGTTCTCAGTGCATAAGGAAGGAAGCCAGGGTTCAAACCCACATCTATCTGATACTTAGGTCATTCTTACCATGTAATATTGCTGCTCTAACGGCAAAATTTCAGTCATTAGCGAGTGAGTGAGGGGAAAAGTATTCATTTGGGGGGTCTTCTGCTAAAATACGGTATATAGGTAGTCATCTTTCCTCTCCAGCTAAATACAATTGTAGAGCATAAACTGCTCCACAAAAGGGTTGATTCCTTGGGGACGGATTTATAACTAATCATACTTGCATCAGCAGTGTGTTTAGCTCAGTAAGTGACTCATAGTTATAGTAATAGCACACACTCATTAACAGTATGTACCAAGGATGACTTTAACTGTTATAGATACATTGTTTTATGCCTAACAAGCACCCTGTAGGTAGGTTACTGTTACTATTCCCATTTTATAGTTGAGGAAACTGAGATACTGTGAGTTGAAGGAATTTGCAAATGTTCACTCCCAAGCAATAGCAGAGCTGAAATTTGTATCCCATCGTTCTGGGTCCAAAATCTGCCTCGCTTCCCAACAGGTGCTTAATTAAAATCTGTAGTTGAATAAATGTGCTATCACATCAGTTTGTATAGAATCTAGGGAATTAGGTATTTGTTGATTTCACCAAAGGGTTCAATTGTGTCAGTTAAATGCTTGGTCAGTATTTTTGAAAGAATGGATTAATATTCCTATGATTTTCTTTACTGATTCCCTCACTACCCCCAACCCCATTCTGTTGATCAAGGATGATGTTCCGTGTTGGCAACAGTGGGCCTTCAGAAACAAAACCCTTACTGAATCCCATAGGGTAGCAGCCATGGGACACACTGGACCATTTTTCAGGGTCATTTTTCATAATACTTAGATGCCCAGAAAAATGCAACCAAATTCATTTGAGTGTGTGCATATATTTGCGTGACTTCCCAGGTGGCTCAGTGTTAAAGAATCTGCCTGCCAATGCAGGAGACACAGGAAGTGTGGATTTGATCCCTGTATTGGGAAGATTCCCTGGAGGAGGAAATGGCAACTGACTCCAGTATTCTTGCCTGGGAAATCCCATGGACAGAGGAGCCTGTGGGGCTACAGCTGGACACAACTGAATGACTGAACAAGCACACAGGCATATGTTTGCATAGAATTCTTTTAATATTAAAAAAATTATCATTAAAAAACCCTGTTTTATGGCAGACAGTTTTATTTTGAGACGTTTTCCCCAATTTTAAGGGTCAGGGACTTGAGGCGGAGTTTGGGAAATTTTCCAAGAGCATGTGGATCATACATGGAGATGCCAGGACCCAAATTCCAGCAGTCTGGCTCTAGAGGCCACATCAATGGGGTCTTCTGAAGAAGGTGGCAGACCTGTTCTGTGGAGAGAGGAAGGGGTTTGATTATTGATGCTGGGAGGCCATCTTGCCTGCTAATGATAGGGTGTCTGTGGGTGGGAGATAGATCAGTCTGGCTAGGCCCTAAGACTAGGGTAGATTGGTTTGGGAATTGTCATTTAGCACCTCGTGTCAATCTCTGTGCAGGGATATTATTTAATCTAGACAGTCGCCTGTGAAGTAGTTTGAACCCTTCTGTTTGAGAGATGAGGAAAGCAAGGCTCTGGGGTTGGGGCAGGGGAATGGGTCACGTAACTTGTTTTACTCCTCGGCTATCACGGTACAGCTTGGGTGCAAATCCTCTGCTGTCCATTAAAACAGTTGTCTTCTGTAGTCATTGGGGTTTCCCTTCCATCCTGTCCCCTCAGAGCTGGGAGGGAGTTTAGAGGGTTAAAGCAGAGGACCTGTGTGTGAGACGTCAAGATCAGTGGTCCCCAAGTTGTACTAGACACCTCTGTTTGAATTCCTCTGCTGACTTCTAGGAGGCAGGCTTTCTCAATATTTTTGGTAAGGTATGTCGCTGCTGCTGCTGCTACTAAGTCGCTTCAGTCGTGTCCGACTCAGTGCGACCCCATAGATGGCAGCCCACCAGGCTCCCCATCCCTGGGATTCTCCAGGCAAGAACACTGGAGTGGGTTGCCATTTCCTTCTCCAATACATGAAAGTAAAAAGTGAAAGTGAAGTCGCTCAGTCATGTCCGACTCTTGGCGACTCCATGGACTGCAGCCTACGAGGCTCCTCTGTCCATGGGATTTTCCAGGCAAGAGTACTGGAGTGGGGTGCCATTGCCTTCTCCAGTAAGGTATGTTAGGCATACCATAAACCACATGGACCTTAATGGTGCAGTTCAGTGAGTCTTGACAGATGTATGCAGCAGTGTGAAATAGGCTGTCATTTATCTCAAGATACAGAACATTTCCATGACTCTGGAAAATTTCTTCATGCTCCCTTCTTCTCAATATCTGCCCTCTTCCCTCAAACATAGGTGATCATTATCCTGATGTCTGCCATTCTAGCTTATTCTTGCCTACCTTTGAACTTCATTTAGGTGGAACCAGATAGGACATTCTTTTTTTGTGTATTACCCCTTTCACTCACAGTCAGGTTTTTGAGATTTATATGTGGCTTGTAGGATAGATGTATGTTTAACTTCAAAAGACACTGTATCATTTTACAGTTCCACCGTTAATGTCTGAGAGTGGTAGCTCCTTTGTTTCTCTGTTGACAATTAGTATTGTCAACTTTTAAATTTTAGCCATCCTGATGGATTTGTAGTGATGTTTTATTGAGGTTTCAGTGTGCATTTCCTCAAGTTCTTTGTCAGATAAGCGTATTGCAAATATTTTATCCCAATCGGTGACTTATCTTTTAATGATCTTAAGTGTCTTGATGAGAAGTTTCACATTTTAATGCTGTTTATCCCTTTTAAAACAGCGCTTTCTGTTTCCTAAAACATCTTTACCTACCCCACTGTCCTCTAGATCCTCGCCATTGCTGCTTTTTACAAGATTTATATTTAGCTTTTACATTAAGTCTGTGATCCCTCTCAAACTAATTTTGTGTATATTATTAGAAAAGAGTTGAGATTCATTTCTTTCCCTTTATAAATATACAAAATTTCCACTACCATTTATTGAGAAATGCCCCCTGTCTAATGGATTGCATTGGTACTTTTGTTGTAAATCAACTTTCTGTATACATGTGAGTCTATTTCTGGCCTCTTCTCTTTCATTAATCAGTTTGTCTTTGTTTAGGCCATAAAACGCTGTCTTAACACACTTAATTACATGTAGGCTTATAGTTTTTATTAGAAAACAGTGTTGTATTTTGTCAGACTTTTCCCTGACATCTATCAAAATGGTCATATGAATTCTTTAACGTGTTAATGTGGTAAATTACATTGCTGGTTTTCATTTGTTAAGCTAGTCTTATATTCCTGGAATAAACTCCAATTGGTCTTGATAAATGATTTTTTTTACATACTTATAGATTAATTTTACTAGTATATATTTAAGGATCGTTGTACCTATGTTGATGAGGTGTATGGGTCTGTTAATTTTTTTTTTTTTTTTAAGTAATGCCCTTGTAGGGTTTTGAAGTCATGGCTATGCTGACATCATAAAGCAATTTGGGAATTGTTTCCCCTTCCTTTACTCTGTAAAAGAATTTATCTAATATCAATATTATTTCCTTCTTAAATGCTGGTAGAAGTCTCCAGTGAAAACCATCTAGACTTGAAATTTTCTTTGTAGAGATTTTTCTTCCCCTCAAAATAAAGTTTATTGGAGAGAAGAATTTTTTTTTAAAGTTCTCTTTTTTAAAATTTTATTTTGATGAAATATAGTTGATTTACAATGTGTTAATTTATACTATATTGCAAATTGACTCAATTATACATATGTATATGCTCTTTTCATATTCTTTTCCATTTTTTTCATCACAGGATACTGACTATAGGTCCCAGTAATATACAATAGGACCTTGTTATTTATCCATTTTATATGTAATTGTTTGCATTGCTAATCCCAAATTCCCAGTCCATCCCTTCCCAACCCTTCTTCCCCTTGGGAACCACATGTCTGTTCTCTGTGTCTGTGAGTCTATTTGTAGATAAAGTCATTTGCGTTGTATTTTAGACTCCACATATAAGTGATATCACATGGTATTTGTCTTTCTCTTTCTGGCTTCATTCAGTATGATAATCTCTAGGTTTATGCTGCAAATGATGCTGTGAATAGCATTGTTTCATTCTTTTTATGGCTGAGTAATGTTCAGTCGTATATATGTTCCATATCTTCCTTATCCATTCATCTGTCAATGGATGTTTATGCTGTTTCCATCTTTTAGCTGCTGTGAATAGCACTGCTGTGAACATAGGGGCGCATGTATTTTTTTGAGTTAATTATCCTTTGTCTGGGTATGTGCCTAGGAGTGGGATTGCTAGATGGTATGGCAACTCTATTTTTAGTTTTTTAAGGAACCATCATATTTTTTCCATAGTGGTTGTACCGATTTACATTTCTACCAACTGTGTAGGAGGGTTCCATTTTCTCTTTGTGGAGAGGTTTCTAATTGAAGTTTTGATTTCTTTAACAGATGTATGGTTGTCTGGATTTTCTGTTTCTTCTCATGTCATTGTTTTAAAGTTTTCTATTTCATTTAGTTTTTAAACTTATAGCCATAATATTGTTCATTTTTGTTGTTTAGTCATGAGTCATGTCCAACTATTGTGTGACCCCACAGACTTTGGCCCTGCCAGACTCCTCTGTCCATGGGATTTCCCAGGCAAGAATACTGGAGTAGGCTCCCATTTCCTTCTCCAGCAGATCTTCCCAACCCAGAAACTGTGTTTCCTGCTTGGCAGGCGAATTCTTTACCCCTAAGCCACTGGGAAGCCCCAGGGTTCATTATAGCCCTTCATTATCTTCTTAATGTTTGTGGGATCTGTAGTTACGTCTCTCATTTTTAGAGGACTCTGGGTGTTAGAAAGGAACAGATCATTTTCTTCACTCTTTAGTATATTTGTTATGTTTTGACACAAGCTGAAAAAATTCCCCTCACCACAACCTTTATTTCTTCTCACCTATCCATCTGCTTGCTAGTCAACCATTAGGATTCAGAATTAATGTGGACCCCCTTCTGATAGGCGCATCATAATATATTCCACACACACACGCATCCAGCTACACATGTGCCTACACCACACACACACTCACATAGCTAGCTACTTAATGCCTTTCCTTTCCTTACTAATTTCTTAAAATTGTGATAGAACCTTTATATTGCTTCTTTCGCTTTGTAGATGATAAGCACCATCAAGGCTGGACTTGTACTATTCCTGTTGGAAGCTAATACTTAGTTCCTATCACAATGCTTGGCACATAACAGATCCTTGAGACATCCTGATTGGGTAAACGCACTAGTCTACACTGAAGAGAAATAAGTTGTTCTCTTTGAAAATTCCATCTAATAATATTAGTTTTGCTAGAAGGCAGTGTGGAAAAACAGGTAGAGATCAGGTTATGGGGAGCCTTGACTAACAAGTTACAGAATCTAGATATTTCTTTGTTCTTAGTTTTCATATTTTCCTTCTGTCCCTCCTACATCTTTGTTTACACTTAGTGCCCTGGGGGATAGAGGGGCCCACCCCCGGTCACGAGGAAAGATGCTAAGAAGTACAAGACAGAGAGTGGAGCGAGGGGGTTGGGGGTGGGCATAACAAGAGTGTCTCCTCCTGTCTGCCTCTACTCAGACCAGTGTTTCTTCTCTGCCTCAGTCCTATGCAAAGGATTAGCAGAGGATTTGAATATTGGGGTTATGTTGGTAGTGGGAGGTGGGATGGGAGGAGGCGGCCATTGGTTTTTCTCTCTAGTTGGGCATCACATCCTATAAAGAAGCCCTTCCTTTGAGCTCTCCATCATTAGACAGGATCATTAAAATTAAAAAAAAAAAAAAAAGGCCCAGGGACCCAAACTCCTACACTCTATTCCCTACCCCCTGATTTGAGGAATTACAGCCTCTCCTCCTTCCATTACCCTAAATCATGTCCAAAGGAGCTTATGTGGTAATTTACAGAATGAAGCTGATGGATCAGCTTGTAGGACATCATGGATCAGCATGTGCCTCCCTCCCCTCCTGACTGCCTTTCTGACGTGCTTCATGTCGCTGATGCTCTGAGATTCTTGCAGTTTGGCGGGTGGGTAAGGGAGAACATAGATACTGGTGAGCTGTACTGGGCTGGCTTTGAGGACCTGTCTGCAGCACAGGTCAGAGAAACACAGGTCTAGAGCATCAGCTTGGGCAAGTGATTAAAGGGAGCCTGGAGCCCAGCCCAGCTCTCTGCCTCCACCATGATCTCCAGCAAGATTCTGGTCTACCATTACCCACCCAGCAGCTCCAACACAGAGGTCTACAGACCTACCAGGCGCCGCAAAAAGTCCCTGGGAGATTTGTTCCAAAACGGCTTCCGGGTGAGGTCTGGGCCCAGCGCTGCTGAGAAGGAGGAACCACAGAGCTTCAGGCAGTCAGTGGTGTCTTGCTGCAGAGTTTGCACCTCTTGGGGTAAGAATCCCCTCAAAAGCATCCTGTGTTCTGAGAGGCTGCCCAGGAAAGAAGAGGCCTCTCTGTGGACAAGTGGACAGGTGACAGGCTTCTCCAGTTCCTCTGTGCTTAGCATACCCCCTGAGCACAGATGTGCTGGGCCAAGCAGAAACCTGGTCCGTCCTTCTTAGATGAATATAACTGGTCTCTAGAGCGACTAAATGTTTTTGAGCTATTAAAAAATATATTTTAGAAATGTTGGAGAAAGCTTGGCAAATGACAGAAACAGCTTCCTTTTTTATTTATTAAGTGATAATAATTTACAGTGAGTCAGCATTTTTTAAGAAAAGCATTTGAAGTTGTCGACAGTATTTTTTTTTTTTTCAGGGGTAGCAATGCTGTTTTGGTTTGCTTTCTTCTGCTTTCAAATCGGGCCATGGTAATGCTTTCTTGCCTGTCTTGGTTGGTATTTCAGTATTCTCACCCAGCAGAGATCATAAGAAATATTCTCTGGCAGATTTTCTTGTCTCAACTGCCTTCCAGTAGGGATTTGGTTTTATTCGAACATCTATAATGTATGGGGGTTTGAAATAAATGGCTTAACTTTGCATTTCTGGATCTAAAAATTCCAGTCGTAGGAAGAGATATCTTTTATTTCCAGAAAGGTTAGTGTTACAAGCAGCTTCTTTAAAATGAAGTATAGTCCCTTTGAAACCCAGCTTAAGATTCTGATGTGAATGGGCCCAGCTCGACTGTCTCTGCATTATATAACTATGTAGAGCAAAATTCCAATTAGCAAGCAAGGGATAGGTGAGTCCCAGTCAATCGTTTTCATTAGAACTGGCATAAAAGACCTCTGTGAGCTGTAACATCTGCATGAACTTCATTTGGAATCTAAGCATTCACGCCCCCATGTCTGTGACCCTAGATCTGCGGACCAAATTGTTCTGTTTCCTCTTTCTTCAGGTCAAGAAAGAACTACTTTGTGCTTTATAACACCCAGCATTGCCAGGGGCCAATGTTAAAGCTGCTAGAGAGATGAGTGCAAATGATGGGATTATTAAGCTGAGAGAAAATAGAGCATTTCCTGAGAAAGAGTCAAGGAAGTAAAACCACAGCTTTAACTTAGTATTTAGTCTCGTTACTTTACCCTTGAAAGGGGTTCTCACGAATTCATTCATTTTCAGCAGTGAGTGCTGACTGTGTGCCTGGCATCGCTGTTTGGGAAGATGCTGGACATGGTGGTGAACAGGGGGATGGGGTGCTCTTGCAGTGGAGCTGACATTCTCTAGAGGAAGACAGGCAAATAAACAAGCAAGTATGATCACTGTAGATTGTGATAAATACTGTAGAAAAGAACAGTGTAATGGGAGGTGGAGTCCAGGTTGGGTGGCTAGAAGAGGCCTCTCTGAGGCAGTGTCAGTTGAGCCAGCCTTGCAATGATCTAGGGGAAGAACATTCCAGAAAGGAATGGAAGGGAAAGCCCTGAGCTGAGTATAAACTGGGAGATATTCTGGAGCAGAGTTACGCTGCAGAAGGTGTGGGGATGGGGAGAGAAGAGATGACATGTGTACAGACTAGGTCATGGAGAGCTTTCAGAGCAGGGTGAGGAATTTGAACTTCATTTCCAGAGAGATGGAAGCCACCTGAGGGCTTTTAGCGGGGAGTGTTGTGATCTGATTGATGTCTGCAAAGAACATGTTGGCTGCTTCTAGGAAATGGATGGTGGGGGGTGGTGGGCTGAAGGAATAAAAGTGAAGACCAGCTTGGAAGCTGCTGGCCAAATTAGAGGTAACACTGGCTTGGACCACGATTCTGGCGTTGGAAAACGAAAAAAAAAAAAAAATGAGTTTTTAAACATATATATTTAAGAGGTGGATCAACAAGACTTATTTGTTTATTCATTTATTTTAAATGTTTCCTTTCTGGTTCCTGTATTCAAATAGAAGACTCTCAAAGTGCAGCTTCATCTCTGTGCTTTCAGGGTCTAAGACAGCGAGTGACTGGTGCAGAGAGGAACTCACTGCATGTGTATGCATGAAGGAATGAAGAAATGAATGAATAGGAGAGAATTCCAGTTTGAATATTAACTGATGTTTAGTATCTGTCAGAAAGGAAGCAGGACTGGGATAAGGTAGGGTACAGAACAGCCTGAGCAATTATCGAGGGAAAAGTTTTGAAAAGGTCAGACAAGCAAGCACTGTTTATAAAACACAAATTCGGACTGGAGAAACAAAATCCCAGGCGCATTTGAGAACAGGAAAGACAGTCCTCTTCCTCCAGCTAGGAAAAAAGAGGCTCTGATTCTCTCTGTGTTGGTGGGGAGAGAACTTGGTCCGGGCAGTGATGGAGCTGAGGGATGGAAGGTGGTACCCAAGGATGCGAGCAGGGTGCAGGGACCACCCTGGAGAAGTCTCCCTGGGCTTGGGTCTGTCCCTCCTTACCCCGATGATTCTTATCCTTAGTGTAAGCTCTCAAGCTTCAAGGCCAGATGACTTTGACCTTGTCAGACACCACAAAAATAATTGCTCTTTGGGATTTATGTGGGGGCGGAGGGATTGGAAATGACAGAGGTTTATTTGAACCTTTCAGCTTTTTGGATTTAAAGATTAAGAAGTTAAAGGGAATAGAAAACAGCAAATTGGAAAACCCTGGCCGACTTTCCACCCCAGGCTGGGGTATGCTTGCTTCTGTGTTTTCTCAGTCTTGTACTGCAGTGGGACCTTGCTTACAGAAATTGCTCGAGTCCTTTCTGCCCTGGGATGGTGGGGACCCTGCTTGGTGAATGATTCATCATTTACCTGCGTGTCCCTCAGTCTCTGTCAGTATAAAATTCTACATCCATCTGAGAAAGAAGTCCTAAATCCCTTAACTTTTCTGGCCAAGCAACACTAAAATTACATGGCACTGGATCTCAGGATCAGGTCCCAGGTGCCAAGTGTGACACTCTGAAGAACCAGCAGTAGCCAGCGGTCCTCCCTGCCTGGAGCCACTGGCTGTGGGTTCCTGAATTTTTGAGAAGGATATAGAGCTCATAATCAGAAGACCTGTCCTCAGTCTTGACTTGCCATTAACTTTATAACAACAGCAACAAAAAATTATGCATAAAATAGGAATTTTATATAATTATAGATAATTTAAAAAACTCGATCCTACCTTGGTGTCATAACTCTGTCATTATTTTATGCACTTTCTAGTTTTTATTTTTCATATACCTATAGTTTTCATAGTTTTATCAGAGAGTACATACGCTTTACATTTTTTAAATGTTTCCAATTTGCTATTTTTTTATTATGATAACAATGCATAACAAACTTTTCCATGTTAACCATCTTAATGCTCAGTTCAGTAGTGTTAAGCATATTTGCACTATTGTGAATATTTTCACCGATTCCAGAATATTCTCATCTTGCAAATTTGACACATTAAGCAGCTACTCTTTCCCCACACTCCTCAGCCCTTGGTGACCACCATTATACTTTCTGTATCTACTTTAACGTTGTATCATAAGCATATTCTGTGTTGCTACATTATTTTTTGACCATAATATCCCATTAAAAAGAGAGGGGCTATATTTAAGAAGATTTATTTTTAGATAGCAAGCTGCTTTCTGTTTTTCTTATTTAATGAATAATTTTGCAATGAACATCTTTGTTTCTGTAGCATCTTTCCATATTTTTTTTTATATTTTCTTAGGCTTCTTTCCTAGAAATGAAATTACTTTGATTTATAATGTGGAATTATTTTCTGAAAATGCTATTTCTGGTTTAGTCCGCAAGTTGTGTCTGACTCTGCAACCCCATGGACTGTAGCCCGCCAGGCGCCTCTGTCCATGGGATTTCCCAGGCAAGAATACTAGAGTGGGTTGCCATTTTCTTTTCCAGGGGATCTTCCCAACCCAGGGATTGAACCCGGGTTTCTGGCATTGCAGGCAATCTCCTGCATAGTAGGCTGATTCTTTATCAACTGTGCCACCAGGGAAGCCCCTGAAAGTGCTGTTTGATATTATATAAAAATGCTATATCAACTTACAATTCCCCCATCATATTATAAGACTGTCTCCTTGTAGAGGGATCTCTGCTGCTGCTGCTAAGTCGCTTCAGTCGTGTCCGACTCTGTGCGACCCCATAGACAGCAGCCCACCAGGCTCCCCCATCCCTGGGATTCTCCAGGCAAGAACACTGGAGTGGGTTGCCATTTCCTTCTCCAATGCATGAAAGTGAAAAGTGAAAGGGAAGTCGCTCAGTCGTGTCTGACCCTTAGCATGGACTGCAGCCTACCAGGCTCCTCCATCCATATTGCTAGTTAAGTAGAATAAACAAAAGTCACTACATTTTTAATTGGCATGTCTTTTATTTCAATCAAGTGTAATAATTTCTAATGTTGCTTATTAATTATATTTCCTGTTTCATGATAAGTCTGCTTATGACTTTTTGCCTATTTATGGACTACTGATGTGGTGCATCCTTTTGACATTACAAAGAATTTATCCTTATTATGTAATATTTGATTTTTCTAATAGATCGTCTTCTTCGTTTCTTTTATTGACATATAGAATTTTGATATTTTTATGGTGACATTTAAAATTTTTTTGATTCCTGTCACATCTGAGTCTAGAAATTGTTGCTTTCTGTAGAGGGCTAATAAGTATATAATTTTATTTTCTTTAGTTTTCCTATGGCTTTATTTACATTTAATTTTAATCTCAATGTGATTTCAATTGTGGGATGAGGTGACTGTTTAATCTCATTGTTAACCAGCTGTTTCATTATTGTTATATAATGCTTTTCTCTCCATGAGTTGTGATGACTTCTTTATCATGTATTAAATGCTTCTCTATATAATCTCTTCTGCCTCTCCTCTTGTGATTTTTCTTATCCTAGGGCTTTGTGGTAAATGTGGCCTATATGATTTCAGTACTTTGGAATTTGGTAAAATTTCTTTGTGACCTAATACATAGTCAGTTTCATGACTGTTCAAAGGTTGCTATTCTACATTGTATTCCTAATTTACTGGGTATAATATATGCATGTGTCCATCTATCCATCCACCCAGACAGAGATGTACAAATATATCCAAAGGAATTAAATGTTATTTGAACATTTTTTGTGTTTCTGTTTTGGCTAGTTTCTGAAAAGTGAACATTAGGGTCTCCCCACTGTGATGTGACATTGTCAGTTTTTTGTTTGATACATTCTTACCAGATTTTGTTGTATATGAACCTCAAAGATATAGTCTTAGTTGTGTAAAGTTTATTTCAGTGTTACATATTCCTGGCGAATTGTTCCTTCATGTCAGTACGAAGTATTACTGTTTATTTTCTACGTTTTCACAGTAGCTGCCAAATTATATGATATCATTATTGGTTTGTTTGCCCCCGCCAGTCTTTTTCTTTTTTTTTTTTTTAGTCAGCATTTGTCTGGTACATATTTTTCAGCCTTTCATTTCCAACTTTCCTTGTTTTCAGTGAGTTTCGCGTGGAATGTATTATTGCTTTTTTATATTATCTGAGTGTATGTTAATTAGCAGATTAATTTTAACTTACTCAATTTTGTAGTGGTTACTAATATAACTAGGTTGTATTTGCTGATGCAATAGTATTTTATTAATACTAATTAATATACTCTTTTCTTTTTTCACAATTGTTTTTCTTTAATTGGCTTGATAAAATTCTTTTGCTCTTTTTTCCCCACTGAGATTTAGAACTCTGAAGTTTTTGATACACATACTTAAATTTTTCTATTAATGTTTATAATTAATAGTACTTTCTCCTGAAGCAAGACTAGAACCTTAGTGCAACTTTCTTACCTTCTCTCCTGCATTCCTCCATCTTTCACATGGTGTCATCTTGAGATTTTACTTTTAGATCATTATTATTATTTATTAGTTTTTGTAATGTTCAATCAACACATAAACTAATTACTTTTACTTTTTTCCCATATTGCTTCCTGTATCTCACTTTTCTTTGGGATTTATTTTATTTTTCTTTCAGCTGGTTAAGTATATCTTTTTTTGTGCTTGCTAAGTCACCCCAGTCGTGTCTGACTCTTTGCGACCTCATGGACTGTAACCTGCCAGGCTCTTTTGTCCATGGAATTCTCCAGACAAGGATGCTGGAGTGGGTTGCCATTCCCTTCTCCAGGGGATCTTCCCAACCCAGGGATAGAACCTGACTCTCTTGCATTGCAGGAAGATTCTTTACAATCTGAGCCATGAGGGAAGTCCAAAAAAGAAAGCTTCAGGAGGAACATTCAGGGTCACTCAGCAGTTTCTCTTCCAGATTCTACTGCTTCTTCGGGAGCTCCTTCCTGTGCTAGCCCTCCTCACCTGTTGGTGGTTTAGACGCTAAGTTCTGTCAGACTCTTGCGGCACCATGGACTGTAGCCCACCAGACTCCTCTGTGCATGGGATTTCCCAAGCAAGAATATTGGAGTGGGTAGCCATATCCTTCTCCAAGGGATCAAACCCAGGTCTCCTGCATTGCAGGCAGATTCTTTACCGATCTTTTTTAGTTCAGAATAATTTCTCCTGAAAATTGTGACAGTATCTTTCCTTTGTTTTCTTACATCCAGTGCAGCCAGGAGAATTCTGACAATAATTTGATTTGCATTGCTTTGGGAGTATATATCTTTGAACTGGTTCTGAAATGTCTCTGTAATATGCCTCTGTTTGGGTCCTTTGAAATTTAGCTTGCTGGACACTTAACAGACCTTTCCAGTCTGAAGATGTAGGGCATCCTTTTGATCTGGGAAACTTTATTTTAATGTTTGAAAGTTTTCCTGCTTTCCTTTTTCTTTTTGGTTGCACGTCATGTCTTGTAGGATCTTAATTCCCTGACCAGGGATTGAACCCAGTTCCCCAGCTGTGGGAACACTGGGTCATAACCATTGGACTGCCAGGGAATTTTTCCTGCTTTCTGCTGCCCTTTATTTTCCCCTTCTGGAAGCTGAATCACATAAATGCTGAAAATTCTACACCTGTCTTCCTTGTCTCTGAACCTCCCTTTTGTACTTTTCATTCCTTCTCCCCTTTGTATGAAGAGGCCTCTGCTTGACAGTCTAGATTGTATGCAACTGTGTCCTTTCTCCTAATAGTTGGCATTTTAACATTTTAATGTTTAAAATTGAAGTTTATCTTGCTGAGTTAACATATTTTCTCACAACTCTCTATTTTTCAATCAAGCTTTTTCTAAAATTGTTGATCTGTTAATGTAGCATTAAGTAGAAATTTGCTAGACTGTGTACCTTTCTTCAAGGAAAGCTTGACTTTCCTCAAATATTTGGTGATTCTTAGTTTTGTGCTCTTTTTTTTGGATTTGGGATTTGTCTGTTAGCTTCTATTCAAGTGTGGTCTTTGCTTAATGTGCCTAGTCTGAAGAGTGATGGGGGATGTGGAAGTGTGTTTTGTTCCAGTAACTGGTCTTGCAGCTGTGGAGACAATTTCTTTCTTCTTAGAGTCACCAGCTTTCGTGCAATATTGCTTTGATGACTAAAAAGCTCACACTTACTGCTTTGTCCTGGCTGCTCCTATTTGGTACCCTGGTCTCTCAGTGAAGGTCTCAGCCTCCCTCTTCCCAATGTCAGTCACCTCATCTTATCTTTTGAACAGTTTCTTTCTCCTTCTCTATCAGACACAACTGAGCGACTGAACTGAACTGAATGACCCCAGCAATCTTTGTGAAATTCCTTATCAAATCTATTGACCAAAGACACTTCTGATATATTTTTTTAATTAGTATAGACATATATGTTTCTACCTATATATGTTATACAAATGTTAAGTTAGGTTTCTGAGCTCTGTCAAGGAAATTTCCAACAGAATATACACTTTTCATCTACTAGCAGTTTGTGATTTTCTCATACATGCTATAGTGTTTCTCCCTTTCATTTTGCCCGCATGGAATATTGCTATTTTTCCCCATTCAGTATTATGCTATTATTAGTATTATTTTAATGAGATTTTGAGAGGAGGCAGAGATAAATTATTCTGTCCAATTTGTTAAGTTTAACCACAATGCTCTAGGTTATTATTATAATTCAGGGATGAATTAGATATAATTGGTATTTTATGTAGAACTTTAGTATCACTAATCTTAGGGAGATTATTTTACTTTTGTGCTTTGAGAGGCAGTTTTGGGTACCAGGTTTATGATTATCTTATAACAAGTTTCAAAGTTTTGCATCTTTTTGTGTATTATGGAATAGTTTAGAATTTCAATAAAATGTACATGTTTTTAAAAATTTAATAAATTATATGGGAACAAAGTCTCTGAGGGGAAGCGATCTGTAAAAAATTTCAATTTATGTTTCAATTATTATCCTGTAATTTTCTTTTTTGTGTGTATGAACTTACAAAATTTACGTTTTTGAAAAGTCGTCCTTCTCGCTGCAGATTTCAAGTTTTATTAGTCCATAATTGTACATGATTTCCTTTTCTATCTGTTGCTTTATTGGTTTTTATTTTGTTTTATTATTGTTATTTTTTACCCCCGCAAAATGATTTGACAATTTTTATCACTTTTAATCTTTTTTAGTTCTTTGACTATTCAAGTATAAACACTAAAGTAGAAATCATCTTTTATTCTAGGGTTGTAAAGACTACTTTTTTCCTAAGATCTTGAGCTGAATGTATTATTTTATAAGTAGTCTCTTACTGTGCTGCTGATTTCTTCTAGTTTATAGTTAGTATGTTCTTTAAAAGTGAAGAGGCAGAGTGCTTCATGGATATATTACTGGTTTTAGAATATTCAAATGGTTACTAAGGGAAAAGGAAACTTGCCAACTATTTGGGGAAAAAATAAAATTTAGTCTAGTCCCTTTGGCACATTATTAACTAAAATAAATAAATATGTCAAGATGGATTTGCAAGTTAAAGGTCAAAAGAAAAGATACCCTAAATGGGTGGTTTGCACACTTGACTGCACATTAGAATCATCTCAGTTCAGTTCAGTTCAGTCGCTCAGTCGTGTCCGACTCTTTGCAACCCCATGAATCGCAGCACACCAGGCCTCCCTGTCCATCACCAACTGCCGGAGTTCACCCAAAGTCATGTGCATTGAGTCCGTGATGCCATCCAGCCATCTCATCCTCTGTCGTCCCCTTCTCCTCCTGTCCCCAATCCCTCCCAGCATCAGAGTCTTTCCCAATGAGTCAACTCTTCGCATGAGGTGACCAGAGTATTGGAGTTTCAGCTTTAGCAGCAGTCCTTCCAAAGAAAACCCAGGACTGATCTCCTTTAGAATGGACTGGTTGGATCTCCTTGCAGTCCAGGGGACTTTCAAGAGGGGGGAGTTATATGAATTGTCTACACCCAAGTTGTCACCGAGGCCGATTAAATCAGAATATCTGAGGGTGGGAGGCAGACACCAGTGTTGTTCCACAATTTCCAAGTGATTCTAATGGCAGCAAAGTCTGGGAAGCACGACGTGCAGTCTCATAACTGGTGTGGTATTGGACCAAAAGCATCGGTGACATCGTGGAGCTGGTTAGGATTGCAGAGCATCAGGCGCCACTTCAGACTCAAGGAATAGAGTGTGAATGTTAACAAACCCTAGATAATACATGTGCACATGGAATTTAAATAGCTGGTCTCTAAAGCTGGCATAGCAAGCTAGGCTCCATGGCTTATTTATTTGCATATAATTTTACTGGAATATAGTCACATGCATTCATTTACATGTCATTTACAGCAGAGTGGGTAGTTGTGATAGAACCTAAAATATTTACTATCCGTCCATTTATAGAAAAAGTTTGAAATCCTTCTCAACCATAATGGCTCATTTGGATCATCTCAGAGCTTTCAAATTCCCTCTGCCTGACTGTACCTCAGACCCATCAAGTCAAAATTGAGGAGAAGGAAATGAGACCCGGGTATCAATAATTCTTAAAGCTTTCCAGGGGATTTAGATATGCAGCCAAGGTTCAGAACCAGCACCCTGAAAGTACAGAGGGAAAATGTGCATG